>NC_080023.1:83662500-84304583 GCF_030020395.1 Manis pentadactyla | reverse complement strand
GTGCCCAGAAGGAAATGGGCCTGATGAACTGTTTCTGCCACCCTGAGAGAGACTACTTAATCTTTGAAACAATAGAGTCCAGACCCAGACCTGTATATATATATATGGAAAGTTGATTTGCAGCAGAGTTGGCACTTGAAATCAATGGGTAAATGATGGTGTGTTCAATCATTGGTACTGTAATAATTATTTATCTACATGAAAAAAAATGAAATTTGATGCATACACATAAGCATAAAAATCAATTCCAGGTTGATTAAATAATTAGACATAAAAGGGAAACTTTTAGAAGGCAATATAATATTTTGTCTTATTTGTATGATTTTGATACAGGGAAAAAATTCTTAAATAAGGTGGAGGTCACTGACTTCTGCTTATCACATAATACTATAAAGAGAATAAAAATACAAGTCATGAACTGAAAGAAACTATCTTCTATACGTGTAACTGAAAAAGAATTAGTAACCTGAATATGTTAAGAACCCTTTCAAAGCAATTAGAAAAACACAACCCAAAAGAAAAAATATGGGCAAAAGCTTGAGTAGATACTCTAAAAAAGGAAACTCAGATGGCTGATAAACTGATGAACATAGGAAAAGATGCTTAATGGAACTAGTAATCAGGGAAATGCAAATTAAAAGCACAATAAGACACCAATGCATACATAGCCAAAAAAAGTTTAAAATCTGAAAATTCCAAATGGTGAAGATATGGAGGAAAAAAAAAAAAACTTCAACATGCCAATATGTATATCTGTGCAGTGTTACTTTGTAAAGTTGGACATTTTACAAATCAGAAATTCCATTTTTATTAATCAAAATTAGACCGTTGTTCAAATGTTTTTGTTTGTTGCATATCACATCTAAAAGAATTTTATTAAAGTACATCCGCCACCATATTTTTAAGTTGCCAATCAAAATTTTCACCCCACATTTAAGAAGTTGCACATGATCTGTCTTCCAGTATGTGGTAAATACTGACCTTTTTAAATAAAATAATTATATCACCTTCTTAAATGTTTCCAGTGGAATGTAAGTAGCACAGTAATTTGTTTGCTTTGGTTTGTTTTTTAAATTTGTTTTTACTAAGGTATATACAATTAAATGCACAAATCTTAGTGTACAGCCTGATGAATTTTGACATATGTATACACTTATGTAACCATAGCCTTGATCAAGATATCAAACATTCTCACTAATGTTTTTCCCCTTATTTCACCCATGCCTCATCCCTTGTGGTAACCACCAGTCTATTCTCTGTGTTTATGAGTCTATTTCAGTTTGTTTGTTTGTTTTGTTTTTCAGATTCCATATATAAGTAAAATCATACAGTACTCATCTTTGTCTGACTTTTATCACTCAGCATAATATTCTCATAGGTCCACCCATGTTGTTGCAAGTGTCAGGATTTCATTCTTTCACATGATTGAGTAGTATTCCATTGTATATATACACACCACATTTTTTTTACCCATTCACTATCGATAGACATTTAGGTTGTTTCCATGTTTTGGCTATTGTAAATAATGCTGCAATAAACATAGGAGTGCATTTATCTTTTCAGATTAGTGATTTTGTTTTATTTGGATAAATTCCCCAAAGTGGGAATTTCTGGGTCATATGGTATTTCTATTTTTAGTTTCTTGAGAAATAACATAGTAATTTACTACTCACCAACATCTATTTAGAAAACACTAAAATAGGGTCCTCAGCACAATAAGTTTTCACTGTTACTATTTTTTTCCTGTATCTTCTTAAAGTCTACTTTTTAGACAGAATTTTAACTTTATATATTTTATGCTTGAAAGTATTTTATTAATATTTCTTCCAAATCTCCTTTTCTTATAAGGATACCAGTCATATTGAATTAATATTAATACCTTAATGACCTCATTTTAATTTAATCATCTCTTTAAAGACCCAATCTCCAAATACAGTTACATGCCGAGATACTAGGGATTAGGACTTCAATATATGAATCTGGGGGGGACACAATTCAACTCAGCACACCACATATTTAAATGATTCACTTCTCAACACTATCCTAGAGCAATGTTCCAAATGGTCCTTTTGTTTGGTACCCCAAAATAAAACATTAAACATTATAGTAAGGTTGGCCAACACTGAGAGTTGTGTCCTTTGTGAAGTGGGTAAAGAGTATTATTACAGGGGAAGTGAGCAGTCACACACTGTATCTTACAGTTAACTTCCTGAGGACACCAATTTTTAGGAAGGAGTGCATGTAGAAGCAAAGGGTTTGGGAATTAGTTCCCTTAAAACTATGCATGCCTCATATACCTCAGGAAAAACATTTATATACCCCTATACTCATTTCCTTGTTATGACTACTGCCTTGAACTCTTGCACCCACATGCCAGGAGACTGACCGTACAGCCTCCACTGTTTAGAAGAGTAGTGTGGAAACCCCATGAATGCCCATCAGCTGTAGAATGGATAAATGAGTTGTGATACAGTCATAAGTGGAATACTAAACAACAATGAAAATTAATGAAATTTAAATTACAAATGAGCTGGATGAATCTTTAGGAAATAATACTGAATGCAGATAGAAGTCACAAAAGAATGAATAGGCGTTTTCCATTTATGTAATGATTAAAAACATAAAAAAGTAAATGTTTAGGGATACCAATATATGTGGTTTATCTATAATATAAAATAAAAACCAGTGATTTTTAAGCACAAATTTTTAGGATAGTGGGTTCAACTGAAGGGATACGAAAGTGCATAGGTAGAAAGTACATAAGATCTCACAGAAAATATCAAAGGGTGATATTGATTTTTTTTCTTAAATTTGGAAGTAGGTATGCATATATTGTTGAATCCTTAACTCCTTGTGCTTTACATGTATTTCATATATCTTTTTGTATTTGCTTAATAGTTAATAAAACAATTATTTCTAAAGACTATGGACAATATAAAAAGCTACATGAATTTCAAACTGTATCTCTATTCAAGAATCGTCTATGCTTACAAGTATATCTTCACTAGACTAGCTGAAAGAGACAGGAAGAGCTGGTAATTTATTTGGGTCACTAATTTTTCCTAGTGTATAAATTTGAGCAAACTGAAACAATTATTATAGCAGTTTTCAATTATTCTCACCATGTAAGGGAGCCATGGAATAAATAATGAAAAACAACATAAAATGAATTTGGCCATGGGCTACATACTTTTGATCTTGTGATACATTAGCCTTTGCAAATGATAATATAAAATTATTTTTATTGCCTGAGCAGGCAATATGTGAGCAATTAAGACAGAGCATGCTGAAGAAGGCAGACTGTATGCAAGAGGCTGCTGAGAAACTTGACTGGATAACTAAAGTTGGATCTTATTTCCAGAACTGATAAGTAGGCCAAGTTATTTACATAAAAATATCTGTTAATAATTTTCAAACATTAAAAAAAACTTCTTTGATCCACTCAAAATGTACTGAAGGAAAGCAAAAGCAAACAAGCCAAATCTCAAACATCAAGCTGTCACTCAAGTGTGACTTTGCTGACAAAGAATGAGGCAAGTTTTACAAAACTGTTTCAAGGCAAAACTCCAGATTAAAGCCATTCAGAGGGAGTATGAAAGAGCATTTTGCAATGTCCTATCAGCAATAGCACAAAGATACTAAGTCAACTGTTAGTGTGTTTCAGAAATTCCTCAGGTAGCTCCCCCATAAACCAAACAGAACTTGCTATAACACTGTGGAGTCTAAAGGAAGTATTAGCATCAGGTGCACAGAAAGGTTTTATCATGAAGAAAAATGAGACTTGTCAAGAACCCTGAAGGGCCTAGGATTCCTGCTACAGTCAAGGATACTTGTAGAGGGCACATGACTTCTGGGTCAGAGACAAAGGATTTGTTACTTGTGCATAGCAAGCAGCCAGAGCATCAACATCTCAGCACCAAGCCCCCCAACCCCCACGATCCATAGGAGCAAAGGAATTGGGCCCAGATGGAGGCCTATGAGTTGTGTGAAAGGAGAGGGGCCCTGTCCTTTGCTCCAGCAGACACCACTTAGCATCCTTGAAAAGATAGTCCACAGCTAATAACAATCATTGCCTTACTTGCAAGACATGTAGAAATATGGGCAACCCACCCTGAACTGTCTCCCAACAGTCAGTATTAAGACCTGCGCCTGCTGCCATTAACAAGCACAATAAGCAATAAACAAATGACTATTTTATCCCACTTAATGTATGTATACCTAACAGAGCCTCAAAATATTAAGTGTAATATTAAGTTAATATTAATGACACTGACTTATTGTGTTTACTAACCATGAAACTATAAACCCCCAATTTAGTAAATACACGTTACTTTCATGTACACAGGAAACATTCCCCCAAATTTACCACATTTTATGTATATAACATAAAACAAAAAAAATTAAGACTGTTCCGTAAAATAAATAATAAAAACATGAAAACAACCACAAATCAGTTCTACATTTGGGAATTTAAACAGGGATACATACTTCTGCATAATTCTTCAGACAAATAAAAAACTAGAAAAATCTTGGAAATTAATAGTAGTGAAATTGGTCCATAACAAAACTTCCAGGATACAGTTAAGATGTATATAAAAAGAAATATATTGCCATGGTTATGTGAGAAGAGGAAAAAACTGAAATTCAATGAGCTAAATATCCAACTAAGGAAGTCAGAAGAGGAAATTCAGAAATCCTAAAAGTTAGAAGGAAGGAAATGATCAACATAAGTGCAGAAAGAGCTAGAAAACACATAAGAAACAAGAGAGGATCACAAAAATCAAAATCCAATTTTCTGAAAAGACTATTATATAACATTGACAAATTCTGGGGAAAATGAACAAGGAAAAAGAAAGCACTTACAAGCAATCATAGGTATGGAAATAGGAATATAAATATAATATAATAGATACTATAAGAAAAATAAAGGTACATTATTTCAAAACAACTAAATCTCAAGTGCGGTGACTGCAAAACAAAAGGAAGAATGAGTAGTATAATACCTATTGTTTGTGGATCCATCTATCTATCTATCTATCTCTCTCTCTATATCTGTGTATGTGCTTTATATGTGTATAAAACAGACATGTGAAAAATAAAAACGTAATTCAGTGGAATAGTTACCCCTAGAGAAAGCATGGAATGAGATCTGAGAAAGCTGTATAGGAAGATCTCTAATGGATTATTGATCAAAAAAACAAAGATAAATAAAATAAGTTTGCAAAATGTTAAAATCTAATACACAGCTAGTTATTCTCTACTTCTCTTTTTCTGTGTGCTTGAATATTTTATATTTTTTGAGAAGATCAATATTCGTGAGAAGATGTACTTAAGGGACAATGTTGCACATACAAAGAAAGTGGCAACAGAATAAGTTTTGAAATCATTCTGACCTACTTGAAGGCAGGGACTTGGATTTTTACCTTTATCAGTATTCAATAACTATTTGCTGAACATATTAATAAGAGGTCCATATGGCGCAGAACATGAAGGCCTTTGGGATGGCATGCTAAGAAATGCAGTTTCTGCGTAATTGAGCTATTTCATGTGAGGCAGTGGTGAGGTGCTATTACAACACAGAATTAGGGGAAATTAACCGACATTATTATATAATGATTTAAGAGTGATGAAGAGGCAGGAGTCAGAAGGTCAGTGAGTGGGGAGCCAATTGAAATAGCCTAGTGGGAGGGGAGAAAAGTCTAAACTAGAGAAAAAATTATTTAAATTAAATATAATAATAATGATGATAATTATTTCAAGATCCATTACAAGGAAATGACCTGGCTTTGATAGCCAGGTGTAAGGAAGAGAAAAAGAAGGGTATCAGTAAATTTTGCATTTTTCTGCTGCTTGTTTAATGTAGAAGACAGTATCATCACCCAGAATATGTAATGAGAGAACTTTCATTAAGAAAAAACTTTCATATGAAAGAAGCTTTCATAAGGTGATACTACATTTGGCGTTACTTCTGTATTAGTAACTATCTTACGTGGAGTTTCCTGGAAATAGATTCTGAGATGAAGATTTGCAAGCAGGAAACTGATGCTTTTTCATCAACACTTTTGGAAGAGAGGAGGAAGTAGAACTGAGCAGAGGAAGTAGTTGATTAGTTGATAACAGTCTCAAAAAACAAAAGGCCTCAACTGATCTCTCAGGGAGCTCTAAGTTAAAAAGGCTTTCAGAGTTGCTCCCCCTGAGGCAAGAGGATTTGACCTGTATCTCCTCTACCATTGACCAGGCATCAGAAAGTGTGTGACTGTGCCGGAGGCAGCCCTCTTCCGCTGAAGGCAATTGCCAACTCCACTGTGAGCAGTCAGCCGCCAATGTTCCCAACAGCTTGGGTGCCGCTGGCCTCAGACATGAAGAAGAGATCTGAGGGACACATTGCGGTATCTACCAGAGTCCCTCAGATCCACTTGTGTCATAGAATAAATTCTGGGTCCAGCTCTTTCAGGATTCTGTTTGGTCTCTGTTCCTGGGAAAACTGACAGAGCAAGGTTAGTGGGACTGCCACTCACAGTGGTCTCAAAGCCACCAGTGATCATCGTTCCCTTCCTTACCTCCGTTCTAGATTCCCCACTTCTTCTGATCACCTCTGCTGGCCAGGTGACTTACCAGGGGGTCCCTGGGGACTCACTGCTAGGAGGTCTGAGCCCTGGTCCCATGTCCTTAGGCCATGGTTGGGGCACTTGTCCATTTATAACTGCCTACTATGGTAGTTCTTACCCTATGGCTCAAAGAGCCAGCGTGTTCTGCCAACTACCAAATACATCATTGGAATTCTAC
Source organism: Manis pentadactyla (assembly GCF_030020395.1). Taxonomy (NCBI): domain Eukaryota; kingdom Metazoa; phylum Chordata; class Mammalia; order Pholidota; family Manidae; genus Manis; species Manis pentadactyla. Next base: position 84,297,797 of record NC_080023.1, on the reverse strand, counting down.
ATTTGGGGACTGAGGCACAGATGAGTTCCGTGGCACAAAGTTACATGGCACTCTATGTTACTGTAGGTTACAATGACACTTAAGAGTCCAGGTTATCTATATCAACCCAGACACCATGTCCAACACACCTTGAAATCATGTATTCTCCATTTTTCATTGTACAACTTAACCAAGTAAGTGGCTTCAGGTCACTTTGGGTGTCATTTGGTCCAATTTAGGGTGGCGTTAGGTCACTTTTGGGAGTCATGATTGTGTGTACTTGTCATGGTGATGCCAGGGTTCTTATTTGTGAAGCCGAAGAATGAGCTTCACAAACACTCAAGGTAGGAGAGAGCAAAGCACAGGCTTTTATTTAGAGATAAAGTGAAAGGACAGAGCTCCTGGCTCACGTGCCAGGAGGGGACAAGAGAGTCCTGGGGTGGTGCGTTGTCTAGGGGTTTTATAGGCAGTTGAGGATTTGGGGGAACATGAAAAAAGCTTAGGGGTGTGGACTTATTAAGTGGTCCCTGAATGTTTAGAATTAACTTAGCACAAGGAACTTCCTGCTCTGATGATTTCTCCCTGAGATAACAGCATTTTGGTCTGGGGACATATGGAACAAGGCTGCCTGCCCAGCCCCCAAGATGGGCTGAGGTACTGTTTGCTAAAGAGTAAGTCGAGGATTTCTTACTTTTAAGGTGGAATCCTTCTTGCCTTTTACTATGTTGTTTATGCCTACCTAGGCTTACTTGCTAAATTAGTTGCCCAATTTGCAAAATCACGTCATCAGATCTGAAGGAGGAAAGGCAGCACATAAGCCTGGGCCTTTCAGCATGCTAAAGTGAATCTTACACATGATTATAAATGGTTAGCATAATAAAAACATGAGCTACTCTTCTTTATCTGGGGAATATTAACTGATCTCACTGAAGAATGACCCTAGAGCTTAATGTTTAACACAGAGTTTGGGTAGAGGGTTTCCTTGCATGTAGTTACATTGCTTTGACTGCAAATATCCTGCCTTGCTTTTTCTGGAGGCCCTCACCCTACTCTGACTACACCCACGGTCTCTGTCTCAATGGGATTGCTGGGGGCTTTTTTCCCCAGGAGCTTTGACCTCTCCTTCAGAAAATGGGTTCTAGGTTGGAAATTGGTTTAGTCCTGGACAATGAGGGGAAGACTGACTTTTTCTTGGCATGCCTCCAAATGGCATGGGTCTGGGGTAGAGTAATGCCTGGGGAGGGGCTTGGCTGAAAGCTGTCAACCACCAACACTCCCAGTAGCCCACTCCTGGAAGGTACGCTATGGTATGGCACCCTTTACCACCACTGATCCTTTAAAGGTGAATATAGAAAGGTGGACCTGAGAAATAAGTTCAGTTGAAATGATGGAAAAGAGAGAAATCTAAGAATGTTTTAAATTTTAACTTACCAGCATACCTGTTGGTTTTAACTCTGCCGTAGTCTCAAAGGGTAACTTACAATATGGTTTCCTTAGGCTCATGAGGAATAATTCTGATACACCAACACAAGTCTAACTAACATATCATGTATCTGTAATTAAATAAAGTAAGTCTTTACCAGCGAAAAGGGTTAATAGAGAGAGACAGCAGCCAGAAAATGCTGACCTGAGTCCGTGAAAATGGCATAAGAATAACTCCCTAAACGGCAGGAAGCTCTTCAAACGTTTGCATGCCTTTGTGGTGTGTGTAAAATTGCAATATTTGCAGTATCTCTTGCCTGGCTTTAGTGCATCTCCATATCAATAGGTGTTTCCAAGGGGTGGAGAGAACTAGTTCATCTCCATATCAATAGGTAATTATCGGGGGAAGCAAGGGCATATCAGAACCTGAGAGGTTGGGCGGGGCTCCTATTTTGCAGCCAGGTGGCGAGAGGCAAGAGCCGAAGTGGGCGACTGCTTGTACGCAATAAACTGACTTCTTCCACTTTATTTCTTCCTTAGACTGATTTTCGTTCAAAGGTATTTTGCCACAGGCTGGGAAAATATTTTCCCCCCAGAGTTACACCTTCTCATGCACTTAAAGGACTTCTCCACTTACTATTTTAGGTATGATGAAAACAACCAGACCACTTTTTCATGATCAGTTCTGCAAATGTGAAAGGACCCAGTTGAAGTAAGGGCCTAAAATAACACAGTATTGTGTACAGCACCATACCAGATGGCCTCTTCCAGTTCCTGTGGGGGTGAAGAGTACTTAATCCTGGAGTTACAGAAATGAGAGCCCAAGTTCAAGGCTGCTCTAGATTCAAAGCTCTGAAAAGTGTTGCTTTAGTTCTTCATGTTAATCAACCCAAACTACTGTGCATTCAAAGCCTTCCACCTATCAACATTTAAATCATAGTCAAGAGTAGAGTTACTAACTTAAAACAACTATTTCTTATTGCTCACAGACTAGTGTTGTGTTTCTCTTTAAAAAGCAGAAAAGTGACAATAAATCCGGTTAAATTTTGATATAGACTGGTGTTTCAAGCCTCAGAGGTGTAAGCAGAAGAACAATGAACAATTTGTTAGGGTAGAAAAGTATTTCTGGAATTCAAGCATTGCCATTACAAGTTGGTTTACCTTTATTACTCTGAGTTCACAGAGTATTACAACAAATTACAGTTTACAACAAATCTTTTTATGAAAGTCTTACAATGTATCTTTTCTATACTTTAGCTCAAGCAGGAAAAATAAACAAAACAAAGTCCTCCTCTTTTAAAAATTCAGAGTTAGACCAAGAAAGCAAACAAAAACTGCTAAAAGAAACAAAAATGATCTCTAAAAATAAGTTGATATCTGTTTAATTGGATTCCAACCTGCTCTTGACAAACACCCTTTCCCCACCACCTTTATTTAGTGTACACTTCTGAACCCCATCTTCACAAGATTAGCACTTCATATTTGTAAAACAGTTAAAAAATTCATGATTATAAATTCATGATTATAAAAATGTCTGTATCATTTAAAGAGAAAGCTTTTGTTATTATATGATATTTGATGATTAATATATTAAGCAACAGAAATATGAGCAGGTCCTTTACACAGGCTGCTTAGGTTCATTGCTGGTGTGAGTGAATGAAATGAAGTCTCAGAAAACTTGCCTTAACTAAAAGGATAGTTGCAAATAAAACCAGACAGACCAAAACAATTTAAGTCATAAAGTTGTAATTAGTTATTTTTTTAAAGGGGTCTTTAATTGAAGGTAATACTGTGTTAATGTGGGAGAGAGAAAAAGAAAAGTATGACTATTCCCAGCCTCAGCAGGGCAGCTTCCCTAACTTGTATAACATGATAATATTCTGGGTCACATGTTAACAGACACCCATGCCCCAGAAATCCTGAATCAGATCTGCGTTGGGTTCTGGAATCGGTACATGTAAAAGTCCCTCTGAGATTTGAGATGACTGGTCAAGTCATTGACATGACTACCCATGTTTCTGCTATCGTCCAACGTGGCACTCCCAGGAAACCTCCTTTTCTGCTGACTACACTCTGAAAATCACAGGGTTCACAGAAAAAAACAGATTAAGGCAGTCCACATGAACCCTGTGCAATGTTGGGACCTGAGCACCAGCAAAAGCAGCAGTGATCCTAATGGAACAAGCAAAGCTACCACAGTAAAGAAATATTGCAATAAACAAGGGATTCCACTATTAAAAAGTGAAAGCCAGCTTAATGAAGGGTATGTAAGGAAGGATTAGACTGTCAAACCATGGAGAGGGACGAAAACTGTAAAACAATATGTAAAACAAGTAAAGTACATTTATGAGACAGTGTGTGGCCGGCCCGGTACTAGAGGAAGCCCAGGAGGCGACGGTCCCCAGTCACAGCACCGTCCCCAGCCACAGCACCATCTTCTCCGCTGGCTTGCTATGCTCATGGAACTTGGGCTCAGTTTTTGTTACTTGGAAACTCTGGCAAAATTGCTTATGCCCAGACCAAATTCCACATTATATTGACATCTTTTCCCTACTTAACTTAGCTTTTGAGGTAATGTGTGTTATGCAGACACATGGTTTAGAAGTAGGGGACTTAGATTGGGCATGCTCATGGCTGCAGGAATATGAAGTAACTTGGGGAAGTCCTTGTAGCTGCTGCTGGTGGCCCTGACACTGCCCTCAGGGAACTGGCTGCCACCCTTCTGGGCACGTTAAGTGGACAAAGCCTCACCTCTTCAGTGTGCTGTGCTTCCATTCAAGGTCTAGGAGAGTCCACACCAAGCTGCAAGGGAGTCTGGGAAATCAAATACCTGGCAGATCTTTCAGCTTCTGTAACTTGTGGGAAGGAAAGTGGGGAGTGGGTCCTAAACATAGAAAGGGGATTCAAATGTTGAAAGGAAAAACAAAGCCATATTCTTTAAAGATACAAATTTTATAGAAGTAAAAACTGGATTTGTATCAGGTAACTTGTTAATTCACTGTGGTCAGATACCCATAGGATGGAATATGAAATTTATTTTTCATAGACAATTTAATGATGGGAAATTCTTACCTGTACTTCCTATTATTATATATTCATTACTTTATATTTACAAAGAAAATGACTAGAAGGACATACACCAAAATGTTATCTGCATTTATCTCTGGTTTATGCATTATAGGTAATTTTTAACTACTTTTCTATACTTTCCCATATTTTCCAAATATTCCTTGATGATCAAAAAGCAATTTTTTTAAGCTGAGTTCATTTGAACTCCCCAATGGAGAATAGGTTGTAGCACAAAGCTGAAAAAAAATTTTTAAAGAACATAAACTATCCTTCAGAATTTTTAAATTAAATTTATTTAAGTAGCTTAAATAAATTAGTCCATAATAAAATTGTTATATATTTCTTTCATTGCATATGTACTGTAAACGATCTTTCTGATCACTTTTTATAAACTCACATTTCACCAACTGCTTTCATAGTAAAGACAGTTTAGGGACCAGTGTTTTACACTAGAACTTGCCAACTATTCCAAAATAGCAACAAGTTTTTTCATCTTCTCCCAGGCAACTATCTGAGGCTTAGGTAAAGCCTTAGCTGAGATTTTAAAGGCTTGGCTGGGAATTACTCAATTCTTACTTCCCAATAATAATCATCATAGTAAGAAGTATCTTTGAACACTTTGGTGTTAGAACCTATACTAGACATTTTATATATGTTGGTTGTTAATTCTCATAATCCAATAAGTAAAGAATAATTTCTGTGTTTGTTAAGGGATAAATCTTGAAGAATTATTTAACTTTTTCAAAATCTCATAGCCATTATATTGTAGAATCCAAATACAAACCCATGTTGGTCTTGGGTTCAGCAGGGTCAGGCCAACATGAGCCACATGAGTCATTAAATGATAAAAAAAAAAGTCAAGCCGGATAAAGGTTCACATACACAGGGGGCTAAGTACAAATACCAAGTTCTACAACCAGGTAGACAGTGACTACAGAGTCTCCAGTTCAACACTGAATGCGATAAGAGGAGGGCAAGGTGGGTCAGCAACAACTAACTTCCCTGGCCATGCATACACCCAAAGGTGTTGGCCACTGTCTACAAGCCAGCATGGAGGTGATAGGAGCTCATGAGGAGAGGTCAGGCTGGCTGAGGGCCAGACGGGGGGAAAGAGGATATCACAGAATCTACCAAAGTGGACATTTTTCACAGTCCACTTCCATCTGTGAAGGAATTTAAACTGGTAGTGCAGATCCAGGGACTTGGGCTGAGCTATTGGAAGAAGATGTATATACCTGGAGCCTAAAACCTGGGTTTGAATCCCTGCTTTATCATGGGTTAACTATATGGCCTTGGGTGGGTTTCTTCTGCTCAATTTCCTTGTCTGTAAAAAGCAAAGCTAATACCTCATAGAATTATTGTGAGGATTTAATGACTTAATATATAGAAAGTACCTGGAACTGTGCTTAGCACAGAATTAGTAGTCTTTGCTATTTGCTTTTAAACATGGTCTTTTCAGTCTGACAGATATAAGCCACTATTACTGAATGAATTAGGGAATTAGTGAGAAAAGGTACAATTTAAAACTCATGAAGCCACCAACCGGCTACATTCCCTCCAAGTTCCCAACACCAGGTGCGAACACAACAGACTATTTTAGGATGGCACCAAATCCCCTGCTGTGCCCTAACAGGCTCAGGGACTTGGCAGGAGGGAGCTCACAGGTGGCAGACCTTCAGAACTCTCCCCTGGGTAGGCCAGAGATAGACAGATTCTCCAAACCATAAACCAGCCATCCTGACTTTAAGGCAAGATTCTAGAATGCATTATTAAAGCAAGTGTTATCACTCAGGTGGGGAAGAAGTGAGCGCTAGGGGCCAGCTTACACTCATTACCATTCACTCATAGCAGACTATTTCTTTGATTGGCTCCTCAGACCCTAAATTTGGGTATTGAAATATGATAACTGACATCAAATATTTGAAACACTGTTGTGTCCACGCATAAAAATTGCATTTGTTTGACAGGATCCTAAGATGCAGGGAATCAAAGCTACTGAAAAACAGATCTTACTTCATTAAGAAAGAACTTAGTGTCTAAACCAGAGGTAGCAAACTGCTTTAGCAGCAGGTCAGTGTTAACCCTTGGGCAATCTTCTGTATAGCTCACAAACTGGAATACTACATGCCACTGTGCATGGCAAAGGGGCCCAGGAATATTCACATTAAAATACAGACTTCTGTCTTTTAAGAAATCCCATGATGTGCAGCATGGCCTGTATCTTCTTAGGGTATCAAGACGCTGGTGCTGAATGGAAGCCTCTTCGTGGGGATGGATATGTGCATTACAGTGGTACACCTGAGCCACGTCACTAGTTTATATTAACTGCCTGGAGAGCATTTGAGTTAAAATCCCAGACAATCTTAATAAATGCAAAGAAAGCTGCCCTTTTGTCATTATGATTCTCTGATTCTCTAATTTCCTGAGTCTAAAAGTCACTCAATAATCTCCATTTTTTGTTTGTTAGTTATTTATGAGGCTGACAGGCCTGTATCCTTTTCAGTAAGAATCTATCACCATTCTCTGCATTAGACATATGTCCTACTTGGTAGCTCTTCGGCTAGCAGCTGCAATGCTTCTCTCTCTCAGATTTCAAAGCAACTTTAAGAATAAGGGCAGGAAATCCAAGTGCTTCAACAAGATCTTCTTGATGCTCTCCTGTGACTGGTAAATGCATGCGAAGAGTAAATTACGACCACAGCTATCTATGTTTCAGTGCCTTGTGTCACATTACTTCAGTATGTGCTCTGATTAAATATATTGAATATCCTGATATTTAAGTACATTAAGACTTCCTCCTTGCACTTGCAGGATTAATTGATTTATATTCTTTAGAATATAAAAATTATGGAAGGAACACAGTGTAATTAATGTGTTAAGGCAGAGCATGCTATTATCATAAATGAGAAAAAATAGAATCACAGTATCATTGTTAAAAAAAATGATTATTTAAAAAAAATGAAAACCTTGGCAAGGTTGGTGGGTATTAGGTAAAGAAAATAAAGCTGTTTTTGCAAAAGTTGAAACTGTTGGCTAGCACTTGGATGTAGTAATGTGCGAGGTTAAGTTTCTAAATATAATGTAAATTAATCCTCTTGGTCATTAGGTAACATGCAGTCTTACTGTCCTCAAAACATAGAAACAAGAAAATCCTCAGGGAAATTCTCAGTAATAATACAGTATTAGTTAACTCTTGTAAATGTCTCTGCTAAGTAGTATTATTAAATAAAATACTAATTTCTGTGATTAACATAAAATATGAAAACATACAATGAAATAAGACTTGATGCAAAACAAGCTACCTGATGTTTTACAAAGTGAAAAATCCACTTCTAAAGTGTTTTCTTGCTTAAAAATATCCAGAGGCATCTAACACTAAAGGTAACCTTTTTTCTTTGTTTCTTTCTTTAACAAATGAATTTAAATTCTCCTGAAAGCTTTTAGAAAATTAACTTATTTTGAGAGACTTATTTCCCAATTAAGTAAAAGAATATACTATTTAAAGAAGTCTAAACACCTGTTCTGGAATTATTCCAAGCTCCTTTTTAAATGAATAAATTCTGCAAAATATTTGGCTCAAATATTTTTGGTCAAAGACATCCTGAGGTTGTTCTTCTCTGTGATTTTAAATTATTTTAAATAAAATCAGACAAACTTAAAAATGACAACCTTCACTCTCACCTCCATTTTCTTTTTTGTAAATGTGTATGAGGCCTGTTACATGAGTTCACAAAGAAGTAACTGCCTGCTGGGTGGCAAGAGAGCAGAAGGTGGAGTCTTGAATATAGACAACTGAGTTAAAATTTGAAAGGACAGAAATGAGGCAAAGTGTTAGAGGCAGAACTGACAGTTCATGCAGAATTATGGTGATGGGAGGAACATGGGGTATTTGGAGCAAAACAGAGCTTCTTGTGCCTACAGTGTAGGTTATAGAGGAATACAATGGTGTTATGAAAAGCTTATCTTTAAAATCATATGGATGTCAGTTTAGATCCTGATTCAGGTATTAAAAAAATCTTTTAGACATATTTAGACATATTCAGGTATAGAAAAAAAGGCTGTAAAGGATAGATCTGGCTTGACAACAATTTACATGAAAAAATGCTTGTTAGTCATGTTGTTCTGTTCTCTACATTCTGAAGGAAACATCGGCAACTCACAGACCCTGTAGAGAGCAAGTAACAGACAAGTTGTTTAATTTGAAAAAAGAACTATCTTTGAATATTTGAAGGACTTTAATATAAAAAGACCAGCTGTGTGATCTGAGAATGGTAGCTTTTGTGAAAGGGCATGTCCAGCTGACTTGCAGCCACCTTGTAGACATCAGAACTGCCTTATAATGCTTCAGTGACACAAGCCCATTCCCTCTGCAAGAAAGGCTGATGACCAGCCCCCAGAGGTGCTATGAATCGGATCCCTGTGGAGGACACTGGGCTCCCTTTGGCTCGTATGAGCCTCTCAAATTCTAAGATTCAGTTGTTTTAGCATTTCAAATGTTAACTTGCAAAAGTCAAGGTAGTTCTCCCTGCTTTGATTCTTCTCTTTATTCATACCAGTTTTGAAATCTGTCCTTTGTCTTCTTACCTTTCCCCTTTCTATTGTGCTAAGATTCTACTTGGGTCACTTTTTTCTCTTGTCATCCTGTCTAATCTCCTACATTAGTACCCACACTGATGAGAGGTTATTCCCCTACATGTGCATTCCCATCAGGCTTCAACTGCATTGTATCACTCCATTTCTGTCACTGCTATCACTACTGAAAAACTGAAAGGAAAAAAGAATAAGATTCACTTACATGAAAATGAAAGGATTTTAGAAAAGCCAACTGCTTATGATTCCAAACCAAAAAAGATGAAATTACACTTTCTTAAAATTATTAGAATAACAACAGTACAGTAGAAATACGTAGCACAAGCAGGGTGCCTCAGGGGAATAAGGTACTGTTTGGGAGGTTTTACTCTTTCTTGTTAACTTAGGCACCAGGCAGTCCTACAGTATAGAAATTACTATCCTCATTCATAAATGAGGAAACTGAGGCTCAGCACAGTTAAATTACTTACTGGAGGTCAAAGAGGCAAGAGAATGGCTTTGACTTGTGTTCCAGTTCTGAAACCTGGGCTTTTTAGTTATACACACTCTCTCCCTCTATCTCCCCTTTGCAGAAGCAAAATGGCCTTCAGAACAGAAGCTGTGTCTTTAACTTATTTAAGGAAATAACAGGGAGGATATTAAGTGAAAAGCCATACAGTTTTGACTCACAGTTTCTAGATTAAGAGATGAAACATTTCAAAGTTCTACATGTGAAAATGTTACATGACAGGTGCAAAAACTTGGCCTGAGGGCACTGAATCACACAGCATTGCTAGGCATCACAAAATCCTAGAACAAGTTCCTTTCAAACAACTGATATTAACTGGGTAAAGAAGCTCATTAGCTAATAAAGATATGTTTTAGTTGTTTAGTGCTTCCTTAACTTCAGTACAACCAATCCATGAGCCTTTTTTCAAGGAGGTACTACACATCACATAGCAAAGCACTTGGTGCAGTGTTTTGTATCTTGCACATTAAAGTAACATGTGAGGCCTGACTGAATGAATGAGTGAATGAATGAATGTGTATAAAACCAAATGAGGAGCACAGTTATAAGAATAACACATGTAACAAAAGATTTACCTGTAGAGCACACTCCATGCTTACAGGATCTCTGTCACATTTGCCAGTTTATAGGATTTCGAGCTAATAATAATTCATTCACTGTTTTGAGCATTTTCTCTGTGTCATATGTTGTGCTGAGTATTCCACATGGATTTTCTTGGTTATTGCCCATAAAAGACCTTGAGACATAGGTGGGAAGGGAGGGATAAGGGGAAAAGGGGGCATTACAATTAGCACACATAATGTAGGGGGGAGGCACGGGGAAGGCAGTATAACACAGAGAAGACACGTAGTGATTCTATAGCATCTTACTACACTGATGGACAGTGACTGTAATGGGGTATGTGTTGGGAACTTGATAATGGGAGGAATCTAGTAACCACAATGTTGCTCATATAATTGTGTATTAATGATACCAAAATAAAAAAATAAAAAATAAAAAAAACCTTGAGACAGTATAGCAGAAACCCTACAGTTGGAGTGCATGGATCTGGCTCCAACTTACCACAGTGCCAAGTTGAGCAAGATATTTAATCTCTCCATACTCAGTTTTCTAATCTGGAAAATGGGATAGAAACAGTTGCCATCTCATAGTACATGGAGTGCTTATATCAGTGCCTGGCGCACAGGTTGCAAAAATGTGTTAGCTGTCTTCATTCAGTCTTGAGCCACACTGCCTTGATTCTAATCCCACTTTCACCTCTAATTATATAATCAAGAGCAACTAATCTCTCAGAGATGCAGTTTCAGCATCTGCAAATAGACAGCATAATAATACACCCTGGGGTGATCAATTATGTAAGTTAATATACACCTGCTTAGGAGAGTGCCTGGCATATATAAATACTCAAAAAATGTTGATTATGATCCTCATGTTACAGATCAGAAAATAGACGTTCTCATGTGCCATGTATGTGTAGACTGACTCTAGCATCCTGTTCATTTTAGGTGGTCTCAGAACAAATGTTGGAATTTTAAAGAAATTCTACCTAGTAATATTTTAGATTACATCCTTATTATTCTGAATATACCATTAGGTGAGACCTGTATGTGTTGGATTGCAAGCAGTCACTTCACTAATAATGCTTTAAAATGGAGATCTCTAAGTCTTGACAGCAACATCATAAAATATCCCAGAATACTTTCATTTTCTACAACAGTAATACTTGGCATGAGCACACTCAGAGACTCTTACATATGTCTGTCTTTCTCTTTCCTCAGATTTTAACTACATCAAATGTCTTTGTATTCTTTGATTTTCTATTTTCTTCTCTCTTGCTTTGAAAGACCACAGGCTTACCCAATGCCAAGTACTGGACATTGGGAAAAGCATGGGTTTTGAAGTTAGACAAACATTGGTAAGTTAACAAACAGTGGATCCTTGTCTGTGCATATTAAAACAATGTTCTTAATTTCCCCCTTTAAGTCCTTTCAGCTTTTCTCCTCCAGTTTGAGCCTAGAACAAAGACACTATTGGTCAGCTTTGATTCTCAGAGCTCCCTGTCTCACCTCCAGAAGGGGGAGAACAGGCTTGAAAGCCAGGCTGTCGGGAGAGAGAAAGATGTCTAGATCACAAAGCACCACGTTCATTCAGCACAGGGAGAGTCAGGGCCGCTGTACAGATCACAGAACTCAGAAGCGGGTGGAAAGCCTGCCCTTCCAGCCTGGGCGGAAGAAAAGCAAGCAGAAGTAGGTGACACATGTGTGTCCTGCTCTCCTACCTCAGATGCAAAGCTCTGCACAGGAGAAGTGTATTTGATTCAGAGGAAAGCCTAAATCACAAAAACCTTGGTCCCATTTCACATGGGGGAAGGGACGATGGCAACAGAGTCCAAGTTGTAGCAGTGTGATTGAGCAGAAGGAATTTAGTTGAGTATCCTAAGATAAATGGTCCCGCCTGACCCCAAGTGGCATACAGAAGTCAGCTCATACCATGGCCTGGGTCCCTAGAAAGCTAGTGCGGCAAAGGCAAAGTGTCCCATGGGCTGAATGGATGTCGCAGAGATAGAGCTACTTGGCCCTGAGCCTAAATTTCTAGAGAATAGACAACAGCCTCAGCTTCTATGGCTAACAGAGCAAGCAGTAGTCACAGGTAAACAAGAAGCATCTCCACAGGGACCAGAGGATGGTATGCAGCCTTGAAAATAAATCTGAGGTAACTTCACTTTCCCTTCACCACAGGATTCCCCTCTCCAACACACCTGGACACCATGTGGGAAAGCGGCAAGTTGGAAGGAAACCGGAATACTGAGATTGAGACCAAAACCCACTACGTTGCCTAAGGGCTTTAATATTGGATTAGACTAAAATTATTAAATTAGAATAAATTGTTCCATTTTCCTACTCAGTAGATTAGGTACTTTAAAGAAAGATCAAATAAGTCAGAAAGAACATAAACTACATTTTCCTTTTACATCTGTGCATGAGGTATATGTAAATTTGTGACTCTCCTCATACGAATAGATTTTCTTTTTGAATAGCAGCCAAAAGTGCCAGAAATTCTATCAGCACAGAAGTCAACCATACAGAGAAGATTTAACTTACATACCAACCAACATGAATGCTGAGGACACTGTGCCTCAGAAGTAATAATAACAAACATATCTTAAATGTTAACTATGTGCCAGTCACAAAGCTAAGTACTGTACATGTACTATCTCAACTAAACTTTATGTAGTTGGTAATAATATTAGTCCTTTTTTATAGCTGAAACCAAGGCTTCTGAGGGTAAGTATCTTTGTCAAGGTCAATAGATAGGGAATTAGAACCTAAGGCCCCTTGACTCCAGAGCCCGTCTGATCTGTGGCACAATCCTCTTTCCGATGCAGGAGCAGCGCCCCCTGTCCGTCACGCTGGTACTGGGGCTGCCTGGTACTGGGGCTGCCGTGGGCAAGGGTTCTAAGAATAACCTCCTAGCTGCAGAGTGGAATTCCCAGGGGGACTGGAGCTGGAAGACAAAAATAAAAGGGAGGCAGGAATGATGTATGATAATTATTTCAGGTTCATACCAAGAAATACATGTTAGCAAGAACAGATCGTTTCTTTAAAAAAAAGAAAGAAAAGAAAAGAAAACAGGCAAAGCCTTTTATCAGACTGGAGAAAGTTCACTGTGGATAATTTTTTTTTTTTTTTTTAATAATTATTTTTTATTGAAGGGTAGTTGACACACAGTATTACATTACATGAGTTTCAAGTGTACAACACAGTGGTAGAACATTTATATACATAATTCTAGGTTCCAGCTATCACCCTACCAGGCTGTTACAATATCTTGACTATATTCCTTATGCTATACCTTACATCCCGGTTACTAATTTATTTTACCATTGGAAGTCTGTCCTTTTTTTTTTTTTTTTTTTTTTTTTTTTTGTGAGGGCATCTCTCATATTTATTGATCAAATGGTTGTTAACGACAATAAAATTCTGTATAGGGGAGTCAATGCTCAATGCACAATCATTATTCCACCCCAAGCCTAATTTTCGTCAGTCTCCAATCTTCTGAGGCATAACAAACAAGTTTTTACATGTAGAACAAATTCTTACATAATGAATAAGTTACATAGTGAACAGTACAAGGGCAGTCATCACAGAAACTTTCGGTTTTGCTCATGCATTATGAACTATAAACAGTCAGTTCAAATATGAATACTCATTTGGTTTTTATACTTGATTTATATGTGGATACCACATTTCTCTCTTTATTATTATTATTTTTAATAAAATGCTGAAGTGGTAGGAAGATACAAGATAAAGGTAGAAAACATAGTTTAGTGTTGTAAGAGAGCACATGTAGATGATCAGGTGTGTGCCTGTAGACTATGTGTTAATCCAAGCTAGACCAGGGCAATAAAACATCCACGTATGCAGAAGATTTCTCTCAGAACGGGGGGGTGAGGTTCTAAGCCTCACCTCTGTTGATCCCCAATTTCTCACCTGATGGCCCCCCTGCGACTGTGCCTGTCTTAGGTTGTTCCTCCCTTGAGGAATCTTACCCGTCTCTGGCTAACCAGTCATCTTCCGGGGCCATACAGGGAAATGTGAAGTTGGTAAGTGAGAGAGAAGCCTTATTGTTTGAAAAGGTTAGCTTTTTACTTCTTTGCATATTTATGCCCTGTGGCTTCTATGCCCAGCATTTGTCTTGAGGTATCTTTACCACTTGGAAGAATTATGATACTCGGTAAATTTGATATGAGGCACGAATTCTATTTAAGGGTTCTAATTAGGAAGGAAGAAGAAAAGCTATAGAAGTAGCAGGCGGAAGAAAACATGGGAAGATTGATTATTTCTTTGATATATCTTCTTGTAGAGTAACTTCAGCATGTATAGGTTTTAAGCTACTACTTAAATTGCACACACACATTAACATAATAGAGTATAGTTACATAACCAAAGCATATCTGTAATTACCAGCCATCTGCAGTGAAACCAAGAAAACCAGTTAGGCACCTTAGGCATTTGTGAAAACTTATCTATGATATGGTGGATATTGTCCAAATGAACTTGAACAGTCTGAGAGAAATCAGACAAATTAAAACAACCCATTCCTGGGGACTGTTCACATGCCATATGTTCTTTTAACAATAAATAGTTTGTAGTTGTAAGACTTTGGAGCGCTACAATTTGCACTTCTCCAAATTCTTGGTTGAGTTCCAACAGTATAGATCCAGTCCAATTTTGTTGTTTTACTGTATGCACAGGCCAGCTTCGATATCTCCTTCCTCATTCCCATGGCAGGTCCAGGAACTGGTGGGATGAGTGCATCTACAGCTGTAGCAGTGCGTGGATCTTTGTTGGGGTTTTTTGATGATCATCTTCTGGCATGAGTCTTCCAGAGGGTGCAGATGTTGGAAGTTCTTTTTCATATCGTATCTTAGTTCATTTTCAGGGTAGCCCAATTAGGCTTTGATCCTCTGTATAAACACAAACAGACCCTTTGCCTACACTTTTATATGCCCTTTATACCCTTGTGTAGAACTCGTTGGAGGTTACCACACAGGAACTGCCCTTTTTTTTTTTTTTTTTTGCTATCACTAATCTACACTTACATGACGAATATTATGTTTACTAGGCTCTCCCCTATACCAGGTCTCCCCTATAAACCCCTTTACAGTCACTGTCCATCAGCATAGCAAAATGTTGTAGAATCACTACTTGCCTTCTCTGTGTTGTACAGCCCTCCCTTTTCTCCTACCCCCCCATGCATGTTAATCTTAATACCCCCCTACTTCTCCCCCCCTTATCCCTCCCTACCCACCCATCCTCCCCAGTCCCTTTCCCTTTGGTACCTGTTAGTCCATTCTTGAGTTCTGTGATTCTGCTGCTGTTTTGTTCCTTCAGTTTTTCCTTTGTTCTTATATTCCACAGATAAGTGAAATCATTTGGTATTTCTCTTTCTCTGCTTGGCTTGTTTCACTGAGCATAATACCCTCCAGCTCCATCCATGTTGCTGCAAATGATTGGATTTGCCCTTTTCTTATAGCTGAGTAGTATTCCATTGTGTATATGTACCACATCTTCTTTATCCATTCATCTATTGATGGACATTTAGGTTGCTTCCAATTCTTGGCTATTGTAAATAGTGCTGCAATAAACATAGGGGTGCATCTGTCTTTCTCAAACTTGATTGCTGCATTCTTAGGGTAAATTCCTAGGAGTGGAATTCCTGGGTCAAATGGTAAGTCTGTTTTGAGCATTTTGATGTACCTCCATACTGCTTTCCACAATGGTTGAACTAACTTACATTCCCACCAGCAGTGTAGGAGGGTTCCCCTTTCTCCACAGCCTCGCCAACATTTGTTGTTGTTTGTCTTTTGGATGGCAGCCATCCTTACTGGTGTGAGGTGATACCTCATTGTAGTTTTAATTTGCATTTCTCTGATAATTAGCGATGTGGAGCATCTTTTCATGTGTCTGTTGGCCATCTGTATTTCTTTTTTGGAGAAGTGTCTGTTCAGTTCCTCTCCCCATTTTTTAATTGGGTTATTTGTTTTTTGTTTGTTGAGGCGTGAGAGCTCCTTATATATTCTGGACGTCAAGCCTTTATCGGTTGTGTCATTTTCAAATATATTCTCCCATACTGTAGGGATCCTTCTTGTTCTATTGATGGTGTCTTTTGCTGTACAGAAGCTTTTCAGCTTAATATAGTCCCACTTACTCATTTTTGCTGTTGTTTTCCTTGCCCGGGGAGATATGTTCAAGAAGAGGTCACTCATGTTTATGTCTAAGAGGTTTTCGCCTATGTTTTCTTCCAAGAGTTTAATGGTTTCATGGCTTACATTCAGGTCTTTGATCCATTTTGAGTTTACTTTTGTATATGGGGTTAGACAATGGTCCAGTTTCATTCTCCTACATGTAGCTGTCCAGTTTTGCCAGCACCACCTGTTGAAGAGACTGTCATTTCGCCATTGTATGTCCATGGCTCCTTTATCAAATATTAATTGACCATATATGTCTGGGTTAATGTCTGGATTCTCTAGTCTGTTCCATTGGTCTGTGGCTCTGCTCTTGTGCCAGTACCAAATTGTCTTGATTACTATGGCTTTATAGTAGAGCTTGAAGTTGGGGAGTGAGATCCCCCCTACTTTATTCTTCTTTCTCAGGATTGCTTTGGCTATTCGGGGTCTTTGGTGTTTCCATATGAATTTTTGAATTATTTGTTCCAGTTCATTGAAGAATGTTGCTGGTAGTTTCATAGGGATTGCATCAAATCTGTATATTGCTTTGGGCAGGATGGCCATTTTAACGATATTAATTCTTCCTAGCCACGAGCATGGGATGAGTTTCCATCTGTTAGTGTCCCCTTTAATTTCTCTTAAGAGTGACTTGTAGTTTTCAGAGTATAAGTCTTTCACTTCTTTGGTTAGGTTTATTCCTAGGTATTTTATTTTTTTTGATGCAATTGTGAATGGAGTTGTTTTCCTGATTTCTCTCTCTGTTGGTTCATTGTTAGTATATAGGAAAGCCACAGATTTCTGTGTGTTGATTTTGTATCCTGCAACTTTGCTGTATTCCGATATCAGTTCTAGTAGTTTTGGGGTGGAGTCTTTAGGGTTTTTTATGTACAGTATCATGTCATCTGCAAATAGTGACAGTTTAACTTCTTCTTTACCAATCTGGATTCCTTGTATTTCTTTATTTTGTCTGATTGCCGTGGCTAGGACCTCCAGTACTATGTTAAATAACAGTGGAGAGAGTGGGCATCCCTGTCTAGTTCCCGATCTCAGAGGAAATGCTTTCAGCTTCTCGCTGTTCAATATAATGTTGGCTGTGGGTTTATCATAGATGGCCTTTATTATGTTGAGGTACTTGCCCTCTATTCCCATTTTGCTGAGAGTTTTTAACATGAATGGATGTTGAACTTTGTCAAATGCTTTTTCAGCATCTATGGAGATGATCATGTGGTTTTTGTCTTTCTTTTTGTTGATGTGGTGGATGATGTTGATGGACTTTCGAATGTTGTACCATCCTTGCATCCCTGGAATGAATCCCACTTGGTCATGGTGTATGATCCTTTTGATGTATTTTTGAATTCGGTTTGCTAATATTTTGTTGAGTATTTTTGCATCTACGTTCATCAGGGATATTGGTCTGTAGTTTTCTTTTTTGGTGGGGTCTTTGCCTGGTTTTGGTATTAGGGTGATGTTAGCTTCATAGAATGAGTTTGGGAGTATCCCCTCCTCCTCTATTTTTTGGAAAACTTTAAGGAGAATGGGTATTATGTCTTCCCTGTATGTCTGATAAAATTCCGAGGTAAATCCATCTGGCCCGGGGGTTTTGTTCTTTGGTAGTTTTTTGATTACCTCTTCAATTTCGTTGCTGGTAATTGGTCTGTTTAGATTTTCTGTTTCTTCCTGGGTCAATCTTGGAAGGTTATATTTTTCTAGGAAGTTGTCCATTTCTCCTAGGTTTCCCAGCTTGTTAGCATATAGGTTTTCATAGTATTCTCCAATAATTCTTTGCATTTCCATGGGGTCCGTCGTGATTTTTCCTTTCTCGTTTCTGATACTGTTGATTTGTGTTGATTCTCTTTTCTTCTTAATAAGTCTGGCTAGAGGCTTATCTATTTTGTTTATTTTCTCGAAGAACCAGCTCTTGGTTTCATTGATTTTTGCTATTGTTTTATTCTTCTCAATATTATTTATTTCTTCTCTGATCTTTATTATGTCCCTCCTTCTGCTGACCTTAGGCCTCATCTGTTCTTCTTTTTCCAATTTCGATAATTGTGACATTAGACCATTCATTTGGGATTGCTCTTCCTTTTTTAAATATGCTTGGATTGCTATATACTTTCCTCTTAAGACTGCTTTTGCTGTGTCCCACAGAAGTTGGGGCTTAGTGTTGTTGTTGTCATTTGTTTCCATATATTGCTGGATCTCCATTTTGATTTGGTCATAGATCCATTGATTATTTAGGAGCGTGTTGTTAAGCCTCCATGTGTTCGTGAGCCTCTTTGCTTTCTTTGTACAGTTTATTTCTAGTTTTATGCCTTTGTGGTCTGAAAAGTTGTTTGGTAGGATTTCAATCTTTTGGAATTTTCTGAGGCTCTTTTTGTGGCCTAGTATGTGGTCTATTCTGGAGAATGTTCCATGTGCACTTGAGAAGAATGTATATCCCGCTGCTTTTGGATGTAGAGTTCTATAGATCTCTATTAGGTCCATCTGCTCTACTGTGTTGTTCAGTGCTTCCGTGTCCTTACTTATTTTCTGCCCAGTGGATCTATCCTTTGGGGTGAGTGGTGTGTTGAAGTCTCCTAGAATGAATGCATTGCAGTCTATATCCCCCTTTAGTTCTGTTAGTATTTGTTTCACATATGCTGGTGCTCCTGTGTTGGGTGCATATATATTTAGAATGGTTATATCCTCTTGTTTGACTGAGCCCTTTATCATTATGTAGTGTCCTTCTTTATCTCTTGTTACTTTCTTTGTTTTGAAGTCTATTTTGTCTGATATTAGTACTGCAACCCCTGCTTTCTTCTCACTGTTGTTTGCTTGAAATATGTTTTTCCATCCCTTGACTTTTAGTCTGTACATGTCTTTGGGTTTGAGGTGAGTTTCTTGTAAGCAGCATATAGATGGGTCTTGCTTTTTTATCCATTCTGTTACTCTGTGTCTTTTGATTGGTGCATTCAACCCATTAACATTTAGGGTGACTATTGAAAGATATGTACTTATTGCCATTGCAGGCTTTAAATTCGTGGTTACCAAAGGTTCAAGGTTAGCCTCTTTAGTATCTTACTGCCTAACTTATCTCGCTTATTGAGCTGTTATATACACTGTCTGGAGATTCTTTTCTTCTCTCCCTTCTTGTTCCTCCTCCTCGATTCTTCATATGTTGGGTGTTTTGTGCTGTGCTCTTTCTAGGAGTGCTCCCATCTAGAGCAGTCCCTGTAAGATGTTCTGTAGAGGTGGTTTGTGGAAAGCAAATTCCCTCAGCTTTTGTTTGTCTGGGAATTGTTTAATCCCACCGTCATATTTGAATGATAGTCGTGCTGGATACAGTATCCTTGGTTCAAGGCCCTTCTGTTTCATTGTATTAAATATATCATGCCATTCTCTTCTGGCCTGTAGGGTTTCTGTTGAGAAATCTGACGTTAGCCTGATGGGTTTCCCTTTATAGGTGACCTTTTTCTCTCTAGCTGCCTTTAACACTCTTTCCTTGTCCTTGATCTTTGCCATTTTAATTATTATGTGTCTTGGTGTTGCCCTTCTTGGATCCTTTCTGTTGGGGGTTCTGTGTATTTCCGTGGTCTGTTTGATTACTTCCTCCCCCAGTGTGGGGAAGTTTTCAGCAATTATTTCTTCTAAGATACTTTCCATCTCTTTGCCTCTCTCTTCTTCTTCTGGGACCCCTATAATACGGATATTGCTCCTTTTAGATTGGTCACACAGTTCTCTTAATATTGTTTCATTCCTGGAGATCCTTTTGTCTCTCTCTATGTCAGCTTCTATGCGTTCCTGTTCTCTGATTTCAATTCCATCAATGGCCTCTTGCATTCTATCCATTCTGCTTATAAACCCTTCCAGAGTTTGTTTCATTTCTGCGATCTCCTTTCTGGCATCTGTGATCTCTTTCCGGACTTCATCCCATTTTTCTTGCGTGTTTCTCTGCATCTCTGTCAGCATGTTTATGATTCTTATTTTGAATTCTTTGTCAGGAAGACTGGTTAGGTCTGTCTCCTTCTCTGGTGTTGTCTCTGTGATCTTTGTCTGCCTGTAGCTTTGCCTTTTCATGGTGATAGGAATAGTCTGCAGAACTGGGACGAGTGACGGCTGGAAGGACTTCCTTTCTTGTTGGTTTGTGGCCCTCCTCTCCTGGGAGAACAGCGACATCTAGTGGCTTGTGCTGCGCAGCTGCGCGCAGACAGGGTTTCTGCTTCCTGCCCGGCTGCTATGGAGTTAATCTCCGCTGTTGCTGTGGGCGTGGCCTGGCTCGGGCAGCTACTCCAAAATGGTGGAGTCGCGTTGGAGCAGGAGCTGCTGGGAGGCTATTTATCTCCGTAAGGGGCCTCCCTGCTCCCTGCAGCCCAGGGGTTTGGGTGCCCAGAGATCCCGGATTCCCTACCTCTGGATTAAGTGGCCCGCCCTGCCCCTTTAAGACTTCCAAAAAGCACCCGCCAAAACAAAACAACGACCACAAAAAAACAAGAAAAAAAATTTTTTTAATTAAAAAAAAAAAAAAATTTTAATTAAGAAAAAAAAGGTGGTCGTTCGTTTTTCTTTATTCTCCGGTGCCAGCCTCAGGCCTCTGCTCACCGGTCTTTCTGCCCTGTTTCCCTAATATTGGGGTCCCTGTCCCTTTAAGACTTCCAAAAAGCGCTCGCCAAAACAAAGCAGCAAAAAAGCAAAAAAAAAAAAAATGGTTGCGCGCTTTTCTTATGTCCTCTGTCGCCCAGCCTCCAGTGCCTGCTCACTGTTCTTGCTGCCCTGTTTTCCCAGTATCGAGGGCCCTGCACTCTGGCCCGAATGGCTGGGGCTGGGTGTTCGGCAGCCCTGGGCTCCATCTCCCTCCCGCTCTGCCTGCTCTTCTCCCGCCGGGAGCTGGGGGGAGGGGCGCTCGGCTCCCGCGGGGCTGGGGCTTGTATCTTACCCCCTTCGCGAGGTGCTGGGTTCTCTCAGGTGCGGATGTGGTCTGAATATTGTCCTGTGTCCTCTGGTCTTTATTCTAGGAAGGGTTGTCTTTGTTATATTTTCATAGATATATGTTGTTTTGGGAGGAGATTTCCGCTGCTCTACTCACGCCGCCATCTTCCGCCTGCAGCTTGGATAATTTTTTAAAAGCAAACTTTTTACAACAAATGGAAAGCAGGAGAAAAAGAAGGAAGGAAGGAAGGGGCCCAGGGAAGGAGAAAGAAGGGAAGAAGGGAAAAAAGAAAGGAAGGAGGAAAGAAGGGAAGGAGAGAGGGAAGGAAGGATGGAAGGAAGAAAAAGGGAAGAGAACTCTGCGTAGCAAAGATTCAATTTCACACAGCATTTTTCCTTGCTTTGCAGCAGCATTGGCCATGGTTACAGGATCGATATGATACCAGGATTCTTACAGCAGAAACTGAAAGCAGATATTCAGTTAAATAAATAAAAGAAGTTTAGTCTGTGGAGCATATTCATGAATAATAGACTTTAAATTAATTTTAAAAAACATTTTAATAAAAGTGTATATACTTGTTACTCCTAAATTTTCTCTTACTTCTCATTTCTATGTAATTTATCATAGTAAACATTTAAAATATTTGTTGAAGGAATAGATACTAGAAAGCATAATTTGGTTCATTCTCATTTTCTAACCTAAACTTGACAACTGTGTGCTCTTGAATTCTGGAAATTCTTTTTGTACAGTGAGAAAAATATTGTTTCTTTCGGTGTAAAATTTATAAAACCGTTAAAATTTCACATCTCCCAATTTTTTCATTCGTTTGCTTCTATAAAATGCCAAAAATATAGACCAAAAATAAATAAATAAAAGATTCAGTTGAAGATCTAGAGCAATGGTTCTGTAAGTGTGGTATACGACCCCTGGAAATCTCGGAGATGCTTTCATGGAGTCTTTGAGGTCACCCCTATTTCCATAACAGTACTACAATGCTAGTGACTTCTCCATAGTGTTGGCATTTGCACTGATGGTACAGAGCAATAGTGGGAGAAATGGCTAGTGCTTAAGTACAAATCAAGGCAGTAGCATCCAATGTTCATACAGTGTGTGTACAATAAAAATATTAATCGTGATGAGTGAGTGTCACTCAGTGATGTCCTTCATAAAGCGGTAGCAGTGTTTATTTTTTTGAGATTCTTTCAATGTACTTTCAATATTCTGTGTGAAGAAATGGGACAATATAGCACTTCTTTAATTAAAAAAAATTTCATTTAGATATAATTGACATTCAATACTATATTTCAGGTATACAACATAATGATTACTTGTAAATATTACAAAATGATCATCACAATAAGTCTTCTTCCATCATCACACTCAGTTACGATTTTTCTTATGATGAGAACTTTTCAGAGCTACCCATTCAGCAACTTTTAAAGAACTTCTGCTGATAGCCAAGCATGATGCTGCTCTTTAGGAAAGGCACTGGGGCCACTGTTGGAGTTGTGATCTGAACTGCCTGCTCCTTCTGTGGAACATCATTCTTACATGAAAGAGCAACTGACAGTCCTGACACTGTGGGTATTCAGACTTGGGTATTTGGCAGATATTTTCTCAAAAATGAACCCTGTAAACCTGTTACTTTAAGAATAGTATCTGATAAAAAAAAAAAAAAAAAAGAATAGTATCTGATAGTATTTACTGCCAAAGACTGACTTGGAGCTTCCAACAAAGATGAGAAGTTTGTAAACCTCTTACCCAACATGGACGTTGACAGCTTCCCAATATTGAAAGGCTTTTCTGATGGGATCTGTGATGATATTAATGAATATGATTTCATCAAATTGTATAATGAAGTGTGTTAACATTTGGAAAATATGCATACTTCAGTGAACCAATATTTCCAACCAACATCTGATGTTATAAACCCAAGGATGGTTAGAAGATTCCGTCACAAGGACTTGAATGTAACAGCACAAAAAGTTCACTGATCAGCTTCAGATTGCACATTGCAACTAACCTTTAAGAAACTATCACTTGCCTAGTTGTGGTATATCAAAAAAGGTGACTCATAATGACCTCTTTAAGTCTATTAAAATATCCTTTTCAAGATGCATATGTGTATGTACCTCAACCAAAATAGTATATTGCAACAGATTGAATTCAGCAGCAGATATGAAGGTCCAGCTGTCTTGTACTAAGTACAAAGAATTTCAAAAATGTAAATCAACGTCACTCTTCTAAATTGTTTTTTGTTTGTTTTAGAACAGATGAATATTTTCAGTAAAGATCTCATTTATATTAACATGTAAGTGGCTTATTATTTTACAATTTTAAATGAATTAATATTTTCCCAGCTTCCCAGTTTTGATTTCTAAAATGGTAAATGTTGATACAAGCCATATAAACAAAAACCCTTTGGGGAACCTCAATAATTTTTAGAAATGTAAAGTAGGCCTGACACCAAAAGTTTAAAACTGCTGACATAGATGTCACCAACTATACTTATATTTAAATAAAACAAGATAGAATATTCACTCCAGGCACATCAAGAGGCCATATTTAGAAACCCGAACCATTCTTTTTCACTGCTTCTGGATGGTGTTCTCCAAATGCCAAGAGGATCTTTCAGTCTTTTGCTTTGATCCTTTGCTGTGAGCCTCTAGAGGCACAATTACAGCTATTAGGACTTTTAAAAACCTTCAAAACATCAACTTAACCTCCTCTAGCAAGCAAATGAGAATTAGAAATAAATTTGGGAGGTAGAATGAAAAACAAAGTAGAGAGAATTCAAACCCACAAGTCAAAATAATAGGTCTCTCAAATTACTTGCTGCACATAAATTCTCCTTAAAACTATTTATGGATACAAATAAAATATAATGAACTTGCAATCTAATATACTGAAGGTTTTTCCCATGTTAAAAAAAAAAAAAGCAAAGAGCACCTTCCTCCACAGTCTGTCCCTTGCTTTCTGAGTACACTGGCCTCCCAGAGGTGAGTGATGCCATGGGACTCAGCAAATGCCTGCAGTTCACTCTCAGGCCTCCCCAATTTGGAAGATGACCTTGCACACTGCAGAACTAAAGACTGTCGTGTCTAATGCTGCAGCAAGCAGAGGTCCAGAATTAAGCTGCAGTAATTATCCAGGGGTGTTTGCTGGCATTCTTTCAAAACAGACAATGCAAAAGCAGCTTTTAGTGCAGACCAGAATATACTTCTGAAGTAGTCATTGCAGACCTTTGTAGTGATACATACACTTTCCTCTCTTAGGTAAATAAATGTATACACCAAAAGTGTGATTTCAAAACAGTCCAGACCAAAATAATCAATATTCACTTGAAATGGTCAGATAATTGAGGCAGTAGGGAATTGTTCTAAGGTTTGGTTTAGGGAACGAGAATCAGTAGGTAAATTGAAATACTTGGAAAGTAGCTTAATTCTCTGATTTACTTTCTGCATGATGAAACTTGGAGTAAGATGTTGTCGTTTTTACCCAGATCATGAATGAAAAGGACATTACCTACATTTTTTGAGGTTTTTGTGGGGAGACATAAAAATATAGAGTGAGAAATGAAAAGAAGCTTCAAAATGTCCCCTGGGCTAGCATGAAATGCAGAAAATGCTCTTTCACTAAATTTATAAACCATAAAAGCCATATATCTTAAGTGAAATACAACATGTTTCCTCTCCCTTTCCCTTGTATTGGTTATATAACTCTCCAACTGAACTTTTTGATGGATGGTTGTTTTGGTCTATCTCAAACAGCAAAATTGTTCAGTCTTATGACCCAATTCAATTATCATGGGAGTTCTAAGCTCCAAATTGATGGTAGCATTACATCTATTATTAAAAAGGATTTTTCTAAAAACAGAATCTATTGTTAGAAGCTTTATTACCAGAGGTTAAGATCAAATAAGGAAGAACTCTGGATCATGGGGTGAAAACATAATTAAATACTAACTTAATTTATGTTAAAAACATACCAACTGGTCATGAAGACTATGCAAGAGCATACAAAGGCATATAAAGGGGTAGTTAAAACAAGTAAAATAAAAAATTGTACTTCCAAGTAATTAAAACTATTTTATATTTGCTTATATTTTTGAAACTTTGCTTAGGAAAAAAACAGAAAAGAATTATTACATCACAAAATGTTGAACATTTTGTTCATTGGAATGGTGAATATTTGTTATTTTCTCTTTTCTCTGATTTCCAATTTTTGTCATTGTGTTGATACTATTTCCAAATTTCAAAGAAGTAAATCTGAAAAAATATGCACTCAAAACAAGAGTGATTAAGGGTAAGAGATAAGCTTGACTTTCATTCGGGCCAGGGAAGAAGGGGAAGGAAAAGTTACAAGACCGGTAGCTGGCAGTGGAGGAGTGTGGATAGAGTGAAGGTCCCTGTGGCCAGGATTCCCACCTGGCCCTGGTCAGCTAGCTCACTATACACGTGTGGGCAATACATTGTTATTGACTCTATATAAAGAGCTCCGCCCAGTGCTATGAGCAACACAGTGGCACGGCTGCATGGCTGCAGGAGAGCAGAGATGATTGGAGTGGTGGCATCACTGAGGACAGACTGAAACAGCTGTGGGGACAGAGAGGCCCAGAAGCAGAGACTGGCCTGCTGCATGCACACTCGCTCTGAGTGGACAGGATTCTAGTGATTGACCTGCCACTGTGGGAATAAAGTTGGTTATAACCCTTTCACCCCAAGAATATTCCATTGTCATTTTTTGGTCTCATTGAATTCATAAAGAACTTGCTCAGGGCTAAAACCCATTGGCAAGACAACTGGGGATAGCCAGCAGGATTCACTGTTGACCAAGGAAAAGAACAGGCTGCCCTCATAGGAGGAGTGTTTCAGTGACTGCGCCTATGGACGGGGAGATATTCAAGAGTCCCCCAGTGGACATGTGGTCTGATGTGACTTGCCTCCTAGAGGACTCGGCCCCACCCCAAGACTGGGAAAGGGTGGAGGCAACACCTGAGGCAATAAAGTTTTCCCTCAGCAAAAGAGGGAATTCCTTAGAGAAACAGAGTGCCCATGAGGCCGCAGGAATGGTGGGGAGTTTTCTTCGCACAGTATTGAGAAAGGGCGTAAGGGAGAAAGACACCCTCCTGCAGGAAGCACGAGAACATGAGCTGCAAGGTGCCCTGGAGGAGGTAAAAAGTTTGTGGGTGACTGAAATGGCATCACTATGAGGTGCTGTGGAAATGGCAAAGGATGTCGTGGTAGCCTGAGAGGAAGCAGCACAAGAAGGAGCAGCCTGAGAAGCAGCCGAGAGTGCAGGCTGCCAGGTGCCGTGGGGCAGGTGAAGGTTATAGTGGAGCTGTCAGCCCCATAAAAGGAGTAGCAGAGGTTTGACAAACAGGTGGGGGTGGAGGCCCCACCAGTGCCAGAGGCATCAGCCCCTCCTGGGTTGAAACCCCACCCAGTTGAAAGTTGGTGGAAAGCCTGAAAGAAAACAAAGACTTGCCAACTGCGGGTTCTCCAGGAGACATGCAGCCCCTTCCCGGGGTCATGGAGCACTCCGTGCTCTTCTTCTGTCCTCAGGCTCAAGCAATGAAAGCACAAAAGAAAATATAGTCTGCTACTCACAGGAAGAATTTAAAGGGCCCCATGAAGGTCACAAGGACCCAGATGTGGGTTTGTTAGGCAGAAAGACAAAAGCGGGATGAAAAGGCGAAAGAGCCCCCCAAAGATGACTCAGGGAATTGATCAGAGCCAGAAAGCCATAAATGCCTCAGAGAGTTAATCAGATAAAGCCACAGGGTCCAAGAGTGACTCAGGAAATGTCCAGGGTCCCCCCAGATAAGAAATATCAGAGGCACAGGCACAGCACAGTCCCTGTCCCCATTTCACCAATCAGAACAAGCCTAGAGAGCTGACAACTGTCAATCAAGACCTCTCTGCCCTGCCAAAACCACATAAAAGAAGCCTCAGAATGATGATAAGGGCCTATCTAACCTTAGGCAGATACTGCTCTGTTACTCTGTGCAGTGTGTATTAAATTACTCTGTGCAGTGTGTATTAAAACTTACTTTGCTTCCTTGACTTTGGTCTCTCGTCTCACTATATCTGACCTGCAATGCTGAGCCGGGTTCTTTCCTTCCTAACAGGTTGACTTAATAAAGGCAGGAACAGACAGAGAGAAATTGGATGGAAAGTCAAATAGAATCCTATGGGAGCTGTGGCAACAACTGAAACTGGTGAAGTGGTTCCAGCTGCTGAGGATGCAGCAGAAGCCAGAGACAAAGCAACAAGATTGGCCTGTGTGTGACTCTCTGCTGGAGAAGCTGGAGAAGGTGGGTATTGTAAGGCCAGCCCATGGTTCTTTTGGCTAACTCATTTGAGTAGAACTGATTTGAATACAGCCAGGATGACCACTTGGTAACAATTGATCTCCTCAGGCTTGAGGGTTATTATAATTTGTTGTAATTTTTGTTATTTGTATATTGTATTATGTTATTATGAAATTTGGTTACAATGATCCAGCTTTCTTGCACCGGGACCATTGCAGAGGACTGAGGGCACATAGGTTGAGAGGTGAGAGTCCTGGAAGGGTGGAGTGTGAATAAAGTGAAGGTTCCTGTGGTCAGGATTCTCACCTGGCTCTGGTCGGCTAGCTCACTACACACATGTTGACAATACATTGTTACTGACTCTGTAGAAAGAGTTCCACCCAGTGCTCTGGGCAACACAGTGGCATGGCTGCACGGCTGCAGAGGAGAGCAGAACAGAGGCTGGAGTGGTGGCAGCATCGAGGACAGAGACTAAGACAGCTGCAGGGGCAGAGAGGCCCAGAGGCAGAGACCAGCTTGCTGCATGCAGACTCGCTCTGACTGGATGGCATTCTAGTGATTGACCTGCCACCGAGGTAATGAAGTTGTATATAACCCTTTCACCCCAAGAATATTCTATTGTCATTTTTTGGTCTCATTGAATCCATAGTGAACTTGCCTGGGGCTGAAACCCATTGGCAAGACAAGGCAACAGAGCATCTCTTGGTTGAGCTACAGTCCCAAAGAATCAGGTGATGATAACCACTTACTCCTCCATCCTTGAAGTTACTGGAAACAAGCCTCCAGTGGACCATGTGTGGCTCACTTCTGACTCACTCTTTCCAAAGACACAAAGAATCTTTGGTAACGAAAAGGGACAGGGGACATAGCTCATCCTGAAATCTCATCACCTTTTAAAAGCCTGAACTCAGGACGACCCCAAGGTTTTCCCTGAGGCTGACATCAGTCCTAACTGCCTCCAACACCTCAACCATGCACCAAAGAGCAGCTCGCCTTCCACTGACTGGAACCAATTAAGTGAAACTTTCTCCACAATAACATCAGCAAACAATTTATATTATAGATTGGCTCTAAAAAGTTAAAAATAGAACTATTGGGTGGATCTGTGAATCCATGACAGAGGGTGATCATCATTTGGAGGGGAAATAACTGGATATAAGCAACAAAAGGTAGTGCCTATAAAGACACTTTCCCAAGATTCACAATTATGCCTAAGGTTGGTCCCCTTCATTGTCCTGTGCAGAGTGTTTGAAATGGACAAATGGAAGTTGTGTGCTGTAGCAATCTGGCCAACCCTTTTCACCTGGACTTACAGGGGCTCCCAGTTCAAGCCTAAATTGTGGCTCTTCAAGATTCAGATACGTCTAGGCACTTCTAGAGGACAGAGCCGGAGCACCACAGCAGGATTTACATGAAGCGCACTGGGACATATGGGAAATAATGGGTCCTAAAAGAAGAGTTACTCAGGAACACAAACTTAACCCAGTCTAGATGCTATAATCTCATAGGGAAAGGCATTATTAGCAGCAGAACAGGATATTGGGGTCTAAGAGTGCCCTCCAGCAGTTAAAGAATACATAAAATATCCCAAAAAAAACCTTTAAGAGTAAAGGCAGCACTCCTGCAGGGCCTTGGACCTGGCAGGAAGACTGAGTTTTCCCCTTTTAAGCAGATGATCCCCCGTGGTCTACGTGAGCAGGAGTGCAGGCATCTGCCTTGCACCATCACCCCCCTGTCAGTGACCGACATGGGAGAACAGCTCCAGCACAGCCAGATCTCAGCAGATGTGAATAGAGACCACAGCAGCAGCCACCAGAAAGGAATTCCCTGTACCTCACTGAAGTACAGAACCTAGAGGAGACTACCACCAGATCCCGCCCTGTGAGAAGTCAGCATGATGTGTCTTGCCAATGGGTTTCAACCCCGGGCAAGCTCACTGTGAATTGAGACTGGAAAAATGACAACGGAACATTCTTGGGGTGAAAAGGTTTATTACCTGGCTTGTTCTCCCAGTGATAGGTCAAGCACTAGAATCACATCTGCATCCAGCAGTCTGCAGGTCTGTGATCCTCCTTTGTCTCTGCCTCCATCCAGAGCACTGGGCAGAGCTCTTTATATAGTGACTCAGTTAGTTATAGCTTACAGCCTACAGGTATGGAAGCTGTAGCCTAGCAGGCCAGTTATGTCATCAAGTAGTTTAGGGTCAGGTGAGGATCCTGGCCATAGGAATATGCATTCTTCCCCATGCCTGTTATAACTAAAAAAGGGTGTGTTGGTGAGCTTAGATAAAACATGCCTTGGACATTTCCAGAAATACTGTGGTAAGGAGAGATACTGCAAGGCCTACAGCTAGTGAAATAATTTGTTATTGTTGTCAATATTCACTGTTTAGCTCCTGACTCATATGGCCTAGAGAATCAGAATATAAAGGGTAGGAAACATAGCAATGTTGCATTACACAGATTACTAAATTTCTGTTTGTTACTTACTACAGCACAGGCAGTTTTATGATAAAGAATCTTTACTCACCAAATATTTATTTAGATAAGCATTGTATCTTTCTAACTGAAATTTTGAGTCAACTAGATATAATCTCATCCCCTCTCTTCCTGTCCCTGTAAGGGATATCTTTCTTCCATATAATTCTCCTGTCACTTTTCACTTCTAACTCAGTGTCACAGCTTCATGAAGGCTGGCTGCTGGCACCTCTTGGAAATGGGCTGTCTTGCCAATGGGTTTCAGCCCCAGGCAAGTTCACTATGGATTCAATGTGACCAAAGAAAATGACAGTAAAATGTTCTTGGAGTGAAAGGGTTATACCCAACTTTATTCCCATGGTGGCAGGTCAATCTCTAAAATCCTGTTCACTCAGAGCGAGTCTGCATGCAGCAAGCTGGTCTCTGCCTCTGGGCCCCTCTGCCCACACAACCATCCTCTGGGCCTCTGTCCTCATCGCTGTCACCACTCCAGCCTCTGCTCTCCTGCAGCCCTGCAGCCATGCCACTGTGCCACCCAGAGCACTGGGCAGAACTCCTTATATTGAGTCAATAGCAATATATTGTCCACACATGTGCAGTGAACTAGCCAACCAGGGCCAGGTGAGAATTCTGGCCACAGGAACTCTCATTTTATCCACATGGTCACAAAACCACAGCCACAATGGTGTCTATATCAGAAAATCAAAGGTTCTTTGTCTCCAGTCCCAGTTTAATATCTTGCTATTTGCAAGACCTCTAAACCAGGTTCAGCTGCTTTTCTTGACATCTGTCCTGTTTATTTAGAATGTGTTTTAACCAGAATCATTTCCACACAATAAAAATACCAGATCAGATTTCCATGGGCTTTTCAGAGAAGGCAATAAACAATACAGAATAAATAAAGAAGAGAGAGAGGCTGCCAGGCATAC
Organism: Manis pentadactyla; assembly: GCF_030020395.1. NCBI lineage: Eukaryota > Metazoa > Chordata > Mammalia > Pholidota > Manidae > Manis > Manis pentadactyla. The sequence goes on along the minus strand of NC_080023.1, from coordinate 84,266,874 downwards.
AGAGCAATACAACTCAATTATCAGTCTGTGTAGATGATGTTATCTGGCAGCAAAAAGGTACAAAAAGCTATTTTATTAATTTTGGGTTGATTTCCCACCATCCTTTTCATAGGACAGCTTATAAAATTAAAAGTAACTCCTGTTTTTGTGTGAAAGCCAGTGTTTGCAATTAAGTAACACACTATGGACCTTGACATATTATAAAAAATAAACACATGTTGCTTGTGTAAGTAAATCTTAATTATTCATGTACACACACATTTACCTTTCTTAAAGACATCAAACAGCATGCTACTTTACATACACCTGCTGTACACAGGGAGTTTGCTGGTAACTTACATATTTGTTTCCATTTAACTCTCATGTGGTTCAACCAAAAAGGGGTTATTAATAATCTGAGATTATATTTTAGTAATCTCCTTAATTTTCGTCTGAAGTGCAACTGTGAAAACCAGAATCAGATTGAAAGAAACAACGTTTTCCACTTAACTTCTTTATGGGAAGCAAAAAGTGAATATTGTTTTATGACTAGAGTTTAGGTTTTGATGAGCAGAGTGTAAGTTTCAAAACCTTGTCCTTCCTAATATAAATGCATCTGTTCAAAAAGTGATTAAAATCCAAAAAGCCCAAAGGCTTCTGGGGCATAAACACAGCTTGGGCTGCAGAGTTCTTGGCTCCGGAACTTAGCCTTCCAGAGTGCTGGCAGAAACCCCACTCAGTATCTCCCTCCAGACCAAAGGGAGAAGTAGTAAACAAACCCATCAATCACCGGCACCTGGGAAGTGCTGTGAGCCATAAGTTTCAGCCACCAATATAGAAAGAAACTGACAAATTGCCATCCAACACCCCTCCTGCTAAGCACACATATAGGTTCTCATGTAGCTGCGGACTTGTTTAAAGTATGAAATACAGAACACTCAGCAGAAAGAAGACAAGGCTTCAAACTAGCTACAGAAAGATCTCACTAGTGAATTTATTTTGTATTTTAATACAAACTTACGGTACTTGCTTTTATTTTTGTACTGAAAGTTCTTAATAAATTTTCCTAGGATATTTACATTATAAGGAGATACAATTAATATGCTGTCACCTAAGATACAAGGATCAATTGTTCATTCATTAATTTATTCAATCCTTTAAAAATACTTATCAAGGAGGGAGCCAAAATGGCGGCGTGAGTAGAGCAGCGGAAAACTTCTCCCAAAACCACATGTATCTATGAAAATATAACAAAGACAACTCTTCCTAGAATAAAGACCAGAGGACACAGGACAACACCCAGACCACATCCACACCTGTGAGAACCCAGTGCCTCATAAAGGGGGTAAGATACAAGCACTGGCCCTGCGGGACCCGAGCGCCCCTCCCCCCAGCTCCCGGCGGGAGAAGAGCAGGCAGAGCGGGAGGGAGACGGAGCCCAGGACTGCTGAACACCCAGCCCCAGCCATCCGGGCCAGAGCGCAGACACAGTGCATGCACGGGAGGTCCTGGATACTAGGGAAACAGGGCAGCAAGACTGGTGAGCAGATGCCTGAGGCTGGCGCCGGAGAATAAAGAAAAACGAGTGGCCATTTTTTATTTTTATTTTTATTTTTTAATTTCTTTAATTAAAAAAAAATTTTTTTTTTTCTTTTTGTGGTTGTTGTTTTGTTTTGGCAGGTGCTTTTTGGAAGTCTTAAAGGGGCAGGGTGGGACACTTAATCCAGAGGTAGAGAATCTGGGGATCTCTGGGCACACTAATCCCCTGGGCTGCAGGGAACTCGGAGGCCCATTACGGAGATAAATAGCCTCCAGGCCGCTCCCCCTCCAACCTGACTCCACCACTTTGGAGCAGCTGCTTGAGCCAGGCCACGCCCACATAACTCCATAGCAGCCGGGAAGGAAGCAGAAGCCCTGTCTGCACGCAGCTGCGCAGCACAAGCCACTAGAGGTCGCTGTTCTCCCAGGAGAGGAGGGCCACAAACCAACAAGAAGGGAAGTTCTTCCAGCCGTCACTCGTCCCAGCTCTGCAAACTATTCCTATCACCATGAAAAGGCAAAACTACAGGCAGACAAAGATCACAGAGACAACACCAGAGAAGGAGACAGACCTAACCAGTCTTCCTGACAAAGAATTCAAAATAAGAATCATAAACATGCTGACAGAGATGCAGAGAAATATGCAAGAGAAATGGGATGAAGTCCGGAGGGAGATCACAGATGCCAGAAAGGAGATTACAGAAATGAAACAAACTCTGGAAGGGTTTATAAGCAGAATGGATAGGATGCAAGAGGCCATTGACGGAATTGAAACCAGAGAACAGGAACGCATAGAAGCTGACATAGAGAGTGATAAAAGGATCTACAGGAATGAAACAATGTTAAGAGAACTGTGTGACCAATCCAAAAGGAACAATATCAGTATTATAGGGGTTCCAAAAGAAGAAGAGAGAGGCAAAGAGATGGAAAGTATCTTGGAAGAAATAATTGCTGAAAACTTCCCCAAACTGGGGGAGGAAATAATCGAACAGACCACAGAAATACACAGAACCCCCAACAGAAAGGATCCAAGGAGGACAACACCAAGACACATAATAATTAAAATGGCAAAGATCAAGGACAAGGAAAGAGTTTTAAAGGCAGCTAGAGAGAAAAAGGTCACCTATAAAGTAAAACCCATCAGGCTAACATCAGACTTCTCGACAGAAACCCTACAGGACAGAAGAGAATGGCATGATATATTAAATGCAACGAAACAGAAGGGCCTTGAACCAAGGATACTGTATCCAGCACAACTATCATTCAAATATGATGGTGGGATTAAACAATTCCCAGACAAACAAAAGCTGAGGGAATTTGCTTTCCACAAACCACCTCTACAGGACATCTTACAGGGACTGCTCTAGATGGGAGCACTCCTAGAAAGAGCACAGCACATAACACCCAACATATGAAGAATCAAGGAGGAGGAATAAGAAGGGAGAGAAGAAAAGAATCTCCAGACACTGTATATAACAGCTCAATAAGCGAGATAAGTTAGGCAGTAAGATACTAAAGAGGCTAACCTTGAACCTTTGGTAACCACGAATTTAAAGCTTGCAATGGCAATAAGTACATATCTTTCAATAGTCACCCTAAATGCTAATGGACTGAATGCACCAATCAAAAGACACAGAGTAATAGAATGGATAAAAAAGCAAGACCCATCTATATGCTGCTTACAAGAAACTCACCTCGAACCCAAAGACATGCACAGACTAAAAGTCAAGGGATGGAAAAACATATTTCAGGCAAACAACAGCGAGAAGAAAGCAGGGGTTGCAGTAGTAATATCAGACAAAATAGACTTCAAAACAAAGAAAGTAACAAGAGGTAAAGAAGGACACTACATAATGATAAAGGGCTCAGTCCAACAAGAGGATATAACCATTCTAAACATATGTGCACCCAACACAGGAGCACCAGCATATGTGAAACAAATACTAACGTAACTAAAGGGGGAAATAGACTGTAATGCATTCATTCTAGGAGACTTCAACCCACCACTCACCCCAAAGGACAGATCCACCGGGCAGAAAATAAGTAAGGACACGGAAGCACTGAACAACACAGTAGAGCAGATGAACCTAATAGACATCTATAGAACTCTACATACAAAAGCAACAGGATATATATTCTTCTCAAGTGCACATGGAACATTCTCCAGAATAGACCACATACTAGGCCACAAAAAGAGCCTCAGAAAATTCCAAAAGATTGAAATCCTACCAAACAACTTTTCAGACCACAAAGGCATAAAACTAGAAATAAACTGTGCAAAGAAAGCAGAAAGGCTCACAAACACATGGAGGCTTAACAACACGCTCCTAAATAATCAATGGATCAATGACCAAATCAAAATGGAGATCCAGCAATATATGGAAAGAAATGACAACAACAACACTAAGCCCCAACTTCTGTGGGACGCAGCAAAAGCAGTCTTAAGAGGAAAGTTTATAGCAATCCAGGCATATTCAAATAAGGAAGAATACCAAATGAATGGTCTAATGTCACAATTATAGAAATTGGAAACAGAAGAACAGATGAGGCCTAAGGTCAGCAGAAGGAGGGACATAATAAAGATCAGAGAATAAATAAATAAAATGGAGAAGAATAAAACAATAGCAAAAATCAATGAAACCAAGAGCTGGTTCTTTGAGAAAATAAACAAAATAGATAAGCCTCTAGCCAGATTTATTAAGAGGAAAAGAGAGTCAACACAAATCAACAGTATCAGAAACAAGAAAGGAAAAATCACGACGGACCCCACAGAAATACAAAGAATTATTAGAGAATACTATGAAAACCTATATGCTAACAAGCTGGGAAACCTAGGAGAAATGGTCAACTTCCTAGAAAAATACAACCTTCCAAGACTGACCCACGAAGAAACAGAAAATCTAAACAGACTAATTACCAGCAACGAAATTGTAGCGGTAATCAAAAAACTACCAAAGAACAAAACCCCCGGGCCAGATGGATTTACCTTGGAATTTTATCAGACATACAGGGAAGACATAATACCCATTCTCCTTAAAGTTTTCCAAAAAATAGAGGAGGAGGGGATACTCCCAAACTCATTCTATGAAGCTAACATCACCCTAATACCAAAACCAGGCAAAGACCCCACCAAAAAAGAAAACTACAGACCAATATCCCTGATGAACGTAGATGCAAAAATACTCAACAAAATATTAGCAAACCGAATTCAAAAATACATCAAAAGGATCATACACCACGACCAAGTGGGATTCATCCCAGGGATGCAAGGATGGTACAACATTCAAAAGTCCATCAACATCATCCACCACATCAACAAAAAGAAAGACAAAAACCACATGATCATCTCCATAGATGCTGAAAAAGCATTTGACAAAGTTCAACATCCATTCATGATAAAAACTCTCAGCAAAATGGGTATAGAGGGTAAGTACCTCAACATAATAAAGGACATCTATGATAAACCCACAGCCAACATTATATTGAACAGCGAGAAGGTGAAAGCATTTCCTCTGAGATCAGGAACTAGACAGGGATGCCCACTCTCCCCACTGTTATTTAACATAGTACTGGAGGTCCTAGCCACAGCAATCAGACAAAACAAAAACATACAAGGAATCCAGATTGGTAAAGAAGAAGGTAAACTGTCACTATTTGCAGATGACATGATACTGTACATAAAAAACCCTAAAGACTCCACCCCAAAACTACTAGAACTGATATCGGAATACAGCAAAGTTGCAGGATACAAAATCAACACACAGAAATCTGTGGCTTTCCTATACACTAACAATGAACCAACAGAAAGAGAAATTAGGAAAACAACTCCATTCACAATTGCATCAAAAATAATAAAATACCTAGGAATAAACCTAACCAAAGAAGTGGAAAACTTATACTCTGAAAACTACAAGTCACTCTTAAAAGAAATTAAAGGGGACACTAACAGATGGAAACGCATTCCATGCTCATGGCTAAGAAGAATTAATATCATCAAAATGGCCATCCTGCCCAAAGCAATATACAGATTTGATGCAATCCCTATGAAACTACCAGCAACATTCTTCAATGAACTGGAACAAATAATTCAAAAATTCATATGGAAACACCAAAGACCCCGAATAGCTAAAGCAATCCTGAGAAAGAAGAATAAAGTAGTGGGGATCTCACTCCCCAACTTCAAGCTCTACTATTAAGCCATAGTAATCAAAACAATTTGATACTGGCACAAGAACAGAGCCACAGACCAAAGGAACAGACTAGAGAATCCAGACATTAACCCAGGCATATATGGTCAATTAATATTTGATAAAGGAGCCATGGACATACAATGGCAAAATGACAGTCTCTTCAACAGATGGTGCTGGCAAAACTGGACAGCTACATGTAGGAGAATGAAACTGGACCATTGTCTAACCCCATATACAAAAGTAAACTCAAAATGGATCAAAGACCTGAATGTAAGTCATGAAACCATTAAACTCTTGGAAGAAAACATAGGCAAAAATCTCTTTGACATAAACATGAGTGACCTCTTCTTGAACATATCTCCCCGGGCAAGGAAAACAACAGCAAAAATGAACAAGTGGGACTATATTAAGCTGAAAAGCTTCTGTACAGCAAAAGACACCATCAATAGAACAAAAAGGAACCCTACAGTATGGGAGAATATATTTGAAAATGACAGATCCGATAAAGGCTTAACATCCAGAATATATAAAGAGCTCACATGCCTCAACAAACAAAACACAAATAACCCAATTAAAAAATGGGCAGAGGAACTGAATAGACGGTTCTCCAAAACAGAAATACAGATGGCCAACAGACACATGAAAAGATGCTCCTCATCGCTAATTATCAGAGAAATGCAAATTAAAACTACAATGAGGTATCACCTCACACCAGTAAGGATGGCTGCCATCCAAAAGACAAACAACAACAAATGTTGGCGAGGCTGTGGAGAAAGGGGAACCCTCCTACACTGCTGGTGGGAATGTAAGTTCGTTCAACCATTGTGGAAAGCAGTATGGAGGTACATCAAAATGCTCAAAACAGACTTACCATTTGACCCAGGAATTCCACTCCTAGGAATTTACCCTAAGAATGCAGCAATCAAGTATGAGAAAGATCAGTGCACCCCTATGTTTATCACAGCACTATTTACAATAGCCAAGAATTGGAAGCAACCTAAATGTCCATCGATAGATGAATGGATAAAGAAGATGTGGTACATATACACAATGGAATACTACTCAGCCATAAGAAAAGGGCAAATCCAATCATTTGCAGCAACATGGATGGAGCTGGAGGATATTATGCTCAGTGAAACAAGCCAAGCGGAGAAAGAGAAATACCAAATGATTTCACTTATCTGTGGAATATAAGAACAAAGGAAAAACTGAAAGAACAAAACAGCAGCAGAATCACAGAACTCAAGAATGGACTAACAGGTACCAAAGGGAAAGGGACTGGGGAGGATGGGTGGGTAGGGAGGGATAAGGGGGGGAGAAGTACGGGGGTATTAAGATTAACATACATGGGGGGATAGGAGAAAAAGGAGGGCTGTACAACACAGAGAAGGCAAGTAGTGATTCTACAACATTTTGCTATGCTGATGGACAGTGACTGTAAAGGGGTTTATAGGGGAGACCTGGTATAGGGGAGAGCCTAGTAAACATAATATTCATCATGTAAGTGTAGATTAGTGATACCAAAAACAAAGCAAAAAAAAAAAAAAGGGCAGTTCCTGTGTGGTAACCTCCAACGAGTTCTACACAAGGGTATAAAGGGCATATAAAAGTGTAGGCAAAGGGTCTGTTTGTGTTTATACAGAGGATCAAAGCCTAATTGGGCTACCCCGAAAATGAACTAAGATACGATATGAAAAAGAACTTCCAACATCAGCACTCTCTGGAAGACTCATGCCAGAAGATGATCATCAAAAAACCCCAACAAAGATCCACGTGCTGCTACAGCTGTAGATGCACTCATCCCACCAGCTCCTGGACTTGCCATGGGAATGATGAAGGAGATATCTAAGCTGGCCTGTGCATACAGTAAAACAACAAATTTGACTGGATCTATACTGTTGGAACTCAACCAAGAATTTGGAGAAGTGCAAATTGTAGCGCTCCAAAGTCTTACAACTACAGACTATTTACTGTTAAAAGAACATATGAGATGTGAACAGTCCCCAGGAATGGGTTGTTTTAATTTGTCTGATTTCTCTCAGACTGTTCAAGCTCAGTTGGACAATATCCACCATATCATAGATAAGTTTTCACAAATGCCTAAGGTGCCTAACTGGTTTTCTTGGTTTCACTGGAGATGGCTGGTAATTACAGGTATGCTTTGGTTATGTAACTATACTCCTATTATGTTAATGTGTGTGCACAATTTAAGTAGTAGCTTAAAACCTATACATGCTGAAGTTACTCTACATGAAGATATGTCAAAGAAATAATCAATCTTCCCATGTTTTCTTCCGCCTGCTACTTCTATAGCTTTTTTTCTTCCTTCCTAATTACAACCCTTAAATAGAATTCGTGCCTCATATCAAATTTACCGAGTATCATAATTCTTCCAAGTGGTAAAGATACCTCAAGACAAATGCTTGGCATAGAAGCTACAGGGCATAAATATGCAAAGAAATAAAAAGCTAACCATTTCAAACAATAAGGCTTCTCTCTCACTTACCAACTTTACATTTCCCTGTATGGCCCCGGAAGATGACTGGTTAGCCAGAGACGGGTAAGATTCCTCAAGGGAGGAACAACCTAAGACAGGCACAGTCGCAGGGGGGCCATCAGGTGTTAAATTGGGGATCAACAGAGGTGAGGCTTAGAACCTCACCCCCCCTGTTCTGAGAGAAATCTTCTGCATACATGGATCTTTTATTGCCCTTGTCTAGCTTGGATTAACACATAGTCTACAGGCACACACCTGATCATCTACATTTGCTCTCTTACAACACTAAACTATGTTTTCTACCTTTATCTTGTATCTACCTACCACTTCAGCATTTGATTAAAAATAATAATAATAAAGAGAGAAATGTGGTATCCACATATAAATCAAGTATAAAAATCAAATGAGTATTCATATTTGAACTGACTGTTTATAGTTCATAATGCATGAGCAAAACCGAAAGTTTCTGTGATGACTGCCCTTGTACTGTTCACTATGTAACTTATTCATTATGTAAGAATTTGTTCTCCATGTAAGAACTTGTTTGTTATGCCTCAGAAGATTGGAGACTGACGAAAATTAGGCTTGGGGTGGATTAATAATTGTGCTTTGAGCATTGACTCCCATATACAGAATTTTATTGTTGTTAAAAAAAAAATACTTATCAAACACCCATTAGCTTCCTGGCACCACTACATTCCTGGCACCATAATCCCTTCTTGTAAACAGGGTTTTATTGGATGGTTTTTAATAATTTTTACTAAGTTAACTTCTGATAGTCTTGAGTGGTTATGAGTTCAAAGAGACATTCCCTGACAAGTACCTAGGTGTGGCTAACATGTTCTATGTTTCTGGTTAAATGTGAAAACTGGAAAAAGGGATGAGCCTGATACAAACACATCAGGACACAGGAAGATCAAGGCACCAAATTTCTAAGCCTCAGAACAGCAGTCCTCTACTCGGGCCACACATTAGAATCAATCAGGCAGCTTTTTTAAAACTCAGCTGCCTAGATTCCACCTCAGACCAATTAGTTCAGAATATCTGGAGGAGGGGCAGAGGTTTTTAAGCTCCTCAGGTAATTAAACAATATGTAAGTAGGTTTGTAAAACACTGCCACATAACAACCACAATCATTAAATCCCCCACATAAACTTTCACCTCAAGCAATGTAATTTTCTGATGTATCTTCTAAGGTTTTCTGATTATAAATAATATACCAGGAATCAACTAAATTACATGCTGTATGCATGATTATGGTCCAAAATCCTGTTAAAAATTGAGGGACAGCCATCAAAAATTATCTCCTGGCCTTTCTGAAATTTCTATCTCTTTCTTGTCTATTAAGGCACTAGGGTTTGTGACAAAAAAACCACATGCCAAGTCTATCAGACTGATCGGCTTTTACTTGCTATCGCATGGGGCACACTCGGGGTTCATCTCACAGTTGGATCATTGTGTTTCCTGTTTGGAGGGTTAGACTATTACAGTTATGCCCATCTATAAACTGCTACCTGGTCCATCGAAACACCTGCCTGATTTGACCTCAGAGTAAAGTAGAGATACTGAGGAGCCTTAGTAACCGAGGCTCAATATTGAGGTCATGAAGCTTGCTCTGACCTTTTCTTGTCTACAGAGACTCAGGATGAGGAAAGCTCAACAGAAGCCACAAACTCTCTTACACTGGTCCTAACAGATTTCTCCATGTGCTAATAATAAAGGAAATGACTGTGCTGAATATTCTTTCTGTTCTTTACATAGCTGCAGTGATTCCTAACTCTCTCAAAGGCACACAACCTTGGCCCTGTTCCCATAGTTTATGGTCTAATGAAGCCTGGGCAGGACCCAGGAATCTGTGTTTATAATAAGGACTTCCAGGAAATTTTGATGCAGCCATTCTGGATAATCTCTGATAAAACCATTATCCCAAAACAAAAACAAGGCTTGCAATTTATCAACGTGATAGCTGGAATACCTATTAAATGGGATGACTTTAATAGTGAGGCTGATTACTCTTTGGTTCTGAACTCTATTTTTTCACCTACAACTTTTCCTAAGTTGACATTATGTTATATATCTTTTTGCTTATTTTTAAAATATTATTTTCCCTTAGTAAAACAACTACTCCACAAGGGCAGGAATTTGTGTATGTTGTTCACTGATCTATCCCAAGATCTTAGAACAATTTTTAACACATAGAAGTTACTCAGCAAATAGTGAATGAGAGTAATGAATAATGAGTCAATATTTAGGAAATGCTCAAAAAGTTGACAAATTGGCAAGGAAGGGAGCCCATTTAACAAAGTACAGGCAGAAAAGCCTCCCCAGGTCTTTCACTTAGCCTGAGGTTTTGTTTATTCGTTTGTTTTTATCAAGTTCACCATATATAGGAGACCTACTAACTCAAGCAGCAAGTTCCCTAAAATATAAAGTTCAAGAAAATTGAATTGATTTTGTAAATCTAGGTTAAGCAATCATCAATGTCCAGTAGACCTGAGTTATATTATCTTCCTTGCTAAATGAATACTATCAGTAAGTATGTCTCAGAATCTGTTCTCATTATTAGATCTGATAGTCAGACTTGGACCTCTCCATACTGATGTATTACACTTGTGTGATTTCAAGGTAATAAGTTTATAATAAGATCTAAATGGGATAAAATTCACCAGTTGGCCTCTTCTTTTATTTCTTTTATGGCTTTATTAACTTGGCCAGGCATTATTAGCTGCCTAGTTGCCTTTGTCAAGAAGAATATTAAGGTGGGTGACACATTTGTTTAGAAAAGTGAGGAATTCTTTTCAGATTATCAGCAGCTGGCTTAGGGTTGATGACAAGAAAATACTCCATGAGTTTATTTATATGAGGCAGAGTTTTTAGAAGTTCATCATATTAGACATGGACTAATAGAGTATGGATGCACTTCAGTCTTTTTATTGTTCTCAGTGGCCTGACCTTCCCCACTCAGCTATGAGTGTGGTTGGGCCTTGGGATTAAGGATAAAATGAGGAAGAAATAACAGTCTGGCCCCAGATTAAGACAACTGTTGTGCAAATGGCTTTAAGAGAGAAGTTTAACTGTAATATGACCTATGGTGATTTCTACCATGCACTGTCATTCAGTACCAGGATCTACTCATAAATGAGCTTGGTGAAAAATCTATTCAGATCAACACTTTCAAGGTTCCTATATGCTAATCTACTAGCAATGTGACCTCTAAAAATGTGCTATTTGAGCAAAGAGTTGAATGAAGCTAGAAAGCAATCTGGAATTCTGGAGGAAGCCCATTCAGGAGACATGAGGAGCCAGCATGAAGTCCCTAAGGCAGGAAGGAATTTCAGGTGTCCAAAGACCAGCGTGAAAGTTGGTACGGCTGGAGTTGGTGGAGCCAGGCAGAGTAGGAGATGCACCTGGAGAGGTATTCAGGGCCAGACCAGGTAGACCTTCAGAGCCTTGCTGGGAATTTTTATTTTAATAAGAAAATTGAGAACCACTTGAAGATTTTAAACAGTTTTCCTTTGCATAAGGTCACTCCGACTGCTGGCCTAGAGAACCAACTGAAGGGACCCTCAAGGAAAAGCAAGGAAGAAGAGTTAAGAGGCTTGTAGCAATCCAAAAAAAGGATGACACTGGGATGAGGGTGATAGCAATGAACATGGATAATGACTGAATTTGCATAATCTTTTAATATTTTAAAGATGATAGATGATGTGGGGTATGGAGGAAAGAGGGGAATCACAGACAAACCATAGTGAATTTCACATAGCTGAATCGGTGTCATAGAGAAGGGAAAGACTAAGAGAACAGAAAAGTCAAGAGCTCTGTGCAGACCACCTATTAGACATCTAAGAGGTGACAGTGAGTAGCAAGTTGAATCTACAAGCCGATAGCTCAGGGGAGAAGCCAAGACTGGAAAGGCTAAGTTAGGAGTCGTCAACATAAAAAGCATAAAAACCCTGTTCAGAAGAAACGTATCTTGTACACAGAGAAAAGAAATATGTCTAGTCCTAAGCTCTGGGGCTCTCCAACATTAAGACATGAGGAGGAGAGGAACCATGGAGACTAACCAGGAGCAGGCAGGGCAGTGAAAGGAAAGCAGGAGAGTGAGGCATCCCCGAAGCTGAATGACCAATGAATGCTGCTAATTTGTTGAAGAAAGGGACTCAGAACTGATGGCAGGATTTAGCACCACGGAGGCGATCTGTGATTGGGAGAAGAGTTTGGTGACTGGGAAGGAGGACGCCTGAGTAAAGTGGGTCCAAGAGAGAATGTAAGTAAAAATTGGACACGATGAGTATTTCAAGAAAACAAAGAAATGGTGCAGTATCTGGGGAGAGGGTATGAGATCTGAAAAGGTTTGTTTCCAAGGAAATTTTACGGTATGTTTATTTGCTGATGGGAATGACCCCCCAGGTCATTAAAGAAGGAAATATAGTGATTCAAGAGGGAAGAAAGACAAAGATCCATCACTGGAGTAGAGCAAATAGACACATGAGTAGCAAGATAGACAAAGGATGCATTACAAAAGAAAGGAGTTTGTCCTGTAAAGGAGCAGAGATCCGTCATTGTAAGAGAAGGCAGGAGGAGCATATAGGAACAGATGCAGGTGAGTAGGTCAATCTGGTGGTAAGAAGAGCTGGCAGTTGTCTTCTGAGAGCTTCTATTTTCTCAGTGAAATAAAAGTGATGTGATTAGCTGAGAGGAAGTGGGAAGGAAGAAAAAAGTTTCTGAAAAAGGGAAGCTGCAAAGGGAAACTGGAAAATAGTCTTCTGAGTGGCAAATGTAGTAGGACTCAGTGTCTCTTTTGTGGTCACAAATGAAAAGGAAACTAGCCAACCTGATCTGTTGTTTCCAGCAATGTTTCAATGTAAGCACAGTGCAGGTAGAGAGTTGGATATAACCAGGGTTGGAGTTTTAAAGCAGCATAGAATGGAGGAGAGGAGAGTAAGGGAATGAATTGAGGGTTTCTACAAAGGAGTGATTACAGTGAAGGACCATGGAGTCTAAGCTGGGTAAGTAGAAAAAATAAAACATGAAGAGACAGAGGATAAAAAATGAGTAGTGGGATCAATGGGTTGGATATGGTAGTTGAAGAACTATTGCAATGGAAAAAAAACTGGAAGGATAAAAACTGATGAACAGAATGTAGAATACTTGAAATTGAAATCGTTTTGGTTATTGGTAATGACAATATTTTTAAATTATCAGTAATAACCTAGGTATGGGAGAAGGTGGTATGGGAGAAGGTGGCTGAGGAAAGGTAGAAGAAAAAATTATTGATAATAACAGAAAAGGGTGTTGAATAGTTCATGTATACAAATACTGAAATCATCAAGAGAAAGGACCAGAGTAGTGGTGAATAGTGATGAAGTCATCAGGGAATGAAAAGGAAGGGGTAGAGTATTGATAAGTAATTTTGAGCAAAACAACCATGCTATAGTGAGGGATTTTAATATGTCTCAAAACTTGATAATTCCAGCACAGATTAGGAAAACTCTAAAGAAATGTACATAATAAACTTAATTTAACAGAAATGTCTAGAACTATCATGTTAGCCAAGAATACACATTGATCTCTTGTATCTATTAAATTTTTATAACTAAATCATGTGCTTAACCAGTAAGAAATCCTTTTAAGAGTTCCAATGCATCAAGGAGAAAAAATTGAAAATTGTATTACTTTTATATAGAATGTAAGGAATTTATAAAGAAGGTAAGAATGTTTGTCAGAATATTCATAGTAGGGGTGAAAACAGATGCTTAATCTTATATTTGACATCATTTAGTTAACTTGTTCCCTACTCTATTTCACTAGAAAGCTGAACCTTTCATAGTCCCAAAACAATATACTGTATACTTATAATAAATAATTACAATAGAAATTCTTTTAAATTTAGTTGGTCATTGATACTTCGCCTATGTAACCTCAAACACCCAGGTATTTTATTGCCCAGAATCAAAGTTTCACTTGCTTCCACTTCCCTCCTTGGACAATAATTATAGCTACTTCACTGCTTGTGGAAGAATTGTAAGAATCAGAAACACTGTTTCAAGAGATCTTTGAGTGTCTCAGACAAAAAAGCTGTAGAAAGGTTAAGTCAGAGCATTATTATCATTCCACCTACTCCAAATAAATTATCGTAATAAACTGGTGCCACCAATATATGTGACATTTTGCAACAGCAGAGAAAGGCAACAGACCTTGGTTCCTAAAACTATAACTAAGCCCTTAAAGATGTAAACACAAAAGGCCCCAAATTTAGAGCATCAATTCACAAACTCTTTGATTTACTATCTTTACTACATACATGGTATTCTGAGTATGATAATAAAGACATTTGACCAATGTACCAAAGTGTTTTCCAGTACCATGAATTTTCCTAGACCACCTAGACCATGTCCCCAAGAAGGTAAGATGAGGAAACTATGCCAAGCAGTGCTATGTGTCAGTGTCTGCTGCAGGAGCAAACAGCCCCAGTAACTCAGTTGGTTTTACAGCAAGCCCTTGGGTTTTCCCCTGTTACTTCAAGACTGTACTAGTCTGGCCCTGCTGAACTCAGCTGGGCTCAGCAGGCCTCCAGTGTCTCCGTCCAAACCCAGATGTCACAATCCGAGACCCGCCGTTCTCACAGAGGAGGAAAAGGATGCAAGATGGCAGTATCGCAGCTTCTGCTGGAGGAGACAAATGTCATATCCACTCCCATGTCATTGCTCAAAGCTTGTGGGAGAGAGCAAAAAAGTGCAAATGATCCAACCTGTCGTGCTACTGTGTTGCAGTGAAGTCTCCCATCCACCCCTCCAATTCTTACACTGTGGGAACTGATGCTAGGTATCACTTTCCTGTGGCTTCCTCTTATAGAATTGTTTGCAGCTATTTATAATGCATTATGAGGACTTTGGTCCTCTTGTGGGGGGTCCAACTCTTCATCCTCCAAATACCCTTTCTAAGGGGCCTTCTCAGGGACTTCAAGGGGCCTGTGCTGTTGAATTCATATGGATTGCTGTGACAACCCAGACATCACATGACTTCTCAAAAGTATCAAGACCCAACACTACTTTCAATCCACTAAGATCAATTTCATTTTTTAAAAATTCTACATGCAAATTAAAAACAGATTGTTATTCATTTTAATTTATTCTTCAAACCACACGATATCTAAGTTAAAGTAATAAGTAATAATCCCTCACATAATAAGCAGTCATGTATAAGATATACACCCTTAACACAAAATTGTCATCAAGAATATTTAAGAACTGACTTTTCTCTCCTTAAAATTAATTTAGTAAGTATTTTTATAGCTCACATTATATGTTAGATGCTAAGCATTTTACATGTATTCATTTATTTAATCCTTTTATCAACACTGTAAGGTAAGTGCTATCATCACCATCCCTGTTTCACAAATGAGGAAACTGAGGAGCAGAAAGATGAATAACCTGTTAAAGGTTAACACACCAGGTACATGGCAGAGCTGGGATTCAGGTCCAGGCGGTCGAGCCCTGGGATTCACGCTCTTATGCATAACATTAAGCTACCTTGTCCACTTCACTCAGAATTTTCTCTATTCTGCTTGACTTTTATGTTTAATTTCTCCAAACAAAGAGAAATTTACTAGCTCATTTATAGTGCGTTTTTGAACTTTCAACCCTTGGATTTCCTCAAAGCCTCCACATTAAAAGAATCTATATTAATATAATAGAGTTTATATTTATACCATACCTCACAATTAACTATGCTGAGGTTCAAAGGGAATTGCCCAGAGCAGGTGGCAGACAGAACCTGTTGAAGACATGAATCCATATGAACCTGTGCCCTTACTATATATTTCTGCTTTCCTCTGAGCCAGCACCTCCTTCTTAATTAACGGTAATTTCTATTTTACAACCTAGTATATGCCAAACTTTTTCTTTTGCTCTCTTTTTCGATAAGCCATACAAAGCTGGGTATGTTTTAAAATATTAAATGCTATTTTTAAGGATAAATATATCAAACAAATAGAATTCACATATTTCAACATCCTAGTAAAGATTATAGTTTCAAATTTCCCCTTCTCCAAATCTTTTCTACAAATAACTATCAGTAGTAAATTGCGGAAGGTGACTAACTCTGGGGTTGAGAAGTACACAGTGAAGTCATGAAAGGAGAGAGGCAGTAGGGGAAGAAAGGAGGATAAGAAAGCATACAGACAAGCAAGATAAGCTCTGGACTGTGCAATTCACTCCCGTGTAATTAAGAATTGGCTCCAGCCAGAAGTGGTTAGGAACTTGCTCAGTCGGTGTCTGACAGAACTCCACGTGACTAGTACAAAGCTGTTTCATATTTTTGTTGAGAAACTTTTGTTTCCTTTCTTATGGAGGAGATAGTTGTTTTATTAAAAGAGACCATTTTCATGCCTGTAGGCAAAGCAAGCTAACAATTTCACTTAAGAAATATACTCTGTGTGAACCAATTGCCACTTTTCTTAAGTAAATAACTAAATAACCACTTCCTACATAAATCACTTAGGGACATGTTTGCATGCTAATATACATGGGTGAGGTATAGAGGACAGGAGAATTATTTGTAGTGTAGTGTGTATGGTTAAAATAATTACATGTTAGCTCATGTAATGGACTATATCTTTATTATAAATATTCTTTCCTAAAAGTATAGAATAAAACCTACTCTTTGTTTACAAGGCTTGTAAATTTCACATGCCCTAAGGAAATTCAAAGATACTATTTCCTATCACACATGTAATAATCAATTATGACTACCATTTACTGAGTATCTATAAGTAAAAACAATGCTAAGTACATTCCTCACACAACCCTGTAAGGAAGGTGCAATTATCTCCATTTCACACATGAGAAATTAAGGTTCACAGCAGTTTAGTAAGTAGCCCAGATCACAGAAAGTAATGTTGCCTAGATTTAGACCCAGGTGTCTGACTTGAATCCATGCTATTATTCACTGTACTATTGTGATTCTGTGCCTCCACAGCAGAAGCTATAGAAACAGAGGTTATCTCTATTTTATTGTCATTTTTGCAATAAAAATAGACATGTGTGCTGGTTAAATTTACTAATAGAGTTTTTCTCTCATAAAACACTAGTACAATTTCCAGAAATCAAATGGGATTTAATAGGGAATATGAACACAGATTAGCTGTGTCTTGTCTGTTGTTTCTCATTAAACATCCATGAAGATAAAAGAGACAAAAATTCACAATAGCAAAAGGGAAAAAACGATATATCAAATTTTCTGGGCAATTTCTCCTAAATGCGTTGTTAGTGAGGATAGGGGCAAATTACTGGACTCTGCTCCATAATCATCTAACCCAAAAGCAAAATATGTTCACAAAAAAAAATAGGAAGAAGAGGAAAAATGTCTGACCTATTTCCCCTTTGCACAGCTAACCCCAGAATACAGGCTGGACTCTGCAGAAAACAGGCACACAGTAGTTTTCAGAAGTACCCAGTAACCAGAGTCTTATGTCATCTCTATCATATGTCTCTTATGTCATCTCTATCAGCTCTTTTCTCTTTTTTAGTTTTCCATTCTATAGTGAGAAGTAGAGAGAAGCATTAAGATAGTATCCAAGAATATGTTGTATTTGAAGAAAAAAAGCACACAAAAATTAAAACAGCGTGCGGAGATGGTTTTGTGCTCTTTAATATATGACCCTGGGCAATGGAAAAGAGCTTCAGCTGGGTCCCTAGCAGAGCCAGAAGCACAAGCTTCACTTCGGTACAGTTATTTGTGATGGATGCCCAGCAGGCATTAGCAGATTAAATGTAAAGTGCTGCATTCTGACCTTCTGGTTTCAGTTTGAAAGAGGAAACTTGCATGAGCCCAAGTGAACAAAAAAGAGACTAAGGAAACTGAACTTTGTTCAACAGCCATTCTGGAGAGCTCTTCCCTGAGTCAGTCAGCACATGCAGGAAACTAACAATGGAGCCTACCAAAACATGGGAGGCAGGGAACATCATTTGGGATGGGGAGAGAGAGTTCCCTGAAGACTGAAGGAGGTCATGGCTCTGAAAATTCTTTTCTTCAAAATTAAATAAGAATTTTCCAAGACTCCATGCCCTCACAGAGACCTCAGAGCCTCTGTAATACAGGAGCAGGCATCTGTACAAACAAAACAGCTGGAACAAAGGCAGAGACACAAAGGATACTGGCTGCAATAAGAAAAGAAGGCAATAGTGAAATGAAAATCTGCTTTGGGTTCAGTAAAGAGCAGAGTAGGCACTGCAGAGAATTAAGAAAATTATGTGGAATAACAAATTTGAAAATCCCATGTAGAACTTAGGTGGAAAACACAAAGAGATAAAACAAGAAAAAATAAAACAAATGTGGAGAAGAGAAAGTATATACACTCGAAGATTTAATGGCATTTGTGAAGCAGAAGTAAGAATACTCTGAATGAAAGAAACTTAAATGAGGATACTTGAAATAGAAGCATTAATTTAAGACACTATCAAAAATGTTGCAGAAATGAAGAAAAACATGTCTCTTATGAACCTTAAGTTTGTCATGTTCCAATCTTGATTATTGTTTGCGTAATAAGTAATATAAAGACATTCTAAGATACACTTTTTCTGTTAATAGAACCCCCCCCCACACACACACACACACACTCAAATACGCTTATGTAAATAGGGAGAGTTTATGAAAGGATACCTAGGTATCATGAGGGCAACCAAGTTGGGAAAGGTAATGGAAACAGTAGAGGGTCAGGAATAACTACAACGTTGAACACTGTCAGAACACATTCTCCACACTCATCTCCAAACCCCTTAGTGTCTTGGGCTCCATTCTTCTCAGAGAATGCAGAATAACTTTCTTCACATGGCAAAATACTTGGCTGCCAACAGTCATGAGAAAGATTGAGCTCAGGGCCAAAATCAAAAGCTAGGGGATGAACTCAGTTTGAGTCAGGTGGCCAACAAAACAGCAGTAACTGTATCAGAAATAAGTGCCTACAGCAGCTCTAGAGAAAGTGTGAGTGGCAGGTTACAGAGTCAATTCCCAGAAGAAGGATCAGAATCACAGCAAAGGTGTAGGAGGAAGGCACCCAGGTCAAACAATGGGTGTTCTCTCAAGCTTCAACATAGCACTGCCAGCTTTTAACAGTGATTCCTGAGAAGAAATATCAATACAAATCAGAATTAGAAAAGCTCAACTAGAGCTCAGGGAAAAATTAAAAAGAAAAGAAGTAATTATTTCAGAAATATAAAGAGTAAATAAGGATTACAAGAACGAATGTACACAGTAATGAATGCCTTAAAAGGTTTAAAAGATGAAAGTAGGAAAAATTTCTACATCAAAAGAAATGGAGAAAGAAAAAATTTCAAGAAAAAGTGACAAATATTGAAGATAGACTCAAAAAACATCACATATGGATAAAAGAGTTCCTTCAAAAACCCAAAAAAGGAACAAAACATATACAAAAACTATCACTCAAGAACATATCCCAGAAATAAAAAAAATAAGATTTAAACTATATTTTGAAATTATATACCATATACTGAAGAATATCAACTCCAAACAATGAACCCCAAGACATATTTTAGTAAAATTGCAGAGAATTAAAAAAATTAATCATTTTAGCTTCTAAGCAGAAAGAACAAGTGACTTAGAAGCGAAAGAAAAATAGATTTTTTTAAAGCAACACTTTATACAAGAAGCAAAACAGGTAACATATTTAAGATAGTCAAGGGAAGAAAATGTAAAGCAAAGATTTTATATTCAGAGAAAATGTACTTCAAAAAAGGATACAAATAAAATGTTATCAAGTTCAAGAACTCAAAGAATATTGTTTTTATGGGTCCTTCCCAAAGAAAGTATTAGAGAACAGCCTTCACAAAACTAAAATTACTAGAGACATCAACATAAGAAGTGCTTGGTAAGATTAAACATGATTATTTGTCGAATTAAGATAAAAATGAAGGTAAAAAGGGAGATAATATTAGATGTAATGACCATGTGGTCAGAAATGTTAACTTAGTACAACTCAAAAAAATGGCAATGATATAGGAAAAACATATTCAAACTAATTTAACTGTACTTCATGATTATATTGTTGTGGTAATATTGTTATTCTGCGACAGCTATATGGAATGAAGTAAATGAGTAATTATGGTATATTCAAATTCTATTGTTTCCTGTGATTTGAAAACTTTGAATTTTGGTGTTGGAAGAAAGGACATAAAACAGAAGAGGTTAAGTAAAAAAATCTGTAACTCTATTTTTTTTTACCATATAAGGTGTTTAATATTAGTGTGTGTGTGTGTGTGTGTGTGTGTGTTTTGTGTATTTCTTAGATTTGTCTACTAAAGTGGTCTAAAAAGAATGACCAGGAGCAATAAGCACATCTTGTACCCTTGTGTTCTTGAAATACCATTTCCCACTAATGGAAGCCAGGGTTTTTTTTTAGAAATAGCTGATTCCAGGTATGGGGTAGGATGGGTATAATATGAGCCTAGAATAACTTATTTTACTACCCTAGAATAAAAACTGCTATGATCTGAACATTTGTGTCCATTCAAAATTAATGTGCTGAAACCCTCATCTCCCACATGGTAGTATTAAGAGGTGGGGCCTTTGGGCAGTGATTGTGTCATGAGGATGGGGTCCCCATGATTGGGTTAATGCCTTATAGAAAGGGTCCCATAGGGCACCTTAGCCACTCCATCATGTTAGGACACAGCCAGATGTTGGCAGTCTGCAACCCAGGTTCTTTCACCAGAACCCTACCAGCCAGTACCTGACTGTGGACTTACAGCCTCCAGAGCTGTGAGAAACAAATATTGTTTCCAAGCCATCTCGTCTGTGGTGTTTTGTTATGGCAACCCAGATAGACTAAGACAACTATTAGTTTATAATAGCTTCCTTCCATCTCTCAGAGTGATTTGTGCCTCTTCTGCACCTTAGCATATCTGGAAAACACAATTGACACTTACTTTAAGAATAAATTACTAGATTTCCAGCCTCCACTTAGGATGTAGAAAGCTGGAAAGAGTGTTTCTACCAGCTTTACCAATCAAAATATTACCAGATAATCTGCAGAATATCTTTTCTTAAACTTACCAAATAGCTGAAGTCACATGGCAACCAAATACCATGAAATCTGAAGAAAGACAACAGACTCCAAGGACAGGCAGAAGCCAGTACGTGTGCACTGGAGCAGAGAGTAGAAGAAGGGGCCACTATAAAGGAGAGTAACAATTCAGCCACAATTTTAAATTAATGCAATAAGGCCAAGGGTAAGCTAGGGTGAAAGCAATGTGACCCTGAGAGCTGCAGACACATGGGAAACTCCAGGCTCTCCTAGTGGGTGCTCACAGGGAAGAGCGGCAGCAGAGACTAGCCCTGAGAAATCCTCCCTCAGACACTTACCTAAGGGAGGGAAAAGGGGCTGCAGGAAAGGCACAAAAGTCAGCTCGGTCCCTCTGTCCCATCTCACCTGTAGGAACAAAAGCCCTAAGGCACTGAGAGGCACCTTTAGGTCACCTTTAGGTGACACCTTTACTTAACAGCTGTCACCTTTAGGGCACAAGGCAAGGCCCATGAAGCCTGAAGGAAGAGAACAACAGGAACTCTCCACCGCAGGAACACAGTGAGGCAGACCCAGCAGCAGGAGACCGCACCCCGACCCAGGCCGCAGTGAGGCCAGGAAGATGGGGCACCCTGCGCCCACCGCCCAGCAACAGGCAGTGGGGAGGAGCCGTCCACGCTGAGAGACCCCGAGACAGGCACGGAGGGAAGCCTTTGAGCTGATGGGGGAGCAGACATTAGGAAAAAAAGAAACCTGGCAAACGAACCTCCACCATAAATTCAAAGTAAGCTAGAAGAATTTGAAGACTGTATGTAGTGCACCAGGTTTTATAATAAAGCAACAGCAAAAGTCAGAACCAAGTCAACCCCAGGGAGGGCAACCCAGCCCGCCTCCCTGAAAGCACAGAGCGCGAGAGACCCGGCCCTGGAACAAGTGCGGAGGGCCTTCCTCCAGTTAACGTTATTTTCCATCCACATTGCAAAGAACATTGTTCTTCCTTTTAATGAGATATTAATCAGAAATCCTTTTGAAATAATACAATAATTGTAAAACGAAGATACTTAGTAAATAAAAAATCTACCTTTTTCCTAAGTGATTTGGAAATAATTAATGTAACACACAAAAAAAAACACTTGTTTACAGTTGGAAATTTTCAGAGCATCATCTTTACCTCAGAATTATTCAGCACTTTGGTGGAACTGATCATGACGGTGATAAAGATTCTGTCAATGATGGTATGCATGGCTAAAAATTTAAGTCTCCATGATATTTTTCTCTTGAAATATTTCTTATTAGTATTTGAAAAAGTGCTGATAAGCTAAAGAATAAGCAGAACAATTCAACCTAAGGAGCAATAATCACCCCATTAGTTTTACACCAAGTGTTTTTGCATGGAAAATTTCTTATTCTGTAAATTGTTGGTCACTGAATTTAACCTGAACTCCCACTTAAGTGTGAGGATTAGTTAGGAGATTTCATTTGATAAATTTGTGTAATTGGTTGGGTATTTTTTATTGCTGACTATTTTGATATTTCATGGCAACATTCCCAGCTTTGGGCAGGCTTTCACCGGTGTGGAACAACAATTTTCCACTGAAAAAAAGAAACTACCTGATTCATGACTGTGTGGTTTCATGCATAGCCTGTAATCTGAGTCAAGACAAGGTCAGAATATAAATCTGCATAATTAACTTTTGCTTTGTTTTTAAGAAGAACATTGCTATGAATGCATGAACATTTTGCTAAGTATCTCAGTCATTTTCACAATATTCACAGAAGCTTAAGGAGAGTCTAACCATGACTGTGGGGTAATGGTCCACATAATTACATCTATCAGTTGCACCAATTATCCTTTCCCACCTTCATAAGAAAGAATAAATATCGCAGTATCCGTTTTTTAAAAGTTGAACTCATCAAATTTTTATTTAACAACAAAAAAAACAAAGAAATGATTATAAACTTTAAAAAATGTAATATATTTTATATGGATAAGCACTCAAAAGTCTTTAAAAAATCTAGAAAAAATGTGGCACTCCTATTCTATCCACTCGATTTCACTTCTCCCCACTAGATTCTTTAATAGCTAGGGAAGTTATTTCTCCATTACATCTGAAATTTTGTGGCCTTACTTTTCAAAATGTGGGAATTATGCCACCAAAAGTAATCATCAATTTTCTTAATCTACCCCAACTTTTCAACACTGAGC
Organism: Manis pentadactyla; assembly: GCF_030020395.1. Classification (NCBI taxonomy): domain Eukaryota; kingdom Metazoa; phylum Chordata; class Mammalia; order Pholidota; family Manidae; genus Manis; species Manis pentadactyla. Next base: position 84,243,424 of record NC_080023.1, on the reverse strand, counting down.
TTAGGACAAAGTCACTTGCTCAATTTCATTTTAAAGCTGAGACCTTAAAGTAAATCATATTTATCTAGGAGGAATGCCAAGCAGGAAGGAAAGCCATTTTAGAGTCCTGTGTACATTCAAGAAAAACACCACCTGACATTATCTGAGATGAGTATTTTAGGTTGTAACTAAATGTCCATAAAATGTGCCAAAGAACAGAATAGTCATCAGTCAGTTGGCCATTTCACCCACACAATGACAAGCAATTTCTTGTAGTTCATTTATTTATTATTTACTGATTTATTTTTACTAATTTTTGAATCCACAGCTAGCATTCAAACTTTTCTGGGCACATTAAAAAGACTAATACTTGAGGAAAGCAGTCAGAAATCTATATCCACATGCGACTAAGGCACTTCTTAGAGGGAGCAGATTCATCTGAAAGGAAGTGTCAGTCAAGCTGGCCTAGTGACAGAGCCTCAGTGGTGATGAGAGATGTGAAAATTTAAGCTGGCCAAGAGTCTGCCACTAAGAATATGAAATCTGTGAGAAAGGGATTTTTGTTCCCTGCAGTGTTTTCAGCACCTAGAATAATGCCTGGCACAATAGTAGATACTCAACAAATACAAATATTGAATGAATGAATGAATATATCCCCAGCCCAAATCTTCACAGAATTGTATTTAAATCAAGGTGAACATAAGAATTTTATTGTTTCTAGGTTTCTCTTGTCTTGCCCCAATTGTTGGAGCAAATGGCAGGAGTGCACAGGTGCCCTTCTGTGGCAGGTCCCATGGGGCCTCACCCAGATTCCCTCCTTCAGGATAGAGGCACTCACTCCCCCAGCTGCTGAGAAGTTCTGATGACTCACAGATGAATCCTTCCTTGGGCACTGCCCTCAGCCAAAGGGAGCTATCTCACACAAGGTTATGCTCCCCACAGGCGCAGCCCACAACCAAGACCAAAGTACACAGCCTGGTTCCCTGCTTCAGTAGAGGACATATCTGAGTGGCCATCCCAGCTTCCAAAGTCCCCACAGGATTGGCTGAGGCCTATGTGGCAACTGCAGTGCAATTCAGCTTGTGCCTCTGCTAGTCCTGCTCTTCCTACTCCATCCCAAGTGGAGCAGCTGACAGCACCCCTCAATTAACCTTGACAGGCAAATCACCATATCAGAGTCTGTTTCTAGAGAACCCATATGACTCCCTCAATAGGGTAAAAAGTAAAAAATTGATTCCACCTTACAAAACAAAGAGAGGATTTGGCTAAAATAATATAGGTATTGCAAGTCATAACTGTTGCAGATCTGATGAATTCTTATTACATTTGTGTCAACCTGGAGAGGAACTTCCTGTAATATGCTGTAAGGATGTGTTTGTCATTATTTTTTCAAAGTTTTTTCCCCAAAATCCAAAATAGAATTTCTTCTAATTAAATAACTAATGCTTGTTAATTTTAGAAAATCTACACAAAGTATAAACAAGAATGTAAGAATCACCTGCAATTCTACCACTAATATAAAATCATCATTAAGCTGGTACAGAGCATTCAGGATATTTCTATACATAAACACACTCATCACATACACATGTACACACACACAAAAAAGTGGCTCTAGTACTCAGACTTTTATACTACCTATTTTTTTCCCATTTAACCATATAAAAATATAATACCATTTTCACTGGCTGCTTAATATTCCATTTTATGACTTAAATAGATTTAACTCAATCCACAACTGGTACATGTAGATTTCTCTAATTTTTCAGTATTCTAAATAATGTTGAAAGATAGTATAATAAATATCCTGTTGTCTCTAACCAGATTAATTCCTTTGGATTATTGCCTGAAAGGGAAATTATACTTCAGAAAAAATATACATCCTTTGAAGTCATGCTACCTATTGTCAATTTGCTTTTCAGGGTATCGCTTTCCAATCTATGCTCCTATAATGGCTCTTTCTTCCAAATATTTCTCATTCTTTTACTTCTTTTCTAATTTAATATGCAAACTGCAACCTCATTAGGACTTCAATTATTACTATTAAGCACAGGAGGCATGTTTATCACATGAGCTTATGCCACATTTGGAAGGACAAAAATATACTTTTGATAGCAAAAATCAAGGTTCAGGAAGATTTGATCATGCTGGAACAATAGGCTGAACGAATAAAATGAATTTTTAATAGGAGTCAGAATAAGGTTTCAAGACAATATTCTTCAATTATCCACAGAAGAACAGGATGAAGGAACTTTTCTTAACAAAGTTAGCATGAAAGAGACCTTGGTATTTATTGAGTGAAAGTTTAGGTTGAGCTGATGATGAGACAGATGCAACTACCAGAAATTTCAAGGAAACTTCATATCCATTAATAGAAGCACAGAGTTTAGGACAAGGCTGATCCCTCAGTATTCTGAAGTGGCTACCCTAGATCTGAAGTATTTTGTTCAGTCCAACATTTTCAAGGCCCACTGAATGTCTCCAAAAACCAAGAGAAGTAAGTTACCATAAAAAAGATTATATGAGGAATATTTGAAAGTATCAGTAGTATTTTTTTTAATTTTATTTTATTATTATTTTTTGAGACAGCATCTCTCATATTTATTGATCAAATGGTTGTTAACAACAATAAAATTCTGTATAGGGGACTTAATGCACAATCATTAATCAACCCCAAGCCAAATTCTCAACAGTCTCCAATCTTCTGAAGCATAACGAACAAGTTCTTACATGGTGAACAAGTTCTTACATAGTAAATAAGTTCTTACATGGAGAACAGTGCAAGGGCAGTCGTATCGCGGAAACTTTCAGTTTTGATCACGCATCGTGAACTATAAACAATCAAGTCAGATATGATTATTCATTTGATTTTTATACTTGATGTATATGTGAATCCCACATTTCTCCCTTATTATTATTGTTATTTCTATTTAATAAAATGCTGAAGTGGGAGGTAGATGCAAGATAAAGGTAGAAAACATAATTTAGTGCTGTAAGAGGGCAAATGTAGATGATCAGGTCTGTGCCTATAGCCTAAGTATAAATCCAAGCTAGACAAGGGCAATAAAACATCCACGGATGCAGAAGATTTCTCTCAAAACAGGGGGGGTGAGGTTCTAAGCCTCACCTCTGTTGATCCCCAAGTTCTCACCTGATGGCCCCCCTGCTACTGTGCCTGTCTTAGTTTGTTCCTCCCTTGAGGAATCTTACCCGTCTCTGGCTAACCAGCCATCTTCTGGGGCCATACAGGGAAATGTAAAGTTGGTAAGTGAGAGAGAAACAATATTGTTTGAAAAGGTTAGCTTTTTATTTCTTTGCATATTTATGCCCTGTGGCTTCTATGCCCAGCATTTGTCTTGAGGTATCTTTACCACTTGGAAGAATTATGATACTCGGTAATTTTCGATATGAGGCACGAATTCTACTAAAGGGTTGTAATTAGGAAGGAAGAAGAAAAGCTATAGAAGTAGCAGGCGAAAGAAAACATGGGAAGATTGATTATTTCTTTGACATATCTTCTTGTAGAGTATCATAAGCATGTATAGGTTTTAACAAACTACTAATTAAATTGCGTACACATATTAACATAATAGGTATACAGCTACATAACAAAAGCAGACCTACAATTACCAGCCGTATCCAGTGAAACCAAGAAAACCAGTTAGGTACCCTAGGCATTTGTGAAAACTTATCAATGATATGATGGATATTGTCTAACTGAATTTGAATAGTTTGAGAAAAATCAGACAAATTAAAGCAACACATTCCTGGGAACTGGTCACATCCCATATGTTCTTTTAACAGTAGATAGTCTATAGTCACACGATTTTGGAGCACTGCAACTTGCACTTCTCCTAATTCTTGTTTGAGTTCTGACAGTATAGATCCAGTCAAATTTGTTGTTTTACTGTATGCACAGGCCAGCTTAGATATCTCCTTCTTCATTCCAATGGCAAGTCCAGGAACCAGTGGGATGAATGCACCTACAACTGCAACAGTGCCAGGATCTTTGTTGAAGTTTTTTGATGATCATCTTCTGGAATGACTCTTCCAGAGGATGTTGATGTTGGAAGTTCTTCTTCATATCGTATCTTAATTCATTTTCTGGGTAGCCAAATTAGGCTTTGATCCTCTGTATAAACACAAACAAACCCTTTGCCCACACTTTGATATGACCTTTATACCATTGTGAAGAACCTATTTGAGATCACCACACAGGAACTGCTTCTTTTTTTAAAGAGAAAGGAATATTATCAGAAAAATGTACTTCCATAGCTGATCATCTGACACCCTTTAAAAGATCAAAATTAAGGATATTTAAAGCATGCATTAATCGTTGATTTGCAGTTAGTTTTATCCTATCAGGGAGTAATCCCCCTTTTCTTCCTCTCTTTTTTTTTATCATTAATCTACAATTCCATGAAGAATATTATGTTTACTAGGCTCTCCCCTACACCAAGTCCCCCCCTACAAACCCCATTACAATCACTGTCCATCAGCATAGCAAAATGTTGTAGAATCACTACTTGTCTTCTCTGAGTTGCACAGCCCTCCCCTTTCTCCCACCCCCCACATTAGGCATGCTAATCATAATACCCCCTTTCTTCTTCCCCCACTTATTCCTCCCTACCCACCCATCCTCCCCAGTCCCTTTCCCTTTGGTACCTGTTAGTCCATTCTTGGGTTCTATGATTCTGCTGCTGTTTTGTTCCTTCAGTTTTTCCTTTCTTCTTATACTCCACAGATGAGTGAAATCATTTGGTAATTCTCTTTCTCCATTTGGCTTATTTCACTGAGCATAATGCCCTCCAGCTCCATCCATGTTGCTGCAAATGCTAGGATTTGTTTTCTTCTTATGACTGAATAATATTCCATTGTGTATATGTACCACATCTTCTTTATCCAGTCATCTACTGATGGACACTTAGTTTGCTTCCAATTCTTGGCTATTGTAAATAGTGCTGCGATAAACATAGGGGTGCATCTGTCTTTTTCAAACTGGGCTGCTGCATTCTTAGGGTAAGTTCCTAGGAGTGTAATTCCTGGGTCAAATGGTAAGTCTGTTTTGAGCATTTTGAGGAACCTCCATACTGCTTTCCACAATGGTTGAACTAATTTACATTCCCAACAGCATGTAGGAGGGTTCCCCTTTCTCCACAACCTTGCCAACATTTGCTGTTGTTTGTCTTTTGGATGGTAGCCATCCTTACTGGTGTGAGGTGATACCTCATTGTGGTTTTAATGTGAATTTCTCTGATAACTAGCGATGTGGAGCATCTTTTCATGTGTCTGCTTACCATCTGAATATCTTTCTTGGAGAACTGTCTGTTCAGTTCCTCTGCCCATTTTTTAATTGGATTATTCATTTTTTGTTTGTTGAGGTGGGTGAGCTCTTTATATATTTTAGACATGAAGCCTTTATCAGATCTGTCACTTACAAACATATTCTCCCATACTGGAGGGTACCTTTTGTTCTATTGATGGTGTCTTCTGCTGTACAGAAACTTTTCAGCTTAATATACTCCCACTTGTTCATTTTTGCTTTAGTTTTCCTTACACAGGGAGATATGTTCAAGAAGAGGTCACTCATGTTTATGTCTAAGAGATTTCTGCCTATGTTTTTTTCTGAGAGTTTTATGGTTTCATGACTTACATTCAGGTCTCTGATCCATTTCGAATTTACTTTTGTGTATGGGGTTAGACAATGGTCCAGTTTCATTCTCTTACATGTAGCTGTCCAGTTTTGCCAGCACCATCTGTTGGAGAGACTGTCATTTCCCCATTGTATGTCCATGGCTCCTTTATCAAATATTAATTGACCATATATGTCTGGGTTAATGTCTGGATTCTCTAGTCTGCTCCATTGGTCTGTGGCTCTGCTCTTGTGGCAGTACCAAATTGTCTTGATTACTATGGCTTTGTACTAGAGCTTGAAGTTGGGGAGTGAGATCCCCCCTCTTTATTCTTCCTTCTCAGGATTGCTTTGGCTATTCGGGGCCTTTGGTGTTTCCATATGAATTTTTGAACTATTTGTTCCAGTTCATTGAAGAATGTTGCTGGTAATTTGATAGGGATTGCATCAAATCTGTATATTGCTTTGGGCAGGATGGCCATTTTGACGATATTAATTCTTCCTAGCCACGAGCATGGGATGAGTTTCCATCTGTTAGTGTCCCCTTTAATTTCTCTTAAGAGTGTCTTGTAGTTTTCAGGGTATAGGTCTTTCACTTCCTTGGTTAGGTTTATTCCTAGGTATTTTATTCTTTTTGATGCAATTGTGAATGAAGTTGTTTTCCTGATTTCTCTTTCTATTGGTTCATTGTTAGTGTATAGGAAAGCTACAGATTTCTGTGTGTTAATTTTGTATCCTGCAACTTTGCTGTATTCCAATATCACTTCTAGTAGTTTTGGAGTGGAGTCTTTAGGGTTTTTTATGTACAATATCATGTCATCTGCAAATAGTGACAGTTTAACTTCTTCTTTACCAATCTGGATTTCTTGTATTTCTTTGTTTTGTCTAATTGCCATGGCTAGGACCTCCAATACTATGTTAAATAACAGTGGGGAGAGTGGGCATCCCTGTCTTGTTCCCCATCTCAGAGGAAAAGCTTTCAGCTTCTCACTGTTCAGTATGATGTTGGCTGTGGGTTTATCATATATGGCCTTTATTATGTTCAGGTACTTGCCCTCTATACCCATTTTCTGAGAGTTTTTATCATGAATGGATGTTGAACTTTGTCGAATGCTTTTTCAGCATCTATGGAGATGATCATGTGGTTTTTGTCCTTTTTGTTGATATGGTGGATGATGTTGATGGATTTTTGAATGTTGTACCATCCTCGCATCCCTGGGATGAATCCCACTTGGTCATGGTGTATGATCCTTTTGATATATTTTTGAATTCTGTTTGCAAAAATTTTATTGAGTATTTTTGCATCTACATTCATCAGGGATATTGGTCTGTAATTTTCTTTTTTGGTGGGGTCTGTGCCTGGTTTTGGTATTAGGGTGATGTTGGCTTCATAGAATGAGTTTGGGAGTATTCCCTCCTCTTCTATTTTTTGGAAAACTTTAAGCAGAATGGGTGTTATGTCTTCTCTGCATGTCTGGTAAAATTCCGAGGTAAATCCGTCCGGCCCGGGGGTTTTGTTCTTGGGTAGTTTTTTGATTACCGTTTCAATTTCTTTGCTCGTAATTGGTTTGTTTAACTTTTGTGTTTCTTCCTTGGTCAGTCTTGGAAGGTTGTATTTTTCTAGGAAGTTGTCCATTTCTTCTAGGTTTCACAGCTTGTTAGCATATAGGTTTTCATAGTAGTCTTTAATAATTCTTTGTATTTCTGTGGAGTCTGTCGTGATTTTTCCATTCTCATTTCTGATTATGTTGATGTGTGTTTATTCTCTTTTTCTCTTAATAAGTTTGGCTATAGGCTTATCTATTTTGTTTATTTTCTCAAAGAACCAGCTCTTGGTTTCATTGATTTTTGCTATTGTTTTATTCTCCTCAATTTTATCTATTTCTTCTCTGATCTTTATTATGTCCCTCCTTCTGCTGACTTTAGGCCTCATTTGTTCTTCTTTTTCCAGTTTCAATAATTGTGATGTTAGACTATTCATTTTCGATTGTTCTTCCTTCTTTAAGTGTGCCTGGATCGCTATATACTTTCCTCTTAAGACTGCTTTTGCTGCGTCCCACAGAAGTTGGGGCTTTGTGTTGTTGTTGTCATTTGTTTCTATATATTCCTTGATCTCTATTTTAATTTGTTCATTGATCCATTGATTGTTTAGGCGCATGTTGTTAAGCCTCCATGTGTTTGTGAGCCTTTTTGTTTTCTTTATAGAATTTATTTCTAGTTTTATACCTTTGTGGTCTGTAAAGTTGGTTGGTAGAATTTCAATCTTTTTGAATTTACTGAGACTCTTTTTGTGGGCTAGTATGTGGTCTATTCTGGAGAATGTTCCATGTGCACTTGAGAAGAATGTGTATCCTGTTGCTTTTGGATGTAGAGTTCTATAGATGTCTATTAGGTCCATCTGTTCTAGTGTGTTGTTCAGTGCCTCTGCGTCCTTAGTGGATCTATCCTTTGGGGTGAGTGGCATGTTGTAGTCTCCTAAAATGAATGCATTGCATTCTATTTCCTCCTTTAGTTCTGTTAGTATTTGTTTCACATATGCTGCTGCTCCTGTGTTGGGTGCATATATATTTAGAATGGTTATGTCCTCTTGTTGGACAGACCCCTTTATCATTATGTAGTGTCCTTCTTTATCTCTTGTTACTTTCTTTGTTTTGAAGTCTATTTTGTCTGATACTAGTACTGCAACCCCTGCTTTCTTCTCTCTGTTGTTTGCCTGAAATATGTTTTTCCATCCCTTGACTTTTAGTCTGTGCATGTCTTTGGGTTTGAGGTGAGTTTCTTGTAAGCAGCATATAGATGGGTCTTGCTTTTTTATCCATTCTATTACTCTGTGTCTTTTGATTGGTGCATTCAGTCCATTAACATTTAGGGTGACTATTGAAAGATATGTACTTATTGCCATTGCAGGCTTTAGATTCTTGGTTACCTAAGGTTCAAGGTTAGCTTCTTTAGTATCTTACTGCCTAACTTAGCTCGCTTGTTGAGCTGTTATATACACTGTCTGGAGATTCTTTTCTTATCCCCTTCTTATTCCTCCTCCTCCATTCTTTATATGTTGGTTGTTTTATTCTGTGCTCTTTCATGTTTCCTTTTACTGCTTTTAGTGGGTAGTTGATTTTATTTTTTTGCCTTTAGTTAGTATTTGGTTGGTCTGCTTTCTTTGCTGTGGTTTTATTTTCTCTGGTGACATCTGTTTAGTCTTAGGAGTGCTCCCATCTAGAATAGTTCCTCTAGAATACCCTGTAGAGGTGGTTTGTGGGAGGCAAATTCCCTCAACTTTTGCTTGTCTGGGAATTGTTTAATCCCTCCTTCATATTTCAATGATATCGTGCTGGATACAGTATCCTTGGTTCAAGGCCCTTCTGTTTCATTGCATTAAATACATCATGCCATTCTCTTCTGGCCTGTAAGGTTTCTGTTGAGAAGTCTGATGATAGCCTGATGGGTTTTCCTTTGTAGGTAGTCTTTTTTTTCTCTCTGGCTGCCTTTAATACTCTGTCCTTGTCTTTGATCTTTGCCACTTTCATTATTATATGTCTTGGTTTTGTCCCCCTTGGGTCCCTTGTGTTGGGAGATCTGTGGGCTTCCATGGTCTGAGAGACTACTTCCTCCCCTATCTTAGGGAAGTTTACAACAATTATTTCTCCAAAGACACTTTCTTTCCCTTTTTCTCTCTCTTCTTCTTCTGGTACCCCTATAATGCAAATATTGTTCTGCTTGGATTGGTCACACAGTTCTCTTAATCTTCTCTCATTCCTAGAGATCCTTTTATCTCTCTCTCCCTCAGCTTCTCTGTGTTCCTGTTCTCTATTCCATTAACAGTCTCTTGCACATCATCCAGTCTTCTCTTAAGCCCTTCTATCAATTGTTTCATTTCTGTTATCTCCCTCTGGACTACATCCCTTATGTCTTGCATATTTCTCTGCAGGTCCGTCAGCATGGTTATGACTTTTATTTTGAATTCTTTTTCAGGAAGATTAGTTATATCTATCTCACCAGGCCATCTCTCTGGGGTTGTCTGAGTGATTTTTGATTGGATCAGATTCTTCTTCCTTTTCATGGCAATGAAAGTGGTCACAGGCAGGTGGTATGTGTGTCAGCTGGGAGAACAAAGTCCCTTCCTGCTTTTTGGTCACCTTGCCCTTCTCCGCTGCCTGTGCCAGTTGCCTGCACATGGGGAGCAGACTCTGGGACAATCTCCTGAGCTTCCCTGGCTGGGCCACCCTCAGGCTAGCCTAGAGTGCTGCGGGAAGTCACAGCCATGCCGGGTGTGTTCTCCTGCAAGAATGGCACCCCTTCATGCCTTCCAGACCTTGCTCTGGCTTCCACTGCCTGTCCCCATTAGCTGCATGCTGGGAGGAGACTCTGTGTGGTTGCTGTGGGCGTGGCCACTTTCCCGCTGCTTCGCAGCTGTGGCGGATCAGCCAGTTTGGTTTCAGCGTTGGCCAGGGGGAATGATTGGCAGGTTGCTTATTGCCGTGAGGGGCTTTGGGGCTGCTTTAACCCTCAGGGGGTTAGGGGGCCCGAAGTTCCTCAAGGTTCCCAGCCTTCTGGGCTGATTGCACTGGGATGATTTTGTTCAGCTGTTGAACCCTTGTCCCTTTAAGACTTAAAAAGTGCCCACTTTTCTTTTGTCCCAGGGGAGCCAGCTGTGGGTACCTGCTCACAGTCTCCGTCTTGCACCATACCCTTCCATTTCTCTAATATCCAGCACACCAGGCAATGTGTGTCTGTGCTGCCAGTGCAGATTACTAGGGCTGGTTAATTAGCAGTCCTGCACTTCCACTCCCTCCCCACTCTGACTCCTTTCCTCCCACGGGTCAGCTGGGGTGGGGGTAATGCTTGGATTCCGCTGGGTCACAGCTTTGTATTTTACCCCCTTCGTGAGATGCTGAGATCTCACAGATGTAGATGTAGCCTGGCTGTTGTACTGTATCCTCTGGTCTCTCTTTTAGGAATAGTTGTATTTGTTGCATTTTCAAAAATATATATGGTTTTAGGAGGAGATTTCTCCCACCTTACTCATGCCACCATGTTGAGCCGGAAGCCCCCAGCTGCCCATTCAGAAAGGAAACTTACAAACCAGGTGGGTGAGGGGAAGTCAGACACTGCCTGTGTGTTAACTACCCTTGAAGCCCACTGGATGGTTTCTCTTCATGACTTCATGAAGAGTACATTTAGCTGTTAGGCCCAGCTTTTCCACTAGCTAGAAATGTACTGAAGGATCAGATATCTTCTTTGACTCTCCATCTGATTTATTTTTAAATTGAGGAAGTCTGGACAAGAATATGATTTCTAAGACTTCTTCTAAAAGCCTTTCATTCTTACCATCTTGAATAGCACTGCTACAACCCAGGAAAACAGCAATTACAAGTGCAGAATGAACCTTGAACATTATGAGAGAGGGACGAAGAAAAGTCCTTCTTCTCCCAGTCATGCTGGCATGGACCCCACAGTCATCTGGAGGTAACTCTTAGGCTTTTAAACTGTCATGATTGTCTTTGCTTCATCTACTCCTAATAAGGCTCCTGTTCAGATAGAAGCATTCTTGTCTTTAGAAAAGTACTCAATTCAAATCATTGTAGGTGAAATATTTAGAGGAAAGGTTCAGAGGAAATAATGGTTAATATTTGAAATCAATTAGCATTTCTGTCTAACCACCAGTAATGGTAATTTCACCTGATGTTAAGGTTCCTGATGGTTACAGAGCTAGTTTTGTGTGAATGCAAAGGGTTTGAGACAGAACAATCTGTTAACAGCAATTCAAACAGAGAAAACACAACCAGGGAGAGTTCGTGAATATGAATGAGCAAAGTCAAAGGTGTCTGACTAATCCGAATGAAACACCTCTCCCCTTAAACTTCCGACAATGCAAGGCAGCAAAAAAGGATTCTTCAGCAGCCTGATAAGTAGCTAATCCTTAATTAAATAAGTAGGGCAAACTGGAGAGCAATTGAAAAATGGAAAAATAGAAAACAAAGAGAATTAGTATGCCCTCTTGTGTGATCTACTAAAGATCCACATAAATAAGAAATGAGACAGACTTAGTGACATTTGGCTAAATTTGTCAATGTTTTACCCCAGGGATATCCTCTGTATGGGCATATTTTCTAAATTAAACATGCATAGGAATCAACACACAATAAATGATTGAAATGTCCCTTTGAACCTCAATTCAGTTAAAACAACACGCTATTTTCAAAAGCATTATTTCATCATCTCCAAATCTGTATTTTATGAAACTAATGATAAGTTTTTTGAATAATAATCTTTAAGGCTTGGAAATGGGTGGTTCTTATGCACTCATTTACTCAACAAACATTTACTGAGATTCCCTTATGAGATAGATGTTGGGTATATAAAGCTCCCATCAAAGAAACACATACTACGCACTCGTTAAATGCAACAGATTATTTAATTTTTGTGACAGCATTGCAAGTGAGGCGTAACAGCTCCTCTTCATAGATAAGAAACTGAGGTTTGTTAATTTCCCCAGGTTTTCATGCTTATGTTTAATAGGACCAGCTGTGAATAGAGAAACTGAGGCATATTAAAAACTTGAGAGTTTATTTGAGTAAAAATCAATTCAAATTGAGCAGCACCAAACTGAAAATGGCTAGAAGTCTTCTCAGCAGGAGCCAGAGAAAGACTTTCAGAGAAGAGGGGGAAGCAAGCTATGGAAATTATTGACTGGCTATAACTTAAAGCCTAGTTAGCTGTTAGCAACAGTTGTCATTACATTTCCTAACCTTAAAGCATATACAGGTTAGATTTTGGTTTGCTTATGTAGGCTGCCACATTAGGGCCACCTCAATCTAATGACTTCCTTGGTCAATTAATCTAACCCCAGTTTAAAACCCAAGTTTGACTCCAAAATCCATGATCTTTCCATAATGCCAGGTGCTTCCCAAATGACTGTAAAGACAGACAGTTCTTGACTAGCACTACTGGGACTCACCCTGCTCAGGGGGTTTATTGTTCTGGAGGAGCTGGCAAGTGTGTAGTTATAACAGAGCTGGATGTGATAGCTTTGAAACCACAGGCATTGATCTCTTTAGACCTCAGTTTCCTCCTCTCTAAAATGGCGATAATAAGCCTACTGCTGTACAGTAGATATAAATCAAATGAGATAATTAGAATTCCTTTCTTGGTATTGAATCCAGACAGGAGAACTGCCTTTTTGAATAAGCCCACCCACCATCTCAGAAAGACCTAGGTTTCATTTTACTTAGGCTACAAGCATTCTTCAGAGGTCGGTGTCAGCAAGCCACATGCCCACCTTTCCCCTGACCCCTCCCCTCAAAAAGCCTCTTAGCCTGTAAGAGACGCCTTCTTTGTTCTGCTGACCAGACAGAGGGGTCCCTCTCAGGTTTAGCAATAAAACTGCTTGGACTATCAAGTTCATATCCCCTTGTTTCCTTCAGGTATAACTTCCCTTCTGAAATTGCTATATTTTCTTATGGCTTGATATTCTGGGTACAGTTTTTCACAAGCTATAAACTCAGGTAGAAAAAAACGTAACTTTTTTTAAAAACTGCCTTTAAATTTTAATTTTTCTATAAATGGACTTATTTCCTCCTCAAGCTCTAATATTCCCATGATGGTGGAAAACTTACCTCACACAGTCTGGATAAAACTCAGGGAAATTCATTGATCACTTAGTCAAATCAGAGTCTTGGCAAATCCTAGTCCTTCTGGGTTTCACCCCTCTTCTTGTCCTTCTCTGTGGTCCAGGGATGCTGTGATCTAGGCCCTTGGTCCCCAAAAAGTCTTTTCTCCGAAACTGCTTGTCTCTGCCATGCATCTGTGAAAGTCTACTTAGGGAACTCAAATGCTAAGCCTTAACTTTTTCCTCCTTTAGATTTCTAAGGCTGAAAGCCCTGTCATGGGTCGGTGTCTAGCCAATAGGTTTCAGCCCAGGGCAAGTTCACTATGGATTCAATGCGACCAAAGAAATTGACAGCAAAACGTTCTTTGGGGTGAAAGGGTTTATTACCCGGCTTGTTCTCTGGCGGTAGGTCCAGCACTAGCGTCTCTGCCTCTGCCCAGAGCACTGGACCGAGCTCTCTAGATAGCACAATAATAACTTATTGCCTAAAGGTGTGGAAGCGGTAGCCTAGCAACAGACTAGTTACATGATCAGGTGGTTTAAGTTCAGTGAGGATCCTGGCCATAGGAACCCCAACTTCCTCATAGTCGGGTATATGGAAGGCCCTCCCTGCTACCTAATTAGGGGGAAAGAAGGAAATCAGGAAGTCCTGAGCAAAAATAATACCTCAGTTACCATTAAAATACTATCCTACTGTACAAGAACAGAAATCTACTCAAACTTATTTAAGGAAAAAAGGAAAAAAAGGAGTCTTGCTTTTCAGATACAGGGATTTCATGGCTTTCAACACCAAGAAGCAAAAGCTGGGCTTCTTGACATAAGAACACCAAAAAACTCAAGGACCAAGCTCTCTTTCATCTGTTGGGAAGCATAATATTGCACAAGCATGCACCCCTTACAGCTAGAGTGCTGGCTCAGGTGTGGAGAGTGACTGAGCAAAATGGGAAACCTGTTCACAGTCTACATATGGCCACCATGACCACACCATCCTCAGGTTTAACTGCTATGCTGAACACCAATTCCTTCCATTCACTCAGGTAACCAAGATTAAAAATCAATTGGCAAGCTCATCTCCTTGAGCCAGTCCACACCTGTAGTAGGTCACAGGCTGGTCTATACAAAGATCTTCTGGGACAAGGTGTCCATTCCCCTTACAATTAGATTTGACTTTTGGGACAGTGTCATACACCACAGAACATAACCATAGACTATAGAGTTTATACAGGATACATTTCCCCAGAAGACTGCTGGCAAGCAGGTGCCCTGAAATTATATAGTATTCAACTAATTAATATTTGCTTATTTGATCATTATGTTGCATGATTACAGGAATTTGCTTAACTGATTTGATTGATTTTCCCCTTTAGCTAGTCAATTTTTCCCACTCATTTTGGTTGGAAAATATTTGTTCCACTTAGAGTTGAAATATGTCCATTGCCATTTTCTTCCTTCAGACAATTTTATCATCTTCCCAAACCTGTAGATACTGGCACAAAAAATATGTAGCTTATTTAAAGAAACGAAATCCTTTAGACCTGACATCTTCCATGGAGACTGTCTTGCCAATGGGTTTCAGCCCCAGGCAAGTCTGCTATGGATTCAGTGTGACCGAAGAAAAAGACAGCAAAACGTTCATGGGGTGAAAGGGTTATACCCAAGTTTATTTCCAGGTGGCAGGTCAGTCACTAGAATCCCATTCACTCATAGCGAGTCTGCATGCAGCAAGCCAGCTCTGCCTCTGAGCCCTTCTGTCCGCACAGCCATCCTCTGGGCCTCTGTCCTCGGTGCTGCCCCCACTCCAGCCTCTGCTGCTCTCCTGCAGCCTTGCAGCCCCGCCACCATGTTACTCCCAGCGCACTGGGCGGAGCTCTTTATATAGAGTCAACAGCCATGTACTGCCCACAGGTGCGCAGTGACCTAGTCAACCAGGGCCAGGTGAGAATCCTGGCCACAGGAACTCTCATTTTATCCACAGAGACCCACACAGCATCCTTGCAAGTATATAGTAGACACAAGGCTCCCTTAAGCCCTGATTATTGTTACTTTAATGGAAAAGCCCTTTGAAGTGGATCAAAATATGATTTGTCAATGGAAAGATGATAAAATCCCCAAACTGGAAAACTAACAAAAACCAAGGCCTGAAGTTGACTTCTTCACATGTGAAAATTTTTGTTTCATTTTTACTTTAGGGCAAGAAGCTCATGGAGATTACTGGTGAGGTCTTGTGTGCTGTCCAGCTCCTGCCCTGCTGGACCTGAGCAGCAGCACCTGGGAAGGCAGCTGCTCCCTCAAGGAAGGATGCCAGAGCTTCTGAGACTCAGTCAGTGGGTTCAGCTCTCATCCTGGGGCACAGCCTTCTCCACTGGACCACATAGGAGGTAAGTAAGCAGAGGCTGTGACTCAACTCCTCTCTTTTTATGGACCCTTTTAGGACATTAAACACCCCTAATGTTGTGTATAGAAACCACCTATTTAATGGGCAAAGTCAAGTTCAATTGCCTTTGCAGCCTGCTTGATTAAATATGTAATGAGAATAACCAGAGTGCTTGATATGTGCATGGTGCCTTATAGGGCATTTTTACAGGCATTAGTATTAGTATTAGTACAGTGGACACTATTTTATTCAGCAGTTGCTCTATGCCAGATGTTGTGTTAAGTCGTTTATACATATAACTCCACTTAAGGATTTTGTTTCTACAATGAACTGTGAGAGCTGTGCATGAGCATTAGCATCTCATTTATTTGACAAGGAAATTCAGCTTCCCTGAGTTTTTGTGAAGAATTGCCCAGTCACAGAATCAATGAATTACAGCTAGAACCAATCTGTTTAAAACTTCACTTATGACATTGATTGAGCTCCTCCAATGTTCCAAACATGTGCCAGGTGCCAAGGTTACAGAGAGATGAACACTATGGACCTGGTTTTGCTTAGAAAGTACAGCCTGGTTCATTAGTTTTCTGAAGAAATAATTGAAGACTTAATGAATATCAGCCTCCCTAGAAACAGCAATGAATAAGACAGTCTTTCCCCACAAAACTCTAAGTAAAATGGTTCTTAAAATCTCACAGTGCATAAAAATACTGAGGGAGCTTCTTTAAAATCCAGATTACAGGGTCCAACCCCCAAAGCCGAGAACGTATATTTTTAACCAGTATCCCGGGTAATTTCTATACAGGTTCTCTGGAGAGCACAGCTAGAGAAGCCCAGTCCTAGAGAGCCAACGGGAGAGGGCATCTGGGCAGAGCGAAAGGTGCCGCCACAGCAGTGAGAACCAGAGTGCCGGTGCTGCCCTCTCACGGAGCAGGGCCCCCAGCCTCCTCGCTCCGGAGCCGGCAACATGAGCCACGGACGAGGGACAGGTTGGCGCTAAATCCGGCCCTTCAGTTCAAGCTCTAAGCCCATTTAATGGCACAATGAGTCCTAACGAACGATGGTCTTTCTCTTTTGGAGACTGGCTCACACAGAAGCGGGATTTTAGAATTAGGTTCAACTAAGTCTGAGTAGCATCGCTACATGAACTTCTATGTGACTCACAATTCACTTACATTATCTGATCCTTACTTTCTTCATCTGTTATTTGGACATAATGATTTTTTTTAGAAGACTATTATAATAATTAGAAATAAAATGAACATAATAAATGCCAGGTATGATTATTTCCTTATAAATTTAGCTGTTTTTCCCTTTAAAAATATCTCTTTTTGAAACAATTTTACTATTTCTCCCATATGGCTTATAATAGGCAATATAATAATGATAAAACCAGACTTGTAATTCAATCATGAGAAGACTCCACAAAACTGGCGTAATTTTCTAGTGTTTGGTAGACAAATGTTTGTGTACTGTTATGATAATACAAGTTAGGAATTTCACTGCCAGAATGCATAGCAGACAGTGTGGCATGCACCACAGTTTTTGAGCAAGAGTACTCCTCAAAGCCTTGTTTGTAATTTTAAAATTATAAACCATGTAAATGTTAATCAATAGAGTTAAATATATTATAGTACATCCACATGGAATGGAGGCAAGTACTGAATAGCTTTAAAATGATAGGTAGATTTATAGTTCTAACATGCAAAACTATTTGGGACATGTTAAGTTAAAAAAGTGTTTCAGAAGAATAGTTAAAATTCAATCCTGTTTGTGTAAAGGATAAAGGTTAGACCTGTTGAGCAGAAATAGCTGACTCTCACTAAAATACCCATTCCCTTCTTTTTTTGGCATGTGAGTAGATTACATTCCCCAGCCAATGTTACTGAGATTTTAATTTGTGGCAGGAGCCACCCAAAAGGCTTTATATGCATTACATAATTATACAACAGCCCTAGGGGTAAATACTAATTATCTGTGTTTTATAAATGAGGAACCTAAAGCAAAGAGATGTTAAGTAGTTTTCCCAAGGACACACAGATTTTAAATAATGTGGTAAGGTCTCGCCAATAAAATGTGATTGGAGGTGTGGCACCCAACTCTCAAATCTAGCCCTTGAGAAAACTTCCCCCAAGACCCCCTCCATGACCCCTCCCAGCTGAGGAGGATAAAGACCACTGCTCTGCACATTTGGAATACATTTCTTAAAGGTGGTAGTGTCCCCATCTTCCTGAAGTCCTGAGTGTTCACAGCCCAATCATGTTAGATATATAAGTGATTAATTTCTACAACTGGGAGCTATTAAATATTTGGGGTCTATATATTGAGGTATTGGTCTACCTTAACTAACACGTGTATGTAAACTATTATGGAATGAGTGTTTGTGTCTCCCCCAAAATTCATATATTGAAACCCTAGCCCCCAAGGTGATAGTATTAGGAGGTGGGACATTTGGGCAGTAACTAGGTCATGAGGGTAGGGCCCTAATGGATGGGATTGGTGCCCTGTAAGAAGACACATAGAGCTTGCTCCCTCTCTGTCTCTGGTCTCCGCTACATGAGGATACAATGAGAAGACAGCCATCTGCAAGTCATGAAGGGAGCCCTCCCCGCACACTGGATCTGCTGGCATCTTCAACCTGGACTTCCCAGCCTCCTGAGAAATACACGTTTGTTGTTTAAATCACCCTGTCTGTGGTAACTGGTTACAGTGGCCTGACCAACTAAGATGTAAACTAAATGATTTTTTTTATCTGTTTTGTTCACTGTCATAATTCCAATACCAGGAAAAGTGCCTGATAGTTGCTATGCATTCACTAAATACTTGTGGGATATATATGTGTGTGTGTGTGTGTATATATATATATATATATGTTACTTTGAGAATGGCTAACTCTAGGGAGTAGCATTCAAGAGCAGGGGGAAAACAGGAGACATTTTTCTCCACACATTTCTATAGAGTTTAGTTTTACAAACCAATATATGAATTACATTATACAAAATTTTTTAAGAACAGGTTAAGGATGATAGGTATATGCCCCCAACTCTTAAGGAACAACATCACAGAGGGCAACAACCCTGCTTTGAGAGACAGAGTGTTGCATATCACTGGCTGGATGACTGGTCTGACCCACTCAGCAGTTCTTAGGCTCTGGAGGAAACCCTCACGTGATGATCACTCTTTCTCAGATTCCATAACCAGCAGAAGTGTCTGCCCCTCCAGCTCTGCCCTGTGTGATGGATTGGAGATAATCACCTCTAGCAGAAGTTACTACGTGACTCTCGGCATCTCCCCATTATCTCCAGGGGAAGAAGTGATCGAATAGTGGAGCCTGCAGGTGCTGCCAACATGAAGCTTGGCATCAAAGGAAAAGTTGCCAAGACAACTAACATTTTATTTGTTCCTATTTCTATGGTCATATCTACTGGACATCAAGATAACTATTTGAACATGGAAAATTCCATCGTGATTTTCTGCATGGCACGAAGTATCCTATTAGATTTATGTATTTTTTCTGGATTGATAGATACTTCGATGATGTATAGAAACAATTGATAATAACATTTATTCCATGAAACTGAAAATTTTGTTTACTTTCATAACTACTACATTTAAACAAGTGCAGGAATATTAGCCAGAAGATTACATTTCTGCCACTTACAAACTATGTGACTCTTGGAAAGGAGTCATCTTAAATCCCTGCTTAGCCTTAAGGGAAATTTTAAATCCACACTTAGTCTTCCTTACATCAGCAAAGACATTGTGACAATGATTAAATAACAAGAAAAGTGTTTGAGAAATTTAAAAAATACAAGTATATTATTAAGAACACTCAGCTTGATTGAAAATTTGAAACACCATGTGTTACTCCTTTGTATTATAATAATAATAATATCCTAACCTAGACTTTAAGCTCTATAAAGAGGGTCTACACTAACCTAGCTCACCACTGTTATCCACAAAACAGGGTCTGGCATATGCAGGCTTTATCAGTCTTGGATCAACCAGAAAAGCAGAACCATGATGAGTGATAGAAAATAAAGGAGCAACTGACATGGGACCTGAAGTTGCAATAGGTAAGCTGGAGCAGTAGTTAAGGAGAGCTGCATGTAAAATAGGGGAGAGCAAGGAAAACTGCAGCCCATAGCTGTCTCTTACCACCTCCAGCCTCAGTGACACAGGTGACCTGCTGGAGAGGCTAATGCCATTGACATAGTGCAGCACATGCACCCACCAGGAAACAGAGAAGCAGAAGCAAACAATCCAGCAAGAGCTGGAGGAGCTGTAGGCCCAGGTGCTGTCTGCCTGGCCACCAAGGTAAACAAGCAGATCAGTGACAGCACTCACAGTTTACCACAGAGACTGGCACCCTGCACCAAATTTCAGAGTATAAAAAAAGTGGCTGCACTTCTTTTCTGTCTTCCAAATCTCACGCACATTCCCTTGTGGACAACTCTAACCTTGAAGCATACATGAAAGAGTTTAGTTCCGGTTTAGTGAGGCTGACGTAGTACAAAGCCACCACATAGGCACTTAATAAGCTCTTCTTAAATAAAGGAGTATATTTCAACATACAAGCATATATGTATTAGGCTAAAAGTGACGATGTATGTGATTCCTATGGATATTTGAAGCAGAAGCTTGGCTCTGAGCTACATTTGATACCACTGGAAGTTCTCCAGCTGAGACCAGGATCCTGTCTCCTCTTGTTCTGCCTTGTTGCCATCTTCTGGAAGGGAGAGTAGTGCCACGGAGTAGGAATTAGTCTGTGTGATGGTTGGCAAAGGTGGTAGGATGACAGAATGAAGATGCTGGGAGATTTGCTAAGTGTCAAGAAATGCTCAGAACTGGGAATAGAGGGCAAAGAACCAATGGAGTTCCATTTCCCATTTCAGCAGGGAGCCAGGACATTTAATCACAGGTGTAAAGATCCTGGTATAAAGAAACTACCATGTCCTTAAAATCTCCCTCATGTTATTTTTTGTTTCTTCTATTCTCTAGTGATTAGCAGGAGATTCCTCAAAATGAAAAACAGTGGAATTGGCTTTATTTGAGGTGCAAGAAGGAAAAGAGGGTTAGGAGAGCAATAAACCAATTAATAAACATTTCATTCAATGTGCTATTTCTTATTATTCCTTATCATCACATCTTCATTTTTAGATTTATCTGCATTTTGTGGAAATTTTCTTATTCCTTTATGTCTTAATAGGACTTTTCATCCCATGATGTTCAATCAATCAAGAAATGCAGTTAGTAGGAAATACAATGTAAATGTACTTCCTTAGCCCATGGAAGTCGGTCACTATCATAAATTAAACTCTGTATTTACTGTAAACATTTATAATATTTTGACCACAATTGATTTTGATTTTAAAAAACATGCTTTTAACTTACCATATATATGAAAATGTTATCCAACTGGAAAGCTAACTATCCAAAGTATTAAACAAGCATGATTGAGGCCCATGACAAGCAGGCATGTGCTAGATGTGTCATATCATTTCATATTCACCATAGGCCTATCAGGTGGGTATTTCAGTGAGAAAAACCTGATAGATTGCCAATGATTTTCCCAAGAACACTTAACATATGGGCAAATCAGAATTTATACCTAGCTCTGTCTGATTCCAAAATGCCTATTACTTCCACTAAACCATATTATGTTGTGAAAACAAAAACTTTCTAAATATTCAAGCATGGATTCAGTATCCATGATTCTCTTATACCTGAGAATCATCACAGTTTCCAAAACTAAAATTTCCAAATTTCTTCTTTCCGAATTTCATATAAGGCTGTACAGAGGATAGGTGAATAAACTTTCATTGGTGAGCAATTATTTTTCTATTGTATTTAGAAAAAATGGACTCCTCTCTGTGTATGTCAGATGCTGCTGAAAAGATTAAAAAATACACCAAGGTGTCCTCTCAAGACCTGCTGTAAGTATGTGAAAATGACATTTTCCTCCTTCGCAATTTCTATTCCATGTCTTTGGCAAGACATGCTGGGCCACAGGGCATTGACATTCCTCTGCCTTTTGCTTTGTCCCTGACAGCAACCAGGTTTGCAGTAATCCCTCAAACACACAGCCTGGGGAGGCTTATATCTAGAGAAACCATTCCAGGCAGAGTTCAGGCACCAGCTCACAGGGCTGCACTTGTGCTCATTACCTTCCTCCTGACTTCTGCTTGCTAGCACCTCCATAGCCTAAGGAACAGCACAAAGCCTATCTTAAACAAAAGCAAATTATTAAAAAGTCATTTGATTTTGGAATCCTATTTAAAAATCAGAATTGCATATGAAACCATTTGTACATTTTTTTACAACAAACTGATGTTTCTGGTAGAGCTAATGCTGTCTAACATGCGGGGCAGCCATATGCCTATGACTAAAGCAGGTGTTACTGAGGTGTCTGCAGACTTCCTTTGTTCAGAAGGACAGTCATCACATCCCAAGGAGTCTGTGAGTGAAGGAATTCACTTGATCATCTGCAAGTTTGGACACACAGTGGCATAAGCAGTCCCCAGCCTACAAATGGCTGCAACTCCAGATAGTAAATCAAACTGATGGGTTTTCCACAAAAACATTACCAGTGTTCATTTTCTCACAGCAGCCCACAGACTTGATATAAAGTGGTATTAAGAACAATCAATTAGTTTCTGTAACTGTAACTCCAGGGGGGAAATGTGTTCCCAGCCCCAGGCAAATAAACCACAAACCATTGACACCGAAATCAGTCGAAGGAAAAACTGGATGGGGAGAAAGGCTTTTACTGCTTAGAAGAAGCCTGGCTCCATTCATCTACTCCCGCTCGCCAGTCTCTCCCCATCCTTGCTGGAAAGAATGGAAAAAACCTCTCCCATCCTAGGGCACGCTCACCTCCCCCACTTTTTGTAAGCACCTACTCATGCTGAGAGGACTACTTCTCCCCACCCCTTGTAAACACCTATTGATATGGAAATGCACTAAGGCCAGGCCGAGATTCTGGAAATATTGCGATTTTACCCACAATAATAAAAGCCATTTAGAGTCTCAAATGGGACTTGAAACCACATCTCACCCCACAGTCACGGGCTGGCAGGGAAAGCTGATCTCCAACCTCACTCCCACCACCCTGCAAACCTCTGAGGCAGGGAGAGTGGGTCCAGTCCATTTTCAATCTATTCCCCTAGTCTGCATTAAGAACACCAATAGGAGATAGGGAGCTTAACTGGGCCAGGACAGAAAGATAGAGTTAGGTCTACATGAAGCAAGAGAACAATGGAGAAGGGATGGTTGAGAGTCATGGTCTGGTCTTCCCAAGCAAATATGAAGTTAGCCTCCCCTTCCCCCCTTGTCAGCCTTACTTTCTCTCCTGGTTTCTGCTGTGACCAGCTTTAGGATAATGACAAGGAAACAGTGGGGTAAGAAAAGAGAGCTGCAGGGCAAAGTCTGGGGGCCCAGGGAACACTAGATCCATCACGTGAAGTGTCAGTGTCTCTAAGGGTCACCCAGGGCACATATTAAAAATGCACCATGAGGTGGGGTCCAATTCATCTGCTCTGGAGCACAAGCAGCCCAGATAACTTTGAAGCACACCACACACCACATTTTGAGAGACAGATATTCTAAAAATAGAAAAGGAAAGAAACAAACTAGCTTTTCTTTTTTTTTTATTAAGGTATCATTGATATACACTCTTATGGTTTCACAACGAAAAACATTGTGGTTACTACATTCACTCATATTATCGTGTCCCCTGTGGATAAAATGAGAGTTCCTGTGGCCAGGATTCTCACCTGGCCCTGGCTGACTAGCTCACTGCACACCTATGGGCAATACATGGCTGTTGACTCTATAAAAAGAACTCCACCCAGTGCGCTGGGCGCGACATGGTGGCAGGGCTGCAAGGCTGCAGGAGAGCAGAGGCTGGAGTAGTGACAGCACCGAGGACATAGGCCCAGAGGACGGCTGTGCAGGACAACTGTGCAGAGAGGCCCAGAGGATAGCTGTGCAGGACGGCTGTGCAGAGAGGCCCAGAGGACGGCTGTGCAGGACAGCTGTGCAGACAGAGGGGCCCAGAGGCAGAGACTGGCTTGCTGCATGCAGACTCGCTCTGAGTGAACAGGATTTTAGTGACTGCCCTGCCACCTGGAAATAAAGTTGGGTATAACCCTTTCAGCAGGAGAACGTTTTGCTGTCTTTTTCTTTGGTCACATTGAATCCATAGCGAACTTGCCTGAGGCAGAAACCCATTGGCAAGACACCCCCCTATACCCCATTGAAGTCACTGTCCATCAGTGTAATAAGATGCCACAGAGTCACTACTTGTCTTCTCTGTGCTACAGTCTTCCCCATGATCCCACCCATACCATGTGTGCCAATCATAATACCCTTCAATCCCCAACTCTCTCCCTCCCCACTTGCCCTCCCCCACCCTTCCCCTTTGGTAACCCCTAGTCCCTTCTTGGAGTCTGAGTCTGCTGCTGTTTTATTCCTTCAGTTTTGCTTCATTGTTATACTCCATAAATAAGGGAAATCATTTGGCACTTGTCTTTCTCTGCCTGGCTTATTTCACTGAGCATGATGCCCTCTAGCTCCATCCATGTTGTTGCAAATGGTAGGATTTTTTTCTTCTTATGGCTGAATAGTATTCCATTTTGTATATGAACCACATCTTCTTTATGTACTCATCTACTGATGTACACTTAGGTTGCTTCCATATATTGGCTATTGTAAATAGTGAAACTAGCCTTTCCTAAAAGCTTGTCTCCAGTGTTCTGAATGAGCACAACATGAGGGATGAAAAAAAAAATGTAGCTTTACTGTAGTCTTCCACTTCCCCTTTAAGGGGCAGGCTTTCCTCTAGTTCAAGCACAGGTGTGGTTGATTTTTCTCATTCCTAGGAAGCTTCGCTCACCACACCCCTACTTGTTTGTGAATCCCAGCTTCGGCTGACTCTGCTCCTCAGAGTATCTAAAAATCACCTGGAGATCTTGTTAAAACTCAGAGGATTCAGTTGATCTGGGTGGGGCCTGAGTTTTAACATTTCTGAAAAGCTAAGGGCCGCTGCTCATGCTATGGGTCCGAGGCACCTTGAGCAGCAAAGAGTTAAAAGACAGAGAAGATGAACAAGGATAAGAAATTTGCTTGGATGAGTATGTTTACTGAGTTAGTGCTGGGCCTTCTGGGCCTGGCACATGTTTCAAGTAAACTATTTTATGGGGGGTCTCACGAGCTCCTCAGAGGTTTGTATCACTGGGTGTTTTGCCAGTGGGTTTCAGCCCCAGGCAAGTTCACTATGGATTCAATGAAACCAAAGAATGACAGTGGAACGTTCTTGGGATGAAAGGGTTATACCCAACTTTATTCCCACTGTGGCAGGTCAATGACTAAAATCCCATCCACTCAGAGCAAGTCTGCATGCAGCAAACTGGTCTCTGACTGTGGGCCTCTCTGCCCACACAGCCGTTTCAGCCTCTGTCCTCAGTGCTGTTACCACTCCAGTCTCACCTCTGCTCTCCTGCAGCCTTGCAGCCGTGCCACCAAGTCACCCAGAACCCTGGGCGGAGCTCTTTATATGGAGTCAATAACAATGTATTGAACACATGTGAGTAGTGAGCAAGCCAACTAGGGCCAGGTGAGAATCATGGCCACAGGAACGTTCACTTTATCCACAATGGGCTTCTGACTTGCAGTTACCCAGACCTATGTTATACATATCTCTTCCATGTTACTACTTGCTTCACAGCTCTTGAGAATCTCAGATCTACCTCTGTCTTTTTGCCACAAAGGTGCTTTGGCCCTTTGGATGCCAAGACTGAAAAAGTAACTCTCTCCCTCTCTTTCTCTTTCTCTGTGTCTCTCTCTAGATCTCATTCTCTGTCACTCTTTCAGGGCCTATAGTGATGGAAAACCCTCACACAACCTTTGCCTTGATAAACCTCAGGAGTGCACACTCATCCCAAAGCAGTAACAATTCCCTGGCTGTACCACCAAAGCTATCAGTCATTTCACCTGCCACCCTCCAGATTGCCCTGGCACGGGACAGACTTCTCTCCAGCAACCCCCAACTTCAGAGGTCACACTGTGAGCTTTCTGAGTCTTCCTTGAAATTAAGGAGCTATAAGTCCACATCCACCTCCCTTTAGGAGGATGACAGAGAGAGAGGGCTCAGCACATAGCTTTCTCAAAGATGCCTGTCTTACTTAAGTTGTTATGCTATTTGGTAACAGATAAATGATGATGCTATTTTTTTTAAGTCAGGGGACAATCAACATAGAATTGAGGATAGTGATTACCTCTGATAGGGTCACAGATTTAGCTTCAGTGGTTTTTGCAAATGTCCTAGTTCTTATGTGTTGTGTTTACATAAGTATTTGCTGTTTTGTCATACATTTGAAGGGATTTACAATCTGCTGCTTTGGCATATTGATTATTTTGAGTTAAAGTCACTTGAAAATTGGTAGATGCAAGAAGATGACCTACCTTTATCTTCTGAAAGCATGAGATGAAATTCTCATGTGAAAAATGCCCTCTCTATATAGGAGGAAAGAAATATTCTCATAACCAGGGATGAGGCATCCAGGCCAAGAGAAATCAGTGCAAACAAACCTTATTACAATAACTCTAACCTGCCTTTAGTCTCCCCATATATTTTAGTTCCTTTTCCACAATTCCACTGTTTGTTCAACCTAGTGTGTAAGAATTCACGCCAGCCATTTCTTTGGATCTTCATTTTCCTATGGTGACTCCAAGTACATGTAAAATTTTGGTAAATAAAATTTGTTTGCTTTTCTCCTGTTTATCTGTCTTATGTCAGATTAAACCTATTAAACCTAATAAACCTATTGGTTGAAGCCTGTCACAAAGCTTGTCAAGATTCAGGGAAAGGGTAATAGAATCCATCTCTTGATAAAAA
This sequence comes from Manis pentadactyla, assembly GCF_030020395.1. NCBI lineage: Eukaryota > Metazoa > Chordata > Mammalia > Pholidota > Manidae > Manis > Manis pentadactyla. Next base: position 84,216,936 of record NC_080023.1, on the reverse strand, counting down.
AGTGGCATGTGCCTGGATAAAAAGGAGGATCTGAGGGCAGCTATCTTTGAAGGATATCAGCCACCTTGAGCCATGGAATGATTTTCCCATAAAAGAAAGGACTGATCCGGTTTATGAAAACTGATCCACAGACATGAACCTGAACTTAAAAGAATTTGACTAATTCCACCTGTTCAAACTGTTATTAGTCACATGTATTTCTAAAAGGTATAAGCTTTCACTTGTTAACAAAGGAATATTACATGGAAAATATAAGAAAGACTTAGTTCAGAAAGAAATGAACATGTTCAAAGACAGACTGTGAAGCCATCAAATTATCTGTACCTAGTGAACTGAACACCCCCCAAAACTAACCCTGCACCCCATAATTGTAAGGAGAAATGCTTCACTCCAAAACTACAAAAATGAAAATTGAACAGTATTTAATTCTGATGCCAACTTAGGAAAGTAAGTGAAAATTCATCATTCTCTTGCCCTAAATGAGCTTCTTCATTTTCACCACCCTATTTCAGTTAGTAGGCTCACTCTTCTTCCATCAGTGAAGTCCAAGTTCTCTAAATGTGATGGTAACTTTTCCCTTCTTCCTCCTATCAATTCTTCCTTCAAAGTATTTTTCCCATTCACCCTTCCTTCTCAGCTCTGTATCCACAATGTTCTCCAGATCTTTAATGCATTAAAACAAATTGATTGTAATTTTCTTCTGGCTCTGATTCCATGCCCACCCCCAGCCCGGTACCCTTGAACAATGTCATTCAAATATGCTTCTTCATCTTTCTATGCTCCCATTGAAAAATTTCATCTACTCTTCACTGTCTTCACTGCCCTTGGTTGGGACTGGGAGGGCTTGGTTTTCACAATCAACTGAGAGATTCTTTAAAAAAGATGCCTGTCTTTGGAGATTCTAACCTCAAGGCTGTTTTCTGCCTGTCCACCCTGCCCCCACTGCCTCACATGAACTCAAGAAAAGAATAATAATCACTGGTAGCAGTGTAGCACGTCCTAGATGCGCTAGTGTGGGAAAAAGCATTGAGAACCACCGGCCTGCACGGTAAAGTCAAAATTCCTTGTCATGTCCTTAAACTCACATCTAATCTATTTATCTGCTTAATTTTTTTCCCACTATCTTTACTGAAAACCAATTACTGATAGAAATAGGATTAAAACAGTTAGGAAAGCTGGTCCACACTATCAAAAAGCTTACCACATAATAGGAGAGAAAAACACTAAGCAAATAAACCCATAATGTTAAGGGGAAAACCAGGGAACTAAAGGCAATGAGCGGATGCAGGCTTGGGATCCAGAGCTCGAGAAGAGCACTGGCATTCTCGGCCATCCTGGATCAAGGAGAGCTTCTCCATTTGGGTGTCATGTAATAACTTCCTCTCTATGGAAATATTATACAAGCAACTGTTTATTCTCTCATTCCTAGGCTCACCTCATGCCAAACAAGGGTGTGGGCTCAAAAGCAAGCTCAGCATTCAAGACAACATAACAATTTTCTGACAGATCCGGAAAACAAGTAAGATATTCTGGTAGATTTTGCTAACCACCCAGAGTGTCTAAAACAGGAAAGAAAACAAAACAAAACAGAAAAAGAAGAAACTGTGGGTATGTGTTGTTCATTCATATTTTGTGGGTTGTCCTACTGTTTGTTTTGTCAGCTATTTTTATTAATAATGAGCAAAAGAGAAAAACAGAGTGAGTCACAAATAGAAGATGCATATTTAGGATCTCTGGCTAAGGATCAGAAGATGACATAGTAAGGAGCAAGGGCTGATGCTCTCTTGAAACCAAAGGGCCCACTCTCATCCCAGGGCGTTGATTGTGTACCTCTCTCACCTCCACCCGGGGGATTTTGTCCTGTGCAAGCAGGTCAGGCATTTGGGATTATTCCCCCAGGGAACCTGGGCCTGGAAAGGGAAAAGAACATAGGCTTTGGGGCCAGGAAAAACTAGGTCTGGTTCTTGGTTCCAACACTTTCTAGCAATATGTTTCAGTTTCCTCCTCTGTAAAAAGGAAAAGATAAAACCTTTCTTGTGGACATTTTGGTGAAAAGTAAGAGAGGATGTATGTGAGGAGACTGGTTCACAGTAGACTTTCAATAAATTGTAGCTACTATTTTTGTCAACACTAGGCCAAGGTCACCACTGTTTAACATGTAACCATTATCCCAATGAAACAGCACAGTGAAACCACCTGTATTAGCAAATCCTCCCAAGACCTCAAGAAGCCATCAAAACTCAGTAGCTGCAGGATGGTAAGCAAAGGTATTTCACTTTTTTGTGCTTTTCATACACATGGGGATTATAGCATCTAACTTTCAAGAATTAATAGAAATTGTTTTTTTAGAGTTTAGCTCAAGTCAGCACATAGCACCCAATAAATGGTGAATGTTATTATTACTAGTCTTCTACAAATTAAAAAGTAATGAGAAAAGAGCAACACTGTCATTTTCAAGATTCTGAACCTCCAAGCATCTTACACCAAATGATATCACCTCCTATTACTCTTAAGCATAGAAGAAATTAAAATCCTACCTTTGAATTTTCCTTTTCAGTTCTTTCTATTCCTTTCTATACTCTTTTCCTTTGAAAAGGAGGCATTCATATTTTTACGGAGTCCTCCTGGCTCATCTATTATATAGTTACTAGTGAGAAAGTTTTGGTGAGGAGCTGGCAACATTAAACACAAATAAGTTTCATCATTGCCATTTTCTCCTAAGATGACCACAGTTAAAGCTCACAATCATGTGCGACTAAAACATACAGAATGTATATTTTGGCCATGAGCCCTTCTTATTGGAGTTTTGCTCCCTCAAAGTCCAGAAGAAGTTAGGCCATTTAAGATGTTTCATCTAAAGGACTTCAGTCATTTCACCCTCACAAATCTTTGGAAGCTCTGTATGAAAAAACTGGGTCATATGGCAAGTATAATACTTGGCAGTGAGGCCTATTCCCTGTAAGTATGTAAGCACTGCCTGGCTAATAGCAAACACCTTACTCTGTTAATAACATGGGAGGAAAATCAGAAGAGGATGTGAGGTGTTTGAAGTGAGTCAGCTTGGTTCCTTATTTTAAGATTTCATTTAGAGGGCAGACTGAATTGGGTCCACAGGAATGTGACTTCAGATGCAGGGGGGGTGGGACATACTCTGCAGGCCCATCATCATTTTTAAAAACCTCTAACTTTGGCTCAGCACCCGGGAGAGCCTGCTCCACACCAGGCACAGGGCTGGGCCCTGTAATAAGAGTTGATCAAATAGACTCTCACATATGTTTCCCAGTTGCTAAGTTTCCAGAGTATTGACAGGCACTTTTCTCCATTCTTGAAGCCTGGTACAATCTTCTGTAGTTGTCAAACTAAACCCTTCATTTGGTGACATGGTAAAGAATCATGGTTTTCTCTTCCTCTTCCGCAGCAATTCATCAGGCAATTTTTCTCTTCCCTTTACTGGCTTGATGTAGACACAGGTAGGTCGCTCAGGTCAAAATAACACATTTCCCCTAAAACAGTGTTTTTGGGTGTTTTTCCATCCTGAATAAAGTACATGAGGCCTTCAACAATGTCCTGCTGACATAGTGCCTGGTGGAGAACAGGTGGTAAATCAGCATTTGGTTAATTAATTTGAGACTTTATTATCCAGAAAAGTGCTGTTTCACCTTTATAGATATGGGCTTGGTCATGTACTTTTGAAAGCCTCAGGTAAAACTGACTAGATCTCTTTGTAAGAGTCCTTACAGTAACACCAGAAGGCTGAAGGAAATGGTAATAAACTGCGTAGCACGCGCGAGGTGTCCGAACCGACCAGGACAGTCGGTGGGGCCTAGTCACTGATTAGCAGGAGAACAGCAGCTGGGCAGCTGAATCTCTCTGAATGCCTCCTTCCCAATCTGCACACTTAGAACAGTAACTCTAACCTCATGACATTATTTGGAAGATTAAATTATATAATGAATGGAAAGTGCATGATTCATATTAGACATTTAATAAATGTCCGTTCCTTTTTTCTTCGCCCCTGCAAAAATGTAACATTGCCATGTAGTTTGCCTGAAAAGGAAAAGGCGTCCAAAGTTGCTTGCTACTGCAAGGGTTATAGGCTCTCCCTTCCTCACCGAGTACTGGAGAAGTGTCAGCCAAGGAAATTAAATGCTGTTCCCCTGCCACCCACTCTACCCACCAGGGCCCCAAAGCACATTAAAATAACATCAGGGCAATGATTAAAGCTGAAGTTGGGCTGGCAGGGAAAGCACAAGGCCCCACCCCTCAGAGGCTTAGTCATACCTATGGGGACACCAACTGCACGGCTCCCCGCTGGCTGACGTCACAGCTTACTGTTGTTTTTGCCCCTGGCATTTGCGGGAAGGAAAGGCAGGGTGCGGAGTGTGCGCCTGCCCGTGTTGCCTTGGAAAAGCCTGCTGGGGACCCCCAGTGGTCATCAGGAGTCATAGGCGTCCCTGCAGAAAGAAAGCTGCGGCCTCGGGGAAAGTACCAAATAGGCTCAATTCCATTTGTCTTCCTCCCCTCCCCAGTGACCAGGGTTTTTTCTAGGAAGTTCGTGGTGAGAAAGCATTCACTTTGTGACCTCCCAAAGAGGCCTGGGGTTTAGAAATTGGAGTTACGTGTTACATGGACATCAGAAAGATGGCTTCAAATTGGGAGAGAGATCTAAAATGTTCTTTGCAATTCTCAGCAGGAAAGCAGGATGCAGAGCAAGCAGCTTGCGAGCTGAAAGAAGTATTAGGGTCTGCGATAAGCCTGGCTTTTCATAAGGACAGCCGTCAGTGTGACTACGGGCCCACTCCCCAGATCCACTCCCGCGGACGCAGAAGAAGGAAGAGAACAGTAAGTCAAGGGTGTCCTCCTCGTCAACAAGCTGTTACAGCTCATGTATTTCCCTCCCTGAGTCTTCATTCCTGTAACTCTAGTAAAGATAAGCAACAATGCTATACAGTGCTGGGGAATAAATAAATGACTCTGCCTTGATTCCAGGGGTGGCTGGAGAACAGAGAGTGACCCAACAGGAATTTATTTACACAAAGTACCAAGACACTCCTGGGAAGGAACTTTTTCTATGGGGGAAGGACTGGGAGAATTCAAGTTTGTTTCAAAGATGGGCAGTGGGGGTGACTCTTACCACAACATCGTTTTTTGTCACTCAGGTTCATCTCCAACTCAGACCTCCAGGCCTCAGCTCTTTCCTTGCAGTGATGAGGCACAAAACTGACTCCTGCTTCAGCAACAGAAAAGAGATCGCCAGGTGTGACATCTGCCAAGACACTAGGCACTGCGGCCTGCGCAGAGACAGCAAGAACCCCACTGCAAATATACGTGACCTCCCAAGGGCGGGGTAGTTTCTTCATTCATGCATCTCTAAGCACACTTGCTGTAGTGGGTTAACTGGTGGACCCCCCAAAATATGCATACCTGTTCAAGCTCCCTGAACCTGTAGACATGACCTTATGTGGTCTTTGCAGATGGAATTAAGTTAAGAATCTCAAAATGAGGTCATCCTGGATCATCTGGGTGGGCCCTAAACCCAATGACAAGGGTCCTTCTGAGAGACACAGAGGAAAGCCACAGATAGAGGAGAAAGCCGTGTGGAGACAGAGGCAGAAATTGGAGTTACACAGCCACAAGCCAAAGAATGCCAGGAGCTACCAGAAGGTAAAAGCAGCAAGGAAGAGTCCCCACAAACCCTTCAGAGGGCATGTGAGCCTGCCAATACCTTGATTTCAGACTTCTGGCTCTAGAACTGTGCAAGAATAAATTTCTGTTATTTTAAACCACCTGGCTTGTGGTAATTTTTAAAGGCAGCCTCAAGAAGCTAATACGTGTTTTAAAAACATGTCCTGAGAACGTTTGCTGTGCCAAATGCCCTATTAGGTCCTGGGAGCAGTAAACGTAACAAAGATACCACTTTATTGAGCTTATCTTACAAGGGGGAAAGAAATCATATGCTGGTGAAAACACAAACAAGAAAATTTCTAAGAGTGAAAGTCCTACAAATAAATATGTAAACGTGGTGATGTGGTTAAAAGGAAAGCTACTCCAGACAAGCTAATCAGGAAAAACCTCTTCCAGGAGAAGACATTTTAGTTGATACCATTCAGAAAGGCCCAGAAAAAAAATGGCAAGACTGCTGTGCATGCAGCTGGACTTCTTCCAGTGGAACAGCCAGAAAAATGCTATCTTGTAATTCTCCCTATGCCCTATTTAAAAGCTCCAAAATTGTTTTCCAAATGGTGTTCCTCTGAGCTTTAAGACGTCCTGCTAAAACCCCTCTAGGAGCTGGAGGGAGGTAGGAGGAGATTCGGACAAAGCTCTAGGCCCTGAGTTTCTGCCTATCAGAACAGCTGTACGCCTGCCAATTTTATATACTTACAGCTTCCAAGAGAGATTTTACTTAAGAAAATGTTCTGTGGCTTCGGGAGAAATTTAAAAACACTGCCTTAAGTTGGTGTAGCCTAAGAAACATGAAATTATGCTATGTAGAATGTGTTTTTTATCCAAGGTTTTCTACCTTTTAAAGTACAGCCAGTAGTTCACTAGGATCTACACAGACTAAGTGAAGAGCATGAAATTTTCTCTCCTCCTAGATTCTGTCTTCCCTTTTTTTTTTTTTTTTTTGAGAGGGCATCTCTCATATTTATTGATCAAATGGTTGTTAACAACAATAAAATTCTGTATAGGGGACTCAATGCACAATCATTCATCAACCCCAAGCCTAATTCTCAACAGTCTCCAATCTTCTGAAGCATAACGAACAAGTTCTTACATAGTGAATAAGTTCTTACATGGTGAACAGTGCAAGGGCAGTCATCACAGAAACTTTTGGTTTTGATCACACATCATGAACTATAAACAATCAAGTCAGATATGATTATTCATTTGATTTTTATACTTGATTTATATGTGGATCCCACATTTCTCCCTTATTTTTTTTTTTAATAAAATGCTGAAGTGGTAGGTAGATGCAAGATAAAGGTAGAAAAGATAATTTAGTGCTGTAAGAGGGCAAATGTAGATGATCAGGTCTGTGCCTATAGACTAAGTATTAATCCAAGCTAGACAAGGGCAACAAAACATCCACGGATGCAGAGATTCTGTCTTCCCTTTGATTGATGTCCACTCCTCCAAAACATACTGTTTTCTCCTCAGGAAAGGAGGCTTTACTTAACTAAAATGCATACATTGAGTATGTGGAGTATTTTTTAACCTCATTGTTACAATACTTCAGCTTTCATACTTAGCCTAAATATTGATTAGGATCCTGTGCTGCTATGATGTGTCAGGAGCTTCACACCATGCTAAAAGGAAACCAAGGGCAACCAAAGAACTTCCTGTTACAGCAATTTCCTCCCCTCTAACCACTCACAAAGGAACAAGAGGCCACAGGACACACCAAAACTGAAAATCCCTTAGGGTCTTAACTCAGCCAATTCTAGACTCCTTAGACCCCCAAGGTTATCAGTTAGGGTTAGATTGTCTGTGAGTAACAGAAAAAAAATTAACAGTGCCTTAAACAGGAGAGGATATTTTTATTTCTCTTTCCAAGAAGTCTAGGTAGCCAGGATAAGCACTCAGCAGTGTGAGGGACCCAGGATCCCTCCGTCTTGTTGCTCTGCCGTGAACGTGACTTCTATTCCAAGGCCACTCATGTTTCAAAATGGCTACTTTATCCAAATTTCTACCAACAGGAAGGATGAAGTGGGGGAAAAGGACATGTCTTCTCATTTTTAATTGCAATCAGTACTTCTACTTAAATCGCATTGGCCAAAACATAGCCACACTGGAGCTGAGAAATGTGTTCTTTCTTCCAAGTAGCCATGTGCCTGCTAAAATTAGGAGTTTATTACTGTCTTCTGCTTACCTCTATAGGCTCATTTTGCTCTGTGCTCACCTCCCACACTCCAAGCTCTGCCACATGGCCCTGCTTCTGGTGCCTTGAACAGGTCCAGCTCCCTTCCAACAGAAAGCATTTGCACGTGTTCTCCTCTCTGGGGTCACAATTCTCCACCCCCAGAGTCCACCCTCCTTATCTATTTTATTCCTATTTATCCTTCATATTTGGATTGAATCAATACTCCCAGTTCCAACACTTCCACCCCCTTGGGGTGGGAGTAGGAGAATAAATACAGTCAGGATGTAAAGTCTCAAAGGAGCTGTAATTTAATGCTTCAGATCCAAGTGAGAAGGAAAGAAGTTAGGAAATACACTCTGAGGCAGACAGGGTAGCTGGTGTGTTTTATTTGCTTCCTTGCTCTTTGAATTATCGGTTTCAAGACATTGCTCCTTTTTAAATCCTATTCAAGTCATCAGGTCTAAGGTGGGGAAGTGGATAGGTTTGCATCAGATACTTAAATTCAAAGTAATAATTATCATAATAGCTAACACTTATGTAATTCTTACTATCTGTTCAATACTGGTCTGAGACATTATACATAAATCTTCCAATCTGTCTGTTCACTGGCCAGGAAATTCAAAGGCACATTTCCAACTAAACTCCTTATTTTCCCATAAACCTGTAAATTATTTTCTTAACTATTTACTTTTATAAATAAGCCCTCTGTAAGAAAACCAGAAAAATCAAAATATAGAAATATAAGACCAGTTATTTTAATATTGACTATATTTTAAATGCATGCATGATATGTGATATAATTAAAATGCAGTTTTACTCTTGGTTCTCCAGCATCTCTCTAAAATATATTCAGCTGGGTAACCTCCCTCCTACAACCAGGATAAAAACTGTTGCAGACTCAAGGCCCTTTTATTCACCCTTTGGTAACAATCGTGCAATAAGTTTAAGTCACCAAAAGAGCCTCAATCCAGATATTAAATGCCCAGTGTCATGTAATAATTAAACCTCCAAGCGTAACTTTGTGTCCCTTCTTTACCCAGCTGTGGTTTCAGGTGGTAAGTCTGCAATGAGAAAGGTACAGGTATTCAGCTCCTTCTCTTTGCTGGCATGGTTTCCCCAGCCAGGTAACAGGCCCAGAGGCTGGTCCGGAGGATGGAGGAAGGATAAAGAAAAGAAAGGACTAACTTATCATGAGCCAGACTCATAGTTCATGGTGCTGGCGGGTTACCCCCTCTCTCTGGTGGTGGGGTTTAGTGGCTTGCTCAGTGCTCAATGCCAAGCCCCATCTTCCTGCTATCCCCTTGACCCAGAAGTGTGCTTTCTCTCTCAGGAGGTCACTTACACCTCCTTCCTCAGATACACCTCCAGGCTCCTTCTGCAGAGGACTCCTCCCCACACCAAGGGGCCTATTGGACAGATGCAGAACCCACATTGGATTGCTCCCATGTAGCCCATATCTGGTCCATTTGAAATACTGGTGCACCCTCCACCCTGACAATATCTCAGAGGCAGGCTGATCTCAAAGCAGCAGCAGCCATCAGAGCAGTTAATCAGCCCTTGTCTCTCCCTTGAGATTTTCTGGGCAGGATCAGACCCCAGTGCACAGTTCACTTTCACTTTCTCACACATGAGTCAGGCCCCAGTCCTCCATGTCTCACAACACATGGAGGCACATTTCAAAGCCTTCTGAGTCCACTTCTTTCACTAAGCTTGGGTTAAAATAGATAATCCCCTGCCACCTTCTCCCAAAGCCAGGTGATATCCTCTCATACATGGAAAAATCCTCTCTCTACATAAATTTCTTTGGCAATCCTCTCTTGCTTTTCATACCCTCACCTCAACACTTTTTATATCCTTGATCTGCTAAATCATGGAACTGATTCTCAGAGATCTCCTTCACTAAAGTCTTCATTTACAGATTTGTCTCACAGTCTCACACCCCATTTAGTTAACAGTATCTACTATAGTTGTGTCTCAACTGAAACAGAGGCATGAAGAATCCCACTGACATGCCTGTTACAGTTAGCTGAAGGCTAAGTGTATGCAAAATAGAGACCTAAAATATAATAGATTAAGTAAGACTCAGGCTTGACTTTTTGATCTGGAGAGGCAGTTTTGCTTGATTAACTAATTTAGGACCAAGTTCCTTCCATTTTGATTCCTGGGATCATCCAGGGCAGTGACTCTCAAACCTATTAATCTGAGAACCCTTGCATAACCTTAAAAGTTATTAAAAACCTACAAAAATCCAAACACTGACAAGCATATGAGCAACAGAACCTATCATTCATTCCTGGTGGAAATGTAAAATGGCACAGCCAATTTGGAAGTTTCTTAGCAAACTAAACATACTCTTACCATGTGACCCATCAATTGGGCTCTTTGGTATTCATCCAAATGAGTTGAACACTTACATCCACACAAACACCTGTTTGCAGATCCTTATAGCAACTTTAGTCATAATTGCTGAAGCCTGGAAGAAGCCAAGATGTCCTTTAGTAGGTGAATGGATGAATATATTGTGCTACATCCAGACAATATGGAATATTTTTCAGTACTAAGAAGAAATGAGCTTTCAAGTCATGAAAAGACATGGTAGAAACTTAAATGCACATTACTAAGTGAAAAAAAAATCTGAAAAGGCTGTATACGGTATGATTCCAACTATGTGACATTCTGGAAGAAGCAAAACTATGGAGACAGTAAAAAGATCAGTGGCTTCCAATGGCGAGGATGGGAATAAACAGACAAAGCACAGGGGCAAACTTCCAGGAGAGCACAATGGTACAAAAGGCCCATAGAGGCCTAGGCTCAGAACTGACATAATATCATACCCACTTCATTCCATTAGGCAAAGCAAGTCATAAACCAGCTCATAATCAAAGGGTGGGGAAATAAACTGTATCGATTAAAAAGAGAGCAGCAGTCACGTGTCAATACAAGGAAGGGAATAACTGCAGCCAGTTTTCAAGTACATCACATATGGCCAAACCCAGCTGCCAAAAAGGGTAATAGAGTCTTCAAATGGCAGCCAAAAGTTCATGAGTGGGAAGAACATATTTAGTGGGAGTGAATTAGCAGTCTGTAAAGCTTTCAATTGTCCTCTTATTCTAATCAAAATCACTACAGAAGTTTTTGGGTAACTTGACGATTTGATTCTAAAATTTGTACAGAAAAGCAAATGACTTTTCTAGGTAAGAAGAGCCAAGAAAATGTTAAAGAAGAACTACATGGGGATATTTGTCCATGCAGACACCAAGACCAATGGAGCAGACCAGAGGCCAAAAACAAACATATGCATATATGGAAACTCAATTGTAAAGGAGTATGTATTACATATCTGTGGAAAATGAAGGACTAAAGACTTCACTGTGAAAGGCAAAACAAGAAAAATTTTAAAAGGCAGCATAGAATGTCTTTGTGAGCTGGAGAAAAAGATCCCTTTAAGATAAAATCCAAAGTTACCTTAAGAGAGAGTGGGGAAAAGGCCACGTTTTACTACACTAAAATTTGGGCCTTCTGTTCAGCAAAAGACACTATAAAGAGCATGGTAAGACAAACCAGTGTGGAGATGGGACACAGACAGACCAACAGACAGATGAAATGGAGCAACAAGGCAGAAAAGGCTCAAACTGGTCACAAGTCACAAAGTGGGAGAGAATATTTGCAATAAAAATAATAAAAGATTGTTATCAAGAATTTGTACCAGGTAAAAAAAAGAAAAAAAAAAGAATTTGTAAAGAACTCCTATAAAGAAAAAAAATGCCAAAAAACATAAACTGGAATTTCAGAAAATAGGAAATACTTATGAAGAAAGATAAAAAGGTGGCCAGTCTCATTCATAATTAAGGGTAAAAATTGAAATCAAAATGTCATTTTACCTCTCCCTGATTTTACAAATTTTAAAATATCTGACAATGCCAAATGTCTTCAAAATGAAGATTTTAGCAACAGAAACACTCATACAATGCCAGTAGGAGCACAATTCTTATGTAAAACAGTTTGACAATACATAATAAAGTTGCCAATGGAAAAGGCAAACTTATGGAGACAGTCTATACCACAGCAATTTGTCTCTTAAATGTATGCCTTAGAGAAAGTCTTCCACAGGTGCAGGAGGAGACATATACAATAGTCAAAGAAACATTGCTCCTAACAGCAAAACCTGGGGAAAAAACAAGTATCTAATAATATTTAAATGGATAAATAAATATTTCATACTTTGGAATTCTATATACAGTAGTTAAACGTGAATGAATTGGCAGCAAGGAATCGCAAAAAATATGTTCATAACAACAAAGACAAAAGCAAGTCTTAGAAAAAAATACATGGCATGACTCCTATTATGATCAAGGGCTGACAAACTGCACAGTGGATGGTGTTAGGGTTCCCTCCTAGGTGGCAGTGCTCATCTATTCTGTTGCCAATTTGACTGAGCTAGGAGCTACAAATCCCAGAATTTCTTTCCCTGTGTAGTCTGAGGTTAGACTTGGCCAATAGAGAAACTTCAACACGGGAGCAGAAGTGAAGCAGCAGCCCATTTTCTTAAAAGGTGTGCACAGTCAAATGGTTGGTGATGGACAGACACCAAGGGTCCAGCTTATACTTGCTCTCCTCTATCAGCTGCCAGCCCTTCTTTTCACTCCAACCTTTGACCAACTGCAGACAGAGGGTTAGCTACACCAATGCAATCACCCCATCTGCCCCAGCAACCTGAGCAGCCCCACTCCTGTGACTCACATTCTTAGCTTTCCCTCCAGACTCTGCGTTGACCCTCCGCACCGGGTTCCCACACAGCGCTACAGGAGGCTGGTCAGTGGTTTTTCCTCCATTTCTCTCACAGCCTCTTCCAGATATATGCTGAAAGGTCTAAGGAATCACATTATAAGAAACCCTTTATCCCACATCACTCACAGTGGCCCTGACAAAGTGACAAAGCTGCAGAGATGAGCAAAGGAACAACTCGCAAACTTCAAGATACTGGTGTCCTCTGGTGGGGATGCTCCTCGGCCACTGTGTCTAGAAAAGCTGAACCTAATGGCCACAAGCCAGGAAAACACAAACATGCTCTGTCCTCGGTGCCATGCCTGGTCCAGCCTACACCTGTCATCCTGCCAGTGAGGGCACTGGGACTTAGTAGAAGTCTGGAAGATCAGAAAAGAGGACATCCAAAAAGAAAATCAAACCTGGGTTCCAGAAGAAACCCATTTTTGCCTCATTATCTTGAGTATTTCAACTAGAGACAGACAACCCGGGAGTCGGACCTGAGCCTGCAGGAAGTGTTGCTGCCTACCCACCGAGAAGCCAGGGCAGGAAAGATGATGAAAAAACAGGGAGGCGTTTGAGGATAGCCCTTCTGAGAACTACTGCATGGAAGCTCCCTCAGAATTAGAATTCCATGATAATTATGTACTACTGAATGACGAAACAGCTTAAAATAGCAAAAGGCTACTAAATATGTGTATGGTAAATGTATCCTGAGAACTGATAAAATCTGAAACCATAATCTGTGACTAAAGATAGAAAGATTTTGTAAATGGATTTTTATCTAGAAAACGAAATGGCCACAGGATGGCAGTAAAAGGTAAGAGATAAGGACAGGCCTTGGACTTTATTAACCCCTAAAAGCCTTTAAAAGTATTTTAAGATACACAAAAACTTCAAGTTTTTTAACATAATCTTTTGAGTATAACTTGCATACATTCTTTAAAGTAAATAGAAAATAAAAATTCTTAAATACTAGAGTTCTTTGACGTCTGGGAAAATTGGTTTCCTCAAATAAAAGGATGCCCAGTTTATGAGGATGACATCATGAAGATCTGGTTTCCTCTGCCTCACAATATTTTGTAAGCAAATTATAGAGTAACTAAGCTATAGAGGGAATTAAAATGCTTAAGGCAAGCTTTCCATCTCAGTTTCCCTTGAGTTCTCAACTCAGTGCCCTTCCTCTGCCCTCATCCCATTTCCTATCAGTCTTTAATCATACCAAAAACGTTTGTAAAGGTCTTCTGCTCTTTGAAATTGATCCTTGGATTCAAAATCTTGGTTTAGTCATCTTCTTGGTGGATCCTTTACACTCAAAAATGTAAATGAAACTCACTAATATTCTTCAAGGTCTAGCTCTTCTAAAGTTATCACTTCAGAGGTGATGAGCAAATGGCCAGTGAAGGAGCTTTCATACAACTGAAACCTTGTCAAAGGCATAGCAAAGATAACCTCGATCAGAGGAACCATACATTATAGGACAAAGATTGGAAGTATCATGCATGTTCATTAATTTGTCCTATATAACTTTGTTAGTATATGCAAGGTGCCAGGCAGCATAATATGTGCTGGAGATAGTGGTGGGGAATAGCATCTGCTCTCAAGGAGCTTACAGTCCAGCTGGGATGACAGGTAAGTAAGCAAATACTAAGCAGGGTGACAACTGCTAAGGTAAGAGCTCAGTGCACAGGAAGCACTGGAATGTAAACTCCATGAGGGTAAGAATTTGGGTCTGTTTTGTTCATTACCCCAGTGCAGGAATGACTACAAGCTTTGGAAGACCCAAAATAAAATGAAAATGTGGGGTTCTTCATTAAAAACATTATTAAAAATTTCAAGACAGCAACAGCTGAGCATCCAACCAATTGTGGGCTTTGCTGAGCTGAGGCCGTGAAGCCGTGAAGACTGTCCCACCCGGGACTAAACGAGGCCCCCATGCAGTAGGCTCTCATCAGTATGGGGGGTGGGGAGAGGAAGAGCAGGCAGAGCGCAGTGAAAGGTCTTAGAAAGTGCATAAGCTGGACTTAATAAATCAGCAAAGATTTCCTGAGACTTTCTGGTTAAACTGAGATGGGAAAGCAAAGCAGGAAATCCCCAGAACAGTAGGAGAGAAGTAAGAACATGTGTAAAGTTGTCACCGGCTGATGCCCTGAGCAGCTCAATGGTCTCTGTTTTGACCCTTTTTTTTTTTTCAAGACCCTAAGGTTTCCAAAGCATGTGATACCTTTCAAAGTTGTTCTTCAGTTAATAACTGTTCCAAACTAGTTTGGTCCACAGCACAGGAACACACCACGCACAGAGGAACCAAGAAGTGCTCTTCCCTCTGCCTCATTATCATAGTAAATGCCACCCAGGGAGGAGCTCTAGCACAAATCTAGGCACAGCCACATAGGTAGAAAACGTTTTCAAACTCTGCCTGGACGATCTTCTACCCACCTCTACATGTGCTGACAAAACTGTCCCTTTTTAATATTCATTTCTTTGTCCCAATGGAAGAGACTTGCTTTCCATTGCTGCTGCAGCCACAACTTTGAGAAGTGATTCCCCATAGTCTCCTTATTTGCTGCAAATAAAATTTACTCTGAAGTAAATTTTATTTACTTCTGATTTCAACTCACCAAAGAAGTGAACTCTTTTGAGTTGGTAACAGAGCCTCACAGGAAGAGGGAGAAAGAACCTGGCTTATGAAGGAACTAGGAGTCATAAAATTAATTTGGTAAGTAAGAACCCACAATTTTAAGGAAGAAAAGGTAAAATATTAGAATGCATCTTCCATTTTTCCATAAACCTTTTATCTGATATATTTATTATACATATGTATGCATGTGCGTATACTGTACCACAACATAAAATGCTGAAAATTATTTACTGGGATAAGGGGGAAAAAGCCTGAAGGGCTGTAGGCTAGAGCCAGGGAGGAGTATGAGAGTATGATATGACAGGAGAAGGAATGGGGAGAAAAGAAGGTAGACAGAGATTCAAGGGAAGAAAAGCTTTTCCTCCAGGTTCTTTTGGCTGATTAATTAAATTGACATAGGACAGTTAACAGGGGGGAAAATATAATGCAGAAGTCACAGAGATGAGACTCAAGGCCAAGTCAGGCCTCTCAGGCTTATATGCCATCCTGAGCTAAGGAATGGGATGTGGGTCTGGGGCTTCAAAAGCATGGAAGGCAGTTACAGGAAGATGGGAAGAGCAAATGTTTGGTAAATAACCATTTGTCATGTCATGTAGAGACATGGAACAAAGAGAGGAATCTGAACAAACAGGCCCTGTACCACACCTAGTCCATATTCTTTGCAGATATCTCTGGTGATAGCTTTTCCTGGACCTGGCCCTCTCTCTAAATGCTTTTAGGCCATTAAGAGGGAGGTAAGAAAACTCTTCCTGAGTTTTTTGGGTTTTGTTTGTCTTCAGCTCAAAATAATCTGTCAAAGTCGACTATTCTGGGCTGGGGCATTCTGTTCCCTTCAAGGGCAGTGACTCAAAGATGAGCCTGGAAAAGTAGTAGGAATTGGTTCAAGAGGGGCCTTGCAAACCTTATTAAGAATTTAGATGTCATTTGGATGACATTTAGAAGTTACTAAAACTTTTAAACAAGAGTTACCTTGTCAGATTGCACTCAAAACATGCTAGCTACCATGTGGAATGAGTCCTCCACTCAGCAGCCAATCTTGTGACTCCCAGATGAAAAACCTTAATTGCCTTCCCGCAGCCCTTAGAATAAAAAAACAAATCTTTGCCTGGTTCACAGGCACTTCTAGAACTGAGACTGAGGCCAGACGCCACATGGGCTAACTCCCACTAATCCACCTGACCCTAAATGCTAGTCCCCTCTTTTCTCCTGGGCACCATTCAGCCTCCCCCAGCACTGTCCTGGGAACACTCTTGTCCCACTGCCCTGCAGCTGGCCCTCTGCTGGTGAATTCCTCCTCAGCCTTCTGGCCTCAGGTTGAAGACCCCCTGGCTCTTCAGGGAGCCTCTGTCTGAGCTCCCAGACCTTCCCTTTCCCTGCAGTGAGATCCCAGAAGCCCTATCACACTCAGTTTGAATGGTTACTCATTTCGTGTCTCTGTCCCCACTAGACCAAAACCTGGGCAGAGGCAGAGGCTGTGGGCCCCATGGCAGCATCTCACATGTGTGCGGCCGGTAGCAGCACTGATGAGGTAGATCTGTTCAAAGAGTGAATATAAACAAATGGAGGGAAATACACCTACTGGAAGCACAGGTTTCAGTTAAAAGCTATCAGAGCAATGCAGATGAGCTGAATGGGAGTGGAGATGGAGGGGAATGGGCAGCAGAAGAGCTATTTTGGAATGCACCTTGACAGGACACAAATTGTATTTTATAAGCTGAGCTGATTGCATTTTACCTGGCAGCGAGATGCCTTCTCTGACAGGTTTCTTCCTACAAAAGTCACTAACATAAAATCCCATTTAGCTAATGCAATGGGAGAACTGTGACCCTAAAGAATTTGTGAATCTTGAGCTACTCAAGACTGATGTATCTCCTCTATGATTCTGATAAGCCCCCCAGGCAAAGCAGAAAAGAAATCAAATGCTAATTCTCCTACTTTAGAAAATAAATAGCAGCTCAGACTTTGGATTAGGGCTGGGTGTCCTTTTACTGAAAGAATAGTTCCTTTCTTGACACCTCCCTTGAAATGTACTGTCTGTCCTTGAGAGATTTCTCTGCACTTAATCTAATCGGTCCATCATTAGAGGGCCAGCATATGTGCCAGGAATATCAAAAGACCCAACCCTGAGGATTCCCATCTGTCCTTCAGCACCAGCTGGCCTTGGTGCCAACAGTTCTGAAAACGAATTCCTAACTTCACCTGTGACTCTAGAAAAAGACACTAAGGGAATCTTATTTGTAACCCCTAGAAACATTTCTCAGCTTAGCTTTGCTCCCAAATTCCCTAGCCTCCTTAAACTACACTTTCCTTCTTACCAAAACCCCCAAACTTTCCACTTCTCTGAACTTGTCAACCTTGTTCTTTCTCTTCCCTTTATTATGGAGACTTTGCTTCTGTACTGAGAATCCTTCCCTTTCTCTTTTCACTCAGGCATCCTGTTCAAGACCCGATATGGTTGAAGTGTTTGTAGGCTACGCAAAAGCATCCAGCTCAAGGCTTCATCAAGTTTACTATCAAACTTGGGCTCCTCTTACACTCAGACACTTGCTGGTGTCCCCCAGGTCAGCTGACTCTCACCCACCTTGGTGTGCTTTTCCAGTTATCTATTCAGAAGTGGACCCTCCTCTGGAGCTCTGGAGCAGAGGTAAGCTATGTGAGGGAACAGTTTCTTTCCTTTTTGGGGCTGGAGACAGGGAAAAAGCTGACATATTCACATATGAATCATATTGTACATAAAACTAAGTATAGACTCCTTAGGCATATACATTTTATATAATAATAAAGCCAAGTCAAACTTACAAATTCTACTTTAAGCACTAGCAAGCAATAAAGTCAAATTTACCACATTGATATTAAAATTAAAATTGTTTTGCTGAATATGGTGGCATGTCACACTCATTAGTAGTACCTGACGGCTTTGAGTGTGCAGTAGATACATTATCCTGTGCTAGGTGATGACTCAATTTTGTCACCACTATTCTCTATTCAAACAACGGTTGTACAAAATAATTATTTTTGCAGCAAATGAGTGATACCTGCCTGACCTCCACCTGACAAGAATGTTTCATTTACACACTGATAGACAGTACTGTTTTTTCTCCTCAGCCTGTGGTGATTAAAGTGGCACTTTTTGGGGCCAACATAATTATAAACCCAAACAAAGGGAGGCAGGTACAAAGGGAAATTGGGAGGAAGCCTTCACCTGGAAGATGATTCAGGGAATGTTAATACTAATTTTTTTAGATTAGCATCAAAATGGAAACGTATTTTTTAATTGCTTACAGAGAACCTATGATTCCTTGCAGGATTGAGAACTCATTTGAGAAACATGTCTCCAAAGTAACGTTTGGTGACTGCCTGCCCTCATAGTCATATGACCCCACCCTTTCTGCCTCTTTTGTTTTCACTTCCCTGCCAGGGCAAGTAACTGGCCTGATCCAGTTGTGATATCCAGCTTTTAGGAAAAAAGTCTATCCTAAAATGTTTCCCAAGAGTTCTAAATTTCCAGGTGGTCTCTCCCATCCTCTCCAAACTCAAAGCACTTATTGACCATAACAATTGGCAATTTATCCTTCAAAGTTTTTCTGTTTATTTCTACTGTTATTATTTAATTAGTTAATGCCTGGTCTTTACTAGGTGCTATTCCCAAAGAGCAGAAACCAGCATCTTGTTCTGAAATTTATTTGGATCCTCACGCTATCTACAGACACTACATCCATGCTGACTGATAGGAAAGTTTATCAGTTTCAATCATTGTGTGCTCTTTTTAGGGCAAGCACACACTCATGTCCTCATGCGATATTGCTCTGTAATTCCTCTTCAATTATCTTTGGACTTCTGCCAATAATAATAACTTATAGCAATTTGGATCCTCTGAGAAGCAGATGCCAAAACAAGATGAGAGGTATGGGAGATGTATTGGAGGAAATGTCTATGAAGGGAAAAAAGCAAGAGAAGGCAGAGAGAGCCTTCAGACCACAAGACAGGTGTGACATCTGTGAAAAGAGAGGAAGGAGGCACCAGATGGCAAGAACCTGATAGGAGCACAGTTCTTAGAAAGGCTTAACCAACCAGTGAGTGGCTCCATACCAGATCTGAGCAGGCGCTGCTACCCACACCAGGAGCAATGCCTGGCTAGGAGCAGCCCTGGGGACGTGCAGCCTCATATCCTTGCAGTGGCGTATCTAAAGGTGGGACAGCTGGGCTGTCAGTTCACATGTTCCCCACTGCAGATTCTCTTAAAGCTCTGATCTCTTCTTGTAAGGGCCCTAATCCTATCACGAGGGACCCTCCCTCATGACCTCACCTAAACTTGATTTCCAACCAAAGGCACATCTCCAAATACCATCACACTGGAGGCTAGGGCTTCAACCTCTAAGTTTTGTAGGGCCTTAGCAGGTAGGAACTACAGAAAAGAAGAGGCATTGAAAAGTCGCAATGTTCTTATGGAAATCTTAGAGACGAAGGCAAACCTAGGCTGAACGTGAAGCACACACTGTATGGTCGGTCAGCACCTGAAATGTCATAGTTACTGAAGCTGTTCTTTTTTTTTTTTTACCTCCAGTAGCCAGAACTATAAATAATGAGTGAGGAAAGCCTAATGAAGTGCATCTGAATACATGGTGGGAGGCGCAGAGGCTGTGACAAATGAGAGAGAACTTGGTCCATTTAAATACATCAGTAGCTCTTCTGCTCCAGCCTTAGAATTTAGTTATCCCACACCCCCTGTTGTTCAAAGGTGAGAGAGTAATGTAGGTTTTTATGTGGAGTCTTCTTATGATTAAATGTTGGTTCCAAAAATTACATAAAACTCTCTTATGCCAAACACAGCTACGAGCCAGTTTTGTTTCACAGGCCACTGCATGTCCGCCTCTTCCAGCCTGTGATGCCTTTCCCAGAGACACATTATAATGTCTTGTTAAACCTTTAGAGGGAAAAACTGGAAGTTAGATTTTCAGACTAAAGAAAAGGACATGTTGGACAGTCTATGTTCTCTGTGCCCCCTAAATCTCAAATGTACATTTCTGCCCATTCTAACTAGGTCTAAAACTAATCTTGGTTAGAAAACATTATTCTAAGCAAACACTTTGATTTTCAAGAATCACATCTATCTTCCATAATGCTCTCATGACACCACATGGAAGAAAGCATGCAGTCATTTTTCAGTAAGTACTCCAACTTTATTAAAAAAAATAAAGCCCTTGGCTTAAAGCATCCTTTCCCCAGGTGGTGTATTAAAAGAATGCCAAGCCTCCCAGGTTCGCCCTAGACCTCACATTCAGCTGGTCCTGGACTGTATATGGTATCAGTCACCTCCTTTAATTTAAAAGACACCAGTATAAAAGAAAAAGTAATTATCTGTTCAAGGCCTGATTCTATAGCTTAAATGCTTGAATGGCTCCCCAAAATTCCACTGGGAACCACAGGCACAGAAGTGCTAGAGGATCTCATCTTTTCTGTTGAAAAGTTAAAATAGGGCATCTTATCACCATGGCTACAGAGTTCTGTGGGTAGTCTTGGTCCCTTAGTAACCAAACAGATCAGTTAAGTGACCAACAGGGACCCTGAACTGCAGCTGCACTGACAGGCTGAGAGCAGCCTCGTTGCTCACAGGCAGCCTGAGGCATCTCAGAACTGACAAATGCTTTTAAATAACAGGTCTACACAAGGAAAAAAACCACTTTCAATGTGTTTTCCAATATTCATAGTGATAAAAGTCAATCTGAATTTGGGCTTCTTTTTAAAATGAATTAGAAGACACAAGTATTCATTATAATTATGTATGATTTCCATTAGTAAATCATATTTTTAAAAAAGGATGATTTGCACTAGTATTTATTATATGCATTTATGATTAATGAAATTAAATTAGGCCTCAGAGAAGCAACATTGCTCAGACTCACAGAACCCAAGAATGGACTAACAGTTACCAAAGGGAAAGGGACTGGGGAGGACGGGTGGGAAGGGAGGGATAAGGGGGAAAAGGGGCATTATGATCAGCACACATAATGTAGTGGGGTGGGGGACACGGGAAAAGCAATATACACAGAGAAGACAAGTAATGATTCTATAGCATCTTACTATGGTGATGGACAGTGACTGTAATGGAGTATGTGAGGGGGACTTGATAATAGGGGGAGTCTAGTAACCATAATGTTATTCAAGTAATTGTACATTAACAATACCAAAATAAATAAATATAAATGTAGATGAATATGTCCACTCAGCTAATTTGTATCAGGCATCTTCTGTATGATGGACATTGTGCTAGATGTCTTAGTTAATGCAAAGATGGAAAAGACAACATCCCCACCTTCACATGGCTCATAAACTAATTGGAGATTTGTAAATAGAAAAATTAATAGCCACCATAATAAGTGCTATGTAAGTGGTATCTAAAAATTGTTGTGGGGCTCCACACAGAAGAATAATTATCTGGGCAGGTTCAAGGAGGCTTCTGAGTGGAAAGGAACTTGGGCTGGTTCTCGATGAGCAAGCAGAGAAAGGGCCTGTGTGAAAGTCCAGGTGTGGACGGCCCCCTGGAGGCAGTGATTGGAAGGCCCTTGCAGCAGCTGGAGCACCCATAGCTCATGTGGCAGAGGCGTCGGTTGAGGCAGGGAAGGTTATCTGCAGCCAGAGTGGGAAAAGCTTTCCACACTGGATTTAATACTGTAGGCAACAGGGAACCAGCGGGACTTTAGTCAGGAAGCAAGATGATCAGATTTGATCTCAAAGGTCTCCTGAGCTGCCATATGGAGAAAGAACTAGAGGAGTCACAAAACCACATCAAATACAGAATGAACAGACCACTGTGATGTGCCAGCCTCTTTATTGTTCAAAGCACTCTTCTTTATTAAATACATATTCATAAGAAAATTTTCTAATAATATACAGATCAAGTTTATCATAGGATGTATTCATATCCCCAAGGATTTGGGGGATAGAAAAAGCATCTCAGGTGAAAATTTTGTATAGTCTCTAATAAGAGAATGGGTTCAATTAACCACTTCTTCAGAATTCTGAGACTCAAAAATGTGTTGGTTTGAATCTCAATGCATTTTGCACTTCAGAACCCTGGAAATATGCCCCTGCAAATAGCTCAAAAAGGTTGGAGATTATCTTAAAGACTTAGCAAAAACAATCCACAGCATTCCCTTGAACATAAATTAATTCTGGTATCTATAATGTATTCTCAGGAAGAGGAATGCAAAAAAGACAAATACTGCTATAGAATAAAAAGAGAGGAAATAAAGGAAAACAACAAAAGGGAATCTAAGGAGAGTTTGAAACTGTGTTGTGCAGGGTTCCCTGGGTAACAGTAAATATTTCTTACCTTCCTCTTCCGCCACCACCTAGACAATATTTCATGAGAGCTACATTCACCACTAATCATCAGTTGACACAACGCCTGCAGGTTCTGTCAACCTGGGGAGCCCAGGGCCAAAAGAATACTCAAGAATTATGGAAATAGGACTTCACTCATAGCCCCATGATAATTTCCTGCTGATTCCTCAAAGGAAGATGACTGAATTTAATTTGGGGAATAAAGATACTAATCATGACTTTATCTCCAGCTAATATGCTAATCATCCACATACATCATTTTTGTAGCAATGTAACACCTTGTTTTTCTCACTGCACAGATTAGGTAACAACCCTAGAAGCTAAGTAATGTTCCCAAAGTCCTATTTGGTAAGTGGACCAAGTAGGACAGGACCCATGACTTCCTGATCCCAGCGCCTGTGGCTCTCCATCAGAGCGCTGCCCATGTGGGGAGTGTCAGCGCCAGCTGAGCAAGGCGAGCATTGGATTCCAGGCTGGGGAAGAAAGGGCCTCCCACCCCCACATCTGGGCTGAGGGGTCGAGGAAGTCTTCACAGTGAGGGTGGCACTTGATCTGAATCATGTGTACTAGACAAGTCAAACGACGAAGAAAGCCCATTCCAAGTTTGTATGAAGTAGCAAACATGAAGATATATAAATCTGTAAGTGATGTAAAATATAAATTTGTACCTAATTATCCACTCAATAAATGTATTATTATGTGTCCTTTATGTGTAAGGTACTATGCTGGACATATAATGGTGAACAAGGTAGTATGAAGGAAATAACGTATTTTTACAAATTGTTTCAACTGTTCCTGCTTTACAAGCTACTAGGTTAACCAATGTAACTGTAGCAAGGAGTTGGTGGCAACAAAATGTAAGACAAGTCAGTATGTCAACATAATTTGGAGTGAAAGTAAACTAATAAATTTGTAATTGTAATGACAATTTTAATGTCACACCTCAATATAAAATTTTGAAGTGGCTTACAAAGACACCAGGGTGAACAGAATAAAATAGAAAAAACCTGAGGAAATTGGAGTGAAGAAAATAAATATAAATATAAAAAATAAAATGAATCTGTGGGAAGGCCTGTCAAAGAGTCAAACACCTTCAGGAAAGGACTGTAAATTTCTCTCTATACTTACTGGCTACCAAACATCCCCCACCTCCAAAAACATCTTCAATTATATGATTCTATAAAATGAAACAAACCATTCAGTTGAAAAAATAAAAAATAATTTCTGGTCATAGGAATAATAATAATAACAACTAACATTTATTGGTTATTATGTGCAACTAAAATACGGGGCTTAATTAATTTATATGTATTTTCTTATTTGATCACCACAATAACCTTATGAGATAGGTACTATTACAGTCTCCATTTTACAAAGAAGAAAACTGGGCCTTAGAGAAGTGAATTTCTTAGCGCAGCCCCTAACCGGTAAGTGGGACTGACAGCTTCCAATCAAGCAAACTCTGCATACCTCAAGCCCAGGAACTTACCCAGTAGATTATATCTGAAATAAATTTTCCCTGTAAGTCCTCAAGAGCATATTGTCAATATTGTCATTTCTTTCTATGTTGACCGGTGATAACTACACTTATTGTGGTGAGCATTTAGTAATGTATATAATTGCCAAGTCACTATGTTATATATATAAAACCAATATATATCAACTATATTTCAATAAAAAATACACTTTTTAAATTTAAAAATAAAAATAAATAGAAAATAAAACTAGAAAATAGACCAAGCAATGAAGAATAGTGCATCTCAAATTTCAATTCACATATAAACCACCTGGGGAATCTTAAAATGCAGATTCTAACTCAGTAGATCAGGGGTGGGGCTTGAGATTTTACATCTCTAACCAGCTCCTGGGAGATATTCATACAGCCAGTCCACACATTGTGGTTGGCAAAGCTGCAGTGAACAATATCCCTGCAGTTGCAAGGGGTTCTACCTTACAGCATCCCTCAAAGGCAATGGATGGCCTAAAACAAAGCATTTCAATGAAAGCAGCTCTTTTTAAAGGCAAAGCTATACAAGGAATGTAGCACTGGAATGGTTCGACTTTACCAAGGAACTTAAAGTATCTAGAGAAAAAAATAGGTGTTCTATTAATAATATACCTTATGTTCATACTAGTCTTTAATTGTGACAAAATTGTAACTAATCACTTCAACTACAGACAGATAGGGATGACAAGCTCTCAGTGAGGTGGGTGTTCAGTGCTAATTACACACATGGCTCTGATTTACTGCGAGAAAGTGAAAAAAGGTCAAAGCAGAGGGAGAGTCAGAGGAAAAGGGAAACAGCCTCCTGTTTTCATGCCTACAAAGCAGATTTTTTTCTAAAATAACTGCTACATAGCAGCATCCGTGACAAAGAACTTCCCTTTCCAGTCAACAAAGGATAGGCAGGAGCTACTGAGACAGCTGCTTCAGAGCCCATGATTTTTTGACAAAATTGCGTATGTTCAATCACTATTTTGCTTTTAATTTAGAACCTGTTGCCAAGGAAACTTAATATCTAAGCACATTCAAGGTAAATCTTTCTTCCTCGTGTTTTTAAAGTGAATCGTTTAGCAAGGTAGATCCAAGTCATAGAGTTTAGTTCAGCCAGTAGTTAGCTGAGTTTAGTTAGTTAGCCATCACTGCCTCCATGGTAAGTATCTGGACCTCCATGTGCCTCACTTTACCCACAAGGTAACTGTGATTAAATTGTTGTACCCTCTCACAGATTTAATGCTGGGGCATGATCCCTTTATCTGATAAATAGTTTGTCATCTCTTTGTGCATGGTCAGGAATCTATACATTCAAAGGCTTTTGTGTGATTGCTCTGGGAAAGAAGGGGACTCAGAACCTCCATTTTCTCCAGCAGTAATGCAAAGCCAATTCTTGGTTTATCGAAAGGAACTGAAGCAGTGTGAAAGCAGAATGAATTTCTTAAAAATTCCACCTCTGCAAATATGATTATAGTTCAGGTTCCTCAGTTTCATGGTGCTTTGTTCACAGTCACAGAAAGCCACAAGCTGAGATGTGTCACCGGCCACAGGATAGATGATTGTAAACAAGGGTGGATTGGGGTAGTGTGTTCCAGAAGCTTATATAACATGAGGGTTCCCTTTAGAAAAAAACACAAACTTGTGAATCCAAAGATGAGTACAGATGTATCAGAGAATACATAAGAAATCACAGCAAATAACAAAACCTGACAAATACTATAAACATGGGAAAAAATAAATTGTTGATTTCCTGATACACTTATATTAGTCTTTTTTCCTGTTTTTCAGACTTCAAGCTCTGTGAGCACCTTCTTGTATGACAATTACTGTGTAATTTCTATAGAGAGAAAGAAAGGACTTCGGTATCTTTTATTAGTAGTTTATTAAAGCTTCATTCAATGTCACCACTCATTAGTGGTAACTTCACATAAATTTCTAGGATTGTGATCAGTATTGGGAAAACTCTTATCAGACACCTTCACATATGACCTCTAAGGCTTAGAAGAACTTTCTAGCAGTTGCATCTAGTTTAGTACATATCAAACCATTTCTTCCTCTATCACCACATACTTCTGATGCTGGATACTGTAAACACATTCAACAGCTTGAGGCCTAGCACCTACACAAATCACAGTGGGCAGTTAGAGTTTTTCTAGAAGCCATTACAACATCAAGACAACTAGCAGTAACTCAGCTATGTATAGGAGTGTGAGTCAAGTATACCCCATAAACCCAAATTTAACATATTTCCAGCTCAACTTTCCCACAACTGAAACACAAAAATGCCTGCAACCTTCTAATGCTGCTTGACACAATAACAGATAGAGAGGAAGTCAAAATGAGAGGAGAACATGATCCTTGCCAGCTTCAGCTAAAAATATCTTATTTTCAGTACATCTGTGAGAGGTCCCTGCTAGTGAGGCCCTGAAGCCTAAATGTCACTGGCTTCACTGTATCTCCACCTCTGGCAAAAAATGACTGTTCTTTCATTTTCTCTTGCCAGACAACTTTAATACACCCACCTTCTATTTAACTTCATGCAAAGAATTGTGCTATGTGCTGTTTAAATACTAGCTCATTTAATCCTCACAACACTGCATGGGGTAGTTATTATTGCACAACTGAGGACACCTAGCACCAAAAGGTTTAAGCTCTGTTCAAGATTTCAAAACTAATGCAATCATTTCCAAAGCTGGCATACATGCATGTTTGCTCTCCTGCTTCCTTGAGAGAATAAAGTGAGTTTAGGTGGAAAAGAACAAGAGAAAGACTGTTTTCTTTGGCACAAAAAGAAAATGGATAAACCTCAGTCTCAAGAAGAATTTTAAATGCCACATCAATACCTCCTGGCAGTAAGTTGGACCCTAGGCAAAGAATCCAAAAAATTCATTCAGGTATTAGCACTGCCTCTGGGTAACTCGTGTAAGCCATTCATCAACTGTTTAATTCAGTTTTTATCACATGCCAAATGAAATTTCCTAATAAAATTAAAAATACATTATTTCCATTTTTGAACCAAGATTTAATGGGCCTTACTAAATAACATATGTGGCCTGATTTGATATTTCTTACTAGGACAGTATGTATAGGTTGTACCCTAGAAGCATCTGTATAATAAAGCATGACTATAATAAAATGATCCTACTTGAATCCATGGAAATATCAGTATTCTTTTTGGGTTTCTTGACTAAGATTATATCCATTATACCAGAAAATCCTAGAGTGACAGCCTACCACTAAACCCTAGTTCTGTTCATATCATTAGAAGTCACCTATTAATTATTTAGGTTTGAGCTATTAGTCTATCCCAAACCCCTCCAAGAATGTGGCTACACCAGAAAATTCATCTCCAGCAAGTCATCAGCAGGCTCTTTCTGGGGATCACAAACACATTGTGTGTTGTATTGTTCACACAACCACCTTTCACAAACACTTCCAAACAGATATGCTCACCATTATTATTTATCAGAGAAATGCAAATTAAAACTACAATAAGATACCATTCTACAATAACTATGTCTTGCCAATAGGTTTCAGCCCAGGCAAGTTCACTATGGATTCAGTGAGACCAAAGAAATGACATTAGAATGTTCTTGCAGTGAAAGGGCTATACCCAACTTTATTTCCATAGTGGCAAGTCAATCACTAAAATCTCCTTCACTCAGAGCAAGTCTGCATGCAGCAAGCCGGTCTCTGCCCACACAGCTGTCCTCTGGGCCTCTGTTCTTGGTGCTGCCACCACTCCAGCCTTTGCTCTGCTCTCCTGAAGCCTTGCAGCCATGACACCATGTCACCCAGACACTGGGAAGGGCTACCTACACAGAGTCAATAGCAACATATTGCCCACACATGTGCAATGAGCTAGCCAACCAGGAGCAGGTGAGAATCCCGGCCACAGGAACTCTCATTTTATCCACAAACTAGAAGAGCTTAAATTTTAAAACTGACAAAGCCAAGTGCTGACAGGATGTAGAGAAACTGGAACTCAAAATCTTGTGGTAGGAATGTTAAACAGCACAACCTTTTTGCAAAAATATTTAGGAGAACTAACTAAAGCCGAACATGTACCTTCATCCTATAACCAAACAATTCCATTCCTGGGTTTATATCCAAAAGAAGTGAGTGTTTATACCCATTAAAATACATGTACAAGAATGTTCATACTTTTTTGGTAATAACCAGAAACTGGAAACAACTTAAATGCCCATCAAAAGTGGAAAAGATACACTGTGGTACAACCATCCAACAGAATACTATGCAGAAATGACAATGAGCTAATTTCAACTACAAGTAAAAACAAGGATACATTTCCCAAACAAGCATTAGTGAAAGAATCCAGACACAACAGACTGTATCGCATAATATTTACAAACAAATATAACAGTATAATGTTTACAAACAAATATGACAGCATTGACAGCAGGCAAAATTCAGTAGTGAGAGGTAACAGGAGAGTAGTTATCTGGAGGTATTAACTGGGAAGGAACATTGGAAATATACATCTTTATCTGACTGGTGGCTATGCAGGTGACATATGTATATAATTCATTAAGTTGTAGACTTAAGATTTGTGTACCATAAATGTATACTTTAATGTAAAATATTTTTTATATTGACATGAATGCAGACCCTCCTTGAAAAGAAAAAGGATCAAGATATCAAAAGAGCTGAACAGAAAATCTGGATGCATATAGAAGAGAAAGGAGTCAAATCCCTGGTGGCTTGGAATGATCATAGAGGAAAAAGGAAGGAGGGCAGCAAAATCTGGAGTAAATCTGAGTCAACAACCATGTACAACTTCATAGTCTCTCTCTTTCCCTCTGTCCTCCAATTTCTTTCTTATTCTTGCTTTTCCCATTTGAATCATTCCCCAGCAAAGAAAGGAAAGGTAAAAGCAGAGCTTTGGATTCAAGGAAACCCTGAACCTTCGTACTCCCTGGTGATGCATGAAGGGTTCAGCTTGAAATCAATTTAAAGAACTGGCAGGTCATGCCTCACTTGACACTCAAGTAGTGTGAAAGTCAAAATTGAAGGGGTTTTATAATAAGTCCTATATAGCCTTTCTAATTGGAGCTATGCTTTTCAATAACTTTAATTACTTTATTACTTTATTTCAGCAACAAGAATGGTTAGAAGACCTAAAACAACCAAAATCAATGTTGGAAATGTTTATAGAAGTCACCTGGAGGAACTTGTAAACTAAAGAAATTTAATACAATTGGTAGTTATTTTTGTGGTGTATCTTAAAAAATTTAAATGGCAGATTTTGGTTGTCACTACAAATAAGCCTTTGAAATATTACTTTAAAATGCAATACAGAATCTGTGGGAGAGGCGGAGCCAAGATGGCAGCATGAGTAGAGCAGCGGAAATCTCCTCCCAAAACCACATATATCTATGAAAATATAACAAAGACAAATCTTCCTAAAACAGAGACCAGAGGACACAGGACAACATCCAGACCACATCCACACCTGTGAGAACCCAGCGCCTCGCAAAGGGGGTAAGATACAAGCCCCGGCCCCACGGTCCCCGAGCACCCCAAACCCCAGCCCCGACGGGAGGAGAGGAGTCTGAGCGGGACGGAGAGGGAGCCCAGAACTGCCGAACACCCAGCCCCAGCCATCCAGACCAGAGGACAGACACAGTGCATGCGCGAGGCCCTGGATAGTAGGGAAACAGGGCAGCAGGACTGGTGAGTGGGTGCCTGAGGCCGACACCAGAGAACAAATAAATGGGAGCGACCATTTTTTTTTTCTCTTTTTTTTTGGCGAGTGATTTTTGGAACTATTAAAGAGACGGGGAACCCAATACTAGGGAAATAGCAAGACCGGTGAGCGGGTGCCTGAGGCTGGCACCTGAGGACAAAGAAAATCTTGCGGCTTTTTTTTTTTAATTATTTATTTAATTTTTTTTTGTTTTTTTGTTGTTGTTGCTTTGGTTTGGCAGGTGCTTTTTGGAAGTCTTAAAGGGGCAGGGCAGGACACTTAGTCCAGAGGCAGGGTATCTGGGGATCCCTGGCACCCTAACCCCCTGGGCCGCAGGGAGCACGGAGGCCCCTTACAGAGATAAATAGCCTCCCAGCCGCTCCCCCTCCAACAGGGCTCCGCCATTTTGGAGCAGCAGCCCGAGCCAGGCCACGCCCACAGCAACAGCGGAGATAAACTCCATAGCAGCCGGGCAGGAAGTATAAGCCCTGTCTGCGCGCAGCTGCCCAGCACAAGCCACTAGAGGTCGCTGTCCTCCCAGGAGAGGAGGGCCACAAACCAACAAGAAGGAAAGCTCTTCCAGCCGTCACTCATACCAGCTCTGCAAACTATCTCTATCACCAGGAAAAGGCAAAACTACAGGGAGACAAAGATCACAGAGTCAACACCTGAGAAGGAGACAGACCTAACCAGTCTTCCTGAAAAAGAATTCAAAATAAAAATCATGAACATGCTGACGGAG
This sequence comes from Manis pentadactyla, assembly GCF_030020395.1. Lineage (NCBI taxonomy): Eukaryota > Metazoa > Chordata > Mammalia > Pholidota > Manidae > Manis > Manis pentadactyla. The sequence continues at coordinate 84,186,385 of NC_080023.1, read as the reverse complement.
ATGCAGAGAAAAATACAAGAGCAATGGGATGAAGTCCGGAGGGAGATCACAGATGAAAGGAAAGAGAGTACAGAAGTGAAACAAACCCTGGAAGGATTTTTAAGCAGAATGGATAAGATGCAAGAGGCCATTGAAGAAATAGAAACCAGAGAACAGGAACACATAGAAGCTGACATAGAGAGAGATAAAAGGATCTCCAGGAATGAAACAATACTAAGAGAACTGTGTAACCAATACAAAAGGAACAATATCCATATTATAGGGGTACCAGAAGAAGAAGAAAGAGGAAAAGGGATAGAAAGTGTCTTTGAACAAATAATTACTGAAAACTTCCCCAAACTGGGGGAAGAAATAATCGAACAGATCACGGAAATACACAGAACCACCAACAGAAAAGATCCAAGGAGGACAACAAGACACATCATAATTAAAATGGCAAGGATCAAGGACAAGGAAAGAGTTTTAAAGGCAGCTAGAGAGAAAAAGGTCACCTATAAAGGAAAACCCATCAGGCTATCATCAGACTTCTCGAGAGAAACCCTACAGGCCAGAAGAGGATGGCATGATATATTAAATGCAATGAAACAGAACGGCCTTGAACCAAGGATACTGTATCCAGCACGACTATCATTTAAACACAATGGCAGGATTAAACAATTCCCAGACAAGCAAAAGCTGAGGGAATTTGCTTCCCACAAACCACCTCTACAGGGCATCTTACAGGGACTGCTCTAGATGGGAGCACTCCTAGAAAGAGCACAGCACAAAATACCCAACATATGAAAAATCGAGGAGGAGGAATAAGAAGGGAGAGAAGAAAAGAATCTCCAGACAGTGTATATAACAGCTCAATAAGTGAGCTAAGTTAGGCAGTAAGATACTAAAGAGGCTAACCTTGAACCTTTTGTAACCACGAATTTAAAGCCTGCAATGGCAGTAACTACATATCTCTCAATAGTCACCCTAAATGTAAATGGACTTAATGCACCAATCAAAAGACACAGAGTAATAGAATGGATAAAAAAGCAAGACCCATCTATATGCTGCTTACAAGAAACTCACCTCAAACCCAAAGACATGTACAGACTAAAAGTCAAGGGATGGAAAAACATATTTCAGGCAAACAACAGCGAGAAGAAAGCAGGTGTTGCATTACTAATATCAGACAAAATAGACTTCAAAACAAAGAAAGTAACAAGAGATAAAGAAGGACACTACATAATGATAACGGGATCAGTCCAACAAAAGGATATAACCATTATAAATATATATGCACCCAACACAGGAGCACCAGCATATGTGAAACAAATACTAACAGAACAAAAGGGGGAAATAGACTGCAATGCATTCATTTTTAGGAGACTTCAACACACCACTCACCCAAAAGGATAGATCCACCAGGCAGAAAATAAATAAGGACACGGAGGCACTGAAAAACATAGTAGAACAGATGGACCTAATAGACATCTATAGAACTCTACATCAAAAAGCAACAAGATATACATTCTTCCCAAGTGCACATGGAACATTCTCCAGAATAAACCACATACTGGACCACAAAAAGAGCCTCGGTAAACCACAAAATATTGAAATTCTACCAACCAATTTTTCAGACCACAAAGGTATAAAACTAGAAATATATTCTACAAAGAAAACAAAAAGGCTCAAAAACACATGGAGTCTAAACAACATGCTTGTAAATAGTCAACGGATCAACGAACAAATCAAAATAGAGATCAAGGAATATATAGAAACAAATGACAACAACAACGCAAAGCCCCAACTTCTGTGGGATGCAGCGAAAGCAGTCTTAAGCGGAAAGTATATAGCGATCCAGGCACACTTGAAGAAGGAAGAACAATCCCAAATGAATAGTCTAACTTCACAATTATCGAAACTGGAAAAAGAAGAACAAATGAAGCCTGAAGTCAGCAGAAGGAGGGACATAATAAAGATCAGAGAAGAAATAAACAAAATAGAGAAGAATAAAACAATAGCAAAAATCAACTAAACCAAGAGCTGGTTCTTTGAGAAAATACACAAAATAGATAAGCCTCTAGCCAAACTTATTAAGAGAAAAAGAAAATCAACAAAAATCAACAGAATCAGAAAAGAGAATGGAAAAATCATGACAGACTCCACAGAAATACAAAGAATTATTAAAGACTACTATGAAAACCTATGTGCCAACAAGCTGGAAAACCTAGAAGAAATGGACAGCTTCCTAGAAAAATACAACCTTCCAAGACTGACCAAGTAAGAAACACAAAAGTTAAACAAACCAATTACGAGCAAAGAAATTGAAACGGTGGTCGATGGCAGCCCCGCGGCGCGGTGGGCTGAGAAGCGGAGCGGGGTCTCTGAGGGCAGAGGCGGTTCTCTTTTTGTGTCTGCTTAGGCCAGGCCTGGGGTGTCCCATTTGTTGCAAGACTATTTTTGCGTTGCCTCTGCTACAGTCAGACGTTTGTAGTATTTTCCTTTCTCACTTTTTCTTACATTTCTCACAGCCAGGCTCCTAGAGAGGTGGAAGAGGATTGTTGGCAGAAGATGGCGGCATGAGTAGAGCAGCGGAAATCTCCTCCCAAAACAACATATATCTATGAAAATATAACAAAGACAACCCTTCCTAGAATAAATACCAGAGGACACAGGACAATATCCAGACCACATCCTCACCTGAGAGAACCCAGCAACTCATGAAGCGGGTAAGATACAAGCCCCAGCCCGGCGGGAGCCTAGCGCCCATCCCCACAACGCCCGGCCAGAGAAGAATAGGCAGAGCGGGAGGGAGACGGAGCCCAGGACTGCTGAACACCCAGCCCCAGCCATATGGGCCAGAGTGCAGGGCCCTCGATACTAGGAAAACAGGGCAGCAAGAACAGTGAGCGGGCACTGGAGGCCGGGTGTCGGAGGACATAAGAAAAGTGCGCGATCATTTTCTTTTTTTTTTTTGCTTTTTTGCTGTTTTGTTTTGGCGAGCGCTTTTTGGAAGTCTTAAAGGGATAGGGACCCCAATACTAGGGAAACAGGGCAGCAAGACCGGTGAGCAGAGGCCCGAGGCTGGCACCGGAGAATAAAGACAAACGAGCGACCACCTTTTTTTTTTAATTAAAAAAAATTTTTTTTAAATATAAAATTTTTTTTTCTTTTTTTTTGGTGGTCGTTGTTTTGTTTTGGCGGGTACTTTTTTGTAAGTCTTAAAGGGGCAGGGCGGGAAACTTAATCTAGAGGTAGGGAATCCGGGGATATCTGGGCACCCTAACCACTGGGCTGCAGGGAGCAGGGAGGCCCCTTACAGAGATAAATAGCCTCCCAGCCGCTCCTGCTCCAACGAGAATCCACCACTTTGGAGTAGCTGCCCGAGCCAGGCCACGCCCACAGAAACAGCGGAGATGAACTCCATAGCACCTGGGCAGGAAGCACAAACCCTGTCTGTGCGCAGCTGCGCAGCACAAGCCACTATAGGTCGTTGTTCTCCCAGGAGAGGAGGGCCACAAAACAACAAGAAAGGAAGTTCTTCCAGCTGTCACTCATCCCAGCTCTGCAAACTATTCCTATCACCATGAAAAGGCAAAGCTACAGGCAGACAAAGATCACAGAGACAACACCAGAGAAGGAGACAGACCTAACCAGTCTTCCTGACAAAGAATAAAAAATAAGAATCATAAACAGGCTGACAGAGATGCAGAGAAATACGCAAGAGAAATGGGATGAAGTCCGGAGGGAGATCACAGATGCCAGAAAGGAGATTGCAGAAATGAAACAAACTCTGGAAGGGTTTATAAGCAGAATGGATAGAATGCAAGAGGCCATTGATGGAATTGAAATCAGAGAACAGGAACGCATAGAAGCTGACATAAAGAGAGACAAAAGGATCTCCAGAAATGAAACAATATTAAGAGAACTGTGTGACCAATCCAAAAGGAATAATATCCGTATTATAGGGGTCCCAGAAGAAGAAGAGAGAGGAAAAGAGATGGAAAGTATCTTAGAAGAAATAATTGCTGAAAACTTCCCCAAACTGGGGAAGGAAATAATCAAACAGACCACGGAAATACACAGAACCCCCAACAGAAAGGATCCAAGGAGGACAACACCAAGACACATAATAATTAAAATGGCAAAGATCAAGGACAAGGAAAGAGTGTTAAAGGCAGCTAGAGAGAAAAAGGTCACGTATAAAGGGAAACCAATCAGGCTAACATCAGATTTCTCAACAGAAACCCTACAGGCCAGAAGAGAATGGCATGATATATTTAATACAATGAAACAGAAGGGCCTTGAACCAAGGATACTGTATCCAGCACGACTATCATTCAAATATGACAGTGGGATTAAACAATTTCCAGACAAACAAAAGCTGAGGGAATTTGCTTTCCACAAACCACCTCTACAGAACATCTTACAGGGACTGCTCTAGATGGGAGCACTCCTAGAAAGAGCACAGCACAAAACACCCAACATATGAAGAATCGAGGGGGAGGAACAAGAAGGGAGAGAAGAAAAGAATCTCCAGACAGTGTATATAACAGCTCAATAAGCGAGCTAAGTTAGGCAGTAAGATACTAAAGAGGCTAACCTTGAACCTTTGGTAACCACGAATTTAAAGCCTGCAATGGCAATAAGTACATATCTTTCAATAGTCACCCTAAATGTTAATGGATTGAATGCACCAATCAAAGGACACAGAGTAACAGAATGGATAAAAAAGCAAGACCCATCTATATGCTGCTTACAAGAAACTCACCTCAAACCCAAAGACATGTACAGACTAAAAGTCAAGGGATGGAAAAACATATTTCAAGCAAACAACAGTGAGAAGAAAGCAGGGGTTGCAGTACTAATATCAAACAAAATAGACTTCAAAACAAAGAAAGTAACAAGAGAGAGAGAAGGACACTACATAATGATAACGGGCTCAGTCCAACAAAAGGATATAACCATTCTAAATATATATGCACCCAACACAGGAGCACCAGCATATGTGAAACAAATACTAACAGAACTAAATGGGGATATAGACTGCAATGCATTCATTCTAGGAGACTTCAACACACCACTCACCCCAAAGGAAAGATCCACTGGGCAGAAAATAAGTAAGGACACGGAAGCACTGAACAACACAGTAGAGCAGATGGACCTAATAGACATCTATAGAACTCTGCATCCAAAAGCAACAGGATATACATTCTTCTCAAGTGCACATGGAACATTCTCCAGAATAGACCACATACTAGGCCACAAAAAGAGCCTCAGAAAATTCCAAAAGATTGAAATCCTACCAAACAACTTTTCAGACCACAAAGGCATAAAACTAGAAATAAACTGTACAAAGAAAGCAAAGAGGCTCACAAACACATGGAGGCTTAACAACACGCTCCCAAATAATCAATGGATCAATGACCAAATCAAAATGGAGATCCAGCAATATATGGAAACAAATGACAACAACAACACTAAGCCCCAACTTCTGTGGGACACAGCAAAAGCAGTCTTAAGAGGAAAGTATATAGCAATCCAAGCATATTTAAAAAAGGAAGAGCAATCCCAAATGAATGGTCTAATGTCACAATTATCGAAATTGGAAAAAGAAGAACAGATGAGGCCTAAGGTCAGCAGAAGGAGGGACATAATAAAGATCAGAGAAGAAATAAATAAAATTGAGAAGAATGAAACAATAGCAAAAATCAATGAAACCAAGAGCTGGTTCTTCGAGAAAATAAACAAAATAGATAAGCCTCTAGCCAGACTTATTAAGAAGAAAAGAGAGTCAACACAAATCAACAGTATCAGAAACGAGAAAGGAAAAATTACGACGGACCCCACAGAAATACAAAGAATTATTAGAGAATACTATGAAAACCTATATGCTAACAAGCTGGGAAACCTAGGAGAAATGGACAACTTCCTAGAAAAATACAACCTTCCAAGATTGACCCAGAAAGAAAGAGAAAATCTAAACAGACCAATTACCAGCAATGAAATTGAAGCGGTAATCAAAAAACTACCAAAGGACAAAATCCCCGGGCGAGATGGATTTACCTCAGAATTTTATCAGACATACAGAGAAGACAAAATACCCATTCTCCTTAAAGTTTTCCAAAAAATAGAGGAGGAGGGGATACTCCCAAACTCATTCTATGAAGCTAACATCACCCTAATACCAAAACCAGGCAAAGACCCCACCAAAAGAGAAAACTACAGACCAATATCCCTGATGAACGTAGATGCAAAACTACTCAACAAAATATTAGCAAACCGAATTCAAAAATACATCAAAACCATCGTACACCACCATGACCAAGTGGGATTCATCCCAGGGATGCAAGGATGGCACAACATTCGAAAGTCCATCAATACCATCCACCACATCTACAAAAAGAAAGACAAAAACCACATGCTCATCTCCATAGATGCTGAAAAAGCATTTGACAAAGTTCAACATCCATTCATGTTAAAAACTCTCAGCAAAATGGGAATAGAGGGCAAGTACCTCAACATAATAAAGGCCATCTATGATAAACCCACAGCCAACATTATATTGAACAGTGAGAAGCTGAAAGCATTTCCTCTGAGATCGGGAAATAGACAGGGATGCCCACTCTCTCCACTGTTATTTAACATAGTACTGGAGGTCCTAGCCACGGCTATCAGAAAAAACAAAGAAATACAAGGAATCCAGATTGCTAAAGAAGAAGTTAAACTGTCACTATTTGCAGATGACATGATACTGTACATAAAAAACCCTAAAGACTCCACCCCAAAACTACCAGAACTGATATCGGAATACAGCAAAGTTGCAGGATACAAAATCAACACACAGAAATCTGTGGCTTTCCTATATACCAACAATGAACCAACAGAAAGAGAAATCAGGAAAACAACTACATTCACAAATGCATCAAAAAAAATAAAATACCTAGGAATAAACCTAACCAAAGAAGTGAAAGACTTATACTCTGAAAACTACAAGTCACTCTTAAGAGAAATTAAAGGGGACACTAACAGATGGAAACTCATCCCACGCTCGTGGCTAGGAAGAATTAATATCGCCAAATGGCCATCCTGCCCAAAGCAATATACAGATTCGATGCAATCCCTATGAAACTACCAGCAACATTCTTCAATGAACTGAACAAATAATTCAAAAATTCATATGGAAACACCAAAGACCCCGAACACCCAAAGCAATCCTGAGAAAGAAGAATAAAGTAGGGGGAATCTCACTCCCCAACTTCAAGCTCTACTATAAAGCCATAGTAATCAAGACAATTTGGTACTGGCACAACAGCAGAGCCACAGACCAATGGAGCAGACTAGAGAATCCAGACATTAACCCAGATATATATGGTCAATTAATATTTGATAAAGGAGCCATGGACATACAAGGGTGAAATGACAGTCTCTTCAACAGGTGGTGCTGGCAAAACTGGACAGCTACATGTAGGAGAATGAAACTGGACCACTGTCTAACCCCATATACAAAAGTAAACTCAAAATGGATCAAAGACCTGAATTTAAGTCATGAAACCATTAAACTCTTGGAAGAAAACATAGGCAAAAACCTCTTAGACATAAACATGAGTGACCTCTTCTTGAACATATCTCCCCGAGCAAGGAAAACAACAGCAAAAATGAGTAAGTGGGACTATATTAAGCTGAAAAGCTTCTGTACAGCAAAAGACACAATCAATAGAACAAAAAGGATCCCTACAGTATGGGAGATTATATTTGAAAATGACACATCTGATAAAGGCTTGACGTCCAGAATATATAAGGAGCTCTCACGCCTCAACAAACAAAAAACAAATAACCCAATTAAAAAATGGGCAGAGGAACTGAACAGACAGTTCTCCAAAAAAGAAATACAGATGGCCAACAGACACATGAAAAGATGCTCCACATCGCTAATTATCAGAGAAATGCAAATTAAAACTACAATGAGGTATCACCTCACACCAGTAAGGATGGCTGCCATCCAAAAGACAAACAACAACAAATGTTGGCGAGGCTGTGGAGAAAGGGGAACCCTCCTACACTGCTGGTGGGAATGTAAGTTAGTTCAACCATTGTGGAAAGCAGTATGGAGGTACATCAAAATGCTCAAAACAGACTTACCATTTGACCCAGGAATTCCACTCCTAGGAATTTACCCTAAGAATGCAGCAATCAAGTATGAGAAAGATCAGTGCACCCCTATGTTTATCGCAGCACTATTTACAGTAGCCAAGAATTGGAAGCAACCTAAATGTCCATCGATAGATGAATGGATAAAGAAGATGTGGTACATATACACAATGGAATACTACTCAGCCATAAGAAAAGGGCAAATCCAATCATTTGCAGCAACATGGATGGAGCTGGAGGGTATTATGCTCAGTGAAACAAGCCAAGCGGAGAAAGAGAAATACCAAATGATTTCACTTATCTGTGGAATATAAGAACAAAGGAAAAACTGAAGGAACAAAACAGCAGCAGAATCACAGAACTCAAGAATGGACTAACAGGTACCAAAGGGAAAGGAACTGGGGAGGATGGGTGGGTAGGGAGGGATAAGGGGGCGGAGAAGTAGGGGGGTATTAAGATTAGCATGCATGGGGGGGTAGGAGAAAAGGGAGGGCTGTACAACACAGAGAAGGCAAGTAGTGATTCTACAACATTTTGCTATGCTGATGGACAGTGACTGTAAAGGGGTTTATAGGGGAGACCTGGTAAAGGGGAGAGCCTAGTAAACATAATATTCGTCATGTAAGTGTAGATTAGTGATAGCAAAAAAAAAAAAAAAAAAAAAAAGGGCAGTTCCTGTGTGGTAACCTCCAACGAGTTCTACACAAGGGTATAAAGGGCATATAAAAGTGTAGGCAAAGGGTCTGTTTGTGTTTATACAGAGGATCAAAGCCTAATTGGGCTACCCCGAAAATGAACTAAGATACGATATGAAAAAGAACTTCCAACATCTGCACCCTCTGGAAGACTCATGCCAGAAGATGATCATCAAAAAACCCCAACAAAGATCCACGCACTGCTACAGCTGTAGATGCACTCATCCCACCAGTTCCTGGTACTGCCATGGGAATGAGGAAGGAGATATCTAAGCTGGCCTGTGCATACAGTAAAACAACAAAATTGGACTGGATCTATACTGTTGGAACTCAACCAAGAATTTGGAGAAGTGCAAATTGTAGCGCTCCAAAGTCTTACAACTACAAACTATTTATTGTTAAAAGAACATATGGCATGTGAACAGTCCCCAGGAATGGGTTGTTTTAATTTGTCTGATTTCTCTCAGACTGTTCAAGTTCATTTGGACAATATCCACCGTATCATAGATAAGTTTTCACAAATGCATAAGGTGCCTAACTGGTTTTCTTGGTTTCACTGCAGATGGCTGGTAATTACAGATATGCTTTGGTTATGTAACTATACTCCTATTATGTTAATGTGTGTGCGCAATTTAAGTAGTAGCTTAAAACCTATACATGCTGAAGTTACTCTACAAGAAGATATATCAAAGAAATAATCAATCTTCCCATGTTTTCTTCCGCCTGCTACTTCTATAGCTTTTCTTCTTCCTTCCTAATTACAACCCTTAAATAGAATTCGTGCCTCATATCAAATTTACCGAGTATCATAATTCTTCCAAGTGGTAAAGATACCTCAAGACAAATGCTGGGCATAGAAGCCACAAGGCATAAATATGCAAAGAAGTAAAAAGCTAACTTTTTCAAACAATAAGGCTTCTCTCTCACTTACCAACTTCACATTTCCCTGTATGGCCCCGGAAGATGACTGGTTAGCCAGAGACGGGTAAGATTCCTCAAGGGAGGAACAACCTAAGACAGGCACAGTCGCAGGGGGGCCATCAGGTGAGAAATTGGGGATCAACAGAGGTGAGGCTTAGAACCTCACCCCCCCGTTCTGAGAGAAATCTTCTGCATACGTGGATGTTTTATTGCCCTTGTCTAGCTTGGATTAACACATAGTCTACAGGCACACACCTGATCATCTACATGTGCTCTCTTACAACACTAAACTATGTTTTCTACCTTTATCTTGTATCTACCTACCACTTCAGCATTTTATTAAAAATAATAATAATAAAGAGAGAAATGTGGTATCCACATATAAATCAAGTATAAAAACCAAATGAGTATTCATATTTGAACTGACTGTTTATAGTTCATAATGCATGAGCAAAACCGAAAGTTTCTGTGATGACTGCCCTTGTACTGTTCACTATGTAACTTATTCATTATGTAAGAATTTGTTCTCCATGTAAGAACTTGTTTGTTATGCCTCAGAAGATTGGAGACTGACGAAAATTAGGCTTGGGGTGGATTAATGATTGTGCATTGAGCATTGACTCCCCTATACAGAATTTTATTGTCGTTAACAACCATTTGATCAATAAATATGAGAGATGCCCTCACAAAAAAAAAAAAAAAAAAAGGACAGACTTCCAATGGTAAAATAAATTAGTAACCAGGATGTAAGTTATAGCATAAGGAATATAGTCAAGATATTGTAACAGCCTGGTAGGGTGATAGCTGGAACCTAGAATTATGTATATAAATGTTCTACCACTGTGTTGTACACTTGAAACTCATGTAATGTAATACTGTGTGTCAACTACCCTTCAATAAAAAATAATTATTAAAAAATAAAAATAAAAAAAAAATAAATAAAAGTGTAGGCAAAGGGTCTGTTTGTGTTTATACAGAGGATCAAAGCCTAATTGGGCTACCCCGAAAATGAACTAAGATACGATATGATAAAGAACTTCCAACATCTGCACTCTCTGGAAGACTCATGCCAGAAGATGATCATCAAAAAACCCCAACAAAGATCCATGCACTGCTACAGCTGTAGATGCACTCATCCCACCAGTTCCTGGACTTGCCATGGGAATGAGGAAGGAGATATCTAAGCTGGCCTGTGCATACAGTAAAACAACAAAATTGGACTGTATCTATACTGTTGGAACTCAACCAAGAATTTGGAGAAGTGCAAATTGTAGCGCTCCAAAGTCTTACAACTACAAACTATTTACTGTTAAAAGAACATATGGCATGTGAACAGTCCCCAGGAATGGGTTGTTTTAATTTGTCTGATTTCTCTCAGACTGTTCAAGTTCAGTTGGACAATATCCACCATATCATAGATAAGTTTTCACAAATGCCTAAGGTGCCTAACTGGTTTTCTTGGTTTCACTGCAGATGGCTGGTAATTACAGATATGCTTTGGTTATTTAACTATACTCCTATTATGTTAATGTGTGTGCGCAATTTAAGTAGTAGCTTAAAACCTATACATGCTGAAGTTACTCTACAAGAAGATATATCAAAGAAATAATCAATCTTCCCATGTTTTCTTCCGCCTGCTACTTCTATAGCTTTTCTTCTTCCTTCCTAATTACAACCCTTAAATAGAATTCGTGCCTCATATCAAATTTACCGAGTATCATAATTCTTCCAAGTGGTAAAGATACCTCAAGACAAATCCTGGGCATAGAAGCCACAGGGCATAAATATGCAAAGAAGTAAAAAGCTAACTTTTTCAAACAATAAGGCTTCTCTCTCACTTACCAACTTCACATTTCCCTGTATGGCCCCGGAAGATGACTGGTTAGCCAGAGACGGGTAAGATTCCTCAAGGGAGGAACAACCTAAGACAGGCACAGTCGCAGGGGGGCCATCAGGTGAGAAATTGGGGATCAACAGAGGTGAGGCTTAGAACCTCACCCCCCCATTCTGAGAGAAATCTTCTGCATCCGTGGATGTTTTATTGCCCTTGTCTAGCTTGGATTAACACATAGTCTACAGGCACACACCTGATCATCTACATTTGCTCTCTTACAACACTAAACTATGTTTTCTACCTTTATCTTGTATCTACCTACCACTTCAGCATTTTATTAAAAATAATAATAATAAAGAGAGAAATGTCGTATCCACATATAAATCAAGTATAAAAACCAAATGAATATTCATATTTGAACTGACTGTTTAGAGTTCATAATGCATGAGCAAATCTGAAAGTTTCTGTGATGACTGCCCTTGTACTGTTCACTATGTAACTTATTCATTATGTAAGAATTTGTTCTACATGTAAAAACTTGTTTGTTATGCCTCAGAAGATTGGAGACTGACAAAAAGTAAGCTTGGGGTGGATTAATGATTGTGCATTGAGCATTGACTCCCCTATACAGAATTTTATTGTCGTTAACAACCATTTGATCAATAAATATGAGAGATGCCCTCACAAAAAAAAAAAAAAAAGGACAGACTTCCAATGGTAAAATAAATTAGTAACCGGGATGTAATGTATTGCATAAGGAATATAGTCAAGATATTGTAACAGCCTGGTAGGGTGATAGCTGGAACCTAGAATTATGTATATAAATGTTCTACCACTGTGTTGTACACTTGAAACTCATGTAATGTAATACTGTGTGTCAACTACCCTTCAATAAAAAATAATTATTTAAAAAAAAAAAAAAAAGAAACTTTAAAATAAAAAATAAAAATAAAAATAAAAACCAAATGAGCATTCATATTTGAACTGACTGTTTATAGTTCATAATGCATGAGCAAAACCGAAAGTTTCTGTGATGACTGCCCTTGTACTGTTCACTATGTAACTTATTCATTATGTAAGAATTTGTTCTCCATGTAAGAACTTGTTTGTTATGCCTCAGAAGATTGGAGACTGACGAAAATTAGGCTTGGGGTGGATTAATGATTGTGCATTGAGCATTGACTCCCCTATACAGAATTTTATTGTCATTAACAACCATTTGATCAATAAATATGAGAGATGCCCTCACAAAAAAAAAAAAAAAGGACAGACTTCCAATGGTAAAATAAATAAGTAACCGGGATGTAATGTATAGCATAAGGAATATAGTCAAGATATTGTAACAGCTTGGTAGGGTGATAGCTGGAAACTAGAATTATGTATATAAATGTTTTATCACTGTGTTGTACACTTGAAACTAATGTAATGTAATACTGTGCGTCAACTACCCTTCAATAAAAAATAATTATCTATAAAAAAAAAAAAAAGAAAGAAATTGAAACGGTAATCAAAAAACTACCCCAGAACAAAACCCACGGGCCGGACGGATTTACCTCGGAATTGTATCAGACACACAGAGAAGACATAATACCCATTCTCCTTAAAGTTTTCCAAAAAATAGAAGAGGAGGGAATACTCCCAAACTCATTCTATGAAGCCAACATCACCCTAATACCAAAACCAGGTAAAGACACCAACAAAAAAGAAAATTACAGACCAATATCCCTGATGAATGTAGATGCAAAAATACTCAATAAATATTAGCAAGCCAAATTCAACAGTATATCAATAGGATCATACACCATGACCTAGTGGGATTCATTCCAGGGATGCAAAGATGGTACAACATTCAAAAATCCATCACCATCTTCCACCACATCAACAAAAAGAAAGACAAAAACCACATGATAATCTCCATAGATGCTGAAAAAGCATTTGACAAAGTTCAACATCCATTCATGATAAAAACTCTCAGTAAAATGGGAATAGAGGGCAAGTACCTCAACATAATAAAGGCCATATATCATAAACGCACAGCCAACATTATACTGAACAGCGAGAAGCTGAAAGCTTTTCCTCTGAGATCGGGAACTAGACAGGGATGCCCACTCTCCCCACTGCTATTTAACATAGTACTGGAGGTCCTAGCCATGGCAATCAGACAAAACAAAGAAATACAAGGAATCCAGATTGGTAAAGAAGAAGTTAAACTGTCACTATTTGCAGATGACATGATATTGTACATAAAAAACCCTAAAGACTCCACCCCAAAACTACTAGAACTGATATTGGAATACAGCAACGTTGCAGGATACAAAATTAACACACAGAAATCTGTAGCTTTCCTATACACTAACAATGAACCAATAGAAAAAGAAATCAGGAAAACAATTCCATTCACAATTGCATCAAAAAGAATAAAATTCCTAGGAATAAACCTAACCAAAGAAGTGAAAGACCTATACCCTGAAAACTACAAGTCACTCTTAAGAGAGATTAAAGGGGACACTAACACATGGAAACTCATCCCATGCTCATGGCTACAAAGAATTAATATCGTCAAAATGGACATCCTGACCAAAGCAATATACAGATTTGAAGCAATCCCTATCAAATTACCAGCAACATTCTTCAATGAACTGGAACAAATAACTCAAAAATTCATATGGAAACACCAAAGACCCCGAATAGCCAAAGCAATCCTGAGAAGGAAGAATAAAGTAGGGGGGATCTCACTCCCCAACTTCAAGCTCTACTATAAAGCCATAGTAATCAAGACAATTTGGTACTGGCACAAGAACAGAGCCACAGACCAGTGGAACAGACTAGAGACTCCAGACATTAACCCAAACATATATGGTGAATTAATATTTGATAAAGGAGCCATGGACATACAATGGGGAAATGACAGTCTCTTCAACAGGTGGTGCTGGCAAAACTGGACAGCTACATGTAGGAGAATGAAACTGGACCATTGCCTAACCCCATACACAAAAGTAAATTCAAAATGGATCAAAGACCTGAATGTAAGTCATGAAACCATAAAACTCTTAGGAAAAAACATAGGCAAAAATCTCTTTGACATAAACATGAGTGACCTCTTCTTGAACATATCTCCCTGGGGAAGGAAAACAACAGCAAAAATGAAGAAGTGGGACTATATTAAGCTGAAAATCTTCTGTACAGCAAAAGACACCATCAATAGAACAAAAAGGAACCCAACAGTATGGGAGAATATATTTGAAAATGACAGATCCGATAAAGGCTTGACATCCAAAATATATAAAAAGCTCACCCACCTCAACAAACAAAAAATAAATAATCCACTTAAAAAATGGGCAGAGGATGAGCAAAACCGAAAACTTCTGTGATGACTGCCCCTATAATGTTCACCATGTAACTTATTCACTATGTAAGAATTTGTACTCCATGTAAGAACTTGTTCGTTAAGCTTCAAAAGATAGGAGACTGATGAAAATTAGGCTTGGGGTGGATTAATGATTGTGCATTGAGCATTGACCCCCCTATACAGAAATTTATTGTTTTTAACAACTATTTGATCAATAAATATGAGAGATGCCCTCACAAAATATATATATATAAACACACTTCCAATTGTAAAGTAAATAAGTAACCGGGATGTAATGTATAGCATAAGGAATATAGTCAAAATATTGTAACAACTTGGTATGGTGATAGCTGGTACCTAGAATTATCATGTATATAAATGTTGAATCACTGTGTTGTACACCTGAAACTAATGTAATGTAATACTGTTGTCAACTACCCTTCAATTAAAAAAAAAAAAATGGGCAGAGGAACTGAACAGACAGTTCTCCAAAAAAGAAATACAGATGGCCAACAGACACATGAAAAGATGTTCCACATCGCTAATTATCAGAGAAATGCAAATTAAAACTACAATGAGATATCACCTCACACCAGTAAGGATGGCTACCATCCAAAAGACAAACAACAACAAATGTTGGCGAGGCTGTGGAGAAAGGGGAACCCTCCTACACTGCTGGTGGGAATGTAAGTTAGTTCAACCATTGTGGAAAGCAGTATGGAGGTACATCAAAATGCTCAAAACAGACTTACCATTTGACCCAGGAATTGCACTCCTAGGAATTTACCCTAAGAATACAGCACTCCAGTTTGAAAAAGACAGATGCACCCCTATGTTTATTGCAGCACTATTTACAATAGCCAAGAATTGGAAGCAACCTAAGTGTCCATCAGTAGATGATTGGATAAAGAAAATGTGGTACATACACACAATGGAAAATTACTCAGCCATAAGAAGAAAACAAATCCTACCATTTGCAGCAATATGGATGGAGCTAGAGGGTATTATGCTCAGTGAAATAAGCCAAGCAGAGAAAGAGAAATACCAAATGATTTCACTCATCTGTGGAGTATAAGAACAAAGGAAAAACTGAAAGAAGAAAACAGCAGCAGAATCACAGAACCCAAGAATGGACTAACAGGTACCAAAGGGAAAGGGACTGGGGAGGATGGGTGGGTAGGGAGGGATAAGGGGGGGGAGACAAAGGGGGGTATTAAGATTAGCATGCATAAAGGGAGGGGTGGGAGAAAGGGGAGGGCTGTACAACACAGAGAAGACAAGTAGTGATTCTACAGCATTTTGCCATGCTGATGGACAGTGACTGTAAAGGGGTTTATAGGGGGGACCTGGTATAGGGGAGATCCTAGTAAACATAATATTCTGCATGTAATTGTAGATTAATGATAAAAAAAAAAAGAAAAAGAAAGGGGGATTACTCCCTGATAGGATAAAACTGTAAATCAATGATTAATGCATGCTTTAAATATCCTTAATTTTGATCATTTAAAGGGTGTCAGATGATCAGCTATGGAAGTACATTTTTCTGATAATATTCCTTTCTCTTAAAAAAAAAAAAGCAGTTCCTGTGTGGTGACCTCCAATAAATTCTTCACAATGGTATAAAGGGCATATCAAACTGGGGGCAAAGGGTCTGTTTGTGTTTATACAGAGAATCAAAGCCCAATTTGGCTACCCAGAAAACGATATAAGTTACGATATGAAGAAGAAGTTCCAACATCAACATACTCTGGAAGAGTCATTCCAGAAGATGATCATCAAAAAATGTCAACAAAGATCCAGGCATGGTTGCAGTTGTAGCTGCATTCATCCCACTGGTTCCTGGAATTGCCATTGGAATAAAGGGGGAGATATCTAAGCAGGCCTGTGCATACAGTAAAATAACAAATTTGACTGGGTCTATACTGTTGGAACTCAACCAAGAATTAGGAGAAGTGCAAGTTGTAGTGCTCCAAAATCTTACGACTACAGACTATCTACTGTTAAAAGAACATATGGGATGTGAACAGTCCCCAGGAATGGGTTGTTTTAATTGTCTGATTTCTCTCAGACTGTTCAAGTTCAGTTGGACAATATCCACCATATCATAGATAAGTTTTCACAAATGCCTAGGGTGCCTAACTGGTTTTCTTGGTTTCACTAAAGATGGCTGGTAATTATAGGTCTGCTTTGGTTATGTAACTGTATCCCTATTATGTTAATGTGTGTGCGCAATTTAATTAGTAGTTTAAAACCTATACTTGCTTAAGTTACTCTACAAGAAGATATGTCAAAGAAATAATCAATCGTCCCATGTTTTCTTCCATCTTCTACTCCTATAGCTTTTCTTCTTCCTTCCTAATTACAACCCTTAAATAGAATTCATGCCTCAAATCGAATTTACTGAGTATCATAATTCTTCCAAGTGATAAAGATACCTCAAGACAAATACTGGGCATAAAAGCCACAGGGCATATATCTGCAAAGAAGTAAAAAGCTAACCTTTTCAAACAATATTGCCTCTCTCTCACTTACCAACTTTACATTTCCCTGTATGGCCCCGGAAGATGACTGGTTAGCCAGAGACGGGTAAGATTCCTCAAGGGAGGAACAACCTAAGACAGGCACAGTCGCAGGGGGGCCATCAGGTGAGAAATTGGGGATCAACAGAGGTGAGGCTTAGAACCTCACCCCCCCTGTTCTGAGAGAAATCTTCTGCATCTGTGGATGTTTTGTTGCCCTTGTCTAGCTTGGATTAATACTTAGCCTATAGGCACACACCTGATCATCTACATTTGCTTTCTTACAGCACTAAACTATGTTTTCTACCTTTATCTTGCATCTACCTACCACTTCAGCATTTTATTTAAAAAAATAATAATAATAATAATAATAAGGGAGAAATGTGGGATTCACATATAAATCAAGTATAAAATTCAAACAAATATTCATATCTGACCTGATTGTTTTCAGTTCATAATGCGTGATCAAAACTGAAAGTTTCTGTGATGACTGCCCTTGTACTGTTCACCATGTAAGAACTTATTCACTATGTAAGAATTTGTTCACCATGTAAGAACTTGTTCATTGTGCTTCAGAAGATCGGAGACTGATGAGAATTAGGCTTGGGGTGGATTAATGATTGTGCATTGAGTCCCCTGTACTGAATTTTATTGTTGTTAACTGTTAACAACCATTTGATCAATAAATATGAGAGATGCCCTCTCCAAAAAAAAAAATATGCAATACAGTAAAGTAGGTGTCATTGTGAAGGTAAAAATGCATTTACAGTATGATCAAAATTAATGACCTCCTATTATGCAAATGGATATACATGGCTCAGGATAAGATTTCCAGAATACATGTTAAACAACACAGATTGAAATGAAAACTACATCCTCTGGGAAATGCAGGAAAATTTGAAATGGTTCTAAGGATGACAAAAGTACTTAGCAGAGTTTCAAGTGATGTTTATGGGTTTTGTATTTTCTATACTGAAGAGTTTTAAGTCATTTCATAAAATATGAAAGCAGAAAAAAAACTTTGACTATTTCACCTACATCCTTAAAAGTTTAATCCAATTTGAACAAAGAAGAAATTGCCTAAGATTCAGTCATCTTGCATAAGCATATAACACAAATGTGACACTCAAAAGCCAAGCAAGTATTTTAAACACAGCTTAATCATTTTATTGAATTCTAATTTGACAACTTTCGTCATTCTCATTTCATGTTTTTGAATTTATATTCCCAGGAGAGAATTGTGTCATAATGTAAATGTAATAAATGCAGTATTTAAGGTTAGAAATACCACTTTGGAAGAATAGAAGTTAGAAAAAAAAATACAGTTAGAAAAAGTGGCTGAGTTATAGGCTAAGATAACTTCTTACTATGTACTGGTAATAAACCCAAGTACCTGCTCTTGAAGCATCTTTGAATTTGTTAGGAAGGAGATGTTAATGGTTCAGGGGAGTGATATTAGTAGTACTAGTTAAGAAATTCAAAACGCTAATCTACCACTACCACTCACCCTATAATCTTGCACATATCTCTTTTCTACATGTCTGTTTCTACATCTCTAAAATGGGAATGATAACACTACCCACCTGTAAGGCTTTTATATCTAGTGAATGCTAAAATACTTGTTAAGCAGCTACAAAATACCTTATGTGGGGCAGGTGCTCAATAAATGTAAGCTCTTACACTTTATCATTTTCCTTTTTGTTGATAAGATTCACAGCCTTTTTACTTTTCCTCCTAAAGGACTTCCTGAAATACAAAAGTGAATACAATAAAATACCATAGAAACCTAAAAGAGCTGAAAATTGAAATACAGAGACATGAAAACAAAATTATTTTAATCAGAACACTACATACCATGACCAGGCTGACGATGGGTTTCGCTCCCTCAGACAGGATGCGTGGGTGCCTGCTAACACATCCACGCAGCCAAGGCTCTGGTGCGGCAGGTCTCCCCCTTCTTTCCCTCTCACTGCAGCATATAACGCTCACCGGCTTGAAATGGGGCTGAGGTGAGCAGTAATGATATCCAAATAAAATACCCCTCTATCCAGATGAGGTCAGACTCAGATGCCAGGCAATCATATACACAACACCTTGCTTAAAGGATTTTGAACAGCAAATTGGTGATGCAGCAGTATATAAAACTATAATGGAGAGCCACGTCCACTGAAAGGTCCACAAAGTATTGCACGGCCACAGGGGATGAGTGAGCATGAAACATTCCTGTTCCAGGAAGAGCATGCAGGACACATGTAAAGGTTTATAAAAACTCCCCATTCTTTTAGTTGGCAAGAGCTTGCTTTTAGTCCAAATAACATTCTCTAGAAGTTCACGGGCTTCATGGATCCCCCGTCTCACAGCGATATTAAGGAGCATGTCTACGTCCCTAGGAGAGGCAGTTATTTAGTCATGTAAAGAAAGAGTAAACCAAAAGCACGTATGGATGCAGTGTTTAGACTAAGGGCCAGTTAACACCTGTTTAGACTCCTGCTAAGGTACTGAGCGAACAAATGCCATTTCATCTGGGTTTCATCATGAGTGTCTTCATAATAAAATCAGAGCTCCCCGAAGAAATCGTCTTACAACATCGGAGTCCAGCTGGAACCTTTCGCCCTATTTAAAAGTTTTTCTAGCCAGGATGCTTAGGTAATGTCTGAGACACCGCTCTCTTGCAAGCAAATTCTTTATTTTGGTTGGGAGTGGTAACTGAAGAAGGGCTCCATGCAACCTGCCCACCCATCAGTTGGGAAACTGCCCACCATCAGTTGTAAAAGAGAACATGCTGACTGCACCATTTTGACTTGGCTGCCTCAAGACGGTCATTGAAAAACTTCATTACCAAATAATGCATGCAACCAATATCCCTAAGTACTACTCCAGTTCCCAAGACTCACTTATCCTTCAGTCCCTCAGTGAAACCTTCTTTTTGAACCTTTCTACCCCTCAGCCTGAGGTGGATTTAAGGGATGGAGCTGAGAATAGGAGGTAGTACACATCACTTGGCAACAGAATATATGTCACTTACTTAA
Source organism: Manis pentadactyla (assembly GCF_030020395.1). Lineage (NCBI taxonomy): Eukaryota > Metazoa > Chordata > Mammalia > Pholidota > Manidae > Manis > Manis pentadactyla. The sequence goes on along the minus strand of NC_080023.1, from coordinate 84,165,911 downwards.
AAAATAATAAGCTAAAAGTTTAATGGCTTATTTTTTCAGGGCCCTAGCAAAACGTCTCTGACTCAAAAACAGCTGCAGAAAAATGTCAGACTATGAACTATTCAAAACATTAAGAAAAACTTCTCCAGAGGAAATAGTATTTGTCTTGATGACTCTGAGTAATCAGAAGAGGATTAATCCAACAGGCACAAGGGGAATCTGTGCCCAAACAGAGCTATCTACCTTATATTCTTACCTGCTCCATTCTATTGAGAATGAGAAAACATCATCAGGCTGTAAAGACGGTATTCTAGAGAAATGTAGAAATTCACAGGAGACTGTGAGGACCAAGAAATAACCTGGCCTTTCATCTCAGGCTTAAGAATTTAAGAATTTAATCGGTGGAGCTATGCACATATATGAACTTGGATTTCCTTGCTTTGTGGCTTTATCATAACTCATAGTACTGTAAGTACAGAAGAAGGCAAGAGTAGGAAGTGGATTCTATATATAGTGCTTTTGTCTGTCAATGCACATAATATATGCGGCCAGGTTTAGAATGAATGACATCTCAGCTGGAAAGGAAAAGACAGCTAATTTCATTACCCTACTTCCAGGGACCCAGGCTGTTTTTCAGTTTTCCTACAGCAAGGTTAAAGGAAGCATAGAGATGGCCCTGCTGCGATGCTTGTCTGAAAAATAAAATAAAATAAAAAGGGATTGGTGTTGGGTAAGTGAGGCAGAATCCAATAAAAAACAAGGAACCCATCCTATGAAAAAGCACCCATTAATAAAACCAAGGGCAGCACCAATACAAGTATGTAACCATTACTGGAAACCATCACTTCTATCTTATCATATATCTAGAAATTTTAATAAGTCTGTCATTTAAAAATGTTTCTTATTTCAAACAAGTACAGTACTTTAAAAACCAGTATAACAGTATTTAAATCACTTATTTGCTCCAAACCCATTCATCAGCTTTTCCAAATTAATGTTAGAGTAATTATACTGTTCTCTCTAAAATGTACAGGAAATCAAACCACAGGAAAGGACCATCTGGAAATGTTAGGAATTCATTTACATATGACCTGCTCCTTAGCATGATTTCCAATTGTTGAAATATAAATGTAATATGCCAATAGTTTCCAATATAACTTTCTCCAAAGATGGAAATGTTCTACATCTGTGTTGTCCAATACAGCAGCCCCTAGCCACATAAGGCTACTGAATACTCAAAATGTAGATTGTGCAACTGAAGAACTGAATTTTTTTAACAGAAGTATAGTTGATATACAATCTTATATTAGTTTCAAATATACAACACAGTAGTTCAACAGATACCCATATTATTAAATCCTCAGCCCCTCTAGGGCAGTTTCTAGCTATTGTACTGCCAATGGGTTTTAGGCCCAGGCAAGTTCGCTATGGATTCAATGTGACCAAAGAAATTGACAGCAAAACGTTCTTTGGGATGAAGGGTTTATTACCTGGTTTGTTCTCCTGACGGTAGGTCGAGCACTAGCGTCTCTGCCTCCACCCAGAGCACTGGGCCGAGCTCTCTATATAGCACAATAATGGCTTACTGCCTAAAGATGTGGAAGTGGTAGCCTAGCAACAGGCTATTTACATCATCAGATGCTTTAAGTTCAATGAGGATCCTGGCCATAGGAACCCCAGCTTCCCCACACTATCAATGTAGAAAAATGTTACAGAATCATTGACTATATTCTCCATGCTGAACTACTCTACCCATGACTGACTTACGTTGTGATTGTGAATTTTTATGGCCCTCTATCTCCCTCACCCTCTCTGCAGTCCATCCCAACTCCTCTCCCTTGATAACCACTAGTCTCTTCTCAGTGTCAATGAGTCTACTGCTCTTTTAACAAAATAATTTTTAATTTCAGTTTATTTAAATTTAAATGCCCACATGTTGCTGATGGCCATCATATAGGACAGGAGAGATTATAAAATTATTGTCTTGTTATTTTGCAGTTCTTTTCATATTACTTATAAGGGGAAAAAATGCCCAAAACAAATAAATGTAAAAAATTTTGCCATCTTTAATGGACAAAAATTTTGAAAAATGAGTAGGAAAATAACAAAATCCAATGGGAATGGGAAGACTGTACAAATAGGCAATTTGCTGAGCATTTATACTAGACTGAACCTGGACGATATTTCAGGATAGTTTGGCAATATGTACCAAAATCTTTAGAAATCATCTTTGTCTGACCTGATGATTTCACCTTTAGTTTGTGATAGCAGGAAACTAGGAAAAGGACTAAACACGAAACAGTGAAATCTTCAAATAAAAAAAGGTATATTATACACATAATAATTGAAAAATGTCTAGAACAATACTCATCAAAATGTCAAAAGTAGTTTTTGCTGTGCTAAGGGTTACAGGTGGCTTTTGCTTTTTCAGTGTTTTCCTCATTTGGCATAAATTATTTTGTAAGGGGGACATCTTGCCTTTGTCCTGCTTTCCTCACCCATTCCTGACAGTGAAAGCAGGACAAAGGCAGGATCAGTGGAAGCTATCACTGAAAAGATGCAACAATTTTTCAAACTGGCTTTTAATTGCATGGTCCCATGTAAGGGAGGGCCTGACTTACGGCAAAATGCTGTTTAAAGCAACACTTCTACAACTTTAATGCACAAACAACTCAGCCCAGAATCTTGTCCGACTGGAGATTCTGCTTTAGTAAGCCTGGGCTGGGACCTCAGATGCCACACTTCTAACAAGTGCCTGCCTTCTAACCAGTGTTGCAGGCGTGGGCCCTAAGCTCCCAGGAGCAAGAGCTTCAGCCAATACAGTCAATCACCAACCATGCATAGCCACTCTCCAGTCATGTCATTCCCTTCCTGGTTCTCAAAGGTATGTCTTCTGTTGGCAGGTGAACTTTATCAGTACATCCACTTTAAACTCTGTGTTGAAATGTGCTACGGAAATGGTTTTCTCTGCTGGTTCCCGTTTACTTTATAAATGATTTGTAGACTTCTAGGATGGTGGATTGACCTGGCTACACCTTACAGCCACCTGGGGAGTTTTTTCCCTCAATTCAGTCTGGAGCTGAGCACATAAGGTTTTAAAAGCTTGCCCAGAGATCCTAATACGCAGCCAAGTTTGCCAAGCCCTCTTCCAGAGAGAAGAAAGAGGATATCTGAGAAGGATGAGCTCATCAGCACACAGGTAATGGCAAAGCCAGAGCCACATTCCCTTTCCTCTCAAATAACCAAACACTCTTCAGGGTCAGAAGAGACTCTATACATCAGTATTTCCCAATAGAAACATAATGCAAGCCTTGTGTAATTTTAAATTTCCTGGTAGCCACATTGAAAGTTTTAAACGAAATAGGTTAAGTTAATTTAAAAAATATATTTTATTTAACCCTATATATCCAACACAGGATCACTGAATATGTGATCAATATAAAAAAAATACTAATGAGCTATTTTATATTCCTTTCTCCATGTGAAATCTTAGAAATCCGTGTGTTTTTTACATGTCCAGCATATCTCCATTCAGACCAATTACATTTCAAGTGTTCAACAGCCTGTGTGGCTAGTGGCTGCCATACTGAGCAACATAGATGTCAAGAGTTCTAGAGCAAAATTCCACTCTAGAAGATTTCTACTTTTGAATAAATTGAGACTGCATGAACCCAAAGCCAGTTCTCTATATTAAGTGAGTTTTGGTCTTGCACCTAACATCCTTATTTTCTACCACAGTCTCCATGTTGAGGGGAGTTTCTAACCCCTCAGAGCCTATTTCAAGTGGGGTGTTCAACTGTGTTTCCGAAGTTCTTCTTACTTTCTCAAACTGCAAATTTAATATGAGATATTTTTCTGTGAGAACTTATCAGGTCAATGCTACACAATCAGAGTCAAGAAAGCTGCCTGTAGAAAATTCATCACACTGCATACAAATCAGTTGAATAAAATTTAGGCCAAAAAATGGATTAAATAATAAGTAAGATGTATTTATATTTTTAAATTTCAAATTAATGTGTCTCTTATGATCAAGAGCTCAGAACGTTACTAAAATAAATAATACTAACACAGAACACCATTAATAAAATCATTGATGTTCTGAATCTTGATTTAAAAGGTATACATGCTCCAATATAGTTCTTTTAAAGCTAATCTATCGTTAGCTTACATTGTGTAAACTGTTTTTTAAAGCATCAGCCACATAACCTCCAACCTCACCACCAAGTGGAAAAAAGTGGTGAAGTTCCCAAGACAGTTTTTATTTCTACCTTATTTTTGTTCTAGGGAAAAAGCACCAAAATCATGAGGTTTCTATTTCAATACTTCCTGAAATGATCACCCTGGAGTTTTGCTTTTGGTAGATGCCCTCTTTCTTACCTAAACCAATGCATTGCCATCTCTTCATCCTTCACCTCACCAGATCCTGAGGAAAACCAAAAGATACGATAGAAAAAAGGGATTCAGTTAACTGCTTGATGCTAGTTAACTTGTATAAACCTATAGATACAGAAAACTAATGAGCAAACCCCACCCCACCTCTTCCTCCAGTAGAATGAAGACCAGAGGAACAAAGAAGTTACCTTTCAGGTGTCTTTAGCCAACAATATGCTGGGTACTGGGGTAGCCAAAACAACCATAAAGATGTGCCACATGAAAATAGAAGCCCTGGGAATACAGCAGAGACATCAGGGTTCCCATTAGGACCAGGAACTACAAAAAGAGAAGAGGGAACAAATGGGAACAAGAAATAGTATTGAGATCTATTTCAGATATGGTTCAGATAGGGAAGGAATGAGTATATTTTATGAAAGAAAGCATTTCAGAGTGAGATGTGTATGATTTAAAGCTGAGGTGTGTCTTTTATAGGTTTCTGTTGGGAAAAAAATATTTACCGTCACTAGTCTTTTCACTTATTTTTAGTCACTCTGTTATGTTCTTTTCCTGAGTGATGCAAAGTAACTGGATTGGATAATTAGGATTAGACTAATATGATCTTGGCAATTTATATAAGGAAAAAAATGGAGGCAGAAGCAAAAAACAAAAGGAAGTAGAAAAAAGAATGAATATGTTTGTTGTTTGGGCAGAAACGTGAAAAGCAGAGATGGAGAAGGAGGTTCCTGCCCTGCTCTGCCACGGTCTGGAGAGCTCACAGCCCTGGACCATTTTTCCAATATCTATGGCCGCTAGAGAAATAGAAGACCTTCAGACCACACTTTCAGTTTCCTTCCTAAAGAAATCCAGGTGAGCCAGGGGGCCTCCAGAAGACAAAGATAAGAACTTGTGGTTTGTAGGGTTGTCATAACAAAATATGACAGATTGGGTGGCTCACACAGCGGAATTTCCTCACAATCTGTAGCTGGATGTTGTAGATCAAGGTGTCAGCAGAGTTGGTTTCTTATATTTCTCCTTATTGTTTGACCCTTTGGTTTTTTTACACGTCCTTCCTCCACCTGGTTTATTGGCAAATGCCCTGTGTAAATATCAATTTTTTGAGGAATACTTTATCTTCTTTCTTGTTTGGATCATTTGTTCATCAAAAAAAAAAAAATTTGAGCCAGGCACTATGATATCTTATGGTACGGGATAGAGATACTAAACAAGTAATAACATACACAAGTAAAATTACAGCTCAGCTAAGTACTAGAATGAAACCATAATAAGGAAGATTCATTTCTGCATTTCTTTGTAGCAAAGAGCAAGGGTTAGTTTCAGTAAGATGAGGCTGGAGAAGGAGACAGAGGGCAAATTATGAAAAGTTTTGACAAAAAACTGTTATAGATTCTGGTCTTCATTTTAAGAAAATAAAAAGTCTCTGGAGTGTTAACATATATGGCTTAGAAGGAAATGATAAGTTGGGGGACAGCATGACAATTTGAGTTTCAGAAATATCACACTGACTATTGTCCAGAGCTTTAGCTGCTGAAGTGAAGTTCATAAGATGTTCCATGGGGAGCAAGGAAAATATTTGAACTTCTATTAACATACTGTATTAAAAGCTTAGCCTTAACCAGTATTTAGTCTAGGGAGTCACTCAGCCTGTATGTCAGGTGGTCATATGTCCCTTCGGGTAGGTGAGGTAACCTGAGGAAAGCATGACCAATTCGCAGTGTTGACTGGGGAGCCCTCCCCCACTCACGTACTGTCACTCACTGGCTGTGTTTCAGTTTCTGTATGCCAGGTTGAGTATATTTATGCACATAGTGCTTCTTTAACAGAAATAATCTTCATAAAATGGACATAACCTTAAGACTCCTGGAAAGAAACCATGGGGTGGAGTGAATACCAACAATGTAAGACCCAGTGACCTAAAAATTGCCCTGAGTTTCTGACCTGCATGACTTCAGTCACTGGAATAAGAGGACCAAGTCTGGATGTGCTGATGAGACAGGGTGCAGGAGCTTGTGACTTTTATCTGAATGGTACTGGCCTCAAAGTACTGCTGCAAAACAGGCTGTTGAAAAGGGTGTCTGAAATTTTACAGATGTGTAGACTAAACATCTGACTCATCTGAATAAAGGTGGTAATTTAGGTTCTGTAGGCTTAATGAACTCTTAACTTTAAATATCAAAAGTTCAAGTTTTGAAAACCTTGGATATCTTGAGATCTGTCTTTTCCTATTGTCAATAGTTAGAATTCTATATTTACTTTCATGTTTTTAAAATTGTCCTTTCTAAAGTTAAGGACAAATGTTTACAATCTAGGATGTTAGAAGATAAGTCCTCAGTATTATTTTTCATGAATAAATGTACTAACAACTTTTTATATGGGTGCATGCTTAAAATACGCATTTCAAATCAGCTGTTTCACTTTTTAAAGTATGAAATTTTCAAAAATACAGTAAATAAAATGGATACCTGTGCACTCATGAGACATATTTGGTAGGTTTATACTTTGCCATATTTGCCCCAGATTTTTTTTAAAGAAATAATGCACTGTAGAAATAAAACACACCCACCTTCATCACCTTCCCTTTCTTCCTAGAGGTAATCACTAAGCCTTTATCAGTGGGGCAACATACTAATGAGTGTGTTCAAGCCAAGAATGGGTTCAGATTACCTATATCAATAGGGATAAGAAGGAGGAATCAATAGGAATCGATAGGAAGAGAAGGAGCCTAGATGGCAGCATGAGTAGAGCAGCAGAAATCTCCTCCCAAAACCATGTATATTTTCAAAAATACAGCAAATACAACTATCCCTAAAAGAGAGACCAGAAGCTACAGGACAACAGACAGGCTACATCTACACCTGCGAGAACCCAGTGCCTTGTGAAGGAGGTAAGATACAAGCCACAGCCCAGCGGGACCCAAACGCCCCTCACCCCAGCTCCCGGCGGGAGGAGAGGAGTCGGAGCAGGGAGGGAGAGGGAGCCCAGGACTGCTAAATACCCAGCCCTAGCATCCGCACCAGGAGTGCAGACACACAGTGCGTGGGGTGCTGAATACTAGGGAAACAGAACAGTAAAACCTGCGAGTGGGTCCCTGAAGCCGGCGTCCCTGGAACAAAGAAAAGCGAAAGCTTTTTGGAAGTCTTAAAGGGACAGGGACCCCACAGCTGGACGGAAGGGTCCTGGGACACTCAGTCCAGCAGCTGGGAATCGTGGGGAACTCCAGGTGCCCTAACACCCTAGGTGGCAGCACAGCTCTGAGGGCCCTCACGGCAATAAACAGCGTCCTGCCCATTACCCCTCTGGCAACTCCGCCATAGCAGAGCAGCAGACTGAGAACGGCCACGCCCACAGCAACTGCAAAGCTTCCTTCACAGCGGCCAGACAAGAATCAGAGACCCCGTCCACACGCAGCTGCCCAGCACAAGCCACTAGAGGTCGCTGTTCTCCCAGGAGAGGAAGGCCACAAACCAGCAAGAAGGGATGTTCTCCCAGCTGACACATGCACCAGCTCCCCACAACTAACTCTATCGCCAAGAAAAGGCAGAAGAATTTAATACAGACCAAAATCACAGAGACAACCCCTGAGAAGGAGCTTGGAGACATAGACCTAACCAATCTCCCTGAAAAAGAATTAAAAATAAAGCTCATAACCATGCTGATAGAGCTGCAAGAGCCAGCAGACAAAGTAGGGAGGGAGACTACAGAAATAAAACAATCTCTGGAAGGACTTATAAGCAGAATGGATGAGATGCAAGAGGCCATCAATGGAACAGAAACCAGAGAACAGAAACACATAGAAGCTGATACAGAAAGAGATAAAACGATCTCCAGGAATGAAACAATATTAAGAGAACTGTGTGACCAACCAAAAAGGAACAATATCTGCATTATAGGGGTACCAGAAGAAGAAGAGAGAGAAAAAGGGATAGAAAGTATATTTGAAGAAATAATTGCTGAAAACTTCCCCAAACAAGGGGAGGAAAAAGTCACTCAGACCACGGAAGTACACAGAACTCCCAACAGAAGGGACCCAAGGAGGACAACACCAAGACACATAATAATTAAAATGGCAAAGACCAAGGACAAGGACAGAGTTTTAAAGACAGCTAGAGAGAAGAAAAAGGTCACCTATGAAGGAAAACCCATCAGGCTATCATCAGACTTCTCAACAGAAACCTTACAGGCCAGAAGAGAATGGCATGATATATTTAATACAATGAAACAGAAGGGCCTTGAACCAAGGATACTGTATTCAGCACGATTATCATTTAAATATGAAGGAGGAATTAAACAATTCCCAGACAAGCAAAAGTTGAGGGAATTTGCCTCCCACAAACCACCTCTACAGGGTATTTTAGAGGGACTGCTCTAGATGGGAACACTCCTAAGGCTAAATAGATGAGACCAGAGAAAATAAACACACAGCAAAGAACGCAGACCAACCAAATACTAACTAAAGGCAAAACATAAAATCAACTACCCACAAAAGCAGTCAAAGGAAACACAAAAGAGCACAGAATAAAACAACCAACATATAAAGAATGGAGGAGGAGGAATAAGAAGGGAGAGAAATAAAGAATCACCAGTGTTCATAATAGCTCAATAAGCGAGTTAACTTAGACAGTTAGATACTAAAGAAGCTAACCTTGAACCTTTGGTAACCACGAATCTAAAGCCTGCAGTGGCTATAAGTACATATCTTTCAACAATCTCCCTAAATGTAAATGGATTGAATGCAACAATTAAAAGACACAGAGTAATAGAATGGATAAAAAAGCAAGACCCATCTATATACTGCTTACAAGAAACTCACCTCAAACCCAAAGACATGCACAGACTAAAAGTCAAGGGATGGAAAAATATATTTCAGGTAAATAACAAGGAGAAAAAAGCAGGGGCTGCAGTACTAGTATCAGACAAAATAGACTTCAAAACAAAGAAAGTAACAAGAGATAAAGAAGGACATTACATAATGATAAAGGGCTCAGTCCAACAAGAGGATATAACCATTCTAAATATATATGCACCCAACACAGGAGCACCAGCATATGTGAAACAAATATCAACAGAACTAAAGGAGGAAATAGAATGCAATGCATTCATTTTAGGAGACTTCAACACACCACTGACTCCAAAGGAGAGATCAACCAGACAGAAAATAAGTAAGGACACAGAGGCACTGAACAACACACTAAAACAGATGGACCTACTAGACATCTATAGAAATCTACATCCAAAAGCAACAGGATACATATTCTTCTCAAGTGCACATGGAACATTCTCCAGAATAGACCACATACAAGGCCACAAAAAGAGCCTCAGTAATTTCAAAAAGATTGAAATTCTACCAACTTTTCAGACCACAAAGGTGTAAAACTAGAAATAAATTGTCCAAAGAAAGGATAAAGACTCACAAACACATGGAGGCTTAACAACATGCTCCTAAATAATCAATGGATCAACAAAAAAATCAAAAGAGATCAATCAATACATGGAAACAAATGACAATGACAACACAAAGCCCAAACTTCAGTGGGACACAGTGAAAGCAGTCTTAAGAGGAAAGTATATAGCAATCCAGGCATATTTAAAGAAGGAAGAACAAACCCAAATGAATAGTCTAACATCACAATTTTCAAAATTGGAAAAAGAACAAATGAGGCCTAAAGGCAGAAGGAGAGACATAATAAAGATCAGAGAAGAAATAAATAAAATTGAGAAGAATAAAATAGAAAAAATCAATGAAACCAAGAGCTAGTTCTTTGAGAAAATAAACAAAATAGATAAGCCTCTAGCCAGACTTATTAAGAGAAAAAGAGAATTAACACACATCAACAGAATCAGAAATGAGAAAGGAAACATCACAACGGAGCCCACAGGAAATACAAAGAATTATTAGAGAATACTATGAAAACCTATATGCTAACAAGCTGGAAAACCTGGAAGAAATGGACAACTTCCTAGAAAAATACAACCTTCCAAGACAGACCAAGGAAGAAACACAAAATCTAAACAAACCAATTACCAGCTAAGAAATTGAATTGGTAATCAAAAAACTACCCAGGAACAAAATCCATGGACCAGATGGATTTACCTCAGAATTTTATCAGACATACAGAGAAGACATAATACCCATTCTCCTTAAAGTTTTCCAAAAAACAGAAGAGGAGGGAATACTCCCAAACTCAATCTATGAAGCCAACATCACCCTAATACCAAAACCAGGCAAAGACTCCACCAAACAAGAAAATTACAGACCAATATCCCTGATGAACGTAGATGCAAAAATACTCAACAAAATATTAGCAAACCAAATTCAAAAATACATCAAAAGGATCATATACCATGACCAAGTGGGATTCATCCCAGGGATGCAAAGATGGTACAACATTAAAAAATCCATCAACATCATCTACCACATAAATAAAAAGAAGGACAAAAACCACATGATCATCTCCATAGACGCTGAAAAAGCATTTGACAAAATTCAACATCCATTCATGATAAATCTCTCAGCAAAATGGGCATAGAGGGCGAGTACGTCTACATAATAAAGGCCATATATGATAAACCCACAGCCAACATCATACTGAACAGCAAGAGGCTGAAAGCTTTTCCTCTGAGATCGGGTACAAGACAGAGATGCCCACTCTCCCCACTGTTATTCAACATAGTACTGGAGGTCCTAGCCATGGCAATCAGACAAAACAAAGAAATATAAGGAATCCAGATTGGTAAAGAAGAAGTTAAACTGTCACTATTTGCAGATGACATGATATTGTACATAAAAAACCCTAAAGACTCCACTGCAAAACTACTAGAACTAATACTGGAATTCAGCAAAGTTGCAGCATACAATATTAAGACACAGAAATCTTTGGCTTTCCTATACACATACAATGAACTAATAGAAAGAGAAATCAAGAAAACAATTCCATTCACAATTGTATCAAAAAGTATAAAATACCTAGGAATAAACCTAACCAAGGAAGTGAAAGACCTATACATTGAAAACTATAAGACACTCTTAAGAGGAATTAAAGAGGACACTAAAAAATGGAAACTCATCCCATGCTCCTGGCTAAGAAGAATTAATATTGTCAAAATGGTCATCCTGCCCAAAGCAATATACAGATTTGATGCAATCCCTATCAGATTACCAACAGCATTCTTCAACAAACTGGAAAAAATAGTTCTAAAATTCATATGGAAACACTAAAGACCCCGAATAGCCAAAGCAATCCTGAGAAGGAAGAATAAAGTGGGGGGGATCTCACTCCCCAACTTCAAGATCTACTACAAAGCCACAGTAATCAAGACAATTTGGTACTGGCACAAGAACAGAGCCACAGACCAGTGGAACAGAATAGAGACTCCAGACATTAACCCAAACATATGTGGTCAATTAATATATGATAAAGGAGCCATGGACATACAATGGGGAAATTACAGTCTCTTCAACAGCTGGTGCTGGCAAAACTAGACAGCTACATGTAAGAGAATAAAACTGGACCACTGTCTAACCCCATACATAAAAGTAAATTTGAAATGGATCAAAGACCCGAATGTAAGTCATGAAACCATAAAACTCTTAGAAAAAAACATAGGCAAAAATCTCTTGGACATAAACATAAGCGACTTCTTCATGAACATATCTCCCAGGGCAAGGGAAACAAAAGTAAAAATGAACAAGTGTGACTATATCAAGCTGAAAAGCCTCTCTACAGCAAAGGATACCATCAATAGAACAAACAGGTACCCTACAGTATGGGAGAATATATTCATAAATGACAGATCTGATAAAGGGTTGACATCCAAAATATATAAAGAGCTCACACACCTCAACAAACAAAAAGCAAATAATCCAATTAAAAAATGGGCACGGGAGCTCAGCAGAGAGTTCTCTAAAGAAGAAATTCAGATGGCCAACAGACACATGAAAAGATGCTGCACATCGCTAGTCATCAGAGAAATGCAAATTAAAACCACAATGAGATATCACCTCACACCAGTAAGGATTGCCACCATCCAAAAGACAAACAACAACAAATGTTGGCGAGGGTGTGGAGAAAGGGGAACCCTCCTACACTGCTGGTGGAAATGTAAATTAGTTCAACCACTGTTGAATGCAGTATGGAGGTTCCTCTAAAATCTCAAAATAGAAATACCATTTGACCCAGGAATTCCACATCTAGGAATTTATTCTAAGAATTCAGCAGCCCAGTTTGAAAAAGACAGATGCACCCCTATGTTTATCACAGCACTATTTACAATAGCCAAGAAACGGAAGCAACCTAAGTGTCCATCAGTAGATGAATGGATAAAGAAGATGTGGTACATATACACAATGGAATACTATTCAACCATAAGAAGAAAACAAATCCTACCATTTGCAACAACATGGATGGAGCTAGAGGGTATTATGCTCAGTGAAATAAGCCAGGCAGAGAAAGACAAGTACCAAATGATTTCACTAATCTGTGGAGTATAAGAACAAAGAAAAACTGAAGGGACAAAACAGCAGCAGAATCACAGAACCCAAGAATGGACTAACAGCTACCAAAGGGAAAGGGACTGGGGAGCATGGGTGGGAAAGGAGGGATAAGGGTGGGGAAAAAGAAAGGGGATGTTATGATTAGCATTTATAATATGGGGGGGCACAAGGAGGGCTATGCAACACAGAGAAGACAAGTAGTGATTCCATAGCATCTTACTACACTGATAGACAGTGACTGTAATGGGGTTTTTAGGGGAGACTTGGTGAAGGGGGGAGCCTAGAAAACATAATGTTCTTCATGTAACTGTAGATTAGTGATAACAAAAAAAAAAAAGAATAAAGAGGAAGTCCCTAGTTATTTCAGTATTTCATCGTTGAATGAAAGTAATATTTAACTGGGACAGCATTGCTAAGGCTAAAACATCACATTACTTTATTCTTGGATGGGATTTTTTAAACTGGTATGCTATGTGTTTATATCAACAATGATTAGAAGCCAGAGATCATTTTACAATTGAAGTTTGTTTGGTATAAATCAGTTTAAACAGGAAATTCATTGAGAGAGGAAATAGTTTCAAGTGGATCTTTAGCGATGAAAAGCCTGGAATCAGTATTTCAGTCCCTTACTATGGTCGATTCTGTAAATTTGAGGTTGTAATTTGTGTTAAGCTCTGCAGTAATAAAGATAAATATATGACCTAGACCTTACAAGCATTTCAAAGTTGTGGAGCAGAGATATAAGCAAATTGCAAAACAGCATAATAAATGCTTTAATAAAGAGGCAGCATTATGAAGTTGCCTAGTGGATTTCTTCTGCAGATTCTTCCACTAATATGACCAACACCATTTACCTAGGGAACAGTTAACACATAACATTTTAATGTTCTTTCTTAACTGGCTTTTTGAGGCACAGAGAAGAGCCCTGTATTGGGCACAGAATACTACTGGCCTTCAATGTAGGGCTTAGACATAGTCACTTCAGTGTCATGTTACAGATACACAAGCAGATGAATTCTCAGGTTTTATGTATAGGAAGTGAATAATTTTTGTATAAGAATGAACCAAGTCATGAGTGACCACCAAGGTTTATTATTTCCTTATGACTGGAATATATATTTTATTATTTCTTAAATATACATCAGTTTTATTCTCAGTCCTAGAACCATACAATTCCTATTTGAGTGTATCAAAGCCAAGAGTGTCTCATGAACATTTCAGTTATTTGATCCAAATAGTATGATTACATTAGCTAAGGGCTTCTTTCCTCTTAACCCAGATGCTCTGCCTATATATCCCATTCCTAAAAGTCTCACTCTGTAAATTAAACCTTGTCACCTGTGAGTTAGCAGGCCAAATGAAAGAGCATTGGAGGAGAAGAGAAAGAGATGAGAAAGAGGAAAGCAGGGACAGGCAGGATGAAGAGGAGGAGGACATGGAGCTAAACATACCTGAGCTAGAACACTAACAGTGCCGCTTTTTATTTTGTAGAAGTTATTCAATCTCTGAGAGTCAGTTTTCTCATCTATAAAGTGGGGGTAATAATACTTTCCCACTCAGGTTGTTGTAAAGAGGGGAGGAAAAGTATACATACAAATTACATTTGGTGTCTCACACATAGAAAGCCCTTCAAATAATATTATGTATTATGATCTTTATTTTTATACAGCCCTGAAGTATTAGCAAGTAAAATAGGGTCAGGAAAGCCTTCCCAATGGAAGAAATTCATACATTATGATGGATTTGTCCACACATTTGTCATGCAGCAGACAGCCTGGATTCTTTTCTGCTTCTGCCATTTGCTGGTTGTGTGACTTCTTATGAGTTATTTAACCTCTCTGGGCTTCATTTACTTCACGTTTTAAATGGGGAAGCTGATGTTAACAACTTGTAGTGTAGATTCGAATATTAAGTGGGATAACACACCAGCACACGGCCTGCCATGCATGAGTGCTCAACAAGTAACCACTGCCCTTTGTGGGCTGGGTGCTCTATTCTTCAAACCGCCTCATAAACTGTGAAAAATCTGTTTCAGACCAGAGTTTGCTTTTAACAGTGTTTGTAATTTTGAACAAATCAGAATATTTCTGGGCCTCAATTTCCTCAAAAAAATTTACAAAAGTGGAAAAATAAGATAGATTAGATGACCTGTTAAGCCATCTGTGGGGTAAATTGCAGAACTTCCAGAATCTCCTGCTTGGCCTTAAGTCCATTTACACATCAACAGGTGTTTACGGTTGCAGCCTCCCGGGCAAGGGGTGGAGAGAGGACTACTATTCTCTCGTCCTCTCTGTTCCTGGTGCCTGCCAGTCACCAGGGACCTGCCCACGGGTTTGACCCAGAAGGGGCAGGTGGGGAAGAGAGTGGGTACAGTGGCTGCAGACACAGAGCACCAAGCAGGCTTTGCTAGTGCAGACCAGGAAGAAAGGAGAGAGAACACTGAGAGCAGCAGCCTGAGGAGACAGACAGGGCCAGGGCTCACTAGTGAATTCAAGCAAGCTGTGAGTAATAAGAAGCCTTTCTCTCAACCTATGCTTTCCCTTGACTTATTTTGGTTTCACCAGTGTTATAAGGGATTCACCCCAGGCCAGAACACCCATTCCCCCTGGAGCCACCACAGGCATTAAATGAGAAAACCATGCAAAAGCACACACACTATAAAGCTCTGCACAAATGTATTTATTTGATGCTGTAAAGGAGGAAAAGGTTTTCCTTAGCCCTCTTAGGGTCCCTGGCTGGATCTGACAGAAACAGATTAATATGAGAAAACCATGCATATTTATTTAACATAATAAATAAGAACCTTACAGGTAATATAATATAATAAGAAGTGTTCATGACATGGGAGCCTTCACAAGGAAATGAAGACCCAAGGAATTGTTAAACCTGTTTCTAGGTTATGTTTGATGAACAAACGGACAGTCATGGAGAAGCCTGATAGGATCAAGAATACAAGGTCAGTGTAGTGAGCTGGGGGAAACTTAGGAATGCCTATTGGCTCAGACTCTTCTCTGTGTCCCTCAGTCTTGGAAGGACATTCCTTTCCTGTAAACATAGGAGGGCACCTCTCACATGAAGATCTTATGACCTACTTCAGGAAGAAGGATGGGAGAAGCTCAGAGAGACCTCCTGCTTCTGTTGTTTTCTCAAACTCTTTCAACTTAAAATATCCAACAAGCCAAGACAGAACATTTTGGGGAAGCCAATGCTGAAACCCATCAATGCTAACTACTCATGTCCTGAACCCTCTCTTCTCTTGGTATATATGAGTCAATCTTCTCTACCTACCCCTTAAATGTCCCATCTCCCTCAGATTCCATCATCAAATCTCCTCAAATCCCTTTTGATTAGATACTCTCCTCCCAAGACATCAATTCACTGAGCTTTAGGGACTGCCTATATGTGAATGACACCCAAATACCTATCTCCAGAGCAAATGGCCTTTCTGAGCTTGATTCAAATCCCCACTTAAATATCCCACAAGCAAATAAAATTCAGCTTGTCCAAAATTAAATTCCCTATTTTCCACCTCATAAATCGCCTCCTCCTCACTTCCTCTCCAGTCAATTAGTTGCTAGGAGTGTGTAATCAGACCCCTAATGTCTGTCATATAGTCACCTTTCTTCCTCCCCACTGTCATAGATGCTATTCAGCTACCACCACCTCACCAGCAATATTCAGCAGTTGTTAGCTCATCTCTAGGCCAGCTTTGAGCCCTCCAACCCATTTTGTAGGCCACAGTCTGTGGGGAAGAGGATCCACCTTTGCTTCCATAGCACCAGGTACCCACCCTTGCTGCAGTATTTCCTTTAATATTCAAATGAATGAGTTTGAGTGGAACACAACTTGAACTTAATTTATAGAATTTACGGATTACCTCTAGATTGTCCTTAGCTTCAGTCCTTAAGGAAAACCAGTTTAGGACATTCGAGTATTTATTGAGAAATATAAAAACATAAAATACATTGGTAATTCATAAAACTGCAATAGCTTAAATGACTAAAAAACCCAACAGTAACCTGGGATAACAGTTTTGAACCTGCCTTTGCAGTGCCCCACTGGTTGTTATTAGTCCAAGTGACAGACTCGTAAGCCACAAAGGGGCTTAATCTGACACTCTGTTTGCTCAGCTTTATACAGGGAAATGGGACATGAGATAGAGTGAGTACACTCTCCACATCTCACCCAGAGGCCCAGAAGCCTCTTTACCCGCAGCTGGTAGGACTGCCACGGAGCAGGTGTATGAGGTCACTGGGCAATAGGGAATTCACCCTCTAATTCCCACCTAGTCCCACTCATGTCAGCCTATGGCTTGCACACTAATTCCCAGCACCCCAGCCCATGTGCAGTTTCACAGATCAAGGGCACATAAGCAAAATACATGCAACACTGCACATTATAGCTTAACTCTGTAGTGGCCAAGGAAATAGTCCTGTGAGGAAATGAGGAAGAGGTCATTAATAGACAGGCCTGGATCAGCCCAAGCCTGATGTGGACCCTTACCCACAGCCTACTATCCTTTCATGTACTCAGTGCTAATGAACCAATCATCAGACGGATAAATTGGGAAGGAAAAGATGATCTTGAGTTATTATAAAATAATGGGACCTACAGATTCTCCAATTAAGTATGTGCCTCATTCTCTCTATGGCTATTACTGTGTCTCCTACATTATCCTACATATTTATTCTTCTGGCTAATGCTTAGCCCAGTAGTAATGGGAACAGTAAGTATTCCTGCAAATACTTCCTGAATGACAGACTTGGGCTTCATATTGGAAGAGGAAGCTACATGAGCTGTGCCTATAATTTGTGGGGGCACCTGTGCAGTAGAAAAGAATGGTCTTGGTTGACATCAGGGGAGGGAAAGTTTAGGGGAACATACTAAGAATGTTGAAATCTCTGCTAGCTAAAAGAGAGCCACAATTATCAGTTAGAGAAGCATTAATTCTTGAATGTCCCTTGAATCATAATTATGTGGAAAGAAGTCTAAAAAAATTAAATCCACACTAAGATGAAACTTGGCTTTTTCTTATCTATAAATTTTTCTTCTCTTATCTATTACAAGCTCAAGTTGTGCTCCACTCAAACTCATTCATTTGAATGAATGTAGCATTTTAAAAAATCAAGTCTAACAGGAAAAAGTACATGTTTGTATTTTGTTTGTTGGGAGTTTTTATAACCAAGAGAATGCCACCAATACTTGAAACCATTTTCATGTTAAGGGCAAGATGGAGATTTCACACAAAGGATTTACTTTGTTTTTCTTTCTCTCCTTTGGGAATTAAAATCATTTCCCTGTCCTAAATTTTGTGGATGCATTTCTAGACTATTTAATAGGTACCAAGTCAGGCAGCCTCACAGGAATTTTCATGTAAGATAATTTAATATTTGAGTAATAAAAAGGATAACCCTATATCAATTGCCTGTTTAATCACTAGTCTTTTATAATCTGGTTAGCCACTAGTTCTTAGGGAGCAATTAGTTCTCTGAAAACTTGAGCTCCTTCATAATTCTCTGACTCACAGCTAAATCTGGTGCAATAAACATATATTTATGTATGCTCCCTCCTGAAACCCCAGTACACTGGGAGGAAACGAATAAGAGAGAAAGAGATCAGGGTGGAGGGAACGGAGAAACAAAAAGATAAAAGAATTAAAGCATCCTTCCAGGAAATCTGACTTCCAAATAATAGGAGTTCTGTAAAAAAAATCACAGAAAATGAAGGGATGAAAATTATCAAGTAAATGATTCAAAACAATTTCTCAGAACTGAAGGACAGAAATTTGAATCCTAAAAGGTCACACTATGATGAAAGAAAGTGCGGGCATGATGGGAAGGAAAAAAATAATATAAATGCATACCACTGAGAAACCTTAGAACATTGGCTATAGAAAAGAAGACTCGAAAAGCTTGGGACCTGGCATGGTGAATGAAAAGGAAAGAAAAGGATGTCACATACCAAGAAGCACAGGATGTCTCCAGCACCAAAGCTATTTCCTGGAACATAGTGGAACAATCCCTCCAAATTTTAAGAATAAAATATACAAGGAGATTCAAGATGGTGGCATGAGAGGTGAGACAGAGAACTTCTCCCAAAACCACATATAATATGAAAATATAGTTAATACAATTAATCCTAAAAGAGCAACAGGAAAGAAGGTGCACCAGACTGAATACAGCTGGAGAACAGAGCAGACCTCATGAAACAGGGCAATGTACCAAACCTTGATCTACAGGACCCAAGCCCTTCCCCCACCCCAGCTCACAGGCAGGAGGAAGAGAAATGGTGTGGGGAGGGGGTGGAAGCCTAGGACTGCTGAACACCCAGCCCTGGAGATCTGCTTTGGGAGCACAAATCTACATTGCATGGTGCTCTGGAGATTAGTGGGGTTGAAAAGCTAAGACAGGCAGTACACTTGGAGAGACTGAGATTCCAGCCATTTGTGGAGGACAGGGATCCACATCCGGCCACTCTGGGACAAAGGAAAGGCGGGCGAGAAGGGATAGGTGGACAAGGTTGTCTGGGCGCACTCTGCCCAGCAGGTTGGGAACTCTTAGGAGTTTCAGACACTCCATCCCCCTGGCCAGCTACTCAGCTCTGAGGCCCCCCACTGTGATATGCAGCCTGCTGTGCCTTCCTCCTGCCTGCCAGCAATAGCTCACAAAGTGGGAATCACTGCCTTGAAGTCAAGCCAACCAGAGGGATGCCCAGCCTATAGCAGCTACAGATGAAAAGTGCAGAAGCTAACACCTGTGTGCTCAGCCTAATGGTTCTGACAGTGGAGACAGGCACTGCATCCGGGAAGCAGGAAACAGCTCTTTCTTCCCCCCAGGCACCAGCGCCACTCCCCTGCAACTTCTGACATCACTCCAGGGGCTGAACAGCTCCAGAGACTGGGGCATCTGGGAACTAGAGGGCGCCACATACAAATATGAAACTTCAAAGGAACCTAGTTCAAACAAAAATCTCAGAAACACCAGAAAAAGGGGCAAATGAAACTGAACACACCAATCTTTCTGAAAAAGAATTAAAAATAAAAATCAGAGGATGGGGCGGAAGATGGCGGTGTGAGTAGAGCAGCGGAAATCTCCTCCCAAAACAACATATATCTATGAAAATATAACAAAGACAACCCTTCCTAGAATAAAGACCAGAGGACACAGGACAATATCCAGACCACATCCGCACCTGAGAGAACCCAGCACCTCGCGAAGGGGGTAAGATACAAGCCCCAGCCCCGCGGGAGCCGAGCGCCCCTCCCCCCAGCTCCCGGCGGGAGAAGAGCAGGCAGAGCGGGAGGGAGACGGAGCCCAGGGCTGCCGAACACCCAGCCCCAGCCATTCGGGCCAGAGTGCAGGGCCCTCGATACTGGGAAAACAGGGCAGCAAGAACAGTGAGCAGGCACTGGAGGCTGGGCGACAGAGGACATAAGAAAAGCGCGCAACCATTTTTTTTTTTTTGCTTTTTTGCTGCTTTGTTTTGGCGAGCGCTTTTGGAAGTCTTAAAGGGACAGGGACCCCAATATTAGGGAAACAGGGCAGAAAGACCGGTGAGCAGAGGCCTGAGGCTGGCACCGGAGAATAAAGAAAAACGAACGACCACCTTTATTTTCTTAATTAAAATTTTTTTTTTTTTTTAATTAAAAAAATTTTTTTTCTTGTTTTTTTTGTGGTCGTTGTTTTGTTTTGGCGGGTGCTTTTTGGAAGTCTTAAAGGGGCAGGGCGGGACACTTAATCCAGAGGTAGGGAATCCGGGACCTCTGGGCACCCTAACCCCTGGGCTGCAGGGAGCAGGGAGGCCCCTTACGGAGATAAATAGCCTCCCAGCAGCTCCTGCTCCAACGCGACTCCACCATTTTGGAGTAGCTGCCCGAGCCAGGCCACGCCCACAGCAACAGCGGAGATTAACTCCATAGCAGCCGGGCAGGAAGCAGAAACCCTGTCTGCGCGCAGCTGCGCAGGACAAGCCACTAGAGGTCGCTGTTCTCCCAGGAGAGGAGGGCCACAAACCAACAAGAAAGGAAGTCCTTCCAGCCGTCACTCGTCCCAGTTCTGCAGACTATTCCTATCACCATGAAAAGGCAAAGCTACAGGCAGACAAAGATCACAGAGACAACACCAGAGAAGGAGACAGACCTAACCAGTCTTCCTGACAAAGAATTCAAAATAAGAATCATAAACATGCTGACAGAGATGCAGAGAAATACGCAAGAAAAATGGGATGAAGTCCGGAAAGAGATCACAGATGCCAGAAAGGAGATCGCAGAAATGAAACAAACTCTGGAAGGGTTTATAAGCAGAATGGATAGAATGCAAGAGGCCATTGATGGAATTGAAATCAGAGAACAGGAACGCATGGAAGCTGACATAGAGAGAGACAAAAGGATCTCCAGGAATGAAACAATATTAAGAGAACTGTGTGACCAATCTAAAAGGAGCAATATCCGTATTATAGGGGTCCCAGAAGAAGAATAGAGAGGCAAAGAGATGGAAAGTATCTTAGAAGAAATAATTGCTGAAAACTTCCCCACACTGGGGGAGGAAGTAATCAAACAGACCACGGAAATACACAGAACCCCCAACAGAAAGGATCCAAGAAGGACAACACCAAGACACATAATAATTAAAATGGCAAAGATCAAGGACAAGGAAAGAGTGTTAAAGGCAGCTAGAGAGAAAAAGGTCACCTATAAAGGGAAACCCATCAGGCTAACGTCAGATTTCTCAACAGAAACCCTACAGGCCAGAAGAGAATGGCATGATATATTTAATACAATGAAACAGAAGGGCCTTGAACCAAGGATACTGTATCCAGCACGACTATCATTCAAATATGACGGTGGGATTAAACAATTCCCAGACAAACAAAAGCTGAGGGAATTTGCTTTCCACAAACCACCTCTACAGAACATCTTACAGGGACTGCTCTAGATGGGAGCACTCCTAGAAGGAGCACAGCACAAAACACCCAACATATGAAGAATCGAGGAGGAGGAACAAGAAGGGAGAGAAGAAAAGAATCTCCAGACAGTGTATATAACAGCTCAATAAGCGAGCTAAGTTAGGCAGTAAGATACTAAAGAGGCTAACCTTGAACGATTGGTAACCACGAATTTAAAGCCTGCAATGGCAATAAGTACATATCTTTCAATAGTCACCCTAAATGTTAATGGGTTGAATGCACCAATCAAAAGACACAGAGTAACAGAATGGATAAAAAAGCAAGACCCATCTATATGCTGCTTACAAGAAACTCACCTCAAACCCAAAGACATGTACAGACTAAAAGTCAAGGGATGGAAAAACATATTTCAAGCAAACAACAGTGAGAAGAAAGCAGGGGTTGCAGTACTAATATCAGACAAAATAGACTTCAAAACAAAGAAAGTAACAAGAGATAAAGAAGGACACTACATAATGATAAAGGGCTCAGTCAAACAAGAGGATATAACCATTCTAAATATATATGCACCCAACACAGGAGCACCAGCATATGTGAAACAAATACTAACAGAACTAAAGGGGGATATAGACTGCAATGCATTCATTCTAGGAGACTTCAACACACCACTCACCCCAAAGGATAGATCCACTGGGCAGAAAATAAGTAAGGACACGGAAGCACTGAACAACACAGTAGAGCAGATGGACCTAATAGAGATCTATAGAACTCTACATCCAAAAGCAGCGGGATATACATTCTTCTCAAGTGCACATGGAACATTCTCCAGAATAGACCACATACTAGGCCACAAAAAGAGCCTCAGAAAATTCCAAAAGATTGAAATCCTACCAAACAACTTTTCAGACCACAAAGGCATAAAACTAGAAATAAACTGTACAAAGAAAGCAAAGAGGCTCACGAACACATGGAGGCTTAACAACACGCTCCTAAATAATCAATGGATCAATGACCAAATCAAAATGGAGATCCAGCAATATATGGAAAGAAATGACAACAACAACACTAAGCCCCAACTTCTGTGGGACACAGCAAAAGCAGTCTTAAGAGGAAAGTATATAGCAATCCAAGCATATTTAAAAAAGAAAGAGCAATCCCAAATGAATGGTCTAATGTCACAATTATCGAAATTGGAAAAAGAAGAACAGATGAGGCCTAAGGTCAGCAGAAGGAGGGACATAATAAAGATCAGAGAAGAAATAAATAAAATTGAGAAGAATAAAACAATAGCAAAAATCAATGAAACCAAGAGCTGGTTCTTCGAGAAAATAAACAAAATAGATAAGCCTCTAGCCAGACTTATTAAGAAGAAAAGAGAGTCAACACAAATCAACAGTATCAGAAACGAGAAAGGAAAAATCACGACGGACCCCACGGAAATGCAAAGAATTATTGGAGAATACTATGAAAACCTATATGCTAACAAGCTGGGAAACCTAGGAGAAATGGACAACTTCCTAGAAAAATATAACTTTCCAAGATTGACCCAGGAAGAAACAGAAAATCTAAACAGACCAATTACCAGCAATGAAATTGAAGAGGTAATCAAAAAACTACCAAAGAACAAAACCCCCGGGCCAGATGGATTTACCTCGGAATTTTATCAGACATACAGGGAAGACATAATACCCATTCTCCTTAAAGTCTTCCAAAAAATAGAGGAGGAGGGGATACTCCCAAACTCATTCTATGAAGCTAACATCACCCTAATACCAAAACCAGGCAAAGACCCCACCAAAAAAGAAAACTACAGACCAATATCCCTGATGAACGTAGATGCAAAAATACTCACCAAAATATTAGCAA
This sequence comes from Manis pentadactyla, assembly GCF_030020395.1. Classification (NCBI taxonomy): domain Eukaryota; kingdom Metazoa; phylum Chordata; class Mammalia; order Pholidota; family Manidae; genus Manis; species Manis pentadactyla. The sequence continues at coordinate 84,142,279 of NC_080023.1, read as the reverse complement.
ACCGAATTCAAAAATACATCAAAAGGATCATACACCATGACCTAGTGGGATTCATTCCAGGGATGCAAGGATGGTACAACATTCGAAAGTCCATCAACATCATCCACCACATCAACAAAAAGAAAGACAAAAACCACATGATCATCTCCATAGATGCTGAAAAAGCATTTGACAAAGTTCAACATCCATTCATGTTAAAAACTCTCAGCAAAATGGGAATAGAGGGCAAGTACCTCAACATAATAAAGGCCATCTATGATAAACCCACAGCCAACATTATATTGAACAGCGAGAAGCTGAAAGCATTTCCTCTGAGATCGGGAACTAGACAGGGATGCCCACTCTCTCCACTGTTATTTAACATAGTACTGGAGGTCCTAGCCACGGCAATCAGACAAAATAAAGAAATACAAGGAATCCAGATTGGTAAAGAAGAAGTTAAACTGTCACTATTTGCAGATGACATGATACTGTACATAAAAAACCCTAAAGACTCCACCCCAAAACTACTAGAACTGATATCGGAATACAGCAAAGTTGCAGGATACAAAATCAACACACAGAAATCTGTGGCTTTCCTATATACTAACAATGAACCAACAGAGAGAGAAATCAGGAAAACAACTCCATTCACAATTGCATCAAAAAAAATAAAATACCTAGGAATAAACCTAACCAAAGAAGTGAAAGACTTATACTCTGAAAACTACAAGTCACTCTTAAGAGAAATTAAAGGGGACACTAACAGATGGAAACTCATCCCATGCTCGTGGCTAGGAAGAATTAATATCGTCAAAATGGCCATCCTGCCCAAAGCAATATACAGATTTGATGCAATCCCTATGAAACTACCAGCAACATTCTTCAATGAACTGGAACAAATAATTCAAAAATTCATATGGAAACACCAAAGACCCCGAATAGCCAAAGCAATCCTGAGAAAGAAGAATAAAGTAGGGGGGATCTCACTCCCCAACTTCAAGCTCTACTATAAAGCCATAGTAATCAAGACAATTTGGTACTGGCACAAGAGCAGAGCCACAGACCAATGGAACAGACTAGAGAATCCAGACATTAACCCAGACATATATGGTCAATTAATATTTGATAAAGGAGCCATGGACATACAATGGCGAAATGACAGTCTCTTCAACAGGTGGTGCTGGCAAAACTGGACAGCTACATGTAGGAGAATGAAACTGGACCATTGTCTAACCCCATATACAAAAGTAAACTCAAAATGGATCAAAGACCTGAATGTAAGCCATGAAACCATTAAACTCCTGGAAGAAAACATAGGCGAAAACCTCTTAGACATAAACATGAGTGACCTCTTCTTGAACATATCTCCCCGGGCAAGGAAAACAACAGCAAAAATGAGTAAGTGGGACTATATTAAGCTGAAAAGCTTCTGTACAGCAAAAGACACCATCAATAGAACAAGAAGGATCCCTACAGTATGGGAGAATATATTTGAAAATGACACATCCGATAAAGGCTTGACGTCCAGAATATATAAGGAGCTCTCACGCCTCAACAAACAAAAAACAAATAACCCAATTAAAAAATGGGCAGAGGAACTGAAGAGACAGTTCTCCAAAAAAGAAATACAGATGGCCAACAGACACATGAAAAGATGCTCCACATCGCTAATTATCAGAGAAATGCAAATTAAAACTACAATGAGGTATCACCTCACACCAGTAAGGATGGCTGCCATCCAAAAGACAAACAACAACAAATGTTGGCGAGGCTGTGGAGAAAGGGGAACCCTCCTACACTGCTGGTGGGAATGTAAGTTAGTTCAACCATTGTGGAAAGCAGTATGGAGGTACATCAAAATGCTCAAAACAGACTTACCATTTGACCCAGGAATTGCACTCCTAGGAATTTACCCTGAGAATGCAGCAATCAAGTTTGAGAAAGACAGATGCACCCCTATGTTTATTGCAGCACTATTTACAATAGCCAAGAATTGGAAGCAACCTAAATGTCCATCAATAGATGAATGGATAAAGAAGATGTGGTACATATACACAATGGAATACTACTCAGCTATAAGAAAAGGGCAAATCCAATCATTTGCAGCAACATGGATGGAGCTGGAGGGTATTATGCTCAGTGAAACAAGCCAAGCGGAGAAAGAGAAATACCAAATGATTTCACTTATCTGTGGAATATAAGAACAAAGGAAAAACTGAAGGAACAAAACAGCAGCAGAATCACAGAACTCAAGAATGGACTAACAGGTACCAAAGGGAAAGGGACTGGGGAGGATGGGTGGGTAGGGAGGGATAAGGGGGGGAGAAGTAGGGGGGTATTAAGATTAACATGCATGGGGGGGTAGGAGAAAAGGGAGGGCTGTACAACACAGAGAAGGCAAGTAGTGATTCTACAACATTTTGCTATGCTGATGGACAGTGACTGTAAAGGGGTTTATAGGGGAGACCTGGTATAGGGGAGAGCCTAGTAAACATAATATTCGTCATGTAAGTGTAGATTAGTGATAGCAAAAAAAAAAAAAAAAAAAACGGGCAGTTCCTGTGTGGTAACCTCCAACGAGTTCTACACAAGGGTATAAAGGGCATATAAAAGTGTAGGCAAAGGGTCTGTTTGTGTTTATACAGAGGATCAAAGCCTAATTGGGCTACCCCGAAAATGAACTAAGATACGATATGAAAAAGAACTTCCAACATCTGCACCCTCTGGAAGACTCATGCCAGAAGATGATCATCAAAAAACCCCAACAAAGATCCACGCACTGCTACAGCTGTAGATGCACTCATCCCACCAGTTCCTGGACCTGCCATGGGAATGAGGAAGGAGATATCTAAGCTGGCCTGTGCATACAGTAAAACAACAAATGTGACTGGATCTATACTGTTGGAACTCAACCAAGAATTTGGAGAAGTGCAAATTGTAGCGCTCCAAAGTCTTACAACTACAAACTATTTATTGTTAAAAGAACATATGGCATGTGAACAGTCCCCAGGAATGGGTTGTTTTAATTTGTCTGATTTCTCTCAGACTGTTCAAGTTCATTTGGACAATATCCACCATATCATAGATAAGTTTTCACAAATGCCTAAGGTGCCTAACTGGTTTTCTTGGTTTCACTGCAGATGGCTGGTAATTACAGATATGCTTTGGTTATGTAACTATACTCCTATTATGTTAATGTGTGTGTGCAATTTAAGTAGTAGCTTAAAACCTATACATGCTGAAGTTACTCTACAAGAAGATATATCAAAGAAATAATCAATCTTCCCATGTTTTCTTCCGCCTGCTACTTCTATAGCTTTTCTTCTTCCTTCCTAATTACAACCCTTAAATAGAATTCGTGCCTCATATCAAATTTACCGAGTATCATAATTCTTCCAAGTGGTAAAGATACCTCAAGACAAATGCTGGGCATAGAAGCCACAGGGCATAAATATGCAAAGAAGTAAAAAGCTAACTTTTTCAAACAATAAGGCTTCTCTCTCACTTACCAACTTCACATTTCCCTGTATGGCCCCGGAAGATGACTGGTTAGCCAGAGACGGGTAAGATTCCTCAAGGGAGGAACAACCTAAGACAGGCACAGTCGCAGGGGGGCCATCAGGTGAGAAATTGGGGATCAACAGAGGTGAGGCTTAGAACCTCACCCCCCCGTTCTGAGAGAAATCTTCTGCATACGTGGATGTTTTATTGCCCTGGTCTAGCTTGGATTAACACATAGTCTACAGGCACACACCTGATCATCTACATGTGCTCTCTTACAACACTAAACTATGTTTTCTACCTTTATCTTGTATCTACCTACCACTTCAGCATTTTATTAAAAATAATAATAATAAAGAGAGAAATGTGGTATCCACATATAAATCAAGTATAAAAACCAAATGAGTATTCATATTTGAACTGACTGTTTATAGTTCATAATGCATGAGCAAAACCGAAAGTTTCTGTGATGACTGCCCTTGTACTGTTCACTATGTAACTTATTCATTATGTAAGAATTTGTTCTACATGTAAAAACTTGTTTGTTATGCCTCAGAAGATTGGAGACTGACAAAAATTAGGCTTGGGGTGGAATAATGATTGTGCATTGAGCATTGACTCCCCTATGCAGAATTTTATTGTCGTTAACAACCATTTGATCAATAAATATGAGAGATGCCCTCACAAAAAAAAAAAAAAAAAAAAAAAAAAAAAAGGACAGACTTCCAATGGTAAAATAAATTAGTAACCGGGATGTAATGTATAGCATAAGGAATATAGTCAAGATATTGTAACAGCCTGGTAGGGTGATAGCTGGAACCTAGAATTATGTATATAAATGTTCTACCACTGTGTTGTACACTTGAAACTCATGTAATGTAATACTGTGTGTCAACTACCCTTCAATAAAAAATAATTATTTTAAAAAAAAAATAAATAAATAAATAAATAAAAAATAAATAAATAAAAATCATACACATGCTCATGGAGGTGCAGAAAAATATTCAAGAACACAGGGACAAATTTAGGATGGAGATTCAATCATTAAGAAACTCAATTCTGAAATGAAACATAAATTGGAGGGATTTAAAAGCATATTAGATGTAGTAGAAGAGACAGTAAATGGAATAGAAATTAGAGAAAAGAAATAGTTTCTCTTCTCTCTGTGCCAAAGAAGCTGAGGCAAAGAGAGAAAAAAGGATATATAAGAATGAAAGAATATTGAGAGAGCTGTGTGACCAATACAAACAGAATAACATTTGCATTATAGGGGTACCAAAAGAAGAGAGAGAAAAAGGGATAGAAAGTGCCCTTCAGGAGATAATTGCTGAAAACTTCTCCAATCTGGGGAAGGAGATAGTCTCTCAGGCCATGGAGATGATGCACAGATCTCCCAACACAAGGGACCCAAAGAAAACATCAAGACATATAATAATTAAAATGGCAAAGATCAAAGATAAAAACAGACTTTTAAAAGCAGCTAGAGAGAGAGAGAAAAAAGATCACATAAAAAGGAAAACCCATCAGGCTATCATCAGACTTCTCAACAGAAACCTTACAGGCCAGAAGGGAGTGGCATGATGTATTTAATGCAATGAGGCAGAAGGGCCTCAAACCAAGAATACTCTACCCAGCAAGATTATCCTTTAAATTTGAAGGAGGGATTAAACAAGTCTCAGATAAGCAAAACTAAGAGAATTTACCTCCCGCAAACCACCTCTCCAGTGTATTTTGGAAGGACTGCTATAGATGGAAGTATTCCTAAGGCAAAATAGCTGTCACAATGGGGAAATAAAGCCACAACAAAGAAAGAAGAACAATTAGTTACTAAGCAGATACAAAATCAAGTCAACTATCCCCAAAGTCAATCAAGGAATAGACAAAGAGTGCAGAATATGATATCTAATATGTAAAGAATAGAAGAGGAAGAAAGGAGGGAAAAAATAAAAGAATCTTTAGGTTGTGTTTATAATACCATACTAAGTGAGTTACATTAGACTGTTAGGTAGTAAGGAAATTACCCTTGAACTTTTGGTAACCATGAATCTAAAGCCTACAATGGCAATAAGTACATACCTGTCGATAATCACCCTAAATGTAAATGTACTGAATGCACCAATCAAAAGACATAGAGTCACTGAATGGATAAAAAAACAAGACCCATCTATATGCTGCCTACAAGAGATTCACTTCAAACCCAAAGACACGCACAGACTGAAAGTGAAGGGGTGGAAAAAGATATTTCATGCAAATAACAGGGAGAAAAAAGCAGGAGTTGCAGTACTTGTATCAGACAAAATAGACTTCAAAACAAAGAAAGTAGCAAGGGATAAAGAAGAGCATTACATAATGATAAAGGGATCGGTCCAACAAAAGGATAAAACTATTATAAATATATATGCACCCAACACAGGATCACCTACATATGTGAAACAAATACTAACAGAATTAAACAGGGAAATAGAATGCAATGTATTCATTTTAGGAGACTTCAACACACCACTCAGTCCAAAGGACAGATCAACCAGACAGAAAATAAGAAAGAAGACAGAACTACTGAACAACACCTTAGAACAGAGGGACCTAATGGACATCTACAGAACATTCCATCCAAAAGCAACAGAATACACATTCTCAAGTGCACATGGGACATTTTCAAGAATACGTCATATATTAGGCCACAAAAAGAGCCTCAGTAAATTCAAAAAGTTTGAAATTGTACCAACCTGCTTCTCAGACCACAAAGGTATGAAACTAGAAATAAATTACACAAAGGAAGTGAAAAAGCCCACAAACACATGGAGGCTTAACAAAATGCTCCTAAATAATCAATGGGTCAATGACTAAATAAAAACAGAGATCAAGCAATATATGGAGACAAATGACAATAATAATCCAACACCACAAAAATCTGTGGGACACAGCGAAGGCCGTGCTAAGAGGGAAATAAATTGCAATACAGGTCTACCTCAGGAAAGAAGAACAATCCCATATGAACAGTCTAAAATCACAATTAATCAAACTATAAAAAGAAGAATAGATGAGGCCCAAAGTCAGTAGAAAACTGGAGGGACATAATAAAGATGAGGGCAGAAATTCAAAAATCTAGAAGAATAAAACAATAGAAAAAATCAATGAAAGCAGGAGCTGGTTCTTCAAGAAAATAAACAAAATAGATAAACCCCTAGCCAGACTTATCAAGAAAAAAGAGAGTCTACATACATAAACAGGATCAGAAATGAGAAAGGAAAAATCACTATGGACACCATAGAAATACAAAGAATTATGAGATAATACTATGAAAAATTATATGCTAACATACTGTATAACCTTGATGAAATGGACAACTTTCTAGAAAACTACAACCTCCTAAGGCTGACCCAGGAAGAAACAGAAAATCTGAATAGACCAATTACCAGCAAGGAAACTGAATTGGTAATCAAAAAACTACCCAAGAACAAAACACCTATACCAGATGGTTTCATTCCTAAATTTTATCAAACATTTAGTGAGAACCTAATACTCATACTCCTTAAAGTATTCCAAAAAGTAGAACAGGAGGAAATACTCTCAAACTCATTCTATGAGGCCAGCAACATTTTAATACCATGCAAAGACACCACGAAAAAAGAAAATTACAGACCAATATCCCTGATGAATATAGATGCAAAAATATTAGCAAACCGAATTAAAAAACACATAAAAAAGATGATCCATTATGATCACGTAGGATTTATTCCAGAGATGCAAGGATGGTACAACATTTGAAAATCCATAAACATCATCCACCACATCAACAGAAAGGACAAAAACCACATGACCATCTCCAGAGATGCTGAAAAAGCATTTGACAAAATTCAATATCCATTCATGATAAAAACTCTCAGCAAAATGGGTACAGAAGGCAAGTACCTCAACATAATAAAGTCCATATATGACAAACCCACGGCCAACATAATACTTAACAGAGAGAAGCTGAAAGCTTTTCCTTTAAGATTGAGAACAAGACAAGGATGCCCACTCTCCCCACTTTTATTCAACATAGTTCTGGATGTCCTAGCCATGGCAATCAGACAACACAAAGAAATAAAAGGCATCCAGATTGGCAAGGAAGAACTCAAACTGTCCCTGTTTGCAGATGACATGATATTGTACATAAAAACCCTAAAGAATCCACTCCAAAACAACTAGATCTAATATCTAAATTCAGCAAAGTTGCAGGATACAAAATCAATACACAGAAATCTGTGGCATTCCTATGCACTAATGGAGAAATAGTAAAAAGAGAAATCGGGAAAACAATTTCATTCACAATTGCATCAAAAAGAATAAAATACCTAGGAGAACAGCTAACCAAGGAAGTGAAAGAACTATACTCTGAAAACTACAAGACAATCATGAGAGAAATTAAACAAGACACCACCAAATGGAAACACATCCTGTGCTCATGGATACGAATTATTAATATTGTCAAAATGGCCATCCTGCCTAAAGCAATCTACAGATTCAATGCAATCCCTATCAAAATACCTACAGCATTCTTCAGTGAACTAGATCAAATAGTTCTAAAATTCATATGAAACCACAAAAGACCCTGAATAGCCAAAGCAATCCTGAGGAGGAATAAGAAAGTGAGGAGATTATGCTCCTCGGCTTCAAGTTCTACAACAAAGCCGCAGTAATTAAGACAATTTGGTACTGGCACAAGGACAGACCCATAGACCAATGGAACAGACAGAGAGCCCAGATAAAAACTCAGGCATATGTGGTCCACTAATATACAATAAGGGAGCTATGGATATGCAATGGGGAAACGACAGCCTCTTCAACAACTGGTGTTGGCAAAACTGGACAGCTACATGCAAGAGAATGAAACTGGATTATTGTCTAACCCCATACACAGAAGTAAACTCAAAATGGATCAAAGACCTGAATGTAAGTCATAAAATCATAAAACTCTTAGAAAAAAACATAGGTAAAAATCTCTTAAATATAAACATGAGCAACTTTTTCCTGAACACATCTCCTCAGGCAAGGGAAACAAAATAAAAAATTAACAAATGGGACTATGTCATGCTAAAAAGCTTCTGTACAGCAAAGGACACCATCAGCAGAAAAAAAAGGCATCCTACAATATGGAAGAATATATTTGTAAATGACATATCTGACAAGGGGTTAACATCCAAAATATATAAAGAACTCACATGCCTCAACACCCAAAAAGCATATAACCCTTTTAAAAACTGGGTGGAGGATATGAACAGACACTTCTCCAAAGAAGAAATTCAGATGGCCAACAGGCACATGAAAAGATGCTCCACATCATTAACTATCAGGGAAATGCAAATTAAAACCACAATGAGATATCACCTTACACCAGTTAGGATGGCCAACATAAAGAAGACTAGGAACAACAAATGCTGGTGAGGATGTGGAGAAAGGGGAACCCTCCTACACTGCTGGTGGGAATGTAAACTAGTTCAACCATTGTGGAAAGCAGTAGGGAAGTTACTAAAAAAACTCAAAATAGAAATACCATTTGACCCAGGAATTCCACTCCTAGGAATTTACCATAAGAATACAGGAGACCAGTTTGAAATAGACAGATGCACCCCTATGTTTATCGCAGCACTATTTATAATAGCCAAAACATAGAAGCACCCTAAGTGTCCATCAGTAGATGAATGGATAAAGAAGATGTGGTCCATATACACAAATGGAATATTATTCAGCCATGAGAAGAAAACAAATCCTACCATTTGCAACAACATGGATGGAGCTAGAGGGTATTATGCTCAGTGAAATAAGCCAGGTGGAGAAAGACAAGTACCAAATGATTTCACTCATCTTTGGAGTATAAGAACAAACAAAAACTGAAGGAACAAAAGAGCAGCAGACTCACAGAACCCAAGAATGGACTAACAGTTGCCAAAGGGAAAGGGACTGGGGGATGTGGGTGGGAAGGGAGGGAGAAGGGGAATAAGGGACATTACAGCACACATAATGTATGGGGGAACATGGGGAAGGCACTGTAGCACAGAGAAGAGAAGTAGTGACTCTATAGCATCTTACTACATGATGGCAGTGACTGTAATGGGGTATGTGGTGGGAACTTAATAATGGGGGGAATCTAGTAACCACAATGTTGCCCATGTGATTTTATATTAATGATGCCAAAATAAAAATAAATAAATAAATAAAAAGGAAAAACTGCATATATATAAATCTAGAATTCTACACCCAATCCAACTACAGAATAAGTGTGGTGGTAGAATTAGGACACTTTCATTTTCAGATATGCAAAGGTCTCAGATTCTACCTCTTATGCAGTCTTGCGGGAAGCTACTAGAGGATGGGCTCCACCACAATAGGAGAGTAAACCAAGAAGGGGAAATTCTCAGGATCCAAGATGAGGGATCCAGTACAGAGGGAGGTAAAGGGAACTTCTAGGGTGATGTTAGTGGGAAATCCCCACTGAGGAGCAGGTGAAGAGGACAAATAGTCCAGAGTGGAGCAGCAGGATGGAAGGTATGTCCTACCATGGGGAAATGGAGAGATTACCTGAACTGTTGAGTATATTAAGAGGATGTCATTACTTTGTGAAGCAACACAGGATGAATTAGACATGGGCACATGGAAAACTAAGCAAATAAAAAAAAAGGAATTATAACTACCTGGAAAACAAAGCTGTAATTATAAGAAGCAATTGTAATCATAATATTGATCAGGATCAGGATAAGGTAACCCAAAAAATGGCACTTTTTTGGCTTATTGCATATTTTAAGCTGAAAGTCTGAGAAAACAGCAGAAGCAAAAAGTCTCTGTGACTTTCCCCCACTATTTTCCCTGAAGCAGGTCATAAGGCCTTCATTTGAGAGGTGCCCTCCCTATGCTCCCAGGAAAAGGGCACCTTTATCTCCGAAACCCAGAATCCAAATGAACAGCCTTTGCTAAATTTCCCCCGGTTTGCTATACGGAGCTCATAACTTTTGTCTTACCAGGTTTGTCCACTACTGTCCACTCTTCATCAAACCTAGCAGAAAAATGCTCAGGTTTAACCATTTCTTCAGCTCTTCATTTCTTTATGAAGACTCTCATTTTATGTAAATTTATATTCAAAAGAATTGTATACTCTTCTCCTGGTCTATCTTTGTCAGTTTAATTTTCAGACTCAAACTAAGACCCTAAGAGGGTCAAGAAGATTTTTTTCTACCCTTCGATACACATAGGTCAACTGTGAATAATATTTAAATGGTCATAATAATGAAAACTGAACATTCATTTAGCCAAAAGTGAACACATATCTTTAGAAAGAGGAGAGGGTAACTTCGCGTTGGAGGGAAAAAAGGTATTAGAAATAGGAACTAGAAAAAGGAATAGAAAAAGGAATATATAAATGGAACAAAACAGCATTAAATAAATGTGTGATTTAGAAATGTGACAGTAAATATCAGGAAAAATATCTGTAAAGTTTTCCTTTAGGAGCAATAATCATGAGATGGAAGAAGACAGGCATTTTAAAATTAAAATCCTTGAAAAATATTTGACTTTTTAAACTAAATTTATGTATAGCTTTGAAAATAAAAATCTAGAAAGTAGAAAAAATATCACTGCTTTATCTTCAGAGATTCAAAATAAATAATGACAAATTAACATCTCTTAGATGGTTGACCTAGGAAAATAAACATTGAATGTGTTTAGACACTTGTGGTCTCTGCTGGTGCTTAAGGGCATAATAATTCATAGCTAGCAATACTACTAGAATTCTTTTCGGGATATGACATTCCCATCTTGAATCCCATCACTGTATAACTGCTCTGCCCAAATTCAATGGTGCTGCTAGCTGCAGAGTCATATGGGCATCCAGTAGTCCAACTCTCAAGCTGTGTCATGGACCACAACTTAGGTGTGAGCAGGGAATCAAAATAGTGTTTTCGTTACTCATTGTCATCATGGTATGTTTATCACAACTGTTCCAATTTAATCTCACATTTATAGCAATGAGAACCAACACAGTGCTGGCCTTTGGTTAACTCTGCTATAAATGCTAAAATAAAATGTGGGCACGGAAAGAGCCATGGGTATTTCAGTGAGGACTTCCTGCTGTAGCATTCTGGTAAGTTTTAAATGGTTGGAATTTATAGCTATTTTGGAGACATTATCCATTTTAAAGTGCTTAGAACACAAAAGATCTATTGCTGAGTTATTAATAACTGGTATTTTAAACAGAGAAAATAGTCATATAAATTTATCAGCACTCCACACAAAAGGGAGACATAGCTTCTCTCTGTCTCTTTTTATCACTGTATTTTCATGGGGCTGGTGATTATTCACCCAAAGCAGATAGGAAACCTTGGCTATAACAACAAAAAACAAAATCAATCTGTTTCCTTTCACAGTCCAGAGCCACCCATCATTCAACTTGTAAGGATAAATCAAATTTATTTAACATTTTCATTTGGATTCAGCTATAATTACTAATGATATAGGGTCCATTAAAGGAGGACAGCTTCCTAGGAGTCAGCTATTTGTCTTGTTGTTAGAGGAAAGAACTCCCCCGAAGGCAGAATCAGGACCATTCCTGGTATATCCAGCTAGTTCTCAGTTATCAGTACTGATAAATGAAAGTTGTTCTAATGCCTGAATAAAAGACTAGTTCTACTTTGTTGTTTTAGGTCAGTGGAAAACTGAACCTGTTTAGCTTCAACTGAGGAACAGAAAAATTTTTAATCTTCCATGTAACATCTCTGGAAGAATAAACAAGATATTAGTAATAGTGGTCAACTCTAAAGAGGAAGACTGGGTGGGTGGGGGTTAGGAGTGATGGGGTAAGGAGCTAGTCACAGGGTTAGTGGACTTTCTTCATAAGAATTCTTCTAAAAACTAACTTTTAAAAATGCTTCATGTGAGGGTATATCTGTAGTCTTAGAATCTTCATCTAACTGCCCTCACTCAGACATTGGCATTGCCTGTCAGCACAGCAATAACAACAGGTTCTGTCCAGGGTCAGAGGGAGTGGGGCGGGGGGCTGAATTTCGATGCTCCCAACAGTTTCATTTCTTTGGGGGATGGATATCAGGTGTCAGCCATTAATTAAGAGAAAGAAATGCGAGATTGAGTGGTAAATTTAAATGCAGCTGTAAGGACTGATATAAAGACTGGTATCCAGCCTGGCATCCTTAAAGACCTAAGGTGTTTTTCTAGCTGCAATTGATGCTTAGAATAAGAACTTGAACTTTTTCATCTATTGATAAATACATTTTCTTTACTTTGCTGCCACAAATCTGCTGACAGTCTCCCTCCCACCACCTCTGCAACACCCCATCTCCTTTATTTACCTGCATTTAAATCATCCACTCTACTACCCGGACCTGCTAGCCAATCTACTACTTTAATGTAAGACTATGCTTAAATATGAGTGAGAACACTGGTAGCAAGAGTATCAGTAAACTTTTATTCTTCTCATATGGCATTCCAATTATTTAAAAGGTCTACGTTTTCAGTACCAAACTAATTTTCAAAAGATAAAAACGTTAACTGTAATTGATACCATTCCTCCAATACTCCAGCTAAGTTTGTATAAATTAGACTCTGTTTATATGATTCTTAGCAGCTGGCAAAAAAAATGGAGAAATGAAAAGCTAGCTATCTGGTGTCAAGTTATTATTTTGACTACATTTTAGTAAGTTTTTTCTTTTCCAAGTTGTTCGATAACTTTTTTTTTAATTAACTAGTTAATTCAGGAAATTCAAATTTGTAGTATAACTTTATAGAATTGTTTGATGTGTATAATGCTGAATAAATCTATCTTCAATATTTCCAAGAAAACTGATACACTTCATCTATAAAATCTTAAATCTGGAGCACTGTGGAAAAAAACACAGTGTGGTTCCCATTTTATATCACTATGATTTACAACCATTCGCATTTCTTCCTCTTTCCCAGTTCTGTCTTGTGTCCTGGAACTGAGCCACTTACCTCCCATTTACTCCATGAATCTGGAGTGCGTGTCTTGTACCTCGGCACATTTGCTCCCAAGGCATAAATATTATTGGCCTGGGATCTTCTTTTCTGCTCTTGAGACACCACGCCCTTTGTCTTTGTCTTCCCTAGCTGGCTTCCCTGTTCTGTCCGTGCTCACGTAATAGCAGAGGGCTTTTGCTGCTTTTGGCCTGGTGTGGGCTCTCCAGGGGTCCTTTATTCTACCTTCCCCTTCTCTCAATTTCTGTTCTTTCATCCACCCTCCAGGCTTCAACTTCACTGGGTAGCTGGCTTCCTCTTCTGGCTTATGCCTGAGGTAAAACAGCTGTCTTTTAAAGATAAGAACCAGAGAACAGCGATTTCAGACATAAAAAATAACTAAGAAAGACAAAAAGTCCCTTTCCCTAAAATTTGCCTTGTCATTAGCTCTTTTTTTATGCTTAACACCCACATTTATTTCTCCTGTCCCTCTTTTTAAACAGACCAAGTCAGTCAAACTACCTCACCTGAAGAAAAATAAAATAGTGAAAAGGAAGTCCTTGACTCCAGGTTGTTTGTGTCAAATACAAAAGGAAAGGTGGCTAACTTGAATCTTCTTCATTTCTAGTAACTGAACATTATAGATAGTTATATCGTTTATACAATTATAGAATGATAAAAAGAAAGTGTTTTGAACCAAAAAAACAGTATATGACAGAAAGATGAACCAGAAGGAAATGAACTGTTAACACCAAGGAAAATGGGAAGAAAAGTAAGGTAAGCTAGAAATCATGAAACACATGTAATACATAGATTATATTGATAAGGTTAATTCGCACATCAGGACCCATTAATGGAGGCCTCCCCACTGCCCCTCACCATGTCACAAATCTCAGTCAGCCTTCCCTTAGGGGAAACACACCACTGTCAACTATAACTAACACACACCAATCAATCCTCCAACTCAGCTCTGGCTGGCTCACCTTGGAGAACAGGACTTGTAGCTTACGTAAAGGGAGATCCCAGATCTGCCAGCCAATCACGCACTGTGTCCATGTTGCCTCTTCTGAGGCTCTATACAACTTGCTCTTGCCCAGAATCCCTCGGGAAGATGCTCTACGGCATGTCAAGCACTGCACTCCTCCCATCCATGGATGGTCTCCCTTAAATAAAAGACATCGAACTGGATACTAAATTGTTTTAGTTTTGTCATTTGACAGTAATCTTCATCGATTTGTGATGGGATTACATCCCATAAACCCATTTTAAGTTAAGAATGCCTTAATTGAAAATGCCCTGAATATACCTTGCCTACAAAATATCATGGCTTAGCCTAGTCTACCTTAAACATGCTCAGAACACTTACAGTAGTCTGCAGTTGGGCAAAATCATCTCTTACAAAGCTATTTTATAATAAAGTGTTGAATATCTCATGTGATTACTGAATATTGTACTGAAAGTGAAAAACAGAATGGTTGTGTGTTTCAGTTGTTCACCTTCCTAATTCCCTGGCTGATGGGGAGGCTCAAAGCCTCTGCCCAGCATCACCAGAATGGCATACCAAATATCGCGAGTCTGTGAAAAGATCAAAATTCAAGGTTGGAAGTATGATCTCTATTGAACGCACATCACTTTCTCACCATCATAAAGTCAAAAAATTTTAAGTCAAACCACTGTAAATTGGGGGCCGTCTGTATATGTACAGCAAATTTATATATATGTGATTATATATATATATAGGAAATTTGCTATCTCTCTACATTGTATTCCTCCAATAAAAATTTATATATATATAAATGTATACTTTATATATATAAATTATATGTTTATATTATATATATATATATATCAACAGGGCATGATAAGTTGTAGTTGAATGACTCCATTCATTGAGTGGGAGAAACCCTATAACTCAAAAAGATCAGTGAAGTGGCACTGCCCCTCATATGTTTTCCCTGGGGAACAGAGGCCCCAGAACAGGCAGATACAGAAGAGAGAGCATCTGTGGGGAGGATGGTCCTAGCAGTGTCCTATTTCCCTGGAGAGTCTTCAAGAGTAAAGTTATATCACAGATGCATATGCAACCCAAACTGGCCTCACACCTCCATCTTCAGGATGTGAATTATAATGTAATCAAGAGAAAGGTCAACATGTACTCTGCATAGAGGTTATGTGCATGGGGTTTGATCACAGATAGCCAGAGTTAAGATACTGCCTGACTACA
Organism: Manis pentadactyla; assembly: GCF_030020395.1. NCBI lineage: Eukaryota > Metazoa > Chordata > Mammalia > Pholidota > Manidae > Manis > Manis pentadactyla. The sequence continues at coordinate 84,126,612 of NC_080023.1, read as the reverse complement.
ATATACTACTTCAAGATCTAAGACCTTGTTATTTAATGTATGACCAACAAGCCAATAATGTTGGCCTCCACCTGGGAGCTGATTAAAGATGCAGAGTCTCAGGTCACACCCAGACCTACTGAATCATGTGAAAAATTTGCTTATTAACCAGACTCCCAGGTGATTCTCATGTGCACAGAAGTTTAAGAAATGCTGGTCAAGGGTTAGTTATCTAATCTATGCATGTTCCTGCTTCCTCATTTATAAAATGGGCAGACTAGTACTTACTCTGAGCATTTGAAGATTAACTGAGGAATACAATGTAGAGGGATAACACATTCCAATAACTATTAATAAGGATAAGTCATAAAATATGATTCAGGATTCTGAAATTGAATTCTGTGCTTTAGTGTGCACACAGTTAAAAGTAACTAAAGCTGGGTTTTAATTCTAAATGCTAACTGACTTTTATGACCATTTCCCCAAGAGAAATAGTCATTTAAAAATTAGTAGTCATTTAAAAATGGCTCTTATGGGGCCATCCATATTAATTGCCTAGCCAAGGAAGGGCAACTGGTTTACCTCATCTGAGCATAAAAGCAGTGAGTTCAGCTAAGATCCTTTCTAATTCTAAATTTTTGTTTTAAGGTATTTGCTATGAAAACTAATACTCTTATTCACCAATAAATTTAGAATGTCATAAATCAGATGTAATAATGGTATAATTATTAGCCTTTCTAATTTATGAGTATCTTAACTTAGAGGGAAGAGAAAAGAACAAAAAAAGAAGGATGACCAGAGTATGAGGCAAAACCTAAAGAAGGGACTAACGAATTTTGTGGATCTCTGATTACTTTTCTATTAAGTCTACATACAGTTAAATATGGTAAGCCAGAGACTGTCAAACATCATGGTGCATGAAAATCATGTGAACCTCTTATTTAAAAAGTAATAATTTCTAGGACCTTACATCTTGAAATTCTGATTCAGGAAATCTAAGGATGAAGCCATGGAATTTGTATTTATAACAAACACCCCAGAAAATTATGATGTGGGAGACCACCATTTGAGAAACAGTGCTAGGTGATTTGTCTCTGTCAAATGCTTGGTTATTGCATATTAGATCATATTAATATGTGTTTTACTCACAAAGAAATATTCTTAAGCATTCTATATTGTTGTATATAGGCAGAAATTTGAGGAAATATGAATATAAGTTTCATCTTTGAAACTCATATTGGGCATGTTCTATATGGGCATGAGAAGCAGCATGTAAGCAAATAATGTCTAGATTTCTCTTCATCTTCAAGTACAAAATAAGACTGATCTAAAACTGTTCTTATAAGGATCACATGAAACAAGTATTTCAAAATCTATAAAGCAGTTTAAGCATAATGTTGGTGATCATATTTCTTCAGCTCATGATTCTCTTCAAGTTTATAAAATTCTTGATGTCAGGAGCTGCACCTTTTAAATTTCTTTTAGTAGACAGTTATTGTTCCTGCCTGCCTAACATTCCTTCCCCCCGTGCAAAACCTCTGTTCTTGTATTCATTCTCAGTTTATGTTTTAATGGAGAAGAAAGTGGCTCAATTCTGGGTCCCACCCTGTCCTGGGTGGACTAGCCTAGCAAATCAGAGAACTCTGTTCCTCCTTGCCACTCTCATTGGTTCCAGAAGTTGTAATTGACCAGAACCCAGCCAATGGCAGCTAGCCCCAGGACTTTTGCTGAAACCACTGGGAAAAGACCTATCTTTCTTAAGTAGCTGAACCTCTAGCTAAACATAACCTGGGGTCATGTTCACCATCACAAAGGAAAGCCTGTCTGAAAACCAAGTCACTGGAAAAGAAAACAGAACCCAGACTTTACAAACAGAAGCCATGTCCAGTGACACTGTTTAGGGCCCTGAATTAATCATAACTGAACTTTTTCAACACAAGAGCCTCTCTTTCTCTCACTCTCTCTCTCCTACCAAGGCAATTATGCAGTACGAGGTCTTCAAGAAATGTTGCCCAATTTGTTTGCTAATGAAATAAAAATCCTTAGTCACACATAACAAAGCAAGAAGGTTGTTCAAACTCATCATTGCAATGTTTTGGCAATTCATTCAAAAATACATAACGTATGTGTATAACTGTTTTGGTTTTTTTTTAATTAGCAGAGCAACTAAAAACATCTTGCATAACTACTAGACATTAAATTTAGGCACTATCTGCAAATTATCATTCATCTTTGTACAATTTGCCAAATAATTCCCTTCTTTTTTACCAAAAACTATTCAGCTTAAAGGATGAGTCACAGCCTGATTGTCTGGTTTTAGCTTAAAATCCCAGAACTCAGAGCTTTTCTTGTCCCATATTGTTTTTGAGATCTGGAAACCATTACTCACCCTCAGCTCCTGCATCTGTAAGAATCAACTAGAATAAGGGGTTCACTGGTAGTAGATCTGAGGTTTTCCTCCTTGTTCATATAGATTTTTAAAAATTAAAGGGATGGCTTCAATTCTTTATTCTTTTAACATGCTGCCATCTTGTGGTTGCTTTGCTCATTCACATTCAAATGTTTCAAAAATAGCAGTGTTTATAGTGACCACTTATTTGCCAAGGTGCAAAGGAGGAAGCCACCAAAGAAAATGAAAGTGAATAAAATTCACTCTTCCCAAAAGCTCAGTGCAAAGTATAGTATAAAATACGTGTAATTTGCCGAAGTTGTGAAATATATGTATAATTTTCCAAAATGCAGGATGGAATATGGTAGGAACCTAAAAAGACTTACACTAAGTACAATGGAGAGAATCGACTGTCAGCTACAATTTTGATCAAGCTCCTTATTAAAATTTGACAATATTTGCTTAGGCTATTAATTCCTTACAACATCTCAGCAATCATCCCCATTTTAATTCTGAGGTACTTGAGACCAATACAGAATTTGCCATATGTCTCAGTAACCTAAAAGCAAAAGTGAGGCTCTTTGCTCATTGTTTACTATAAAAAAATACTGAACTTGTAGAGCTCTATATAGTTTACAATATTCTTTCTGAGTCCTGTGAGGTAGTTAAGTCAGAAGGATTAGAGAAGATTCTATCAAAATTGTCTGGCTCTAGGACATTTCTTTACTACACTTTGCTTTATATATATATACAGGTGCTCAAAAAAATGTGGTTGCATTTGATTGGATGAATCCTTGTGAAAATACTCATGTGTTTTGAGATACTGTATATGATTTTCTAAAATCAAAGAAAATTTCATAAAATTAGTAGGATTAAGTTTCATTGTAACATAAGTTGTCAAATTGTTTCCAGAATAAGTTTTAGCACCTAGAAAAAATTACGAAGTTGTGCTTTTATATATTACAAAAAGAAAAGTTTTTAGTGCTGCATATGGACATCTATCTAGCAAACTCTACTTATATTTAATTGCCTAGAACATGTCTGCAAATTATGTTTTTTTAATATTACAAGCATAGATTGTATACTGAGAGGTCTTCCTGAGCCTGTCCACATTTGGAAATGCCATTATCTCAGACTCATAGCCCTTGGAACTAGTCTCTTCCCAAATCAGAAGCCAATAGAGCCTTTTACAGTCTCCTTTCTTCCTCTTCTAAACACAAATTCTTTTAAGATTAGCAATAAGATTAATATTGATTGTGTCCCTCTCAAAATTCATGTGTTGAAGTCCTAATCCATAGAGCCTCAGCATATGACCTTATTTGGAAATAGGACCTTGACTGAGGTAAGCAAGTTAAAGTAAGATCGTTTGGATGGGTCCTAATCCAGTACAACTGGTGTCCTTATAAAAATGATACCTTTGGACACAGAGCAACATACGGAGGGAAGACAATATGTAAAGACAGAGAGAAGACAACCTTCTACAAGTCAAGGAGAGCAGCCCAAAATAGATACTTCCCTCACAGACCTCAGAAAGAACCAATCCTGTGGATGCCTTGATCTTGGACATCTAGACTCCTGAACTGTGAGGCATAACATTTCTTTGTTTAGGCCATCCAGTCTGTGGGACTTTATTAGAGCACCTTTAACAAAATAATACAATTATCCTGGGAGAAAGGGGTTATACCAACTTTTTTTTAGGCCTGCGTATTTTTGTGACTAACCCTATCTTAACTGTCATTAGAGAAAATACAAAAAAAAAATAAGTTGTTACTTTAATCTAGGAAGGAAACGTTCATGTGAAATCATTTTTGAGAAAAGTATGCAAAGGGAAAGAGATCATATAATTTAAAAATCAGAGTAGAAGATTAAAAATGGGTACGTATATGCATAAATTTTCGCTTTGGCAGCTGTTTCTCCAGCTGCATTCTCCTGTTTCCTATCCCAGCCAAACTCTGACCAGGCTATGTGGAGAATAGACTAATTATTTTCCTCTTTAGCATTCAGTATTTCAGGCCAAGAGAAGAAACAGTATTAGTTTTGACTCTCAAGTGGCAATCTTTTAAAGACCTCTACCCAAGGGAGAAGAAAATCCATTGAGAACTGCTGATGACAGCGGTGGATCTTCTTGATCATCCAGATTCGAAAGATAAAGTGGATTTTTACAAGAGATAGCCAAGTGGTACTGTGCGTGAAATGCCATAGGTACACTTAAAGCTTACATTTCAAGGTTAAGGGGAACTAGATACTACATATAATTCACTTAAGTCTTTAATTTTTACATATGAAGAAACTGAAGCCTGTGAAAAGTATGACTAGCCCCAAGTCACAAAACCTGAATGCAGCAGAATTAGGATAATGATCATTGTCTCCTAATTCCAACTTCAGTAGTTTTTTGTTGTATACAATTCATCACTTTCTTCCCATTAAAGGTCCTTTTGTACAGTTGCTTCTTCCATTTTCAGTACAACAGTCATAACATATAAAGGGTTATTTTCCTTCTCTTTTGACAGTCATATAGTCAAGGCTGCTACAATTCTTTCAGTTTGGGACAGCTCCTGAGGCTGGCCACTAGCCCTACAACTAAAGATAAATGAAGTGAGCTCTAGTTGAGTTAATGCAGTGCTCTAGCCAAGGCTTTTTTGAGTACAAAGATCAGAAACGCACTCAAATTAGTTCAAGAACAAGAAGAACTAAAGTGGGGATATCGAGTCATTGTTCTTAGAGTTTATATAGTCCAAGGACAAGAAAGAAGTTAGAACAGGTTTCACACAAATGAAAAGTTGGGAAACAAAAATGTTTTCTTCACTCTTTCCCTTTACGTCTGACAGGACAAAATCTACAAAGAATAGATTAAATCCATGAAACTGAACCTTAAAAAGCCATTGTGGGAAAACAGAACAGAAAAAACATGGTTCAACCATCATGCATTGTGAAGAAAGAGTCAAGATTTTAGGTAACACTTTAATATGAACCTGAGACATATTAATAGAAATACAGGGCCTAAAATAAGGAAAGCAACTTTTTAATGTATTTTTATACCATATCTAGAATATTGTGCTCTCTCCTAAGAACCATGGGAGAAATAAAGAAATTAAAAATATTCAATGAGCAAAGGTCAGACTGGTAAAAACTTCGAAAACCTAGTCTAGAGGAAAGACAACAGCAAGACAAATTGGTTGATCTCTTCAAATATTTGAAGAATGTTTAATTAGGGATCTTCTGTGTAGTTATGTGGAACTAGGATGGGTAAGTGGACATTGTGGAAATTCAATAGTCTGTGGTGGATGACATTCTGTGTCACAGAGAGGTCATGTGCAAGCTGAAATGGGTAGCCATATGCTTTGCTGAGACTTTTTAGCACATGGACTGTTTCAGAAAAAAAAGAATTGTAGGACACATTTTCTTTTAACTCAAAGTAGCTTTTGTGAATTTCATTGGGCAATTTTTTTTACAACTTAATTACATTCTTTAACAAACAGCAGGCATTGGGAACTTTTGACATTTCTTTGTAGCCAGTAAAATGTTAATATAAGGACATATTTGCAAAAGAACAACTTTTTTAACACCTTATATGGTATACTGCTTGAGTTCATAAAATGCCCTTACATGAATTATCTCATATCATTCTTGAAACATCTCTGAAAGGTAAATATTACTATCTCCAGGAAACAGGTTTAGAAAAGCAAAATGAGCTGCCAGAGATCCTCACAAATGAGAAAAAATCCAAGCAATACTTTCCATTCGATGCAAACTTAATGATTAAGTGCCCTGAATACTTCTCTCTTTTTCTTATTCTTCAAAGTAAAGGAGAAATAAAGATATTCTCAAACAAACTGAGGAAATTTGTTGCCAATAACTTGTCTTGCAAGAAATGTTAAAAGAAGTTTCTTACAGAGAAGGAAAAGTGTATAGGTCAGAATTGAGAAGGTCAAAATGAAAAGATCGGAAATTCTTGTCTACATAAATAAAGGAAGAGCTTCAGAGAAAGATTAAGTGAAGATAATATAAAATCTTTTATTTTTCTTATTCGTATATTGTCTAACAGGTAACAGTTTGTTCAAAATAGTAATAGTAACAGTGTATTTCATTATGTAGATTTATGTGTATATATATATGCACATATATATGCTTATATGTGTAAAATGAATAACAGCAACGATACAAAGGGTGGAAAGGAGGAATTAAGATTATTTTGCTATTATAAGGTACTCACATTATACATAAAGCAGTATAGTGTTATTCAAAAGTGAACTTGGATTAGTTTTAAATATGTTCTGTGAACTCTAAGGTAACCATTATGAAACAGTTAAAAAAGGAAGTACAACTGATATGCTAAGAAAGGAAAGAAAATGGAATCATATAAAATGCTAATTTAAACTACAAAAGACAGAAAAGAGTAGAGGACAAAATTAGAACAAAGAACAAGGGCAATAGGGCAATAAATAGTAAACAATAACAAAGATGCTAAGTATTAATACAGCTATCTCAATATCATTTGGAAGAGCAATGGTCTAAATGCCCCAATTAAAAGACAGATATTATCAGAGATGGATCAAAAACAAGACCCAACTGCATGTTGTCAATAAGAAACCCACTTTAAATATACAGGCACATAGAATATAAGTAAATGGATGGAGAAAGATATCTCATGCTAACACTAATCAAAAGAAAGAAGGAGTAGCTATATTAATTTCAGACAGGGAAGATTTTAGTGCAAGAAAAGTTATCAGCGATAGATACATAATGATAAAGGGGTCAATTTTCCAAGAAGATGTAACAGTCTTTAACACATATGTACCTAACAACAGAGCATTAAGACATGAGGCAAGAACTGATAGAACTGCCAGGAGAACAGATGAATCCACTATCATATTTGGAGACTTCAATACCCTTCTAACAGAAATGCAGAGAACCAGCAGAGGCAGAAAATCAGTAGATATAGTGAAACTCAGCAACACCATCAAACAACTGAATGTAATGAACATCTATAGACTACTTTATTCAACAACAGCAGACTACACGTTCTCAAATTCACATGGACCATTCACCAAGACCACATTATGGGCCATTAAACACATCTTAACAAATTTAAAAGAATAGAAATCACATAATGTCTGCTCTCAGACCACAGTAGAATTTAATACAAACCAATAACAGAAAGATAGCTGGAAAATCCCCCCATAGAAAGTTAAACAACATACTTCTAAAATAACACATAGGTCAAAGAAGAAATCTCAAGAAAAATTTTTACAATTTTGAACTAAATGAAAATGAAAATACAACTTATCAAAATTTGTGGGATGTAGCATAATCCATGCTTAGAAATTTAAAGCATTTAACGCATATATTAGAAAGGAAGAAAGATTTTAAAAATCAATCATTCAAGTTTCCAACTAAGGAAATTAGAAAAAAAAAGCAAATTAAATCCAAATTAAGTAGAAGAAAATAAATAACAAAAATTAGAGAAGAAATAAACTGAAAAAATGAAATCAATAGGGGAAATCAATAAAATCAAAAGCTGCCTCTTTGAAAAGATCCATTAAACTAATAAGCCTCTACATAAGCTAAGAAGAAGAGAGGACACAAATTACTAATATCTGAAATGAAAGATGAGACACTACTATGGAGCCCATGAACATTAAAAGGATACTAAAGGAATACCATGCACTACTCTATGCCCATAAATTTGATAACTTTGATAAAATAGATCAATTCCTTGAAAGACAGTTTGGCAAAATTCAAACAAGCAAAAATAGACAATATGAAAAGGACTGTATCTATTAAAGAAATTCAATCAATAATTAATAATCTTCCAGAACAAAAGCACTTGTCCCAGATGGTTCACAGCTAAATTCCAAGCATTTAAGAAAAAAACCAATTCTCTACAATTTCTTCTAAAAAATAGAAGCAGAAAGAACACTTTCTAACTCATTCTATGAGATCAGCATTACCTCAACACTAAAACCAGAAATAAATCACAAGAAAACTATAGACCAATATCTCTCATGAACATAGATGTAAATATCCTCAACAAAATATTAGCCGATAAAATCCAATAATGTATAAAAATAAATATAAACCACAATCAAGGTGTATATATCCCAAGTATGCAAGGCTGGTTCAGCATTCAAAAATTAACATAATCCATCACATCAATAGGCTTAAGAAGAAAAATCACATGATTATATCACAAAATACAGAAAAAGCATTTGACAAAATCTGGAACCCATGATAAATACTCTCAAAAAAATTAGGACTTGGGGAAACTTCCACAACTTAAAGGTAAAGAATATCTTTACTCAAAAATCCTTCAAGTAACATCATATTTGTGGTGAGGAACTAGACATTTCCCACAATGGTTAGGAACAATGCAAGGATGTCCCCTCTCATCATTTCTTTTCAACATTGTACTGAAAGCCTGAGCTAATGCAATAAGAACCCCCCAAAAAGGAAATAAAAGGTATACAGATTGGGAAGGAAGAAATAAAACTGTCTTGTTCGCAGATGGCATGATCATCTATGTAGAAAATCTGAAAGTATTAACAAAAAAATAAAAACTCCTGGAAATAATAAGTAAGGCTGCAGGATATAAAATTAATATATAAAAGTCAACTGCCTTTCTATATATCAGCAATGAAAAATTGAAATTTGAAAGTAAAACAAATACCATTTATATTAACACCAACAAAATGAAATTATTTAAGTATAAATTTATCATATATAAGGCCTATATGAGAGAAACTACAAAACATTAGGGAAATAAATCAAAGAATTAAGTAAATGGGGAGATATTCAATATTTATGTACAGGAAGACTATTATCAAAATGTCGACTCCTCCCAACTTAATCTGTAGTTTCACTGCAATCCTAGTCAAAATCCCAGCAAGCTATTTTGTGAGTTACCTGCAAACTAATTCTAAGGTTTATATTGAGAAGTAAAAAACCTAGAATAATCAATATAATATTGATGGAGAAAAACAAAGTAGGAGAACGGACACTACTTGACTGTAGTAAGACTTACTGTAAAACTATAGTGATCAAGAGTGTGGCATAGTGAAAAAACAGATCAAGAGAACAGAATAAAGAGCTTAGCGATAAGCCCACAAAATATGGTCAGCTGATCTTTGATGAAGGGGCACATGGAGAATGTAGATAAAATGATCTTTTGAATCGACTGGTGCTGAAACGATTGGACATCCACATGCAAAAAAAAAAAGAATCTAGATACAGAATTTACACTCTTCATAAAAACTAACTCAAAACGGACAGACCTAAATGTAAAGCAAAAGACTTTCAAAACTCCTAGAAGATTATGTAGGAGAAAATCTAGATGACTGTGCAGTTGGCAAAGACAGTTTAGATGTGACACCAAAGAACTAGTCCCCAAAAGAAAGAATCGAAAGAATTAAAATTAAAACTTTCTGCTTTGTGAAAGCCACTGACAAGAGAATAAAAAGACAAGCCACAGAGTGGAGAAAATACTTGCAAAAGACATATGTGATAATGTTATCCAAAATATACAAAGAACTCTTAAAACTCAACAATAAGAAAACAAATACCAATTAAAACAGACACCTCACCAAGAAAGACATACAATAGCAAATAAGCATATGAAAAGATGTTCCACATCATATGTCATCAGGGAAATGTAAATTTAAACAACGAGATACCACTATACATCTATTAGAAAGACCAAAACCCAGAACCCTCACAACTCTAAATGCTGGAAAGGATAGAACAAAAGGAATTCTCATGCATTCTTGGTGAGAATGCAAAATGGTACAGCCACTTGGGAAGACACTTAGTTGGTTTCTTGCTAAAGTAAACACACTATATGATTCAGCAATTGCACTTCTTAGTAGTTACCCAAAGGAGTTGAAACCTTATTTCTACTCAAAAACCTGCACATGGATGTTTATAGCAGCTTTATTCATAATTACCAAAACTTGGAACCAGCTAAGATGTTCTTCAGTAAATGGATGGATAAGTAAACTGTGATACATTCAGACAATGAAATATTATTCAACCCTAAAAAGAAATGAGCTATCAAGCCCTAAAAATACATACAGGAAATGTAAATACACTTATCACTAAGTGAAAGAAGCCAATATGAAAAGGTTACAAACTATTTGATTAGAGGGGAGGAAGGGATGAATAGGCAGAGCACAGAGGATTTTTTTAGGGCAGTGAAACTACTTAGTATAATAGTGAATTTGTGGGTACATTTTAAATCTGTCCAAATCCATGAAATGTACAATATCAAAAATGAACTCTAATGTACACTATGGTCTTGGGTGGTAATGATGTGTCAATGTAGGTTCATCAACTGTAACAAATGTACTACTCCGATGGGGGATGTTGAAAATGGGGGATGCTGTGCATATGTAGGGGTTGTGGGGTACATGGGAAATCTCTGTGCCTTTCTCTCAATTTTATTGTGAACCTAAAATTTCTCCTAAAAAATAAAGTCTATTTAAACAGTTGAATTTGAAATAACTTATTACTAAGATAAAAAACAGAAAGATCTGGCTGTGAAGCAAAAAGGAAACGATTATCTTTTCCATAACTAAAAATCAATTTCAATAAGCATAAACGCCTAATTATTTAAGATCTTTATAATCATGAAGTTATATTTTAATATATATTTAGGAGGGGAAAGTAAAAGCTATTTACCAGAACTTATGAAGAATTTGAAAAGGACACTTCACTTTGACAAAATGTTATTTAGTAATATCTGAGGTATTCTCTCCATCTAATAAACATGAGCCATATTTGATTCCGTGGGAAATAATCAGTCTTTCTCACTATTCTGAAAAATAAAAAGAACTATGTAGAAAGGCAGGACCAAATGTAGGTTCAGATTTAACACATAATAATAAGGTAACACTACTTTATGACAATGTGGATACTAGAAGTAAACAGTATGTTCATAGCCTTAAGTAGGTTGGTAGTTGGAAAAATATGACTTACACAGGAAAATTAAGTAGAACAAGCAGTATATAAACCAGTGCTTCTCAGCTGGGCCATTCAAAGGCATGCATGGGTACTCTCCATACAGTGCAATGCTTTCTTAACATTTTATCAGAAATTGCTTCTCCTTGGCATCCATGTTCACCACAAATGACAAGTGCATTTCTGCAGACCCTGCCAGCCATCTATTATCCACTCGTGACTTTGTGGCCTACTTGAAATAGCAATGGCCACTAGGTTGTTCATAGCTTTCTGTGTCCAGCAGGTGTCTTTGATGTGTCTCTCCCAGCCTAAGCTTCCTGATAAGTATTAACCTTCTACTATCTAATCCTCCTCCTCCATTACTTCAGCCATTTATTATTATTGTATCTCATAGTATTTGTATAATATTATTTGGTTTTGGTGCTCTATCATTGCTATAACACTAAAAGACATTTATTATTGTCATTTTTTAATAAAATTTCTAAATTGTGTTTTGAGAGTATAGCGATAAAATATGCTCAACATACTCTTGTAATTTTAATGTCCTTAAAATTTACTATAAATAGTAAGTGATTTTGGGGGAAAAAATAAAAGGTACTGGTTCTGTCATGCCAGATCCAGGTTTTTTTGATGGGAAAGTAAAATTTATATAGACCAAGGTGGACAAACACTTTCTGGTAAAGAGCCAGGTAGTATCTTTTAGTACTAGTTAGATAGTAAATAGGTAGTAGATAGATAGCAAATATTTAAGCTTTTGTGGCTCATATGGTCTCTATTATAACTACTTGATTCTGTCTGACTTTTGTAGCCTGTCACAGGCTGAGTGCCAATACAATTTTATTTACAAAAACAGACTCTGGATTGCAGTTTGCCAACCCTACTATAGACAGTAGGAACTAATACCAGTTGGAGAACAAAGCCCATATATGTAGACTATACTTGAAAGTGTAGGCAATAGATAAAGTGTATTCTCGGCAGGGGAAACTCAATGTGGGGCAAGACACAGACATAGAACCTACCATTAGTATAACCCCCAAACAGGTCTCCATAAAGGAAAAGTTCACTTAGGCCTAGGGATAATGAAGTTGGAGGATGTTCACATGAATGTTTTAAGTCATGGTGGACAGATTATTCATGTCCTGAAAGTCTGAAGAATTTGGACATTACTGGTTATCAAGTCTCATTATACCATTATTTCATTCTAAGTATTATCAAAGGCTATGGCATCTCTTGAAACGTCTCACTGGACAACCTTTAAATCCTAACTAAAATCTCAAGAATTTCAACAGCTTCAGAGATGGGAAGTCACATATGGACATAGAAGCATGTGATAATTACAGTGTAACTGTTTTCACCTACATTCTCATTTGATATTTACACCACTTTGGTAAGAATTAAACTTCATGAAGTCATGCATTGGCATCCTGTTATGAACTATAAAACATAATGAGAAATAAGAAATTTATTTATATAGTATTAAAGCAACCCTATAAAATAGACATGTATTTTAACTCTATTTTATAACCTGGAAACTGAAACTCAGAGAGATTAATTGACTTTCCCAAGGTCACAAGGCCAGTGGCAGAACCAGTACTGTCAGTACAATGTAGTAGAAACAGAATTAGTTTAGAGGGAGGTTCAAAAATAACTGTAGTAGTAATTAGCCATGTAACCTTTAGAAAATAAGTCATTTACCCTTCTGAGTATTAGTCTTTTAATTTATAAACTGTAGCTGTTAGTAATAACATGACACTCCCTCATCATAGCTGTGAAAATAAATTAAGATAACGTATGTGTCTTTGCTCTTCCATGTTCACTTCCTTTCTCTTCTCTTTAACCTTTTCAATTTATCTGTACTGAATAATCTGAGCAGGCATGTGGCCCATCACTTTCAAGCTCTACTTCTTGGAATCTCTTGATATAATATTTCTTTATCAATTCCCATTTATATCTAAATCACTTTCAATATCCTCTGTGTCAACATCCTAAGCAAGGAAATATGATTGGCTTATGTCAGGGAAAAATACACTCAACGATCTTAAAGCTATGTCCTAGAGCAGCCAGAATAAGGAAATAAACCGTAAGAAAGAAGGGGGAAACTGGAGTTAGAAGTACAGGTTTGCCCCTATCTGAAAGTAGAGCATTCCTATGAAACCTCTCCTAAGCCAAAATGGCATAAAATAAAGAAGTAATTACCATTAACTTATATGGAAATTTTTTGAGCATTTCCAGACCCTCTTGTAGGCTTTTCTAATACTTAGGACCCATTTTGCTAATGGATGGGCAGAATAAATCATAACAAAGCACAGATATCTCAGAGATACAGTCAAAGCTCTGGTGGCTTGATGCTGAGATGCTGAGTGTGGTTCCTTGGGAAGGAACTTGACGGGCTGCTCACTGCTCTTGGGTCTGTGCTACCTCTGCAATGGCTGTCTGCAAGACAAACACTGAACACTCTTTACACTTTTCACCTTTTTTTGTAAAAGTGAAAAACCTCTTTGGATTTCTTTCATTAATGAAAACAGGTACGAATGTAGGTCTTTCATAAAAATAAAGTGGCATTAACAGGAACTTTTGAAAACCAGGGGACACCTGTATTTATAGTGGAATTACCCTAAATATCACATTAGTTATTGTTTTGATTCATAGTTTAGGATGTCTTTTAATGGTTCATACATTAGGAAAGCCAAGCTTCAGTGGGAAATTACCTAATGGGAAATTCCAACAGTTTATCTCTAATATAAGTCTCAAATGACAAGTTACTTGTGAACTCTCTACTCCATTGTTCAAATTCTCTACCAGTTGAGAGAAAAACCACACCTTATTCATAGACTTTTGTGGATGTCTTGGAGTGAAGATTTCACTCCCAACCAATCTTTTTTGCCCTCTTCAGCAATTTCCAACACAAAATACTTATTTTAATGACCTACACTTTAAGTGCTTTTTAGGAGGTTAAAAGCCCATATCTTAATGTGCATTAAGGTACAGCATTTTAAAGTTGGAAATTATCTATGAGTTAATTCAGACTAACTCCTTTATTTTATAGGTGAGGAAATGGAAGGTCCCAAGAAGTACAAAGACACCCCAGTGTCCAACAGCTGGCTGGAGGCAATGACAGTGTAGGACCTTGAGTTTGGCTTGGCTTTAATACAAACAATAGCACTTTCTTCTCCAATAGATAGATGAAATGGAATTTTTCCAGATGTGAATTTCCAGACAACTAAAATTTAAGCACTAAAGAATTGTCAGCCATTTTTTGAAATGTCTTAATGTATTTGTATTATACTTTTATGCAACAAAGTTGAAGAAAATGGAAGTTCACTTTGCTTTTTATAGATGACTCATTCAGCACTATGAACATTAGCTGCTGTGTTATTATATAGGGAAATCCTAAGAGACTATTGAAATACAAAAGGCTTGATCAGTAGTGATTCTCTCTCTTAGCAACTCCATAAATGTTTGTCACTGGGTTGGTTCTGCACTTTGCTGTCACACTCTGTACTTATCCGTGGTTCAGTTTTTCCTCATCACTCTCCTTCAGCCCTGATTTCTTCAGATGTATAGTCTAAGGCTTCCTAAATTGCTAAACTTGACTTTACATGAAAAAGTTAGTCCTTGTGGCCTGAGGGCAACTTCAGTTTTCTTTTTCAGAGAAGAGTTTAAGGTTTTGGGCAATTATTTTCCTCAGGGGCTTAAAAACAAAAGTTGGAGTCTGGTTCCAACTGAAGGCTAATTCCAGGTTGGCAAGTGCTGTGGTCTGAACGGTCCCGGATTCATAGCTGACATCCTCATCCCCAATGTGTTGGTGATGGGAGGTGGAGACTTAGGAGATGGTTAGGTCATGAGGGCAGAGAGCCCTGATGAATGGATCAGTGTGCTTTATAAAAGAGGCTCCAGAGAGATCCTTTGCCCCCTACTACCTGTGGGAGACATAGCAAGAGGCTGGCAGTCTACAGCCAGAAATAGGGACTTCACCAGAACCTGACCATCCAGCCTTCAGAGTCAGATCTCAGACTTCTGCCTTCAGTGCTGTGAGAAATCAATGTTTATGAGCTAGCTAGTCTGTAGTATTTTGTTGTAGCAGTCTGAGTGGACTAAGACAGCAAGGTACCATGACATCCATGTATTATTCTTGTTTATCAAAACACAGTGACTTAGCTTTCTCTTCTTCATCCTCTTCCCTTTACTTGATGTTTCCTTTCCATTTTCCTTCCTCTTTCTAAACAGTTCAGCCCTAAAGACATTAGGTGAGCAGATCAAAGCAGCAGTCAAATTTTTGTTGATTTCCTTTGTAGGCTGACTTGCATGAGGTGTCAGAGCCCAGGAGGAATGAGAAAAGCACCCACATTGGGAAGGGAATGGGTTCCGGTCACGGTGTGGAATTCATGCAGGGAAAGAGCCTACAGAGAGATATCAGCTCCCAAGTAAAGTGAGAAAGGCCTCCACACAGGCCCTGGCATGGGGACTTGGAGCCCAAAAGAGTGAGGATGACACAGCTTGAGTGAGAGCACGAACCAGCACCAGAGCTGGAAGAGAAGGGCTTTCAGTCAGGGTGGGGTGGAGGGAGGCTGTGAGAGCCTGAGCAGGTCGAGGAAGGTGATACACAGGTATGTGGGGCAGAGTATAAGGGCCTGAGCAGAATGAGGAGGGCACGGACCTACGGAAGCAGCCCATGCAGGGAGACAGAGCCTGAGAGGGTGTCCATGCCTGCACACAACTTAGTATGGGATTTCAGAGCCGGAGTGTGTTGAGGAGGGAGTCCACATGGGAAGAAGGCCCAGCTTGAGGTATCAGAGTTCAAGCAGGCTAAAGAGACCATCCATGCGAGGAAAGGCTCAGTTCAGGATGCTTGAGCCCAGCAGAGGTGAGGAGACCATCTGTGCAGGGAAGATGACCTAGAGCGATATGTAAGAGCCTGAGTGAGAAAGGTATGCATGTAGAGGGGAGGTAGGGAGCCTATGGCAGCGAAGCAATACCTGAGCATGGAGATAGGAGTGGGGAGATTCCATGCTGGGGAGGGGCCACAGCAGATGGAGCAAATAAACATGAAAAGAGAGAAAACTAGGATGAATTCTCTGTTGTTTGATTGGAATTGGAAGTATCAATTATTCATGGATTTCAATACAGACGATGTGGAAATTAATACAGTTGCAAATATGCTCATGTGTGTTTATATGTTGTGTATACACATACATATATTCCCTACCTCTAGCCACTGATAAAACCTTGGAGCAGTGACCACTCCTAGTCTCATCCCTGACCCCAACAGCAATGAGCTTACCAAGTGCAGAAATCATGACTCACCTGTCTCCACTTAAGGGAACAGGGGCTCCTCGAAGAAATGCTGATTCTAGGGATAGGATCAACAAAACACAAGGTGAACTTGAGTATCTTGTACCCCAAAACAAGAAAATGTAACAGAATGATAAGGACATGTAAAAAACACACCAGCATCAGTTTCTACCAGCCAAATCTTGGACCATGAAATATGGAAGTAAAAATTTTAATGTATTGATTAGAAAGGAAATCATGGATTCAATAAGACAGATGATAGATAGATGGACAAACAAATAAATAGAAAGTTTGAGAAAAATAGGATGAGAAACAAGTTCAAAGTACCTCATCACAAAATATTACTTAATCACAAAATATAAAGGAATGATTTCTGTCTTGCCAACGGGTTTCAGCCCCTGGCAAGTTCCCTATGGATTCAATGGTACCAAGGAATGACAATGGAATGTTCTTGGAGTTGTGTATAAACTGAAGGTTCCTGTGGCCAGGATTCTCACCTGGCCCTGGTTCCTAGCTCACTACACACATGTGGGCAATACATTGCTATTGACTCTATATAAAGAGCTCCACCCACTGCTCTGGGTGACACAGTGGCACAGCTGCAAGGCTGCAGGAGAGCAGAGACTGGAGTGGTGGCAGTGCTGAGCACAGACTGAGACAGCTACGGGGGCAGAGAGTCCCAGAGGCAGAGACCAGCTTGCTGCATGCAGACTCACTCTGAGTGATGGGATTCTAGGGATTGACCTGCCACCAAGGGAATAAAGTTGGGTATAACCCTTTCATCCCAAGAACACTCCATTGTCATTTTCTGTTGTCGTTGAATTCATAGTGAACTTGTCCAGAGCTGAAACCCATCAGCAAGACAGGGTGAAAGGGTTTATACCCAACTTTATTAGGTAGAGTATTCTTGGTTGGAGGCCCTTCTGTTTCATTGCATTAAGTATACCATGCCACTCCCTTCTGGCCTGTAAGGTTTCTGCTGAGAAGTCTGATGATAGCCTGATGGGCTTTGTACATGATCTTTTTTCTCTCTCTGGCTGCTTTTAATACTCTTTCTTTGTCCTTGATCTTTGCCATTTTAATTATAATGTCTTGGTATTGCCTTCTTCTTCTTGTGTTGGGAGATCTGTGTACTTCCATGACCTGAAAGACTATTTCCTTCCCCAGACTGGGGGAAGCTTTCAGCAATTATTTCCTCAAAGACATTTTCTATTCCTTTTTCTCTCTTCTTCTTCTGGTACCCCTATAATGAGAATTTTTCTGTTTGGATTTGTCTCACAGTTCTCTTCTTATTCTTTCATTCCTAGAGATCCTTTTTTCTCTCTGTGCTTCAGCTTCTTTGTATTCGTATTCTCTAATTTCTATTTCATTTACCATCTTCTCTACTTCATCTAATCTGCTTATAAATCCCCCCATTGTATGTTTCACTTCAGATACTGTATTTTTCAAAGTTTCTATCTCTTTCTTGAAGACCTCCCTGAGATCTTGAATATTTTCCTGTAGCTCTGCGATAATGTTTATGATTTTTATTTTGAAATCTTTATGAAGAAGTTTGGTGATTTCAGTTCCACTTAGCCTTCTTTCTCATGTTTGAGGGATTCTGGTTTGTACCATTTTTTTTACCATTCCATAATTCTAATGACTACTATGGAATAATAACTTGTGTAGGGTGCCCTCTAGTGCCCAGAAGCTCTACTCTCTGGAGCTTCCCAGCACCTGAAATGATGGTAGGGGTTGCAGGCACACACACTGCAGGTGCATGCCAAAAGGAAAGAGCTCTTTCCTGCCTCCCAGCTGCAGTGCATGCCTCCATTACCAGATCCAGTGGACCGAATGTGTAGGGAGGAGCCTCTGCTTTATGCCCCTGTAAGTGCCATAGTTGGGGCCACCCTCTGGCTAGCCTGGTGCAATGGCGGGGGCAGCAGGTGTGTGGACCAGTGCTTGCCAGGAGGAAGGAGCAGCAGGCTGCGTGTCACAGTGGGAGGCCTCAGTGCTGCATTGCCAGCCAGGAGGATGGAGCATCTGAAGCTCCTGAAAGTTCCCAATCTTCTGGGCTGAGTGTTCTGGGACGATTTTGTCTACCTGTCCTTTTTCCTGAACAGCAAGCTCTGTGTAATCCTTGCCCCTTTAGCACCCCTCTCACTGTTGGGAAGTCTTTCAAAGTGCCCTCCTTTCTTTTGTCCCAATGTGGCTGGATCTGGGTACCTGCTCTGCAGAAGCAGCTAGAATCTCAGTTTCTCCAAGTATTCTGCCTGTCTTTGTTTTCCAACCCCTCTAATCTCCAGAGCATCAGGTAATGTGGGTTCATGCTCCTGGAGCAGATGTCCAGCACTGAGTGTTTATCAGTCCTGGGCTTCTACTACCTCTCCACTCCGTTTCTCTTCCCCCCTCCTGAGAGCTGCAGTGGGGGAGGGCTTGGGTCCTACCAGATAGTGACTTTGCTACTTTACCCTTTTCTATGAGGTCCTCTGTTTTCCCCAGATGCAGGCAGTCTGTTGCAATCTTTGGGTTGCTCTTTCAGGATTAGTTTTATTTGCTCTATTTTCATGTTACATGTAGTTTTGGGGACACGTTGCTGCCTCACTTCTCACACTGCCATTTTTTATCCTGTCCCTCTTGAGTAAAGACCTTTTAAAAATTGTCACTTAATTACAAACATCAATAATTTATGGCAACTTTAAACCTCCTTAGTGAGTAGATATATATTTTAAATTCATTATCTCAAATACATGTGATATTTTGAAACATCTGCATTTCCCCCCATTAGGTAACTAACAAAATAGATTTGTCTTTATTTCTTTTGCCCTAGAAATACATTTTTTGTTTGGGGAAAAAAAGCTACTTATTGACAGCATTACATATCTATAAGGCAATTCTGAAACCAGGGCAATTTAACAGTTACCTGCATAATAATCTACTATTTCCCAGTACTGCTTGGTGTCCACTTTTTCGCTTTTTCTGCATGTGTTCCATTTTTCGTTCCAGAAATACTCACAAACTAGCATGATAATAACCACAATCACATGGTATTTGAGAAACAATATTCAATATTATATAATTTATATTACAGTTGAATATGTTAGTTAGATACAGCATCAGCCAAGTGTGCTATCAAATCTTTATGTTACTATAGAGATTTAGGTATTGCTTTAAGAACAGTACAAATTGCAATATAGGTGATGGCAATGAAATTTTAATATTGTAAAATCTTACAGGGTAATAATAATTTATCACATGTGAACCTATTATGTCATATGAGAATATATAATATGTGAACCATGCTTGAAGATAAGTAAAATTCATGTCATTACCAGATCTAAGTATTGTTTTAAGATTTCTATTAAAAATCCAGATGTGCTTTTTTTTTTTTTTTTTTTTGGTATCACTAATCTACACTTACATGATGAATATTCTGCTTACTAGGCTCTCCCCTATACCAGGTCCCCCCTATAAACCCCTTTACAGTCACTGTCCATCAGCATGGCAAAATGCTGTAGAATCACTACTTGTCTTCTCTGTGTTGTACAGCCCTCCCCTTTCTCCCACCCCTCCCTTTATGCATGCTAATCTTAATAACCCCCTTTGTCTCCCCCCCCTTATCCCTCCCTACCCACCCATCCTCCCCAGTCCCTTTCCCTTTGGTACCTGTTAGTCCATTCTTGGGTTCTGTGATTCTGCTGCTGTTTTCTTCTTTCAGTTTTTCCTTTGTTCTTATACTCCACAGATGAGTGAAATCATTTGGTATTTCTCTTTCTCTGCTTGGCTTATTTCACTGAGCATAATACCCTCTAGCTCCATCCATATTGCTGCAAATGGTAGGATTTGTTTTCTTCTTATGGCTGAGTAATTTTCCATTGTGTGTATGTACCACATTTTCTTTATCCAATCATCTACTGATGGACACTTAGGTTGCTTCCAATTCTTGGCTATTGTAAATAGTGCTGCAATAAACATAGGGGTGCATCTGTCTTTTTCAAACTGGAGTGCTGTATTCTTAGGGTAAATTCCTAGGAGTGCAATTCCTGGGTCAAATGGTAAGTCTGTTTTGAGCATTTTGATGTACCTCCATACTGCTTTCCACAATGGTTGAACTAACTTACATTCCCACCAGCAGTGTAGGAGGGTTCCCCTTTCTCCACAGCCTCGCCAACATTTGTTGTTGTTTGTCTTTTGGATGGTAGCCATCCTTACTGGTGTGAGGTGATACCTCATTGTAGTTTTAATTTGCATTTCTCTGATAATTAGCGATGTGGAGCATCTTTTCATGTGTCTGTTGGCCATCTGTATTTCTTTTTTGGAGAACTGTCTGTTCAGTTCCTCTGCCCATTTTTTAATTGGGTTATTTGTTTTTTGTTTGTTGAGGCGTGTGAGCTCTTTATATATTCTGGACATCAAGCCTTTACCGGATGGGTCAATTTCAAATATATTCTCCCATACTGTAGGGTTCCTTTTTGTTCTATTGATGGTGTCTTTTGCTGTACAGAAGCTTTTCAGCTTAATATAGTCCCACTTATTCATTTTTGCTGTTGTTTTCCTTAAACCGGGGAGATATGTTCAAGAAGAGGTCACTCATGTTTATGTCTAAGAGGTTTTTGCCTATGTTTTCTTCCAAGAGTTTAATGGTTTCATGACTTACATTCAGGTCTTTGATCTATTTTGAATTTACTTTAGTATATGGGGTTAGACAATGGTCCAGTTTCATTCTCCTACATGTAGCTGTCCAGTTTTGCCAGCACCATCTGTTGAAGAGACTGTCATTTCCCCATTGTATGTCCATGGCTTCTTTATCAAATATTAATTGACCATATATGTCTGGGTTAATGTCTGGGTTCTCTAGTCTGTTCCATTGGTCTGTGGCTCTGCTCTTGTGCCAGTACCAAATTGTCTTGATTACTATGGCTTTATAGTAGAGCTTGAAGTTGGGGAGTGAGATCCCCCTTACTTTATTCTTCTTTCTCAGGATTGCTTTGGCTATTCGGGGTCTTTGGTGTTTCCATATGAATTTTTGAATTATTTGTTCCAGTTCATTGAAGAATGTTGCTGGTAGTTTCATAGGGATTGCATCAAATCTGTATATTGCTTTGGGCAGGATGGCCATTTTGACGATATTAATTCTTCCTAGCCACGAGCATGGGATGAGTTTCCATCTGTTAGTGTCCCCTTTAATTTCTCTTAAGAGTGACTTGTAGTTTTCAGAGTATAAGTCTTTCACTTCTTTGGTTAGGTTTATTCCTAGATATTTTCTTCTTTTTGATGTAATTGTGAATGGAGTTGTTTTCCTGATTTCTCTTTCTGTTGGTTCATTGTTAGTGTATAGGAAAGCCACAGATTTCTGTGTGTTGATTTTGTATCCTGCAACTTTGCTGTATTCCGATATCAGTTCTAGTAGTTTTGGGGTGGAGTCTTTAGGGTTTTTTATGTACAGTATCATGTCATCTGCAAATAGTGACAGTTTAACTTCTTCTTTACCAATCTGGATTCCTTGTATGTTTTTGTTTTGTCTGATTGCCGTGGCTAGGACCTCCAGTACTATGTTAAAAAACAGTGGAGAGAGTGGACATCCCTGTCTAGTTCCCGATCTCAGAGGAAATGCTTTCAGCTTCTCGCTGTTCAATATAATGTTGGCTGTGGGTTTATCATAGATGGCCTTTATTATGTTGAGGTACCTGCCCTCTATTCCCATTTTGCTGAGAGTTTTTATCATGAATGGATGTTGAACTTTGTCAAATGCTTTTTCAGCATCTATGGAGATGATCATGTGGTTTTTGTCTTTCTTTTTGTTGATGATGTTGATGGACTTTTGAATGTTGTACCATCCTTGCATCCCTGGGATGAATCCCACTTGGTCATGGTGTATGATCCTTTTGATGTATTTTTGAATTTGGTGTGCTAATATTTTGTTGAGTATTTTTGCATTTACGTTCATCAGGGATATTGGTCTGTAGTTTTCTTTTTTGGTGGGGTCTTTGCCTGGTTTTGGTATTAGGGTGATGTTAGCTTCATAGAATGAGTTTGGGAGTATCCCCTCCTCCTCTATTTTTTGGAAAACTTTAAGGAGAATGGGTATTATGTCTTCCCTGTATGTCTGATAAAATTCCAAGGTAAATCCATCTGGCCCGGGGGTTTTGTTCTTTGGTAGTTTTTTGATTATCGCTTCAATTCGTTGCTGGTAATTGGTCTGTTTAGATTTTCTGTTTCTTTCTGGGTCAATCTTGGAAGGTTGTATTTTTCTAGGAAGTTGTCCATTTCTCCTAGGTTTCCCAGCTTGTTAGCATATAGGTTTTCATAGTATTCTCTAATTATTCTTTGTATTTCGGTGGGGTCCGTCATGATTTTTCCTTTCTCATTTCTGATACTGTTGATATGTGTTGACTCTGTTTTCTTCTTAATAAGTCTGGCTAGAGGCTTATCTATTTTGTTTATTTTCTCCAAGAACCAGCTCTTGGTTTCATTGATTTTTGCTATTGTTTTATTCTTCTCAATTTTATTTATTTCTTCTCTGATCTTTATTATGTCCCTCCTTCTGCTGACCTTAGGCCTCATCTGTTCTTCTTTTTTCCAATCTCGATAATTGTGACATTAGACCATTCATTTGGGATTGTTCTTCCTTTTTTAAATATGCTTGGATTACTATATACTTTCCTCTTAAGACTGCTTTTGCTGCGTCCCACAGAAGTTGGGGCTTAGTGTTGTTGTTGTCGTTTGTTTTCATATATTGCTGGATCTCTATTTTGATTTGGTCATTGATCCACTGATTACTTAGGAGCGTGTTGTTAAACCTCCATGTGTTTGTGAGCCTCTTTGCTTTCTTTGTACAGTTTATTTCTAGTTTTATGCCTTTGTGGTCTGAAAAGTTGGTTGGTAGGATTTCAATCTTTTGGAATTTTCTGAGGCTCTTTTTGTGGTCTAGTATGTGGTTTATTCTGGAGAATGTTCCATGTGCACTTGGGAAGAATGTATATCCTGCTGCTTTTTGATGTAGAGTTCTATAGATGTCTATTAGGTCCATCTGCTCTACTGTGTTGTTCAGTGCTTCCGTGTCCTTACTTATTTTCCGCCCAGTGGATCTATCCTTTGGGGTGAGTGGTGTGTTGAAGTCTCCTAAAAATGAATGCATTGCAGTCTATTTCCCTCTTTAGTTCTGTTAGTATTTGTTTCACATATGCTGGTGCTCCTGTGTTGGGTGCATATATATTTAGAATGGTTATATCTTCTTGTTGGACTGAGCCCTTTATCATTATGTAGTGTCCTTCTTTATCTCTTGTTACTTTCTTTGTTTTGAAGTCTATTTTGTCTGATATTAGTACTGCAACCCCTGCTTTCTTCTCGCTGTTATTTGCATGAAATATGTTTTTCCATCCCTTGACTTTTAGTCTGTACATGTCTTTGGGTTTGAGGTGATTTTCTTGTAAGCAGCATATAGATGGGTCTTGTTTTTTTATCCATTCTTTTACTCTGTGTCTTTTGATTGGTGCATTCAGCCCATTAACATTTAGGGTGACTATTGAAAGATATGTACTTATTGACATTGCAGGCTTTAAATTCGTGGTTACCAAAGGTTCAAGGTTAGCCTCTTTAGTATCTTACTGCCTAACTTAGCTCACTTATTGAGCTGTTATATACACTGTCTGGAGATTCTTTTCTTCTCTCCCTTCTTGTTCCTCCTCCTCGATTCTTCATATGTTGGGTGTTTTGTGCTGTGCTCTTTCTAGGAGTGCTCCCATCTAGAGCAGTCCCTGTAAGATGTTCTGTAGAGGTGGTTTGTGGGAAGCAAATTCCCTCAGCTTTTGTTTGTCTGGGAATTGTTTAATCCCACCGTCATATTTGAATGATAGTCGTGCTGGATACAGTATCCTTGGTTCAAGGCCCTTCTGTTTCATTGTATTAAATATATCATGCCATTCTCTTCTGGCCTGTAGGGTTTCTGCTGAGAAGTCTGATGTTAGCCTGATGGGTTTTCCTTTATAGGTGACCTTTTTCTCTCTAGCTGCCTTTAAAACTCTTTCCTTGTCCTTGATCTTTGCCATTTTAATTATTATGTGTCTTGGTGTTGTCCTCCTTGGATCCTTTCTGTTGGGGGTTCTGTGTATTTCCGTGGTCTGTTTGATTATTTCCTCCCCCAGTTTGGGGAAGTTTTCAGCAATTATTTCTTGTAAGATACTTTCCATCTCTTTTCCTCTTTCTTCTTCTTCTGGAACCCCTATAATACAGATATTGTTCCTTTGGGATTGGTCACACAGTTCTCTTAATATTGTTTCATTCCTGGAGATCCTTTTGTCTCTCTCTATGTCAGTTTCTATGCGTTCCTGTTCTCTGGTTTAAATTCCATCAACGGCCCCTTGCATCCTATCCATTCTGCTTATAAACCCTTCCAGAGTTTTTTTCATTTCTGTGATCTCCTTTCTGGCATCTGTGATCTCCCTCCGGACTTCATCCCATTTCTCTTGCGTATTTCTCTGCATCTCTGTCAGCATGTTTATGATTCTTATTTTGAATTCTTTGTCAGGAAGACTGGTTAGGTCTGTCTCCTTCCCTGGTGTTGTCTCTGTGATCTTTGTCTGCCTGTAGCTTTGCCTTTTCATGGTGATAGGAATAGTTTGCAGAGCTGGGACGAGTGACGGCTGGAAGAACTTCCCTTCTTGTTGGTTTGAGGCCCTCCTCTCCTGGGAGAACAGCGACCTCTAGTGGCTTGTGCTGGGCAGCTGCGCGCAGACAGGGTTTCTGCTTCCTGCCCGGCTGGTATGGAGTTCATCTCTGCTGTTGCTGTGTGCGTGGCCTGGCTCGGGCAGCTGCTCCAAAGTGGTGGAGTCGCGTTGGAGGGGGAGCGGCTGAGAGGCTATTTATCTCTGTAAGGGGCCTCCTTGCTCCCTGCAGTCCAGGGGTTAGGGTGCCCAGAGATCCCCGGATTCCCTACCTCTGGATTAAGTGTCCCGCCCTGCCCCTTTAAGACTTCCAAAAAGCACCCGCCAAAACAAAACTACAACCACCAAAAACAAAACAAAAAAAAAGGGCAGTTCCTGTGTGGTAACCTCCAATGAGTTCTACACAAGGGTATAAAGGACATATAAAAGTGTAGGCAAAGGGTCTGTTTGTGTTTATACAGAGGATCAAAGCCTAATTGGGTTACCCTGAAAATGAACTAAGATACGATATGAAAAAGAACTTCCAACTTCAGCACTCTCTGGAAGACTCATGCCAGAAGATGATCATCAAAAAACCCCAACAAAGATCCACTCACTGCTACAGCTGTAGATGCACTCATCCCACCAGTTCCTGGACTTGCCATGGGAATAAAGAAGAAGATATCTAAGCTGGCCTGTGCATACAGTAAAACAACAAATTTGACTGGATCTATACTGTTGGAACTCAACCAAGAATTAGGAGAAGTGCAAATTGTAGCGCTCCAAAATCTTACAACTCCAGACCATTTACTGTTAAAAGAACATATGAGATGTGAACAGTCCCCAGGAATGGGTTGTTTTAATTTGTCTGATTTCTCTCAGACTGTTCAAGCTCAGTTGGACAATATCCACCATATCATAGATAAGTTTTCACAAATGCCTAAGGTGCCTAACTGGTTTTCTTGGTTTCACTGGAGATGGCTGGTAATTACAGGTATTCTTTGGTTATGTAACTGTACTCCTATTATGTTATTGTGTGTGCGCAATTTAATTAGTAGTTTAAAACCTATACATGCTGAAGTTACTCTACAAGAAGATATGTCAAAGAAATAATCAATCTTCCCATGTTTTCTTCTGCCTGATACTTCTATAGCTTTTCTTCTTCCTTCCTAATTACAACCCTTAAATAGAATTCGTGCCTCATATCAAATTTACCGAGTATCATAATTCTTCCAAGTGGTAAAGATACCTCAAGACAAATGCTGGGCATAGAAGCCACAGGGCATAAATATGTAAAGAAGTAAAAAGCTAACCTTTTCAAACAATAAGGCTTCTCTCTCACTTACCAACTTTACATTTCCCTGTATGGCCCCGGAAGATGACTGGTTAGCCAGAGACGGGTAAGATTCCTCAAGGGAGGAACAACCTAAGACAGGCACAGTCGCAGGGGGGCCATCAGGTGATAAATTGGGGATCAACAGAGGTGAGGCTAAGAACCTCACCCCCCCTGTTCTGAGAGAAATCTCTGCATACATGGATGTTTTATTGCCCTTGTCTAGCTTGGATTAACACATAGTCTACAGGCACACACCTGATCATCTACATTTGCTCTCTTACAACACTAAACTATGTTTTCTACCTTTATCTTGTATCTACCTACCACTTCAGCATTTTATTAAAAATAATAATAATAAAGAGAGAAATGTCGTATCCACATAAAAATCAAGTATAAAAATCAAATGAGTATTCATATTTGAACTGACTCTTTATAGTTCATAATGAATGAGCAAAACTGAAAGTTTCTGTGATGACTGCCCTTGTACTGTTCACTGTGTAACTTATTCACTATGTAAGAATTTGTTCTCCATGTAAGAACTTGTTTGTTATGCCTCAGAAGATTGGAGACTGACGAAGATTAGGCTTGGGGAGGATTAATGATTGTGCATTGAGCATTGACTCCCCTATACAGAATTTTATTGTTGTTAACAACCATTTCATCAATAAATATGAGAGATGCCCTCACAAAAAAAAAAAAAAAAAGTAGCACTTCCAATTTCAAAATAAATAAGTAACCGGGATGTAATGTATAGCATAAGGAATATAGTCAAGATATTGTAACAGCTTGGTATGGTGATAGCTGGTACCTAGAATTGTCATGTATATAAATGTTGAATCACTATGTTGTACACCTGAAACTAATGTAATGTAATACTGTGTGTCAAATACCCTTCAATAAAAAATAATTATCTACAAGAAAAAAAGAAATTTAAAGGCTTTTTCCAAAATGTTATATTGAACTTGGTAGAAAACATATCTCATGTCATAGTCAGTGTTTTAAAGGAATAATTGGAAATTATTAACTGCAATATACAAACACATTCTGCCATTGTTTTATGCTAAAGATATTATTGTAAATTTGACACTTTTTATTCATAACACTTTAAAGTCAACTCTGGTATGATGTTTTGACAAATGTATATACCTGTTTTAACACCACAATCAACAAATGGAATATTTACATTTACAAAATGTGTCTATTCCTAGTCTATTCTCACCATACACATCCCCTTCCCAAGCCAAACTTCTGTGTTTTTGTCACTATAGATCAGATTTCCCTTTTCTAGAGTTTCATATAAATGTAGTCATACACTAAAAAAAAAAAAAATCCCGATGTGATTGCCTCAGTAGAGTGAAGTTTTTCCCAATGAAAATTAATTTAAAAACTACCAAGTTTTTAATGAATCAAGAAATGTTGTCTAATTTGGCATTCTGTCAACATATATTAAATGAAAATATTGGCTATAATTAGTGGGTTTTCTAAAATGGAAGCAAGAAAATAATTCTTACAGAATAAATATAAAAGAATTTATTAATTCCATATACCTTTACTTTATACTATCTAAACATGACTGGTCCATCAGCACAAGGCCAGATATACGAACCATAATCAAAGTCAATCATCCTTTATATTTTTTAACTAGGAGTTATATAAAAATAATATAAATCTTCACATTTAAAATTTTTTGCCATTATAAATGTTATTTTGTCAATGTGGGAGGGTAAATCATATATTAATTAGCAATATTAGCTTAACTTTTAACAGATAAAATTCACAAATAGAGTATATGAGCCTCCACAAATGCCAGGCTGATTTATTAAAAGTTATTACATAAATGAATAAAGTATGTATTCTTTCATTCTCAGGGAACTGAGGATGGATATCTTATTTACCTGCCTCATTCACATCTTATCAGCTGATATAGTTTGTGATACCGAAAAAAGATAACTTCCCATACTAAAGAACTCCATTGAAGATGGCAAAACAAAGCCAGATGTAGTAATAGGAAAATAACAGAAATTGTTTCTCATTAAGATATTGACAACTGTGTTGCTTTATTTCCCAGCCTGCTGAAGTAGTCTATTTCGTGGGCCTTTATTATAATCTAATAAATATAACCAATAGATACTAATAGAGTTATTAGATATATTAAGTCAGGCCTTATTATTATGAGTTTGAAAGATTCTAACAGAACTATTAGAAAATAGATTTATTATATCAGAACTACTCTATGAGAATATAAAAGATGCAAATCTAATCATTAGAGTTATATGTTGACAATGCTTATCTCCACTAAATAAATAAATAAATGGTGATAGAGGTGACGGCTTTGACCTTGACCCAGGTGCTTTTGAGACAACCCCCCCTTCCTAAAGTATACCATCATTCCTAAGTATGAATTATTCTAGACTCAGATCATAAACTGTATTTGAGACAGACTTTATTATTGAAGACTTTGCTATTGGCATATATTTTTATATTGTTTTATTGCCACATCTTTTTCTTCCCTACAGTATCTACTTATATATCAAGCAAATTTTCTGTTTCCTCACAATGTACATATTCCCTATTTCAAAGACTTCCCTGTTAGGTGAACCCTAACATCTCAATAATACAGGTCATTTCAATACAGGGTGTACAGAAACTCATTAGCAAGATGTGGAGTGTGGGGGAAGAATGGAGACAGAAACTGAAGAGTATGTCTGGGGAAAGGCTAAAGATGGAGGATTGAGAAAGAGTGAAGGTAGCTGCAATCTGGAAGAGAAATTTAGGAAAAGAAAAGAGATGTGTAAAGGTTGTTTTATTAAGTTTTGTATGATTTGCTATTTAAACTCATCCTTCTTCACTATAGCCTTATAGTGAGTTTGACTTGTAGGTTTAGTCTTTTCTAGTATCACTGAAAAGAAATACCTATTAAGGCAAAAAATGCTTTGCCATTTACTAGTTGAAATTGTCCTATGTGCAAGTTGTACATGGAAATGTGTGGAGAAGCAGAGGGCTTAGGACCAAGCCCTCGGAAACTGCCACCTTGCATCAGGTAGTGGAAAGGCAATCAGGGAGGAGAAGGCAAGAGAGGAAGAGGTGAAGGAGCAGCCACATGGAATCCTGGAAATGAAGATAAGACAATATCTGGAACAAAACATGGTCATGCTGCTAACAGGTAAGCAGAAGCAGAAAACTGATCCTTGGATTTGGCAACATGACAAGTAACATGGACAAAAACGTTTCTGGAGGACTGATGGGAAGGAAAGGCAGATATAGTGGGTTGAAGAAAGACTTGGAGATTAAAAAAAAAATGGCAACCATCTGCATAGCAAAGCCTTATGAGAAGGTTTTCAGTGAAAGGGAGCTAAGAAAATGTGGCTACTGAAAGGAGGCCCATGGGAGGAAGAAGAACTCTCTTCCCTGCAGCAAAGCAAAGCAGAAGATGGCTGTGGATACGGGAAGGGGTATGTGTGACATCTGTAGGAAGGGCATGTTTTCATGAAATGAGGTCATGGACTGAGGGTGAGGGCATGGTGGTGGGTTAGATTACTGACTCTTACACTTGGCTGTCTGTTGGAGTCATCTGGCAAGTTGGAAATAGCGCTTATGTTTAGATCCCATCTCCAGATATTCCAATTTAATTAGTATGGGGTGAAGTCAGGGCACTGTGGGTTTCCAAACACCAACAGGTAATTCTAACAGCAGTGAATTTTGAGACTCTCCAGTTAGTTTTTGAGAATAAAGAAAGACAGTATTAGGCACAAACTATTTGCATGAGTCTAGACTACCTGCTATGTGAAAAACAAAAGAAATAAGAGTTATTTCTTACTTTCAAGGACCCTACAAATCTGTAAGCTGTTCAAAAATCTAAAATCTTTTCAGGAATATGAAAATAGTGTAGAACATTATCAATTTAAACATATTAAAGAAAGCAGGGTACAAACCATATTCAATTTTGTAGAAAAAGCTAACTAGGGGACCAATTTTAGAAATGATGGCTCAAGGAAAACTCATTAAAGGCAAGTATTGAGTGACATTTTGAAGGAGTTAGGGCAAAAATTAAAAGATATTTGAAGGATATTTCAATATGAACAAAGCAAATGATCAAGTAAAAGATGGCATAAACATATTTCTGGTAACTGTGGGACAGAGGGAGAGAGAGTTTTCACTATACACCTTTCTTTTTTGAAATACATAAAAGTCTAACATTTTCAGAAAAATAAATATTTTTTAATGGAAAAAAGATCAATCTAGATGAAAAGCAACTAAGAATAGTAGGAAAGTGAGGAAATTTCCTGGACAAGCCAGTTGATAAAGACATTGGAAACACTAGCAGTATCCCCAGAAATATGTAGTTTCCTCTCTGATTTTCCCTAAAGAGAGAGGATAATAGTTTGACTAAATAATGTCTAACATCACTGTAGTGAAATGATGCTTAGCAGGCACAAAGTAAAAAGCCAGTGTGAAACTCTGCTGAGCTGATCTAATCCTTCTACTGATGGAAATACTGGAGTCAGGTGAAATATGTTTCTTATTGCTGTTTATTAGGGAAAAAATCTTGTTTCTGTTTGTTTTCAAAGTACTTTGTAGCCCTTAAGTCATTAATTGTTTTAGAGATATTCATGTTCTTTCATGGGGCCTCTTTGTCTGAAGAGACCATAGGGAAAAAAGGTTATATTTTCTTTAATTCTCTTTTCATGACTCATAATTATATCATAAGAACAACTTTCAACTTTTCATAAATGCAGGATGTTTAAGTGCCTTAAACAATTTAGAGAAAAGCTGCATTCATGGGCATAACAACACAGAGTATTGACTGCAAATTGAAATGATAATAACTGAAATCAATCCAAGACACAATTAATGTTGCCTGTAGCTCCTCAGGATGGTACTAAATTTACCTATAAGTCTTGAAGAGGTGGAACTGTATTAGCTGCTGAAATAAACACACACACTCAATTTGATATATTAAGTGTAAGAATATAGTAATATATCCTCCTTTTGCCCCATGGTCCCAAGCACATACGCCCGGTGAGAATTATGCCTGGGCTTGCCTGGGGCTTGACTGGGCTTACCCGCCTTATCTCTAAACATCCCGGCCCTCCCCCAAAGCAACAGGCCTAGCAGATCCGCCACAATAAAAGGCACCACGCTGCTACCCTCCTCTCTCTGTGTCTGTCTGTCTTGTCTCGCTGCTCTCTCTCTGTCCCTCTCTCTGTCCCGCTCTCTGGCTCTCTCACTCTGCTGCCCTCTCTCTCTCTTTGTCTCTGTCTCTCTGTCCCCCTGCTCTCCCTGCTCTCTCTCCCTCTCTCTCTCTCTCTCTCTCTCTCTCTCTCTCTCTCTGCTCTCTGCTCTCTGTCCCCGCTGCTCTCTCTGCTACTCCCTCTCTCCCTCTCCCTCTCCCTCTCTCTCTCTCTCTCTCTCCCCCCTCACCCCCCTCTGGGGCAGCCACTCTCTCCTTCAGATAATAAAGTCTCTTGCGTGGGCCCGTGTCTCCTGAGTCATTCTGGGTAAGGAGGGTCGCAGCGAGATACCCTTTCATTAAGGACAAAGAATAAAACAGTGCAACTGAGATAATTATCTGTATTATGAAATTATTATTTCTTTACTTTTGCATCTTTTAGTGGAAATTTTCAGTATGTTTGATTTACTCTTAAAAATCAATGTAGACAATTTTTCACTTTTGTGAAGTGAAAATAGTCATATGAAATATGGCCAACATTCATTCTTCATGCTAATAATGTTTTATCTAAGTATGATGCTTTAGAGTTGAAAAAGTACCCTGTGTAGCTCATGCAATCTTGTCAGTGGCCCTCTTACCATTTCCATTTTGCCCAAGAGAAGTGCAATACTCAGAGACTGACTTGACCAATGTCTCTTAGGTGGGAAATATCAGTGTCAAATCCGTGTGGTCTGAATTCAATTTTCTTCTCTTTTTTCCCCCCACTATTACCTTCTTGCTCCTTATTTTTTGAGGTCCCCCCTGGTACCTGGTGAACTCTTGTATAAGTTCCCTGCATGTTATTGTAGTATAGTCAAAGAAAAACAAAATTAACAAAAACATGTGTATAGATAAACTTATCTGTCAAAGCCAGCTAAGCACAACCTCAAACAAGAATATATCCTTCATGTGGTGAAACCTGAGTAGCTGAGAAGTGAGCCTGGTTTGTTCAAATTAGATTTTGGAGTTGCCCTTTACAAAAAACAAACAAAAAGTGTTAAAGGGCAAACTGTCATGCAAAACATAGTTTTGGCTCCAAACAATGGGCAAACCACATGACTACAGAGCAAAGTTTGCATTTTTTCTCTCTTGCATAAAGATACCATATGCAGCACAATTCATCACCTTTTTAAAAAAAGTTTGAAATTTTCCTGAAGCTTCCAAAACATAAAGACTCAATTTCAACAATCATCAATATTTCGCTATATTGTTTATCTCTCCTGCACTTAAAAAAACATTCTTTTATGGTTGAAATATTTTAAAGCAAATTCCAGAAACCATTTCCTCTTTCCCCTATTTCATGCATCTATAAAAATAATTAAATAAGGGACACTTTCTTACATAACAAAATGCCATTATTTTATCTGATAACATTAACAATAACTCCTTAGTATTACCTAAATGCATATTCAAATTTCCCCAGATATCTAAAAACTTAAAAAAATAAAACAAGAAGATAATTGGAGATCCAAAGACACCAGCTTCCAAACAAGGATCACACATTTCATTGGATTGTTCTGTCAACTCAACTCTTTTAAAATATTTCTTAATCTAGAACTTTTCTCTCCCTCTCTTCATCCTCCTCTCTTATTAATTCTGTTGCCTTATTAAGGAATCCAGGGCAATTTCCCACATGTGCCCAATGCTGTTTTGCATTGTTTCTCTGGTGGCCTTTGATTCCAGTGGTCAAGAAGTCACTGCTAAAGACTTGGATACAAAACAAGTGAACTGCACGTTCCCATCTATGGAATATTGTTTTTAAAAAAATTATTCCAAGTAAACTTAGAAATAGTATTACTCTGATCGTATTCTCAATCTTCAGTGGAATATAATATAAAGATGGTTTTACCATAGATTGATGACCTTTAAATGATTCCTGTGAGGGTTGCAAAATGGGAATTTTTTCTTAATATTTCTCCTGTGTTTATTTTCTGGAATTCTTTTGTTTTTGAAGAATTTTTCTTTATCAAATAGTTCAGTATGAATTGAAATACAGTTCACAGCAGAGAGACAAGAAAAATGTTCATTTCTTCACCTATAGTTACCCATCTTTAGAGTAATGAGTTGGTGGTATGGACATTTCAATGGCATCCAATAAATTTTCTTTTCTGTTTCTCTCTCTCTTTCTCTCTCCTGTCCTTCCTCCCTTCTTCCTTCTCTTTCCTCTTTTCCCTTCAATTTGAAATCAGTACTTTTTCTAAATTCTATGTGTTCAACTTAAATTTACAATCAGCATACCTTTGATGTTCAAATTATACAATTTTGGCCAGTGGAGGAGTCTTCAAAGTTTTTCCTGTGTCCTTTTTTCAGGGCACACAGATTTGATACTGTCCTTTTTTTAGGACAATATAACGTCACAAGCATATCATGTGCATTATCTGCCCCAGCCCTAAAGCCCACCATTTCTCGAGATTCCTTTGAGTGGGAAATGGTATTTAGAGACCAGCATCTTGTCACGAGGGGCATTTACAGGTTGTTTTGTCTTTGCTTCTAAGGCTTGTCCTTGGACAGAGCTAAGATATGTGTTTTTTAAGAGGAGGGGAAAAACTTATGTTCTCACTGATATTCCCATTCACGTAAGAAATTACATACAGGACCTTAACTTTTTTTATGTTATAGTCACCTCTCTTTTGTTTTTTATGTTAAATTATTGTTACTTAAGAAATTAACATACTTAATAGTTTGCTTTATCCTAAATAGACAGAAATAATTTAAAAAATAACAATACCAATATTATTCTAAACATTGACTATAGAAGGAAGTGTAAGATTCTAAGTAGTTCTTTTTGTCTTTATAATATATTCCACTGAAGATTGAGAGTAATGCTATTTCTAAGCTTCTTTGGAATAATTCTTTTTGGGTAGAATACAGCATCAACTTAACATCCAGTTAGGTTTCCTTACTTTAGTTTGCTTTCAGTATTTACAGGTTGCTTATTAAATTTGTTTAATTATATAAAAATACTTACAACATCTGAAGTAAAATCTGTAAAACAAGTTTTGCTTCCATTTCTATCCTTTCTACCTCCCTCCTACCATAATAATTTCTATTAATTTTTGGTTTAACCAGTCACTCATGTTTCTTTTTGAAAATGTGAGCAAATATACAACTTTTTACACAAAATAGAACATACAACCCTATTCTGCACTTTATTTCTTTAACTTAATCTGTTCTGAAGATTACTATCAGTGTGTAGAGATTTTTCTCATTCCTTTTTATAACTCCATCTTACTTCATTATGTCGATGTATCATAGTTTATGTGTAAGTTTTCTTAGTGGCCACCTAGGTTATTTCCAATCTTTTTGCTATTACAAATACTGCCACAGTAAATAACCTGTGCATAAGTTAACCTGTATTTTTGCAAAATAGTCTTTTTAAAAGTAGAGAATAATGAAAACCAGGATTCTTTAATAGGGCATGTTTGCCATAACTGCTCCTTCTATTGTTTCGTCTTAGCCAATGAGTCTAGTGTCCCAATAATAATGGGTTACACAGATATAGGTCTTTCAAAAACACCTTCACCTTGATTGTTTTGTGGCTGTAAATAAGCCAAATAAGTTAGTGAAGGCGAGCTACTGTAGCAAACAGACAACATAATTGTGGTATCTTAACACAGTATAAAACTGTTGGTCCAGTATCCCTGGTTGGCAAGGGACCTATTGTGTGATTGAGAGTGAAGTTCTAACTTCCTCTCTTGCTTTGGAGTACTCCTGCTTGTGTATAGAAAGAGGGTAGAGAAGGCACACTTCACTTTTAAAAGCCTTGATACAGAATTATCGCACACTACTTCCACACACCTTGGCCAGAATCATCACAGGACCACCCCTCCCTGCCAGGGAGCAGGAGTTTGGTGGAATGCCCAGGAGGTAGCTTGGTGATGGTGAGACAGTCTTGGCCATTCGGGGCTCTGATTACCTAATTCATATTCTTCAGTATATTTTCTCCAATGTGTATAAACAAATCTATAATCTATATAAAGTTCATGTCACTGAAAAGTCTGTGTCCTTTCAAAAGAGCCTTTAGAAGTATGTGAAGCAAATGTAGTGGGAGCTTATAACAGTGCAGTCTTACAAATGTATTTTTACATTACCTATCATTCAAAACAAAGTTTCAGCACCAAGGAATGGCTTGGGGAGATTTGACCACCTCCAAAATATGTAGTCTTGAATAAAAATTCAAAGCTTTGTAAATGCAGTTTCAAGTCATATCCCCCAGCTTTGAGGCCAATCAGATTGCCGCAGGCAACCAAGAGTAGAGCTTAAATATTTCAGATCCTATTCATCTGGAATTTTCAGTGTCATTGGAAACTGAACTATAGCTTGAATTATCCATAAAGAATGTTTATAGATCAACTTAATAGAGAATACAAAATATAGAAATTCTTAGATTCGTATTTTTAAAATTCTTGAACATTGACACATTTATAAATAATGCAAGTATAAACTTTTTAAAGCAAATCTACTAGTATTTGTTCTTGGCAATAGTATTTAGCAGCCATTTGGAGAGCTATATATATATTCATATGCAAAAATATTAAAAAGTTGTTATATATAGCTTATATTTACACATATCATATGTATTTATTTTTCAGATATTTTAAGTGCTCTAGAATGCATCATATCCATTAACTTGAACAAGCCCTTTCTGCGAATTAGTAGTTTTACTACATTACAAAATCAGAGATGGGAAACAAGTACTTCTACATAACAGTAATATTTAATAACACTGACTTGCCATGACTTTCCCTCTCCTTACAGATTTGCTAAAATTCCTTAAATGTCCTGTATTGGAGAAAAGGAGACTTTTTTTTCATTTTTGAGAATTAATATGAGTACACTGTTTTAATTTTAAGACAGGAAGTTAATATCTAAACAAAGAGCCAGCACGTAAATTTCCATATCCTGTGGTGAAATATGATAAATGACCTGGACAGCTCTTGCCTAGAGTTGTTGGACTAATCTATTAATGGAGGAGGGGATCATCTCAGCCTGTTTCTGATGAAATTCTGAGCAGTAGAGAAGTCTTATTAAAGAAGTTACCGACTATTTCACAGAACATCAGGACACTAAAGATCAACGAGAACAGTTTTCATCTAGAAAGAATAACATAGATATCTTAAAAGTTGGTTAAAGTTTACATATTTCATGTAAGACTGAGAAAATCACACAAATGTATGGTCACAAACACTAATTAAACCCTCTTCTGAGATTTCCTTTCAGAAGTACAAAGCTATAGAATTAGCATGGAGAACCACCTCTATTCCTTTTATCTGTGAATATCCACTGAGTCTTTTTCTTCATCTTTTAAAATGAAGATAAGCTAGGCTCATGTCTACCTTAGACATTTTTAGGTTGGAATAGGCCTCTAGGTCAAATTTCATTGAAAACTCATAAAAAGCTATGTAAATCCATGGAATCTTTAGGAAGTACTTTATAGGAGTTGATTTTGCTATCACATCTCAAATATCCTAAACCTAATTGACTTATTAATCACCACCTGGTAACCCTCTATCTACTCCTGAGAGCAAAAGCGTTACTCTTTCACTCTTTGCCTAGGCCCTGAACGTTAAATCTCAGTAAGAGAAATTCTATAAGAAACAGAAAAACTCCTTAAAGCACTCACAGTAACTAACAAGATGATCTCAGATAGTTAGTTAGCTGTATTAGTGAGCTTTCACTAGGTGGTTCTGTACTAACAATTCCAAATTACACTCCTGCTCTCCCCCGCCATGCACACTCACACACACACCACAAACAAAAATGAAGTTGGGAAAGTCTAAGGGTATGGGAAAGCCTTTAGATTCTTCTCTGAGCCATTTCTGTCCAGTTGAGAGAACTAGGGATAACACTTACCTGTACAAGGTTTTACAATATGTGTGATGACCACATTTTTTAAACAGTTTTTGCCCTGGGGTTGACTCCATGGAGGGGTGTGAAGCATAAATTGTGTGGTTTTAGACTCTTGGTGTGGTTTTTGTCCCCTTTTTTGTCTCTTGGATTTTTTGGGGTTTTTTTTTGTCCTTTTCCTCCTTAGGATGAAGATGACATTTGGATTCCCTCTAGTATTAGGATAGGTATGTGGAATTTCAGACTTACAGAAATTAGCCAATGGGCTTTTCTCAGTTATCATTGCCTTGTAATGTTGGCTATAGTAGATTTATATAAGAAACAAGAGTTTTGATAAAACTAGAT
Organism: Manis pentadactyla; assembly: GCF_030020395.1. Classification (NCBI taxonomy): domain Eukaryota; kingdom Metazoa; phylum Chordata; class Mammalia; order Pholidota; family Manidae; genus Manis; species Manis pentadactyla. The sequence goes on along the minus strand of NC_080023.1, from coordinate 84,088,642 downwards.
TTAGTTTCAGAATCTATGGCAACATCATTATCTTTGGTAAATGGAGGAGAGCAGTAAAGATCAAAAAGAGATTAATGCTCATTACCCGAAGCTACACATACACATGTGGAAATATTTGGAACATCAATCATCTTGTTAGATGTTTTAACTGCAGAGCGTTTCCTCACGTAGTATGGAATCATGCTTAGTGAGACACCACACTTGACTTCTCTGGGTTTTTTCTTTGGCTGCTCTTCAGCTTTCGATTGTATTCTCCCTTTTACTTAGTATTGTCATCTGTGATGTTTAATTAAGGAGGCCACTAGACTGAGGTGGTTCTAAAGCCGTGGCAGCCCAAAATCTAAGCCTGCAAATGCCTCAAGGTTATGAAATTGAAACCTAAGGACTAACAATAACAAATAGCCAGATAAGCTTTAAGCTAGAGCCAGTCAAATAATTACCTTCTTTTGCTTCCACGCCTCTCTTTAAGGCTTTTCTCCAGCTCCTGCTGGTGGAGGGCTCCTAACCACTTGCAGTTTGGCACAAGCTGACTGCAGTCGATTCTTGCTCAAATCAACTCAAACTTAATATGCCCATTTTTCTTTTGCCAGTTCTGACATCATCACCTAACTTTTTTGTTAGGAATACTCCTTGGGATATATCTTTGAAACTTTTCCTTTCATAATCTGCTGCCCTTATTGTCACTATACCTACTAGAAAATTCCACTTTTCTTCTAATGTCAACTGAAATATCTCATGACTTTCCTTACTTCTTTCCTCCCCCCATTTCTAGCTGCATCTATCCATGTGACTTTCCCATTTCTATAGATGCTACTATATATCCCAGACCACCAATCTAAAAAACCTGGGTATCTTCTTTTGTGCTGGTTTCACCAGCAGGGAGGTAAACACACAGGTTTCTCTTAACATGATACTTACGGGAAAAATTCGGGGAGAACTATGGCCTTTGTGCCACAATATTAATACTTCACTCCATAGTTTTCACCCTGCATGAAGTCCGTCCACAATTCAATGAGGTTGGTTTATCTACTGCGATGAATCCATTTAGTAAGTGAAGAAACAGTGCCTTAGAGTTTAACTTACCTCAGGGCCTATATAGTTGAGTGAGTGGGCTGCCCAGACCCATTTCCAGTTCTTTTATTCTAGGTCAATGTTTTGTATTATACAACACTGGAACTCAGTTATTGACCACTGAGTCAGTCCTTGAAGGCACATTCTTTCTTGGATGTCTTAGGTAGAGAGAACCAGGATCTAATGTAGATTTCCTGAAGAGAAGAATTCTGCCATTATCTAGGTAGGCTAATGGTCTTTGAAATAACTGGGAAATCTGTTCATATTTGTTTAAGAGTTGGTGTTTTGTTTTGAGAAATGTGAGATTCTCAGGTGTGAGACTCTCAAATTCTCAACATAAAAAGGCAAAAACTGTAGTCAACATACATGCTAGTGTTTGAAAGGAGATGGTGACTTAACTGACCAAAGGTCTGAGTTAGGAAAAAGCTATTGAGAGAGTCAATAAGAGTGGGATCATCTATTTCATATTAGTTTTTTATAACGAGAGCACTTGTTAAGTAGCTAATCTGGTATAGCACTGAACAAAAAGAATTATATAGCTCTGGCTGCATGTATTGGTATAAACACAGGGCTTATTCTCATAAACCAAGAATATTAACATATTTGCACCATGCCTTTTCCAGAGCAGCAGAGTAGGAAATCACACAATAATTGTGAAAAGTAGCAAATTGCATTGTCCTGTTCAACAAAGGGAAAGGAAAACTATGAATGTATTAAAACCAATTTTAGATTTTAGCTTGGATGTTGGATAAGTTGTTTTTTTAGACTTCGGGTAGGTTTCAGACTTGCTGCTTTCCTGTCAAAGGAAGAAAATGTACCAGACAGGAAAAAAATGTTTAGGAATCAAAGATACTTTATTTTATCCTCTCCCCAGCATCCACTGTAGAAGGTAACTTTAGCTATTGTTGCGTGCTTACTGTGTGACAAACCATGTTAGAGTGTACAGTGCATATCTTCTCCTTTAATTGTCCAACATGTGAAATTAGGTGATACTATACCCTTTTCATAGAAGAGAGACTTGAAGCTCCAAAAGGTTAGTAACTAAGATGACACAGTGAAAAAGCAGCAGAGCAAAATTCATGTCTACGTGCTTCTGAGCTCATTCTCTTAACTACTATTCAGTGAGGCAACAGTGAATTCCTTTAGTTGGGTCACGTAGAAGAGAATGTAAATTCTCTAAACTAGAAAAAGTATTAATGTTGCTTTGTGAATTATACATTAAGAAAGCCTCAGAGGAGCCCAAGTTAACTTTCAGGTTTTGTAGCTTTTTATTGTCACTGAATCAATTCAGTGGGGAAACATTAACTCTTGCTATTGATGACATCATAAGAATTCCTCACATCATAAGGGAAGAAATAATAAACATAGTGTTAAAATTGTTGGGATCCTCTTCTCTGGAATTTATCTCCCAGATATAGAGATATCCTCTAATTTGAAAATCTTTAGAATTGAAAATCTAAAGTACGTAAGAGTACATATTTCAGAATTACTTAATGTCAGAAACAATTTAAGTATAATCACTACTAAACACTATATTAAAGACAGATCTCTACTGTTTCCAAGCAATTGGATACGTACACAGGTGTTATTAATCTATTAGTTGGAAGACTAAGTAGCTGGCATTATGATGGTACTGTGTGTACAGGACTATTTTTTAAGCTCACCATTTGCAATTGATTACCTAGACCATCTGTAACTGCCTGTGAATCATGTTGGGAGTTACCCCCCCAGACATTTTCCGAACATTTGTCATGTAGCAAAATGTTTAGGATAGAAAAGTTGACACATAATAGCTTTGAGGTTTCATTAAATCAACTTTAGACACCAGGCTGTAGGTACAATCCATTGATGTGTAGTCTCAAGGAAAATGTGGTTTATGATTTGATTAAAGAAAACACCACCACCTCACCCCAAACCCTCCGTGCGAAGACCAAAAGGTCTTTTGTACCCAGCACAGTTCGCTCCCGCGTAACTATCCCGTGGGGGCACTCCAAAGTGGTGAGGGAAGAAGAGATGGAAGACATAGCTGAATACGAAGAGGGGGCAAGCAGGTCTCCATCGGTTGGTGACTGGGGGCTCCCCTAGCGAGAAGAAAAGCGGAACCTCTATCAAATCTGTGGTTCGCGGAGGGCTTGGGGTTCTCACCGGCCGCAGCCGCGCCACCTGTCAGACCCGAGGAGCCTCTGGGGATGGAGCTGGGTCGGCGAGGAGAGCGCCCCGGCCTTGGAAGCAGGCTGTGGGCCGGCGGCTCTAAGCCCTACGGGACGCTCCCGTCGGGAAGAACGGCGCGCTGGATTCCGAGGACTGCACCTACTCTCCGGAAGCCGGCCCGGAGACCTAGGGGCGCTACTCCCCGGGGCCTCTCAGCTCCTCCTCCAGGACACGTGATCACAGCCGGAGGGCCACCCGGCTCCCGCAGCGCAGCTCGCTCTGTTTCTTCATGCCCGCCGCCGTGCCCTCCCTCTCCTCGGTTCCCATCCCTCCGTCCTCCCCCACCTCCTCTTCCACTTCCCAATAGCGGCTCGCGCTGAGAAGCTCCCGCCCCTCCGCCCTTTTCTTCGTTTGTTCATTGGTTGAGGCTTCAAGGACGCTTCCCGGGGGCGGGTGACAGCCATTGGTGGGATGAGCAATCCGAGTTCCCGGATGAGGGAACATTCTGCAGTATAAAGGGAGCGGGGAAGGCGGGAGACAGCGCAGTTTGAATCGCGGTGCGACGAAGGAGTAGGCGGTGGGATATCGCTGGGTGTCTGATTAGTCCTTTCTCTGCCTTGTTTGAGCTTCCGCAGAATTCGAAATGGTAAACTTCGCAGAGGCGCTCAAAGACTCCGCGGGTTTTTGCCAATGGAAGGAAAGCCCGTTACCCACGGAGATGGGGGTGAAGTGGCGACGGTTGGGAACGCGCGGAGACAGGATTTGGAAGAGCGGGGGGAGGTGTTTTGTCGGCGGCGAGCTGTGCTGGCTCGGATCTCGCGGCGGGCGGCAACGGTTGGGTGGCGCGCGCAGCGCCGCTGGGGGCCGGCGGGCGGGCGGACAGGCGCGCGGCCGCGGCGGGCGCGCAGCGGGGGGCGAGCGGGCGGGCGGGGTCGCGCCAGTGGCGTGCGGCGGGTCGGGACCCCGGCCGGGCACGGGGCCGCGCTCGCGCCTGGGCCGCGCCGCTGTGGGGGAGGGGCGCGCTGCTCTGGTAATCCTATATTCTCCGTTCCTCCTTCGCTCGCGGGCGTGTGCGCGCCGCAGGCTGGCGGTAAGGCTGGGAAGGACTCCGGAAAGGCCAAGACAAAGGCGGTTTCCCGCTCGCAGAGAGCCGGCTTGCAGGTCAGTGGTGGTTCGCGCGGTCTGGGGGTTGTGGCCGTTTCTTACCGGTTCTTTTCTCGTTTATCAATGCTTTGGAATGGCATTTTGTCTCCGTGGGCGATACGGTGTCGCTACTTGGTTTGCCGATACGATTAAATATCGGAGGGGGGCTATCAAGTGTGTCTGTGCTGGGGCTCGTTGCTGCACCAACGTCAGTGCCTCCTGCTTTGGTGCGCGTATGATTTTACTGTCTTCGACTCTTAATCTTTGTGCGTTTGTTTGTGCGTGCTTAAAATTAAGTTCCCCGTGGGCCGTATTCATCGACACCTGAAATCTAGGACGACCAGCCACGGACGTGTGGGCGCGACTGCCGCTGTGTACAGCGCAGCCATCCTGGAGTACCTGACCGCAGAGGTAAATGGGTGTACGCCTATAATCTGGAAAAGGCTGGAGCTGTGTGGGGGGGGTGACTGGGGGGAGGCGGCGAGAGGAAGGAGGAAAGTGATGCAAGAAAAACTCCCAGGCCCTTAATGCGGCGAGAAGCCTCAGAACGCTAGAGGGGGCTGATGTTCATTAAGGGATCTTACTGAGCTTGATTGAGTTTGCTGCTCTTGAAAATAAAATTGCGTGTCCCCTTTATAGCTTTTGCATGTCTTGCCATTCAGGTAGCGGGTGGAGATGACGGTTGGTAGATGTACGTTCATGAAGGTTTGATTCTACCCCCAGGGTTTTTGCCTTTAAGTTGGAAGGAGAGTGATTAGATTCTGCCTTCTAGGTACTTGAATTGGCAGGAAATGCATCAAAAGACTTGAAGGTAAAGCGTATTACCCCTCGTCATTTGCAACTTGCCATTCGTGGAGATGAAGAATTGGACTCTCTCATCAAGGCTACAATTGCTGGTGGTGGTATGTAAATACTGAAATTCTGTTACCTTAGAAAAAAGAATGCTTTTTTAAATCTCCCATTAGTAATTTTTAGTCTAGGGCACTTAAGTATATTTTCACTTACGTGTAGAATTGTTCATCATGAAAATTGGTAAGTAAAACTTAATTTGAACACTTGAACTTCACATTTAAAGGCATTTTCCAAGCTTAAATAAACTGTCTTGATTTTAAATACTGTGTGATCTTAAATATTAAAAAGTAGACTTAATCCCTGTCTCTCTTCTAGGTGTCATTCCACACATCCACAAATCTCTTATTGGGAAGAAAGGACAACAGAAGACTGTCTAAAGGATGCCTGGATTCCTTATTATCTCAGGACTCTTAAGTACTCTTAACAGCTGTCCAGTGTTGGTGATTCCAGTGGACTGTATCTCTGTGAAAAACACAATTTTGCCTTTTTGTAATTCTATTTGAGCAAGTTGGAAGTTTAATTAGCTTTCCAACCAACCAAATTTCTGCATTCGAGTCTTAACCATATTTAAGTGTTACTGTGGCTTCAAAGAAGCTATTGATTCTGAAGTAGTGGGTTTTGATTGAGTTGACTGTTTTTAAAAAACTGTTTGGATTTTAATTGTGATGCAGAAGTTATAGTAACAGACATTTGGTTTTGTACAGACATTATTTCCACTCTGGTGGATAAGCTCAATAAAGGTCATATCCCAAACTAGTTGTGTTTTAAATTTGCTTAATTGTAATAGGAACCCCTTTCTTTTGAACAGGTACCTCATCGACCAATAACTTGAAATTAAGCCCTTAATTCTGTTAAGTCACAAGGCCCAAGTGTAATTTTAATGTTATGTAATTGAGCTATTAAAGATTAAAAACTTGGCAAGGTCTGAAATTGGTAAGTTACTGTTTTTTAGACTATGTTTGACCACCTCAGTTTTTCGGCTGTGTTTGCTTATATGACAGCACTACAACAGTGCACGGTTATTGTGAAGATTTGGAGAGGGAGATAGCAGGTAGGGAAGTACTGTGTATATATAGCTCTCCCTATAGAAGGAACTTTGAATTTAGATTTTGAAGATTCAAACTATTTTCTGTGTGCTACACATTTTGAAGCCTGAATTAATAGTTCAGTACTTTGTAATATGAAGGACACATTTTGAGGGGAATACTATTACCATTTTACAGAGAAGAATTAAGACTTGAAAGTATTGAGTTATGGTATTTGATAGCATAACAATAGCTTGACAACACTAAAAATGAGTATTCTGTGATTGGGTTGAGGGGATCATTTTGACTTTCTGGCAAATTATTTGTCTTAAAGGCTTTTTGTGGGGGGGGTAGGGGGTTAAAATTTACCAACCAGAAAGTGTCCTTTTCCACCCACTAAGGAGACCAAAGTGACATGGTGTACATTTCACAGGGGCAATGTCATGAAAATAAAAGAAAACCAAACCACTTGGTGGTGGGTACATTCCCAAACAGCCGGTTCCTGCCATGTTTTGGTCATAAAGGAGTAAGGTTAGGGCTTTTCACCGGAGTAATTACAAACTACAAATTAAACCAGTTGCTTTATACCTCTTGGATGTACTTAGAATTTAGTGAAATCTAGGTCAGAAAAATTGTGTAGCTGAAATCAAATGGCCATAAAACGGGCCCGGAGATACGGCCAAGCGACGCTCTAACGCTCTCAACACCTGTGCCGGAAGCGCTGCGTAAGGACTGACAGCGCGGCCCTCACCTGACCGAATCCTCCCAGGCTGTGGGCCCAGAGACGGGGCAGTCCCCGGGAATTCTGAAAACGGGCGGCCTTTCCCCCGTCCATTCCCCTGGCCGCCTGGGAAGAGAACACCCGCCCCGCCGCCGCGCGGCAAGGTCAAGGGGCGCGGCGCTGCCCGTGCGGCGGCGGGGTCACCTCGGCGGGAGCCCCTGCAGGCGGCCGGGCTGGCCAGCCCCGAGCTGGGCCCCGCGCACGGCCGGCCGAGTCGGCTGGGACGCCCAGGCCCGAGGGCCGGGAGGTGTGCGGCTCGCGCCGTAGCGGCCCGCGGGGGGCGGGGAGGCCGCCGTGAGGAGGCGGAGCTGCGAGCCCGCCAGTCCGCCCGGGCCGCCGCCGCCGCCGTGGTGCCCTGCGCTCCTCCCTGCTCACCTCCGCACGCCCCCGCCCGGCCGGCCTCGCCTCGGCGGCCGCGGCTTCCGCCCGTCGTAGCTTCGCTGCCGGTGAAAACGGAAAAAGGCGTAGGCCATGGAGGGGAACCGGGACGAGGCGGAGAAATGTGTCGAGATCGCCCGGGAGGCCCTAAACGCCGGCAACCGCGAGAAGGCCCAGCGCTTCCTACAGAAGGCGGAGAAGCTCTATCCACTGGCCTCGGCCCGCGGTGAGGCCCTCAGTGTCCTTTCCCCCGTGCCGGGTCCCCTCCCCCAGCGCAGCCTTCTCGGAGCCCCGGGCCCGGGCCTGCCCGACCCCCGCTGGCCCCGGGACGAGCGTCCCGACACGCCCCCGCCCGGCCCCGACCGGCCCGGTCCGCAGTGCCCCAGCCTCCCTCAGCACCGGCCTGCCTTCGAGATGCCGGCCCGTGTGGCCAGTTCCCCCGGCCGTGTTCCTGAATACCCAGCTGTCATTCTCCCAGGGGATTTGTCTGCTCTGTCTTACAGAGTGGGGCTTTATAGATGGGTGTTTGGTTGTATGGCCCCTCTTCCTCATCTCCCTCAAATAAGGCGTAGGCCCCTAATGAAATGAGAGGAACAGGGAACTCTAGTGTCAGTGTACACAGGTCTCAGGAGTAGAACACTGTTCCTAAAGCAAACATTTCGAACACCTGAGATGACATTGCTTTTTCCAGGGAGAGAGTTCCTTTAGAAGAGGGGAGCACATTTGGCAAGCATGATAGTTGAATTCACCCTGTTGGTGTCCTGCTCTCTAGACTTTAAAGTAATAATTAGCCAACATTTATCGAGCACTTAACAAAGTGCCAGACCTTGTGCCTAGTGTTTTATATAAATTATTTCTTTTACTCCTCAGAACAAAACTCTTTAGAGGCACAGGATTCTTTTGAACTGAAAAAGACAAATGAAACAGACTTTTTGATGAATGAATGAGTGAATGAAAATATCCTACCCAAGGTCACACAGTATTAAAGTCAGAATAGTACTTGAGCTTTCTAGCTACAAAAGGCCTTTTAATCACTACGCTCTATTGCTTTGACAATAAGATACGGTTTCAACTGAGGTGCAAGGGCTTTCCAGGTTAAGAAGAAAATAAGTAAGAATGTGAGATTGTTTTATTATTTTCTTAATTTTTCTGCATTGTTAAGTACCTTGTATTCTTTGTTTTTCTCAATCATTTTCATTACATTGCTTTTGAATACAACAGTGGATAGGAAAGAGAAATGAAAGAAAGTTAATTTTTTTTAATGTGGCAAAATTTACCAACTTAGCCATTTTAAGTATACACAGTTCATTAGTGTTAACCATTTTCACGTTGTTTTGCAACACATCTTCGGAGTTCTTTATCTTATAAAACTGAAACTCTATGCCAATTAAACAACTCCCCATTTGCTCTACCTGCCATTCCCTGGTAACTACCATTCTACTTCACTTTAAAAATATGACTACTTTAGATACCTTATGTAAATGGAATCGTGCAGTATTTGTCTTTTTTTGACTAGTTTATTTTACTTAGCATAATGTCCTTGAAGTTCATCTATGTAGCATGTGATAGGTCTCCCTTTTAAAGTCTGCATAATATTCCATTGCATGTATATGTGTATATATACACATATATACACACACACACCATATTTTCATTATCCAGTCATCAATTAGTAGACATTTAGATTGCCTCTATAGCTTGGCTATTGTGAATAATGCTCTATTGAACAGGCAGGTTTGCAAATATTTGTGATCCTGCTTTCAATTCTTTTGTGTACATATATGTATATATACATCCAGAAATCTGATTGCTGGATCATATTAGCAATTCTATTTTTGCTTTTTTGAGGAACTGCCAAACTGTTTTCAATAGCGGTTTTGCCATTTTACATTCCCACCAACAGAGTACTAGAGTTCCAGTTTCTCCATACCCTCTCCAGACTTGTTTTCTGTTTGTTTTTGATAGTAGCCATCATGACAAATGTGAGGTGATATGTCATTGTGGTTTTGATTTGCATTTCTCTAGTTTAGTGATGTTGAGCATCTTTTTATATGCTTGTTGACCATTCGTATATGGCATTTGAAGAAATGTCTATTCAAGTCCTTTGCCCACTTTTTAATTGGGATATTTCATTTTTGTTGTAGCACTGTGGGATTTCTTTGTATATTCTGGATATTAACCCCTTATTAGATGTAGAATTTGCTAATTTTGTTCTCCCATTCTGTAGGTTGTCTTAAACGCTATTGATTATATCCGTCGATGCACAGAAGTTTTTAAGTTTGGTATAATCCCATTTATCTGTTCTTGCTTTTATTGCCTGTGCTTTCGTGACATATCCAAGAAACCATTTGCCCAGAGTTAAAAATTTTTGAATCTCCCTACAGTACAAATACATGATTTTGTTTAATCATTATCTAGTCCTAGAGGGACAGTTTTAACATAAAGGAAGTAACCACTTGAATTATGAATCCTAATTCTTTCACCTATTATCTTGTAACCTTAATCTTGGACAAGTTATTGTAACCATCCAGCTTTTAGGTTTTCATCTGCAAAATGGGACAATAATGTATTGATTTCATAGGGCTGTTGGGAGAGTAAATGAGTTAATATACGAAAAGCATTTACCAGTTAGCTCAATTATTTTGGTATTTCCATTTAACAACTGTAAGGCTTTGAGAATTTTTGAACTTGTAGTCTGTCAACCTTTTATCATACAAGGAAATTGAGCCAGTCTACTAAACTATACTATATGATATCAAAGCCCAAACAATTGTTGCTCTTAAACACATGAACACAGGAAAAATTAAGAAATGTAACAGGGAAAGTTGATAGTACAGTGTATTGGAAGGCAGCATGTGATTACCAGATAAAATAATAGGGTCTGTTCTTGTGTAGTCTGAAAACCTTAGTTCCAGTGGAGACTGCCTTTGACAGCTTTACAGCCAGGAACAAGTTACTTAACATCCCTAAACCTTGTTTAGTTATATATAAAATGAAGATTTTATCATAGGGTGGATGTGAGCATTAGCTGAAATAAAATTATATGCAAATACTTAGCAAGTAAACAAGTGTATTTTACATATTCTCAGAATATGTTTATGGGAATTAATGAATTCAGGGGAGAGAAAGATACATTTTTATAAGCTCCTGATAAAATATTTAGTGTGGAAGGAAATTGAAGCTATTGGTTAAAGAGAAATTCTACATTTTTATCCCTGAATTTCATCTATTCTAGATTACCATCAAACCCTTATAACTCAGTTTTGACTGAATATTCCTCTGGATGTGTTTTCATACTAAGATAGGCACAAAAAAACATTGCATTTCGATTTCCATTCTTATACACTGAATGGGAAAATGTGAGACTAAATTCTAGCTAAATCCCAGAATTTTTGTCCTCTTTTCATTTGATTTTTGCCAGGTGAGAAGTCTGATTGATGAAACACTTTAAAAATTGGCAGAGCATTTTGAGGAAAATCTTCATCTTCAAATGGATCTAGGACATTGTTGCTTTCTATGTTTTTAGTTAAGAATATTATTTTACAGTTTATTGCACAGTAGACTTCTGAGTTGAATTTTAGAGCTTTCAAATATGTTTGAAGAGATTGATATATATGAATAGTTACTACATAGGAAATATAAATATTCTAGAAAAATGTTAGCAGGCAGAAAATAAAGTACATTTTAGTTTCTTAAACTGTATGTTTATTGAATTATTGGTATGTTCTGGACTTTCACAGAGGGATACAGTCTTACTGTTTTAATGCCTCATATTGCTATTTTACTACTTTAGTGATTTATGCTATTGGGGGGAGCAATTTGAAGTACAGGTTTTTTTTTCCAGAGTAATATGTTTTCATCGTTTTCAAGAATCTCATAGTAATTTGAACCAAATAGCAGCCTACAGCTTCAAAAAAGGTCATTCTGTGTCTTCTTTAATGAATGCATAACTCGTATAATTTGAAGCTTCTACCTGCACAATAGCAATTAAATAGTCCTCTTTTGTTTTTTCCTTCATGTGAGAGATAAGTGTGTAGATTTTTCTTACCCTTTTTTCCTACATTATTTTAAAAGTTAAATCTAATGCAAATTCAAAGCTCTGTCCCCTTTTGTCTCACTTAAAATGGTAAAATAAAGTTTTTTAAATTGTCATTACATATCTGGAGTGTTATCCAACCTATTCCTTTTGAGACAATTCCATTTTCTTTCTACTTCTGATTTTATTAAAATTTAGTGATGAGTACAAATTATGCATTCAGAGCAGTTATTTTGAAAGCACTAACTTAAGTGGTATAAGATGATTTTCTAATTTCAGCTAATAGCCAAACTGTTACAGACATATAGTTGAAGAAAGAAGACTGAATTTGGTTTTGAACCTTAATTTAATAGTTGTGTAACTTTATGAATGTAACTTTCTTTCTGAACCTCAATATCCTCATTTGTAAAATGGGGATGTATTTATTCAACAAGCACTTACTAAACCCACCCTTTTTTTGCCAGACACTGTGCTAGGAACCAGGGAGTCAGTGAACAATAAGACAAAATCCTTATACTCTTGGAGCTTCTATTCTACAGAAATGGAGTATAGAGTACCTTCTGGATAGAATGATGGCTCAGTTCCTGCCATTTCCCTTTCTTTTTCTGAGCCTCAGTTTTTTCACCTGTAATCTTCATAGAATTATTATAAGGATATTGTAAGTAGAATAAGAATGTCACATGTTATTATTATGGCAAAAGTATTTGAATGCTGTCTTGAGGTTAACAGTATATATGTGTCTTTGTTGTAATTTTTTAGTCATCTATTTTAAACATAAAATAATTGCTTTAGTTGAAGATTAAGCTCCATTTGGATTCAACTACTCATTCCATGTTTAGTTAATATGTCGTTCTTCCTGCCTTGTTGCATTCATTCCTTGTATTGTCTATGTGTATAGTTATACTAGATTAAAAAATCTTTTGCCATTAGGAACCATTCTACTTTAGACCACCCTTTTGACTCCATGGTGCCTAACAGTGTTTTGCATATACTTGTGACATATATAAGCCTGTATTTTCTGGAATGATACCTATTTATATAATTTTATTTTCTGCATTAAGGATGATTTGTTAAATTAATAAACAAATGAAAAATGTATAGCTGTAAGGCTTTTCATGCTAATATATTCACAAATGAAGCTTTTCTATAATCAGACAAGTATACAAAAAAATGTATATGTAAGGACTGCAGCAAAATTTGGAAGAGTATAAATGTCCATCAGTGGGAATTGATTAAAATAAATTGCACTGCATTAATGTTGTGTACCTATTAAAATCGTTGATGTGCCTCATTAATTTTCCATTCACTGACCCCCCTCACCCTGCTCATGGGCTGTAAATACCCTGCTGTCTTTGCTGAATTCAGAGTTTAGCCTGATCTCTCTCCCTATTGCAATAGTCCTGTATAAGCTCTTTAAAAAATGATATGGACCTATATTTATTGCTATAAATGATATATACAGTAAGTAAAGGTAGGCTACAAACGTATGTAGATTATTCTAGTTTTGTTTGAAAATATCTAAAATGCTAGACATCTAGCTTACTAGAGTAACTAGAGTTAAATACACCAAATCGGGTTGAATGATTTCTTTTTCTCATGTGAAAGTTATAAATAATTTTTACTTTGTTATTTTTTAATGTGCTGAGCAATATTACTTTTGTAATCACACAAAAACTTTCTGTCTTGTGAGGAGGAGAGAAAATATCCATTTGCTATTCAAATCGTGTTCCTATGGACATTATAGATAACAGGTGTGTTGCAGAAACTTAAATAAAAACATCTTGGTTCTTACTTTTGGATTATCCACATAAACATTTTTAATACATAGTTACTTTTCCACTGGTCCTTAATACAGAATATGCTTAAATTTAATTCAGATACATTAAAACCCCAAGCAAAGCAGTATGTATGAGAAGTGAATGCCTAAAATATGATTGGATAGTTTTAAAACCAAAAGTAAGTGTAATCTGATTTAGAGTGCTGTGTCTGTCCAACTAAAGTTTGTAATATTATGCATAATTGTAAATGAAATCTGTGATAGCTGAAGCATTAATAAATCAGAAAAATCCAATGTATTCTAAATTCTGGCAGTATTTGAACTGAATCATATTACCTTCTCAGGCACTGGTTCCAGTGATTGTTAATACAGAAAACTTTGCTGATTCCATTTTTAAGATGACAAAAGTGGATGTTGAGACCCAGAGGTAATGAAACTTGTTCAGATTTTCACTCTTAGAAGTCAGAGAGTGTTTGGTGTGAGTGCATGTACACACACAGCCGTTGTTAAGCAGAACCCCTATGCATGAAGTTGCAGAAGAATTTTTAGTATCATAATAACTGTTGAAAACCTAAACCAACTGTATGATCCTGCTTTAGCAATACCAGCATCTAGCTATTAACATGGAGGATACTCAGAAAAACACTCGGAGGAGCATGTTTGTGCTAAGAATGAAAGGGAATGTACAGATAACCTCTAACAAGCATGCATAGGGACTTTGTGTCCACCTATAAATACTTAACACATATAACCACTTTCATATCTGAAGCCACAATTTTTTTTTTTTTTTTTTTTTGTGAGGGCATCTCTCATATTTATTGATCAAATGGTTGTTAACGACAATAAAATTCTGTATAGGGGAGTCAATGCTCAATGCACAATCATTAATCCACCCCAAGCCTAATTTTTGTCAGTCTCCAATCTTCTGAGGCATAACAAACAAGTTTTTACATGTAGAACAAATTCTTACATAATGAATAAGTTACATGGTGAACAGTACAAGGGCAGTCATCACATAAACTTTCGGTTTTGCTCATGCATTATGAACTCTAAACAGTCAGTTCAAATATGAATACTCATTTGGTTTTTATACTTGATTTATATGTGGATACCACATTTCTCTCTTTATTATTATTATTTTTAATAAAATGCTGAAGTGGTAGGTAGATACAAGATAAAGGTAGAAAACATAGTTTAGTGTTGTAAGAGAGCACATGTAGATGATCAGGTGTGTGCCTGTAGACTATGTGTTAATCCAAGCTAGACCAGGGCAATAAAACATCCACGTATGCAGAAGATTTCTCTCAGAACAGGGGGGGTGAGGTTCTAAGCCTCACCTCTGTTGATCCCCAATTTCTCACCTGATGGCCCCCCTGCGACTGTGCCTGTCTTAGGTTGTTCCTCCCTTGAGGAATCTTACCCGTCTCTGGCTAACCAGTCATCTTCCGGGGCCATACAGGGAAATGTAAAGTTGGTAAGTGAGAGAGAAGCCTTATTGTTTGAAAAAGTTAGCTTTTTACTTCTTTGCATATTTATGCCCTGTGGCTTCTATGCCCAGCATTTGTCTTGAGGTATCTTTACCACTTGGAAGAATTATGATACTCGGTAAATTTGATATGAGGCACGAATTCTATTTAAGGGTTGTAATTAGGAAGGAAGAAGAAAAGCTATAGAAGTAGCAGGCGGAAGAAAACATGGGAAGATTGATTATTTCTTTGATATATCTTCTTGTAGAGTAACTTCAGCATGTACAGGTTTTAAGCTACTACTTAAATTGCACACACACATTAACATAATAGGAGTATAGTTACATAACCAAAGCATATCTGTAATTACCAGCCATCTGCAGTGAAACCAAGAAAACCAGTTAGGCACCTTAGGCATTTGTGAATGATTTGTGAAATCTATGATATGGTGGATATTGTCCAACTGAACTTGAACAGTCTGAGAGAAATCAGACAAATTAAAACAACCCATTCCTGGGGACTGTTCACATGCCATATGTTCTTTTAACAGTAAATAGTTTGTAGTTGTAAGACTTTGGAGCGCTACAATTTGCACTTCTCCAAATTCTTGGTTGAGTTCCAACAGTATAGATCCAGTCCAATTTTGTTGTTTTACTGTATGCACAGGCCAGCTTAGATATCTCCTTCCTCATTCCCATGGCAAGTCCAGGAACTGGTGGGATGAGTGCATCTACAGCTGTAGCAGTGCGTGGATCTTTGTTGGGGTTTTTTGATGATCATCTTCTGGCATGAGTCTTCCAGAGAGTGCAGATGTTGGAAGTTCTTTTTCATATCGTATCTTAGTTCATTTTCGGGGTAGCCCAATTAGGCTTTGATCCTCTGTGTAAACACAAACAGACCCTTTGCCTACACTTTTATATGCCCTTTATACCCTTGTGTAGAACTCGTTGGAGGTTACCACACAGGAACTGCCCGTTTTTTTTTTTTTTTTTTGCTATCACTAATCTACACTTACATGACGAATATTATGTTTACTAGGCTCTCCCCTATACCAGGTCTCCCCTATAAACCCCTTTACAGTCACTGTCCATCAGCATAGCAAAATGTTGTAGAATCACTACTTGCCTTCTCTGTGTTGTACAGCCCTCCCTTTTCTCCTACCCCCCCCCATGCATATTAATCATAATACCCCCCTACTTCTCCCCCCCTTATCCCTCCCTACCCACCCATCCTCCCCAGTCCCTTTCCCTTTGGTACCTGTTAGTCCATTCTTGAGTTCTGTGATTCTGCTGCTGTTTTGTTCCTTCAGTTTTTCCTTTGTTCTTATATTCCACAGATAAGTGAAATCATTTGGTATTTCTCTTTCTCCGCTTGGCTTGTTTCACTGAGCATAATACCCTCCAGCTCCATCCATGTTGCTGCAAATGATTGGATTTGCCCTTTTCTTATGGCTGAGTAGTATTCCATTGTGTATATGTACCACATCTTCTTTATCCATTCATCTATTGATGGACATTTAGGTTGCTTTCAATTCTTGGCTATTGTAAATAGTGCTGCAATAAACATAGGGGTGCATCTGTCTTTCTCAAACTTGATTGCTGCGTTCTTAGGGTAAATTCCTAGGAGTGGAATTCCTGGGTCAAATGGTAAGTCTGTTTTGAGCATTTTGATGTACCTCCATACTGCTTTCCACAATGGTTGAACTAACTTACATTCCCACCAGCAGTGTAGGAGGGTTCCCCTTTCTCCACAGCCTCGCCAACATTTGTTGTTGTTTGTCTTTTGGATGGCAGCCATCCTTACTGGTGTGAGGTGATACCTCATTGTAGTTTTAATTTGCATTTCTCTGATAACTAGCGATGTGGAGCATCTTTTCATGTGTCTGTTGGCCATCTGTATTTCTTTTTTGGAGAACTGTCTCTTCAGTTCCTCTGCCCATTTTTTAATTGGGTTATTTGTTTTTTGTTTGTTGAGGCGTGAGAGCTCCTTATATATTCTGGACGTCAAGCCTTTATCGGATGTGTCATTTTCAAATATATTCTCCCATACTGTAGGGATCCTTCTTGTTCTATTGATGGTGTCTTTTGCTGTACAGAAGCTTTTCAGCTTAATATAGTCCCACTTACTCATTTTTGCTGTTGTTTTCCTTGCCCGGGGAGATATGTTCAAGAAGAGGTCACTCATGTTTATGTCTAAGAGGTTTTTGCCTATGTTTTCTTCCAAGAGTTTAATGGTTTCATGGCTTACATTCAGGTCTTTGATCCATTTTGAGTTTACTTTTGTATATGGGGTTAGACAATGGTCCAGTTTCATTCTCCTACATGTAGCTGTCCAGTTTTGCCAGCACCACCTGTTGAAGAGACTGTCATTTTGCCATTGTATGTCCATGGCTCCTTTATCAAATATTAATTGACCATATATGTCTGGGTTAATGTCTGGATTCTCTAGTCTGTTCCATTGGTCTGTGGCTCTGCTCTTGTGCCAGTACCAAATTGTCTTGATTACTATGGCTTTATAGTAGAGCTTGAAGTTGGGGAGTGAGATCCCCCCTACTTTATTCTTCTTTCTCAGGATTGCTTTGGCTATTCGGGGTCTTTGGTGTTTCCATATGAATTTTTGAATTATTTGTTCCAGTTCATTGAAGAATGTTGCTGGTAGTTTCATAGGGATTGCATCAAATCTGTATATTGCTTTGGGCAGGATGGCCATTTTAACGATATTAATTCTTCCTAGCCACGAGCATGGGATGAGTTTCCATCTGTTAGTGTCCCCTTTAATTTCTCTTAAGAGTGACTTGTAGTTTTCAGAGTATAAGTCTTTCACTTCTTTGGTTAGGTTTATTCCTAGGTATTTTATTTTTTTTGATGCAATTGTGAATGGAGTTGTTTTCCTGATTTCTCTTTCTGTTGGTTCATTGTTAGTATATAGGAAAGCCACAGATTTCTGTGTGTTGATTTTGTATCCTGCAACTTTGCTGTATTCCGATATCAGTTCTAGTAGTTTTGGGGTGGAGTCTTTAGGGTTTTTTATGTACAGTATCATGTCATCTGCAAATAGTGACAGTTTAACTTCTTCTTTACCAATCTGGATTCCTTGTATTTCTTTATTTTGTCTGATTGCCGTAGCTAGGACCTCCAGTACTATGTTAAATAACAGTGGAGAGAGTGGGCATCCCTGTCTAGTTCCCGATCTCAGAGGAAATGCTTTCAGCTTCTCGCTGTTCAATATAATGTTGGCTGTGGGTTTATCATAGATGGCCTTTATTATGTTGAGGTACTTGCCCTCTATTCCCATTTTGATGAGAGTTTTTAACATGAATGGATGTTGAACTTTGTCAAATGCTTTTTCAGCATCTATGGAGATGATCATGTGGTTTTTGTCTTTCTTTTTGTTGATGTGTTGGATGATGTTGATGGACTTTCGAATGTTGTACCATCCTTGCATCCCTGGGATGAATCCCACTTGGTCATGGTGTATGATCCTTTTGATGTATTTTTGAATTCGGTTTGCTAATATTTTGTTGAGTATTTTTGCATCTACGTTCATCAGGGATATTGGTCTGTAGTTTTCTTTTTTGGTGGGGTCTTTGCCTGGTTTTGGTATTAGGGTGATGTTAGCTTCATAGAATGAGTTTGGGAGTATCCCCTCCTCCTCTATTTTTTGGAAAACTTTAAGGAGAATGGGTATTATGTCTTCCCTGTATGATAAAATTCCGAGGTAAATCCATCTGGCCCGGGGGTTTTGTTCTTTGGTAGTTTTTTGATTACCTCTTCAATTTCGTTGCTGGTAATTGGTCTGTTTAGATTTTCTGTTTCTTCCTGGGTCAATCTTGGAAGGTTATATTTTTCTAGGAAGTTGTCCATTTCTCCTAGGTTTCCCAGCTTGTTAGCATATAGGTTTTCATAGTATTCTCCAATAATTCTTTGCATTTCCGTGGGGTCCGTCGTGATTTTTCCTTTCTCGTTTCTGATACTGTTGATTTGTGTTGACTCTCTTTTCTTCTTAATAAGTCTTGAAGCCACAATTTTTAAAAAATAATTTCTTCATTTATTAGCTGAAAAACTTGTATAAAGAGACCCTTCTGCCTCACCTGTCTTAGGGTTAAGTAGTGGTACAGTTCATATAGAACAGACAGGATAAGTTCTTGATTGTTTTTTATCAGTTTTCAAGAAAAAGAGTTTCCTTTCCTTCTTCAAAAACAGCTAAGTGGTATTTTTCAGGTCTTTGGTCAAGGAGCATTTCTGGGTTACCCTTGAGTCCCATAGACACATTCCTAATACTCTGGAATAGTTATCTTGCTCTTTGGTATAACAAGAATGTCTCAGGTGCCTCTTCTAATTCCTTGTATTAGACCTGGAATCAACCGTATCTCCAATAACTCTGATTTATTTTAGTGGAAAATGGTATTTCAGCTCCACAATCTAGCAATAAAGATGCTGCAGCTACTAGATTGTTCATTGTTTCTGGGCCTTTTCAGTGTGCAAACTAGGAAATAGTTTTTTTTAAAGCTAAAACAGCTTATGTGTTTATACTGTTATTTCCCTTTCAAATAAGCTCTTTACGCATTTACTCAAACTTTTATATCTTATATTTCTATCTCATTCCTCCCACAGTAATAATCCAAGTTCTCAAAACCAGGACAAATGATAGAATATGTCATGATTATTTCTTTACTTTATGCCATATCATATACATAAGTTTCATAGTAATATTACCAATACTACCCCACTAATATATTGAAAACAAATTTTCTTTGTATATATTCTCCATTTTCTGTCCCCATTTTAATTACTTTTTAAATTTTGAAATACTTTGAAATTTATAGAAAATTCACAAAAATAGTAGAGACTTTCTATACTCAGGCTTCCTATTTGATAAAACTTTCTATGTTTGCTTTATCACCACGCCCATGCTCTCTCCCTCCCTACTATTCCTACCCACCCACCCACCCACTGAACACACACATAACATAAATTGTGTGTGGTGTTCTTATTTTATTTTTTCCTGACCCAATTAAGAGAAAGTTGTAGAGAAAGATGTCCTGTTATCCCTAAATAACTCAGTGTATATTAAGACAAGGACACTTTCTAACATAACCACAGTATGACCATCAAATTCATGAAATTAGTGCATGTACTGCATTCAGATTTTGCCAGTTTTCCTAATTATGTCTTTGATAGCAAAAAAGATACATACTGCATTTATCTGGATGTATCATTCTCCAGATAATGCTTTTTCTTTCTTGACCTTGGCATTTTTGGTGAGTACATTCAGTTATTTTACAGTATTTCCCTCAATTTGGATTTGAATGACATTTTCTCATGAATTTTTGGCAGGAATATGATAGAAATGATGATATATTCTTAGTGTAACATACCAGGAGATACGTGTTGATTGGTTGTTACTTGTGAGTTAACTTTGATCACTTAGTGAAGTTGGTGATTGCCAGGTTTTTCCACTCTAAACTTACTTTTTTTTTTTACCCTTTATAATTAGTAAATATTTTTGTGGGAAAATACTTTGAAACTGTGTAATAAATGTTCTGTTCTACAACAAACTTTAACCTACTCCTTTTAGCATCCATTGATGATTCTTTCCTGAATAAATATTTGATGGTTGCCAGATGTTGATTTTTTAATTCTGTCATTCCTTCCACAGTTTATTAGTTGGCTTACAACTTATTAATGTAGATTCATGGATTCCTATTTATTATATTACTATCATTTTTTAATTTTGATGTTCAGATTGCTTCAGATTTAATCAGTAGGGGCCCTTTCATGGTGGCTCCTGTGTCTTTTTGACATGTCCTTATTGTTCTTTGAGCTTTCTGATTTTCTGGTAAGAAAAAATTTTCAGCCCTACTTTTTACTTACTCTGCCTTAGAAATCAGCTAATTCTCCAAGGAGCCCTGCTTCTTTTTAGTGGACATTGGTACTTAAAAACTAAGGTATGGACACTGGATAAGGTCATTCCCACAGGGGCGTTATTGCCTCTAGACCCTCAGTAGACAGAGCTATGAAATAAATGTATATATGTGTATCTGTTTGTATGTGGGCATACACATCTCTGGTAATTTATTCTATATTAATATTGATATCCGTGTTGAGACTTGCACACCTTCCTTTTTAGTCCACCACAGAGTTCATTCTAGTCTTCTCCATTTCCATATTTGTAATTTCATTCTCTTAACAGTAAGAAATGTGGCACCTGTTATCTTCTTCCGTTTACTTATTTTTTCATTTTCCCCTGTGTGTCATGAGCTGCCTCCATGACCCTGTTGGTGCAGGCCCTGTCAAGTTAAGCTGTGTTTTGGCTATGATTGCCTCCTTGTTTCTAATAAGCTTCCTTGGTTCAGGCATCAGCTGCCAAAAGAAGAGAAGGGGAAGGGAAGAGAAGGGAAATAACTGTTTTTTTTCCCCAAAGTAAAAGGAAAGACATGAAGCCTACCATTTAAAAAATATTTGAACCTTTCTACAGTATCAGAACATATTATTACATACTATATGCTCCCACTTTTAATTGTCATTTAGTCTTGTCTTTATAGATAACTGTACATTTAATGCTTAATGACAATCCTTATGTCAATGTACTTCTAATTATTTTGAATTCCTGAAGCTTCTCTAGTAGGTTTCTAGGAAGGGCTTGTGGGAAATATGCTCTCTATGTTCTGGCATGTTGAAAATAGCTCATCTGTGATCTTAATGCTTGACGTTAGTTTGGTGGATACACAATCCTTCGTTCAAACTTTCTTTTTCTGAATATCCAGATATGTTATTCAGTTGTTTTGTGCAAGTACTACTGATGAGTAAAGTCATTTGATATTTTTTGCCTAGATGCCCAGTTAATTTTACAAGAATATATACAGGTGTTGGTTATTCTGGGTAAATATTCTTAGGCATGTGATTTGCCCTTTAATTACATGATTTCACATGTTTTGTTTTTGTATCAGAAGAGTTTTCTCCAATTATTGTTATATTAGTTCCATTACCTTGCCTTATTTTTCTTCTTCAGGACTCCTATTATATGCATTTTGTATCTTCTTTATCCTTAGTATTTGCCATTTTTTTGTCATTTTAATTTTTAAATTTTCCCTCTTTTTTTATATTCTCTCACATCATTATCTGTTGTTTATTAACTCTTTGTTTCTTCTGCTTTAGTCTTCTCTTTTGAACTCACTTTTTTTCTTTTATTTCTTATTTTTTCCTGAATTTTATCACCTAAGCTTTGGGAAGATACTTGGGATTGTTATAATTTTAATTTGTGGTTTTTTCATATTGTGTATAATTTCTTAAGGTCTTTTTGACTTGTTCTGAAGTACTAAGTTAGAGTGTTTACCTGTTTTGTCAGCAAATCTTTGTAGTATGCTTTCATTGTCTTCAGAGATTTATTTTATTCCTATTCTCTTTCTTCTCATAACAACTTTGTATCAGATTCCACTTTTATCATCATCTTCTGCTCATTTTTATGTGAAGTTAGTTAGCCTTTCTAAATATACAGATATCCTTCTGTAGTTTTTATGTAATGTTTGAAAATTTGTTACCTTGCTCTATGAGATCTCCTCACTCCTTTTTGCTTCCCCACTTTGTCTGTAGTTTGTCTCTCTCTCTCTTTTTTTTTATTGCTACTGCCTTCTTCAGATGGGGTTCTGTTCCCAGCAGTTTCTCCTCAATGTGGCATTGTTCTGAAAGAGAGCTTTAACTAATTAGTTTTGAGAGTTTGTAGTCACTGGAGTGTTATATGCTCTTAAGAGTTTATTGTGGACCCTTTTACTCACTCACATGCTACTGGAGTGAGGAAAAACCCATTCTTTTTATAAACTTTTCTGAGTTTTGCTGATCTTCTGTATAGAGAGTCCCTGTTAGTTATTTTGGAGTTCTTCTGTTCTGTGGACTGGAAAATGACCTATTACTGTCCTATACTTCCCACACTCATGTTATGACCACATAGATTGTAGCTATTGATGTTTTGTTCCCACTTCTTGTACTTTGGGATTTTTGTGCATGAAATTTTCATTTTGTTATCTGGTTGCTCTGTTTTTATGAGGGAATCCACAGGTGTTTAACATTTAAACTGCTGTCACATTCTTCTTCTTGGCATTTCCACACAATTTTTCATATTTAAAAGCTGTGAACCACTTCCTCCAGACCATGCTTGCTTCTGCTCTCCAGGATAACATTGTGATTGCATTAAATATGAACTAAACTGTAGTTAAACATTGACTATATATGTTATATTTATCCTGTTAATAACTAAATATATTGCTGTCTAATTAAGAACCTTTCGGTATCATCTACAACTAGATAGTTTAAAAAACTGAATTTCTTATATCTGGTGATCTTTTGAATGCATTAGCTAAGAAAAGATATGATAGAAAGTTCTTTTATATAGACAAAATACAAATGATAGATATATGTTTACAAATTTGCCAGTGGCACTGCTGGGACTTTTAAAAACATATATAATAGCTTTATTGAAATATAATTCACATACCATACAATTCATTCTTTTGAAGTATACCATTCATGGGTTTTGGTATATTCAGAGTTGTGCAACCATTACAACAATCAAATATAGAACATTTTCTTTAACTCAAAAATAAACCCCATACTCATTAGCAGTCATCATTTCTCCCCAGTTCCACATTCCCCACTAGCCCTTGGCAATGACTAATCTACTTCCTGTCTCTATAGATTTGCCTGTTCTAAACATTTCATATAAATGGAATCATAATATGTGGTCTTTTGTGACTGCCTTTTTTCATGTAGCATGTTTTCAAGGTCCTTCCATGTTGTAGTATATATATCAGTACTTCATTTCTTTTTACTGTCAAATAATATTCCATTGTATGGACATAGTACATTTTATATATCCAGTCATCAGATGAAGATTTGGATTGTTTCCACTTGTTTTTCTATTATGAAAAGTGATGTTAAGAACATTTGTGAACCAGTTTTTATGTAATGTATGTTTTTATTTCTCTTGGATATATACTCAGGGATAGGATTATTGGGTCAAATGGCAACTCTATGTTTGATCATTTAAAGAATAATCAGACAGTTTTTTCAAAATGGCCACACCATTTTACATTCCCACCAGTAGTGTATGAGGGTTCTACATCTTTGTCAACCCTTGTTATTGTTCATCTTTTTTATTATAATCATCCTAGTGGGTGTGACATGGTATCTCTTTGTGGTTGTAATTTTCATTTGCGTCATGGCTGTTGATGATGAGTGACTTGTCATGTGCTATTGGCCATGTGTATATCTATTTTGGAGAATGCCTGTTTAAATACTTCGCCCATTTTTTAATTGAGTTTTTAGTCCTTTTGTTACTGAATTGTAAAAGTTCTTTATATATTCTCTTTTCTTTCAGATATATGACTTTGTAAATATTTTCTCCCATTCCACAGATTGTCTTGTTACTTTATTGATGATATCCTTTGAAGGGTATAAGTTTTTAATTTTGATGAAGTCCAGCCTATTTTTTTATTTTGTGACTTGTACTTTTGTTGTTACATCTAAGAATGTTTTGCCTAAATTAAGGTCATAAAGATTTACTTCTGGTTTTCTTCTAGAAGTCTTACAGTTTTGACTCTTATATTTAGGTGTATTATTTATTTTGAGCTAGTTTTTGTGTATGGTGTGAAGAAGGGGTCAAAATTCATTCTTTTGTATATGAATATCAAATTATACCACCACCATTTGTTGACCCACAAGTTTTGATACACAGTATGTTCAGTTCTATTCAATTCTATTTTCTTAGTTCTAGTATAATTACTTCTGACACGAGTTATCTAGATTTTTTTTTTCTTTCCAACTCTTTTGTGATCTCTCTAGTTACATTTTTATAATCGATTTGCCACTTAAATGCATTATGCTTATAGATTGTGACATATATGGTACTCATTCTTTGAGATGCAAAGGGATAACATTTTGGTCTAACTATAATCTTGTCAATTTTCATTCTTTGTGTGCCTGTAAAGAACAGATATTCACTAGTTGTTGGATATAATGTTGTTACGTCTGGGATATCAAGCTTGACAAATCAGATGTATTATGGGAAATTACAAGCTTACACAAAAGGAGAGAGAATGTATAATCAAGCTCTATTACTCTCTGTCCTTAACCATTATGAATATATATGACCAGTCTTATTTCATATATTCTCACTACCTCCTCTTATTTATTTATTTATTTTTGAGAGGACATCTCTCATATTTATTGATCAAATGGTTGTTAACAACAATAAAATTCTGTATAGGGGACTCAATGCACAATCATTAATCAACCCCAAGCCTAATTCTCAACAGTCTCCAATCTTCTGAAGCATAACGAACAAGTTCTTACATGGTGAACAAGTTCTTACATAGTGAATAAGTTCTTACATGGTGAACAGTGCAAGGGCAGTCATATCACAGAAACGTTCAGTTTTGATCACGCATCATGAACTATAAACAATCAAGTCATATGATTATTCGTTTGATTTTTTTAAATTAATTTTATTTTGGTTAGTTTGATTTTTATACTTGATTTGTATGTGAATCCCACATTTCTCCCTTGTTATTATTATTATTATTTTTTAATGAAATGCTGATCACTACCCCCTCTTTTATAAAGCCTCTGCAGTGTTCTAAAGCAAATCCTAGGCATAGCTATTATTTTATAGATGCAGTGTTTAGATTATTTACACATTTAGCACAGTATTTGCTGTCCATTCCTTTTACACCTCAGCCTGTTTGGAAGCATTTTCCTTCTATCCAAAATATATATATTACAGTACCCTCTGGTGAAATCTTAATGGTAAATTTTCTCAATTTTTGTTTGAAAACCTCTTTGTGTTTAATCTTGTGCATTTTCAGGGAAATTAGTGCAGAGCTCTAGTTGACAGTTATTCTCCCTGAGCATTTTGGAGATATGATCCCAGTGTCTTTTGCTACCAGTGTTGCTGTTGAGATATAAATAGGAAGTCTAATTTCTGTTTCTTTGTAGATAATTTCATTGGCTTCTTTAAATACTATCTCTTTTTCTTTGTTGGCCTGCAGTCTCACCATGATATGACAAATGAAAGTATGTCCACAGTAATGAGATAAATAGTAATTTTGAATTACTAGCTTAAATTTCCTAATATTCTGCTTCTAAATAGTGATTACTGGGTTCTAAACAGTTAGATGCATAAGGAAATGCCTGCTCCTTTAAAAGCCCCTATAATAAGTCTTTTTGGATTTTTTAAGTATGGTTCTAATTCATCAGTTTTACCATTTTATTCTCAAGATCATTTGTATCAATGTGTACAGTATGCTTTCTGTATCTTTCCACAGCACTATTGGAAATAATTATGAAAAATGGAAGCACAGCTGGAAGTAGCCCTCATTGCCGAAAACCATCAGGTAGTGGTGATCAAAGCAAACCTAACTGCACCAAGGACAGCACATCTAGTAATGGTGAAAGTGGAAAAAGCTACACCAAAGACCAAGTAGATGGGGTTCTCAGGTAGGAGCAAATATGACTTACAGCTCCACTATAATTGATATCAGTGCAATTTTTTAATGTTATAACACCTAAAGAATAAAGCGTTTGCGTTATAATTCAATGGAAGAACAGACATCAAGGAATTGAACCCCGGGTATCTATGCTTTCTATTCTTTATAAAATTAGCTTGTCAAGTACAGACTCTGTGGAAGCTTGCATCTTTTAGAGTAACTATAAGCCACAGAGCTACTTCCAAGTCATTTTTTCTTAAGGAAAATTTTCTCAGTTTTTTGACACAGCACAGTATTTATATAACTATGTTGTAGAGAATAAAGAATTTTTTTGTTTTCAATATATACATGAAAGCAGGAGAATTTCACTTGGGAGGAAAATTGAGGTCAGTTAGCAACAGTGCTTTCAGTTTCTTATGTTACTGAAGGATAGTTTTTTCCTATATTCTTTAAGGCTATCCTTACATGTATGCAAACACCATGTCTTCTCCTTTTAATATTTTTCTTACTCTTATTATTCTGAGTGTTTTAATTTTACCTTGTGAGACACTTCTACTTAAAGCAGAAGAATTAGGTGAAGCTGAAAAATTATGAACTGAGTTTTGAGGATCTAACTTTACTAAATTTATGGTTAAGAGAATAATTTCTGGAAAGAAAATGAAACTCTAAGTATGAAACTCTAGAGAAAATACTGTTTTGTTTCCTGCTACAATTTAAGGAAGCTGTATTAATGTTGTACTTACATTGCTCTCTAGAGAAGCTAAAGTATAAGGATGGAGGACTCTGAACAGTGTGACTCATGGGCTTATTCACATGGAGAGTGGATTATAGTGCAGTCAAGGGGAGAGTGGCTAAAACTTGTTAGACTCTTTTCTCTTTTGTGCTTTCTTATTTATTTCTTTTAATCTTACTTTTCTTCCTTTTCTCAGCCTTTTTTCCTCCATTCTTGCTTTGTAGCTTGTTCTTTTTTGCTCACCATAATTTGAATTAAAGTTTTAAAGCAAACATCATTAAAAAAACATTTTAAAGCAAGTATCAGTATTTGTATTTTTGCTTTCTTCCTGTACATTTAGATGCTAAAACTTGATTGAAACATTTTGTCTGATTGTGACCACATTAGAAAAAAGACTCTCTAATTATTCTAAAGCCATGGTAAAGGTATTGGATTGGCATGAATGGTAGTGAAGCACTTTGAAAATATTAAATATTGTTGCTTATCATTTTTATACTGTAATATTATAACAGAGGTGGCTGAGTAAGTGAATAAATGAGAGACTTGCTTTTAAGAAAAAGGTTTAATTAAACGGTATGCTGAAATGTGTTCCAGGAAACCACATCTATCCAAAAACAAATTGTATTTTCTTGTATAAGTTACTTCTTTTTGGGAGAATATGTCCTCAATGAAAGACTTTAATAAAGTTAATTGCATTTTATGTGATTTTTATTTAGAATCATTTTTAAATGTGTTTAATCTTGTGCATTTTTAAAGACTGTGAAATCACCTATATATTTGAAAATATCACCAAAAAAATAGAGTTGAAAATTTTGGAGAATCGGAATCTCCTAAATCTCATGTTACTTTTTTAAAATCTTTTTTCATTTCCTCTGCCCTAGCCTTGAAGGGCAGAGAGTTGTAGCTCAAAATGTGATAAAAGAAGGAAGAGCGGTGCACTCTTCTGCTCTCTTTGTTTTAGTATTTAGGCAGGGGGACATAGTGAGAGAGGAAGAATGATGTATGATCGTGGGTGCAGATACACTTTGTATATGGCCAGCCAGATGTGGACACATGGAAACATAAAATGTTGAGGGAGTTTCTGTCTGTTGGCTTCTCTACTCTGTGAAATTGGAGATGAAGTTATCCTCTGAAAGTTGTAAGAGATGAGATTGAAAGCTTGAGGAGAGTGGGAAAATTATGGAATATTTGCAGAGCTCAGCCAAAGCAAATGGAAAGATTGCCAGTTAGCATTGAGGATCGAGCCAAATTTGAGACCATACATTTCTTGGTGTACCTGTATTAGAGGTTGTTTCTCTGTTCAATAATTTTATTATAGCTTTTCATTAAATGAATGAGTTTTTTTTTTCTTTTGTGGAATGAATATGATTGGAGCATTCCTTAATAGAAACCCTAAGTTATTCAGAATACTTCAGTTGGTACCTTATGCGAGTGAACACCTAAATCATGTAACACTTCATTATTTAGCCCCTATGAGTGTTGCTTTAGTGAGGTAGCAAATCATCAGCAAACACTTACATGGTGTATGTTTCTGTTTTTTTCTTCTACCTATCCACAGGGGATTTTTCTGAAGAAAGCCATACTATCTTGTTGTTTAGCACAATTATACAAACAAGTTGCTCAGTGACAATTTGGCTCAATGGGAGAAGCCATGCAATAATACTGTACCCGTTGCATAAGTAAGAGCTAGCTTACTGTAAGACTGAAGAAAAAGTATGTTGCTTTGTAAAACTAATATTCTATGAAACTGAGTAGTACTGTTTGTTGTCTTTGAGTTGAAATACATAGAAAAATTGAGAAAAAGGGGTCATGGGTCTAATTTGAAGAGGTTTTTAATATCTCATTAAAAAAGCAATATTTTATTTTAAAAATATTTACAAGATCAGTGTGAAATCATTAACTGGGCCACTGTTATGTTTATTGATTAGGAACACTTCTGTACAACTGTTAAGTCCTTTGAAATTTATGGATATTTGATTAGGATTTGATTTAAGCTATAGTACTTTAAATGAAAAGAAAATAAATCATTTTGCTAAACTTAAGTACCTCTTTGTCTCAGGAATAAATAAGTGTTTCCCTATAAACACCAATTCAATTTGCAGTCTGTTTAAATAATCAGCTATGAACATGAAACAGAACTGAAAGAGGACCCTCTTCCCCTGCCCACTATGCCTTCATGCACTTAAAAGAAGACATAAAGGCTGAACCAGACATATTTCTCCATTGTTTAGCTCCCAGACAGATCTTTATGGCCTTCCACAGTATTTTCTTCCAGGGTAGGGAATGGATTACTCCTTTTTAATTTATTTTCTTTTTTCTTCCTTTCTTTTTTTTTTTCAATTCTTTGGTGAGAATGGAGAAGATTTGAATCTTCCAGTAAAGAGCAAACTGTAAAAAGTGAGACAAATGCATTTAGCTGATAAAAAGGAGCATGATGAACAAAAGTATGAATGAGATAAATGTATGAATGAGAGTTTTTAAATTCAGGTGTGAAAAATTAGGTAAATTAGTATATTTGGAGCATTACTTGAAATATGTAATCTTCAGCCTGTCCATTAGCGATGTCAACTGTATACCTCTTTGCTGGCTTCTCAAAGAATTTTTCCTCTATGATGAAAAATTCAGGGCAGGAACAGTATGGTAAAGCTAGATATAGCTGAGAATTAGTGAAATAATTGTTTTTTCTGCCTTTTTTCCCTTCATGGCAGTTCTTAGCTTTATGACAAGTCTCTGGAGGATTGTGAATTCCAACCTAATTTTCCTACACTATCCAACAGCCCTCTCTTGGGTTGCTTTTTCTATTGCCTAGCCTTTTGTGCTTAGAAAATAGCAACAAAAACATTTTAGAGGCTAATCTAGTACATAATTAAATGTTTTATGCATTCAAACTACATAGGAACAACTTTAGGCTTGTTCAACATTTTATCACTGCCTTTTGTTTCCTGCATTCAGATAGTGTTTGTTATATTCTTTGCTCTATTCCTTGTTCCACAGTCTGTTCTCCTCTATCCCAAATTAATTTTTGGTCCCAACTACATTTCCATCACAGCACTTTTCACTTTTGGTCTGAAAATGATGTTTCTGCCCTCAGATTGAACCAGTCATCCATCTGTCTATCCATCCATCCATTCAACGCACATGGTGAACAAGACACAATCCTTGCCTTCAAGGGGCCTATATAGCCTAAAAGAGTCACCAGATAAGCGAACAGGTAGCTGCACTACATTATGGTAATTACTGGGATAGGCTGAATTCAGAGGGCTTTGGGAGACTAGAAGAGGATCACCAAACCTAGTCTTGGGGAATCTGAGTTCTTGAGAAAAGGAAAAGCTAAGCTGAGATCTGAAGAAGTTGTAGAAACTACCTAAGCAGGAAGGGAGGTGGAGAAGGCATGTTCTAGGCACTGAAGTCAACATTCGAAAATATCTGGGAGGGAAGAGAGTCTGCTTAAACATTGATTGGAAAAGCAAACAGGAAGAGGTTGGTTGCTCTTGAGTCTGAAGGGACTCCTTTTCTTTTGGTTCTGAAACAGCAGTTTCCAAGTTAGACTGAGGTTTGAATTTTTACTTGTGAAGCCTTTCCTAATCACCCTATTTGAAATAGCAGGTCTCTCATTCTCCATCCCCCTTTGCCACCTCATTTTTTAATAATATTTATCACCATGTGAAGTGCTTTATATTTTACTTGTATATTTGTTCATTACTTTCCTCTCCCATTTGTAAATTTAATATGAGCAGAGATTTTTTGGGGCTGTTTGAATCACTACTGTAGTAACCAAAACAGTAGTAGATATTCAGAGCATTTTTGTTGAGTAAGTCCCAGTTCCCATCTATTACTTGGTTATCTGAGTTTGGCGATTTGCTCATGCAGAGCCTTGATTTACTCATGGTTTAGGTAGAAACAGTATCTGCCTGATGAAGAGTAAAGTAAGATTCTGTAATTCCCAGTGTGAAGTTTTCATAGACCAGGTGTAGATAGGAATTCAGAATTCTTCAAGTTTTAGAAAGGTAATAAGAAGCATGTATTATTACATAACATCTTAGCAGGGTCTGGTAAGCAGCCCATAACCTAATAGTAACATTTCTACAGCAAAACATACATAAACTCACACTTAAATGGGATTCGTGAAGATACTATAGCAGCTGCACATCCACTTAGCTCAAATTTTGTCTCTAAAAAGAGTTAAGTCAGGTTTTTGTAATCAAATTAGTTATAGAATAACTTTCATTTTTCACAGCTTTATGGATATTGAAATGTGGATATGTGATGGTGGACCTGTGCCTGACACACAGTAGGTGTTCTGTAACACCTTTTTCTATCATATTTTAAACATACCTAGGAGAACGGGTTTCTACAAAGGCAGGGATCATTTTCTGTTTTGTTCACTAATGCATCTCAAGTACCCAGAGGACTGTCTGGGACATGGTGCTCAACAATTATTATTGACTGAATAATGAAGATGTCATGTTTATGAAATAAAATTGATTTGCATTAATATTTATTAAGTACCAAAGTAAAAAAAATACAATTTTAATTATTACTACGATAAAGAAGATTACATAACAGATTTTTGTTGATGTGATTTTAAGAAAATTTCTATCATCTTACACACTGTCTTCTCATTTTCCTTGTTCATATAACACATGGTGAGTGCTTTCATTATAAAAAGAGAGCTAAGGCTTATTTATTCCAGAAATATTTACTGAGAACCTATCATATACCAAGCACTGTGATGGCTAATAAGTTCAAGAGTAAAAAATGATCAATCTTGTCTTTTTTCTTTGAAAACTTATATCAATCTTTGCAATTCTTTAGCTGCCAGTGAACAACTAAGCCTCAGGTCCTTTAACCTATTACTCCTTCTGTCATCAAGCCACTCACTCATACAGGGGATACATCTAAAGTCATAAAGTACTCCACAAAAAGTGTTGAAAATGCATCTGGATTTTAGTGAAGGAAAATTCTTAGTTATGGGAGAATGTTAGCCTCCAAAAGTAACAAAGGTTCTCTGCTCCATTCAGAGTACTTCTTTTCCTAATACACATTAAATACTTCTGACCTAAACTCGTTACATCTTTAGGGCTATAAACCATGTAAATAATCTTTAAGAGTATGCTCATCATAATGAAAATCAGGTAAAATAAACATTTTTGAGTCCCAGGACATATTTTGTGAAATTTTATCTTTCTCAGAAAGTGACACAGACGAATTCTCTTTAGCATAGCTTAGGTTAATTAACTTGCCTTGACATTTAAGTCATAGAGCACTGTAATTGTTTTACATGGACTAAACTATTGCTTTGATACTTGGTTAGGTCTACATTGTGTGACAACAAAACTCTTGGAATGCAATGCATATTAATCCTTAGCTGTGACATACTCATGAGGAACTTTGGAACATTCTTTATGCACTTAAGAGTACTATAAAATTGTTATCCTCTCATTTTTGTTACAGTGTGTGCTCTGTCCTTCATCTGCAGTAGTTATAGGCTTTGCTTTACCTCTCTGTAGCTGCAGTAGATTGTGCCACGGACAGTCTCATGGCCAGCACTTAGACTGGGAAGAAATTGGAGGAATGGTCTATGGCCAAAAAAGAGAATTCAACAATAATCTTCAACAGGATAAGCTCTTATTTGGTATTGAGAAAACAATCCACAGACAATTCTTTCTACTTTTCTAATTAATAAAAAATTAGAGATATTGTATGAAGTTCTTCCTTGAAATTCATATTATAACACACTCTCTTGTTTACAGCATAAACAAATGTAAAAATTACTATGAAGTACTTGGAGTTACCAAAGATGCTGGTGATGAAGATTTGAAAAAAGCTTATAGAAAGCTTGCCTTGAAGTTTCATCCAGACAAAAACCATGCACCTGGAGCAACAGATGCTTTTAAAAGTAAAGTAAACCTTTTAAGCAATTTTACTGAGCTCTTTTTAGAATCCACTTTAAAATGTTTCAGAATGTTAAATTCTGCCTTTAGACTGGTGCATTTAGAAGCCATAATAAACAAGGATCCTCAAAACCCTTTAAAGCTTCATTATTAACTTGGTAATATGGAGAACCAAACAAATGTACTTTGGCTTCACAAAAGCAACATACCAATTTTGGCCAAGTCCTCAGTAACTTTTCTAGGCATGCATGCATGCTTTCTAGTTTACCGTGCACAAGTAGTGTGATAATTATGCATGAGCTTCTAGTATATTACCATCTGGTTCTAAGGGAACTAAAAGCAAAATATAGCTTTTGTGAGTTTATACTCAAGACTCTCAAGAATTAGGAAATAACTTGGAATCGCCAGCTGCCCAGTGTTATTATTTCTGTTAACTCTGGCCAATTTTTCCATTTTTTACATGTATTTCTACATGTATTTTTACATGTATTTTTACATGTATTTACATGTATTTCTAACATGATATTCTTTTCTTTTTAGAATTAGTTTTTTTTCTCTTCTCTGTTATTCATTTCTCTTCATTTTCTTTCTCAATATTCAGTTTCTGCCAACTTAGTAAATAAATGTCAGAAGACTGATTTTGTAATATCATGTTTTGTTATAGAATTTATTCATAATAATTAACTTCTAATTCATAGGAAGATGTTTAAATTTGTGATTGTTCATTCTTATGAATTTGGCATTGATAGAGCCACCATATAATGTTTAAAGTCAAATTCTGGGGTCTTAGAATAACAGGAAGGAGATAACTCATTTTTAAAATATTTCTGAAAGATAGACAACTCAATGTGCTTTCATAAAAATACTGTTAAAATTGTATCCAAAACACTTTATTTCTTGGAGGAAGTTGCCAAGCAAAGTATATTTGGGGATGGTTAATATATTATAATAAAAGCAGCAGACAAAGTGGTGCTAGTGCAAGTAAAATATCTGTGACATTGGGAGCCTTCTCTGTTTCCTTAAGTTAAAAGTAGGATGTTGAAAGCACAGAAAACTATCTTCACTCAAAAACACTAACATTAGCACATAGTCCCCCAAAGGTTAAAAAAAAATTTCACATTATGAATTAAAATCATTTGATTAAAAATTTTTGGTGTTTTTAAAAGGTTTAAAAACATTTTGGCACTGAGTTACTTGTATGTTTGTGATGTGATAGGTGATTTCAGTATTAATTCTTTGCTAGTGCTAAGAACATTAAACAGCTTCTTTCTCCTACTTCTATTTGAAGTCATGTTAGGATCATTGGTCTTAGAATAAAAGTAAATCTACCAATATTTTTACGTCCTGTGTTGCATTTTGCAGAGATGAACAGCATAAATGTAACCCCAGCTGAACACTCAGAAGAGGTTTTACGAAGGTGATTATACTTTGGTGTGGTATTTCAGAATCTAATGCTCTCCTTTGCAGAACTAGATACTTAATATTTATCAACATTCTGAGAGGTGATTCAACTCTAGAGGAGAGGCTCACATTATTCAGTACACAGGAGGTTATCTGTAAATCAGAATGCCAAATTATTAATCCCAAAGAGGATCAGAATAGAAAGTTGGTTGATTAGCCCATTTTTCATTGAGTGGAAACTACATAGACAATGTAGGTTGTAATCCACAGATGCTTAGTAAGCAAAGGTAGTTAATTAGAAAATATTACAGTTAGTGTCATCAGACAGAAATGGCAGGTTTCATTCATTCAGCACATAGGATCTTTTCATTACCTTCTGAATCATCTCATTTTATTTTTAAACAGGTGATCTTAACTTTGGTTTGGGGGGTACCAAGCTGTTTATCTAAGCAAAAACTATAGTTTTTCTATTGTTCTATTGTATAAGTGGTAAGTATAGATTGATTGCTCTGTAATTACTAAAATAGTTTTTTTTAGAAAATGAAAAACACTTTCTTTTTATTTCCTCCACAATTAGAAAAAGAAGAGGTAATTGGTTTAGGGAATAAAGTTAGATAGAAGAGACATTTTCATTTGTCTATTTTGTAAAGCTTTAAAAATAAAAGGTTGCTATCAAGGAGAGTAGACTAAATGAACTCAAGTTCATATGGCTGTTTTTTATAATTAGGATTATAAATTTCTCAAAGTATGGAATATTTTACATATATTTATAGAAAGACTTGCACAGTGTATATAAACATACTTTTTTAAAAATATGAATAAAATGGATCCCTTTACTCCTACTTGCTTACATAGAAGTCTTCAAAACATACTCAGTCTACATTATCTTCAAAGATTCTCAAGTATTTCAGAGACTGTACCTGTGCCTTTTGACATATACATGAATGTAATAACAATACATAAATGAATGAGTTGTTGATGTAATTGCTGGATAAATAATAAATGGATCAGATGCTATTGCCTATGTTAGGTCTGATAGATAAATATTCTTAACACCTGGAGTATTACAAATAAAGAACATCTATAAGAACAAAGAAGTCAGTTCTACTCCTTGGACTCATTCTGGTAGAGAAATATAGTAAAAGAATATGAGATAGTCTCTTACTCAGAGAATTAGTAATTCATAAAGGGGTGACAAGTCTTCCATAGAACATTTGGAATAATAGTAATACCTAACATCTGACAAGAATTTTATAGTTTTTCATTCCCACTTTTTCATTTAATGTTTACTAAAAATCTTGTGAAATAGTCAAGCAACCAGTATTATCCTCCTTTCACAAATAAGAAAATTGAGGTTCAGAGAGATTAACTGATTTACCCAAAATCTCCCAGAAGACTGGATGTAACTAAATACCACAACATAGAATAAAGATGTCCAAAGAAAAGTCAGAAAGATAAAGTAGCATTATAATCAGAGTAATTGGAGAATCATTCATATAATAGGTGACAAGGAGTTTTCTTGAGATGAGTATGATGTGGTTAGAGAAGAGGGAAGATGGCAGAAACTTGGGTATGAGAATGAGGCAAGTGATTTAAAAATCAATGAGGTCTTCTCCTTTCAGGAAGATGGAAGAGATGTACTTTATTTCTTGTACTAAATATAACTGAATATTTTATGTAAAATAATATGAACATAAGAAAACTCTGAAAGTTGGAAAGAAGAAGGTAGACTAGCTAGGGACCTTGGGACCTCAAGAACAACATGGCAGTGAATTGCCTGGACTTTCATTATATCTCAGACAGTGTTGGAGAAGCAGATAACCCAGAAATTCCAAGGAACACAGACAAACAATCAAGAAAATCCTTCACTTTCTAGCCGTATGACCAGGAAAGGATCAACTTAGCATGACAGAAAATGTTCAAGCAATAGCTATAATTCTGCAACCAAATATCCCAGAAAAAATTGTGGCCCCACCCACACCAACAAAGGCTGAATAAAGAACCTAGACTGCCACTCTCTCTAGGCTATAATGAAATGCCCTACCTCTCCCACATACTCCCAATAAGGGTGATAATACAGAGGGTCGAGTAGGGAGATGGTACTCCCATTCCTACTTGGCAGTAATAAGGCATCCTTCTCTCCCCTGGGGTAGTGTCATAAGTGACCTAGAGGAGAGTCAGGACTTTGACCACCATCCAGAGGTAAATGAAGCCATAATTTTATGGTGTCAGTGAATTTACCTGGGGACAGTAATGAGGCAACCTGCTCTTTCCAGCCAAGAAGATTTCAGTGAAAGCTTTATGGGGGACTGGAAATCATATACCTGCCCAGGGGTAATGAGGAGCCCTGCCTTTCAGATGTGATCAGAGGCCAAAGGGGAAATCTGGACTTTACTCCCACCTAAGATTAATTGGTATCCCCTCTTTCTGTAGTGCCAGAATAGTGTCAGAGGGGGACAGCTAAAACAGAAGCTTTAGATAAGGTCCAGAGACTCATAAGATAATACCTCAAATGACCACATTTCAGTTGAAAATCACTTGTCATACTAAGAACCAGGAAAATCTCAAACTGAATTTAAACAATCAATAGATACCCACATGGAGATGTCAGAGAAATTGGAATTGCCTAACAAAGGTTTTAAGGTATCCATCATAAAATTGCTTCAATGAGCAATTACAGATATGCTTGAAACAAATTTAGAAAAATAAGACTCTCAGCAAAAAAATAGAAAGTCAGCAAATAAACAAAAATTACAAAGAATCAAATGGAAATTTTACAACTTAAAAATACAAAAACCAAAGTAAAAACTAACAATGAATGGAATAAACAGCAGAATGACAGAAAAAAGAACCAGTGAACTGGAAAGTAAAAAAGTAGGCATTGTCCAATCTGAACAATGGAGAAAATAGACTGAAAACAGATAAAATGATAACATAGCCTCAGGGACAAGTGGGATTGTAACAAAAAAAAATTGACATTCACATCATTTGGGTCCCTGAAGAAGAGGAGAAAGAGCATAGCTGAAAAAGTAGTCATAAATAAATAAAGGTGAACACTTCCCATACTTGGCAAAAGATATAAGCTTATATAATTAAAGAAGTTGAATGAACCGCAAACAGAAAACCCTAAAGAAATCCACACCAAGACCATATCATAGTCAAACTTCTGAAAACTAAAGACAAAAAAATCTTGAAAGAGGCAAAAGAAAAATGACACTTTACCTGTAAGGGAAAAACAGTTGAAATGACAGTGAATTTCACATCAGAAACCATAAAAGCTAGGAGGAAATGGCACATTTCTCAAGTACTGAAAGAAAAGAATTGTCAACTCAGGATTTATACCCAGCAAAAATATACTTCAGCAATGAAAGAAAATCAAGGCATTTTCAGATGAAGGAAAAATAAGAAGATTTGTCATTGGCAGACATACACTAACAGAATAGCTAAAGGAAGCTCTCTAAACAAAGGAAACAGTAAAAGAACACATCTTGAAATATCAAGAAGGAAGAAAGAATGTGGTAAGCAAAAATATGAATAAATGCAATATACTTTGATTTTCCTCTTCATTTCCTAAGTTATGTTTGACATTTGAAGCAAATTCTGATATTCTGTATTTATGCAGAGAAAATATCTAAGGTAATTATATAATGATAGGGAATGATAAAAGAAAGTAAAGAAAAGTAAGGGTTCTACAGTACACTTGAACTAGTAACATGCTGACACCAGTAAGTTGTGATGTTATATGTTTTATATATATATATATATATATATATATATATATATATATATATACACACACACACATACATATATGTAGGCATACACACATATACATATATATATAGTAATACCTAGAGCAACCACTAAAAACTGTACAAAGTGTTAACAGTCTGAAAACACTACATAAATAAAAATGGAATTCTAAACATATTTTCAAGTAACTCACAGGAAGTCAGGAAAAACAACACAACACAAAAAATAAAATGAAAGACATAAGCCCTAACTTATCAATAAGTACATTAAATGTAAATGATTGAACTATACCAATTAAAAGATTGGCAGAATGAATTAAAAAAAAAAAAGACTTAACTATATGTTACCTACAAGAAACTCACTTTTTTAACAATATAGACAGGCTGAAAGTAAAGAGATGGAGAAATATATCATGCAAATATTAAAGCAAGAGTGGCTATATTAATACTAGATAAAGTAGGCTTTAGACTAAAAAAGTTATAAGAATATATTATTATTAAAGTGTCAGTCCTTCAAGAAGACATGACAGTATAAATGTGCATGTACCAAAAAACATAGATGCACACTATGAAAATCAAAAGCTAATAGAACTGGAAGGAGAAACAGAAAAATTTACAGTTATAGATGCAAGCTTCAACACTTCTCTCTCAATAACTGATTGAACAACTAGTCAGAAATCAGCAAGAATATAGAAGAATTAACACCACCGTTAGATCTGATCAATACAAGATCTAATCAGTGTTTATAGAACACTCCACCCAGCAACAGCAGGCTGTACTCTTTTCAAGCGCTCACAGAACATACTACAAGATAGAGCATATCCTGGGTTATAACATAAATCTCCACTAAGTTAAATAAAGTCATACAGAGTGCATTCTCTGACCATAGTGAAATCAAAGTAGAAATCAATAACAAAGATAATTGGAAAATGTCCAATCACTTGGAAACCAGACAATAAAACTTCTAAACAATATATGGGTCAGAGAGGTCTCATTTTAAAAATACATTAAACTGAATAAAAATACAGCACATCAAAATTTGAAGGGACCAGCTAAAGCAATGCTAAAAGGGAACTTAACAACACTAAATGCATATATAAAAAAAGAGGGACAGCCTCAAATTACCCATCTAGGCTTCTATCTCACAAACCTAGAAAGATAAGAGCAAAATAAATCCAAAGCAAGAAGAAGGAAGAAAATAAAGGTGAAAATGAAAATTAGTAAAACTGAAAACAAAAACAATAGTGAAGATCAATGGAACAAAAGAACTAGTTCTTTGAAAGATCAATACAATTGATAGACTGGCAAAGGAAAAAAAAGAAGACAGAAATGACCATTATCAGAAATGGTATCAGAAGCAAGGATGAAGACTATGCAGACATCAGAAGAGAAATAAGAGAATATTATGAACAATTCCACACATAAATTTACAACTTAG
This sequence comes from Manis pentadactyla, assembly GCF_030020395.1. NCBI lineage: Eukaryota > Metazoa > Chordata > Mammalia > Pholidota > Manidae > Manis > Manis pentadactyla. Next base: position 84,049,265 of record NC_080023.1, on the reverse strand, counting down.
ATGAAATGGACCAATTCTTAAAAAATACAAATGATCAGAATTCATTAAGTCTGAAGTAGATCATATGAACAGCCGTATAATGTAAAGCAAATTTGTAACTAAGAAGCTCCTAGAAAGAAAACTCCAGCTCAGGTGTCTTTGCTGGATACATCTACCAGACTTTTAAAGAAGAATTAAAACCAATCTTCAAAGACATTACAAAAAGAAAAAACTACACACTAGTATCCTTCCTAGAGTAAACCCAAATAGTCTTGACAAAATATTTGAATTCAGAAATATTTAAAAGAATTACACACTTTGACCAAGTGGAGCTTATTCCAGGGATGCAAAGCTGGTTCACTGTTTGAACTCATGTGGAAACAACCTTAATAAAATAAAATGATAAATTAAAAGAATGGACTAGGAGTACTCAGTGTACTTGATATTAGGACTTATTTATAGCTACAGTTATCAAAACATTGTGGTATTGGTAGAGGGGAAAACACATCAGTGGAACAAGATAGGAAACCCAGATATAGACCCATACACATACACCCAACTGATTTCTGACAAAGGTACAAAAACAATTCAGTGGAGGAAAGATAGCTTTTTCAGCAAATGGTTTTGGAGTGATTGGATATTCGTAGGCAAGAAAAAAATAGCCTTGACCCAAATCTCATGCTTTATACAAAAATGAACTCAAAATGCATCATGAGTGTAAATGTAAAACATTTTTTATTATGGGAGCAAATCTTTAAGATCTTGGTCTAGGCAGTGATTTCCTAGACTTAACACCAAAAGCACAATTTATGAAAGAAAAAGTTGATAAGCTGGATTTAATTAAATCTTTTTAAAAGTTTGCTCTGTGAAGAACCCATGAGGAGGATGAAAAGACAAAAAGAGTGAGAGAAAATATTTGCAAAGCATGTATCTTTAAAGGACTAGTATATAGAGTATATAAAGAACTTCCCAAACTCAAAACTAAAAAAGCAAATAATCCAGTTAGAAAATGGGTAAGAGGATGAAGGACATGGATAAGATTCCACTGAAGATGTCTACAAATGTCAGGTACATGAAAAGATTATCAACATCATTCATAAGCCATTAGAGAGAATGCAAAGTAAAGCCAAAATGAGATATCACTATGTGCCTATTAGAGTGGCCAAAATAAAAAATAGAACACCACCAAATACTGTTCTGGATGCAGAGAAACTGTATCACTCATACATTGTTGATGGGCTGTTAAATGACAGTAGTCACTTTGTAAAATAGTTCGCAGTGTCACAAAAGACTATGGAGTTACCATGCACCCAGCAATTGCATTCCTGAGCATTTATCCCAGAGAAATGAATATTTATGTTTATGTATAAACATAAACCTGTGGATGAATGTATATAGCAGTTTTATTCATAATACAAAAAAAAAACCCAACCCAAATGCTGTTCAGTGGGTAAATGATGGAACAGTGGTACTTTCATACCATGGAGTGCTAGTCAGCAATAAAAAGGTATGAGCTATGGTTGTCCCTTCTTATCTACAGGGAATACATTCCAAGATCCCCTTTGGATGCCCAAAACCACAAATTATACTGAATTCCCCCATCAATGCTGTTTTTACCTGTGTATGCATACCTATGATAGGGTTTAATTTACAAATTAGACACAATAAGAGATTCCCAACAATAGCTTATAACAATATGCTGTAATAAAAGTTATGTGAATGCAGTTTCTCTCTCAAAGTATGTATCTTATGTGCTGTACTCACTCTTCCTGTGATGATGTGAGATGTTAAAATGCCTAAGTGATGAGATGAAGTGAGGTGAACAATGTAGGCATTGTGTTATAGTGTTAGGCTACTACTGCTGTGACATCAGGTCAGGAGGATCATCTGTTTCCAGACAGTGGTTGACTACAGGTAACTGAAAGCACAGAAAGCAAAACTGGATCAGGGAGATGACTGCATTGACTTCCATAACAACCTGGATTGATCGCCAAAGAATTATGCTGATAGAGAAAAGTCAGTCACAAAATGTTTCATTCCATTTCTTTACTGTATTATTCCATTTACATGACATTCTTGAAATGCCAAAATTATAGCAATAGAGAACAGGTCAGTGGTTGTTTGGGTTTAAAGAAGGGATAGAGGGGCAGGAAGTGAGTGTGGTGTTAAAAGGGCAACATGAAGATGGACATGTTCTGTATCCTGATTGTATCAATGTCAATATCCTATCTGTGATTATACTGTATTATTATAGATATACTATAATTTTAAAAGATACTACCATTGCAGGAAATTAGGTAATATGTACAGGGAACCTGTCTATATTCTTAAAATTTAATGCAAGTTTAAAGTTACCTCAAAATAAAAAGTTTAATTGAAAAATGAATAAAATGGAAAGTATCTTTTGGTAAAATGAGACTGAGGTAGAAATGTATTTTGTAAGGCTTTCAATACCAGAATAGACTTTGGATTTAATTCTTTAGATAATAATAAACTAGAAAAAATTCTTGATTATGAGTATGGCACAAAGTAAATGACTAGACAGTTACTCTAATCACAGTAGTCAATTGTCTTACATGTACAATTGTGGATTATGATAGTATTTCACAAACATCTTCTAAAAATATCTTAATGTTTGGAAATTATTCTTTTAAGAAGTAATGCCTCCTACAGATTCAATGCAATCCCTCTCAAAATACCAACAGCATTCTTCAACAAACTAGAGCAAATAGTTCTAAAATTCATACGGAAACACAAAAGACCCTGAATACCCAAAGCAATCCTGAGAAGGAAGGATAAAGCTGGGGGGATTACACTCCCAACTTCAAGCTCTACTACAAAGCCACTGTAACCAAGACAATTTGGTACTGGCACAAGAGCAGACCCATAGACCAATGGAACAAACTAGAGAGCCTAGATATAAACCCAAGCATATATGGTTAATTAATATACTATAAAGGAGCCATGGATATATAATGGGGAAATGACAGCCTTTTCAACAGTTGGTGTTGGCAAAACTGGACAGCTACATGCAAGAGAATGAAACTGGTTTATTGTCTAGCCCCATACACCAAAGTAAACTCAGAATGGATCAAAGACCTGAATGTAAGTCATGAAACCATAAAACCCTTAGAAGAAAACATGGGCAAAAATCTCTTGAATATAAACATGAGCAACTTTTTCCTGAACGTATCTCCTTGGGCAAGGGAAACAAAATAAAAAATTAACAAATGGGACTACATCATGCTAAAAAGCTTCTGTACAGCAGAGGACACCATCAGCAGAACAAAAAGGTATCCTACTGTATGGGAGAATATATTTGCAAATGACATATCCAACAAGGGATTAACATCCAAAATATATAAAGAACTCACATGCCTCAACACCCAAAAAGCAAATAACCCTATTAAAAACTGGGCAGAGGATATGAATAGACACTTCTCCAAAGAAGAAATTCAGATGGCTAGCAGGCACATGCAAAGATGCTCTGCGTTGCTAATTATCAGGGAAATGCAAATTAAAACTGCAATGAGATATCACCTCACTCCAGTTAGGATGGCCAACATAGAAAAGATGAAGAATAACAAATGCTGGCGAGGATGCAGAGAAAGGGGAAACCTCCTACACTGCTGGTGGGAATGTAAACTAGTTTAACCATTGTGGAAAGCAGTATGGAGGTTCCTCAAAAAACTCAAAATAGAAATACCATTTGACCCAGGAATTCCACTCCTCGGAATTTACCTGAAGAATCCCAGTTTGAAAAAGACATATGCACCCCTATGTTTATCACAGCACTATTTACAATAGCCAAGAAATGGAAGCAATCTAAGTGTCTATCAGTAGACGAATGGATAAAGAAGATGTGGTACATATACACAATGGAATATTATTCAGCCGTAAGAAGAAAACAAGTCCTATCATTTGCAACAACATGGATGGAGCTAGAGGGTATTATGTTCAGTGAAATAAGCCAGGCAGAGAAGGACAAGTACCAAATGATTTCATTCATCTTTGGAGCATAAAAACAAAGCAAAAACTGAAGAAACAAAACAGCACCAGATTCACAGAACCCAAGAATGGATTAACAGTTACCAAAGGGAAAGGGACTGGGGAGGGTAGGTGGGAAGGGAGGAAGAAGGGGAACAAGGGTCATTACGATTAGCACACATAACATAGCGGGGGTTTGGGGGGCACAGGGAAGGTACTATAGCACAGAGAAGACAAGTAGTGACTCTATAGCATCTTACTACACTGATGGACAGTGACTATAATGGGGTCTGTGGTGGGGACTTAATCGGGGAATCTAGTAACCTCAATAATTACTATTGAGTAGCTCATGTAATTATATATTAATGATACCAAAGAAAAAAAACTAACTAAAAACCAAAAAAAATGGGTTAGTAGGTAAAAAAAAAAAAAAGTAATGCCTTAAAAAGAGAATTGGGTTTTTATTAGTACTATGAAATTACCTGAAGTAGTCCATTTAGTGTACAGAAGTTAAATACTAGATTTAACTAAGATATTAGTACTGAAGTACAACTTTGGCATATTTTGAGAGATATGCTTCTTTTTTAGGTATTGATCAATACCTTGGTGTTTGTAAAGTACATTGTTTGAATCTCTTATTGTGTTTTCCCATTGGAGCAACATTATAAATGATGGCTTTATTTCTGAGTCAAAGATCTATTTAAGAATCTGAAGAACATTTTGGACCATCTCCTGTGATAAATGGACCATCCGCCTAATATTTATGCAGTAGGGTTCACAGACTACCTGAAAGCTGTCTCTGAATCCCAGATACAAGAAGCCCTTTCAAAACCAAAGTCCAGAGAATTTGTATATAATTAATACTGCAGTGTGATATGTAACCATCCAGAAATAACTACCTAATGAGCATCTATTTGCTTGCACAGTACCTATGGCAGCCACCACATGGGATCAAAAAAGTATTTCTAAAATATCCCATTGCAGGAGGCTTACAATCTAGTTTAAGAAGCAAGCTATATTTATGATTATTAGAAATGACAGATTGAGAATAGGGTAGCTCCTGCCTTTAGATCAAAGCATTACAGCTTTTATAAATTACCTCATGAAGACATTTTGGTGACCAATCTACCATTGCTTCTTTTGGACAGAGGGGTATAAGATGGGAAATAGAATTCTTTATAAATAAATATCACAAAATTAGCAAAGTGAGATAGGAAAATTAGAGACTATCTAGATTCATTCCAAAACAAAATCAGACTTTTTCCTGGACTGTGGGATATTGCAGTGAATACATAGACACAGTCCCTACCCTCATGGAATTTACTTTTTTTTTTTTAAAGTAAATAAATTTATTTATTTATTTATTATTATTAACTTAAAGGTCCATAATTTGACCTAGTTGGAAACCCAAAGTTTACTTAAATAATGTACATTATAAAAGATCAAAAGGGTAATGATTGGTTTTTGTCCCGCTGCAGGAAAGGTTCTAAATTAATTTTAACATCTGCTAAAATGTGCCACTTGACAAAGCTTCATAGACTTAATCAATACTGGGAATTAAATTACAGTTATACCTAGAGATTCCACTACATTTAAACATGGGATTCCTTATAGTCTTAGGAAAATAAGTGACTTTTAAACAAAATAAAAATAGGTATGCCTCACTTTAAACTATAGCCTTGCCTAAATTTTCCATAATCTTAGTACCCATTGTCCTAAAATATCTCACATTGGGAATAGATATTCTAATACAAGAAGTAATCAGTTAAAACTAAACGAAGTTTTTGGCACTTACAAATTGTCTTGATAAAATGGGACTCCATGAACTCCCCAAGTAAAATAGTTAATATGGCCCAATGTAAATTAAAATAGAGCTTTCAAAGATTAAAATGTACTATATCAAACAGTTAATAAAGGCATGATTATCCTTACTGCTTCTCCATTTAACAGCCCAATTTTGCCTGTTCTTAAACCAAAAAGTGGCAAGGAGCAAGCTCAACCTAGATAGTTTTTGGAGAATATAGAAAATGTAGTTTGAAAGAACTTTTAGAGAATGTTTAACTCAACTCAAATATAATGTTTAAAAATTCTGGCATCAAAAATTCTTTATGGTAAAATCTCCTTACTATTTTAAGAAGCTTCATTTCCTACACCAGTAGTTGGTGCTGGTTGCACATTAAAATTTTGTGAAGAGATTTTGAAAAAAAATACTGATTCCATAACCTCAGCTCTAGACATTATGATTTAATTGATATCAAATGTGACCTGAGCACTGTTTTTTTTTTTTATTTTAGTAAATCCTTAGAAATTAAAATAGGAAGCCCAAATTAGGAACCACTGACCTATAGCATACTAAGTTCTAATATTTTATATGAGGGCTTTTTTGATCAGCTCTTGACTTAGAAGCTATTCTTTACAATTCTGTAGGTCTCTGAACAGTCAATACTGATCATCCCTGCTTCCATTTTTTTATACATGTTCTTATCTAAGCTTGTAATGGAATTTACTTTTTTAAGAGGAATAAATTGTTCAGGAATAGAATGAAGAATAGCTCACTTTAGCCTGGAATGTGAAAAAAAAAAAATGTTCATGGTGTAGGTTGCATGGAGATACTTATGGTGCTAAAAAAAATTTTGACCTTGAACAAGTTTCCTAACCATTTGGAGCCTCGGGGTCTTGCCTGTAAAGTAGGGATAATAATGGATGATGTGACAATGTATTAGGTTCAAAGTGTGGCAGTTTGTAACTGCCTATTATTAGTAGTAGTATAATAGTAACTACTGCTATTATTATTATTTGAATGTCACTAATGAATGAATAAAAAAGATTAGGATACTCAAAAAGGAAGAAGGAGAATATTAGGAGATGAAGCACAATAGTAAGAAGCAACCTGGACATTCCTTTATGTTCAAGGCAGTAGGGAGACTTGCCTGGCTAGTATCAAAAGTTGTATTGTAGGTAATAATATTAGTAATTGCAAACAATTTATAATACTTTTAAAAGAAATTGTTACTGTTTTACTATTTCCTCGATTAGCCTAAAGTAGTTTTTTGTTGTTATTGTTAACATGACAGGCAGTCTTTTATAATATAAAATCTTTGCTTGCCAAGTTTTACTCATTATTTTTTCAGAGATTGGAAACGCTTATGCTGTTTTAAGTAATCCGGAAAAACGAAAACAGTATGACCTGACAGGGACTGAGGAACAAGCGTGTAATCACCAAAACAATGGCAGATTTAATTTCCATAGAGGTTGTGAAGCTGATATAACTCCAGAAGACTTGTTTAACATATTCTTTGGTGGTGGATTTCCTTCAGGTATTTTAATGTTAATTATAAATATTTTACGAAGCTAGAGATCCTTATCTCTAGTTAGGCTATTTAGAAATGTACCTACTCTCTCCCCTTCATTTCATACAGTATTATCATCCTGTGATGGTTTTTCATGAAAGTAGAATGAAAATGTTAGACTTACTACCTGTACTATTTGTCTTCCTTTTTCCCAGAACATACTTTAATTAAAAAAATAAGAAATAAACAGTACAGATATTCCTCATTTTATATAAACCAAAAGAAAGGATGTGTGAGTAGGAAATCCAGTGGCAACGTGTCGCATGTACTTGCAATCATAGGAGGTATCTTAGACACTGGATGACCATTTGACATTGGTTCTCTGGAGAACTTTGTAGATACTTCATTAATACCATTACAGATTGCTAATTTGGGTGTATGTGGGAGTGCTACCCATTGAAATATTAAAATATCTGATTCACAAACCCGAAAGTTTCTGTGATGACTGCCCTTGCACTGTTCACCATGTAAGAACTTATTCACTATGTAAGAATTTGTTCACCATGTAAGAACTTGTTCGTTATGCTTCAGAAGATTGGAGACTGTTGAGAATTAGGCTTGGGGTTGATTAATGATTGTGCATTGAGTCCCCTATACAGAATTTTATTGTTGTTAACAACCATTTGATCAATAAATATGAGAGATGCCCTCTCAAAAAAAAAAATATCTGGTTCATAGGTTATATATAAAGTAAGTGGGTTTTTAAACTTATATTAAGGTAGAAGTAATTATTTGAGCCAAGCTCTCAAATTAAAACACTGTAGAGGTGTTACTAAAGGATTAGAATTTTTAGTACCACATAAGTAGTATTGAACTTTACTTATATTTATTCTTGAGTACTGAATGGAAATTAATTGAACTTAACTTACATTTATTCTTGAGTATTTGAGTGGAAATTAATTTTCTTTAAGAGAAGCTCCTCTAAGGTGGTTAGAATATAGCTCCAGTCTTGTTTACAACATTTACTTAAGGTGCTAAGTTAAGCATCCCATTCAACATTAGGAGAATCTTTATGAATACAGCAAAATAGTTTGGCTTGGTGGCCCAGTCTGAATAGTATCAGAAGAATTGTGGTCATAGTACATTTTGTAAACCATCCTTGAAGAGAAAAAAAAGTGTGTAAACACAAATTAGTGACTGAAAATATAACTTATATTTTGACATATTAGTATACATAATTACATCTCACAAAAAAACTATTCAGACTAACAATTTTGACTGAAAATGTGCTAGAAACAACTACAAATCTTTCAGGTAATAGTTTTTGGATATTTGAGTTTCAGTTATCTTGCTTATTATAACATAGTTTACTCTGTCAGGGGTTGCCATTTCTGGCTGGCCACCTTATTTGGACACAACTTGAATGGTCATTAGCAAGAGAATATTTGAGCATATTGTGACCCACCTATACCATAGTATATTATATAGCTTTAAATAAATGATTTAGAGCACTATTTTTTGATAAATGTGAAAAGCAGAGTTTCAGAGCAACAATCCAAGTTTGTAAAAACAAACCACTGCAACAAAATTCTTGTATGTATGCAGTATTGGGAGGAACTCTTATTAAAGATTTCAGAAAGAACTTTTACTTTACTTTAAAGGAAGCAAAGTCTGGGAAGAATCATTCCTTTTTCAGTCTACCCTTCTCTCCAAGAAGAAAGGGCAATAAACATTCACTAGTCAGACACACTGTTTTCATAATTTTTAAGAATAAAAATGTAAAAAATGTTTTTTCTGATCATAGTTGCTCTCTCTAACCATGCTTTTAATTTTCTAGGTAGTGTACATTCATTTTCAAATGGACGAGCTGGTTATAGCCATCAACATCAGCATCGACACAGTGGACATGAAAGAGAAGAAGAAAGAGGAGATGTATGTTTATGATATGATTAGAAACCATAAAATGGCAAATTTCATCTCAGGAAAGGCAATTAGAGTTGTCTGAAAATAGGGCACTTTGTTGTAAAAGCACTGAGTTTTCTCTTGCCAGAGGTATTTAATGGAGACGAGAAAGCCCTTTAGGGATTCTGGGGTCTGATAGACATCAGCTGGAGGGTGTTTGGGCAATCTAACAGATTTGGTGTTCTTTGATTCTAGGGAAGATACACTGCAGTGTGCATGTTTTGAAGATAACTTCTTACTGTTTGGTCCTAAAGGATTTATAATTAATACTGAAAAATAAATTGAAAGTAACTGTCTTTGTTTTAATACAGCTGTACCTAATTGCATAAATTACATGACACAGAAAGGTAGATGGAAAGAGCACTAGATTAGAAATTAAAAGGCAGGGGCCCTGCTCTATCACTCATTCATTTCCCTGTTGCACCCTGAAATCTAAGGTAAAAATAGTTTTGCCAACTTGCCTCATACTGAGAATTAAGTCTATGAGAGAGAGAGTGAGAACTTCCTCGTCTGTGAAATGAGATCAGGTTATGTCAGCGTTTTCCAAATCAGGATCTCTAGGTGAAGCACCTGGAAAGTTACATTTTTAAGAAACCCCAGGAAGTTTGTTGGTCAGGCAGATGTGAAAGTAGTGAGCCAGGTGATATCGAATGTCCTTTCTGCATCTAAAAATGTGTAGCAGCTGTTTGATTATTGACAACTACAGTTTTCTTACAATTTGTTATTCTTTGATTATTTTTTATAGGGAGGTTTTTCTGTGTTTATCCAGCTGATGCCCATTATTGTATTGATCCTCGTGTCATTATTAAGTCATTTGATGGTCTCTAATCCTCCTTATTCCTTGTATCCCAGATCGTAAGTAACTAAGTGAAGTTTTACAAAAATAAAAATTTGTTGTTTCTTACCTATCATCCTTTAAAGGTCTTTGCTCTTTAAAATTTTTAAGTTACAAGTCTGTTACTGCAAGTGTACCAGATTTAAACATCTCTAACTTTAAAAATGGTAAGTCTGTAGTATGTTGTTAATGTACAGTTCTGTTAAATTGTGGATAAAGATAGAGAGCAGCTAGATTCAAACTTGACAGCAATTTAATTCAATAGTTAATGTGTTGACATTGAAGACAAGAAATACTTCAAAGACAAAAATAGATTGTGATTGATGTTACATAGATTTGTGTCATTAAGGGAGAAATGATTTCACTCTGATGTTTGTAAAATACTGATTAAATAAAGGCAAATATTACTTCTTTTGTTATATGAAGTATTTTTATACAATATACTTCATATATGAAGAGGTCAGGACATGAAATTTAAAGCATTATCCATTCTAGATAACGTTAGTGTAATACAGTGAACCTAAAGGAAACCTTGTAAAATTATATTGCCAGGGATTTTACAATATTAACAACAGATTGGTCTAAAAGTAAGAAATAATTTTTTTCTTACAAATAAGATTTTTATTAACTAAAAAATTGAGATAACTTTTAAGAACATAGTATATTAACAATATGATTACTTTTTATGACACGGATGGTGTTCTGTTATATCAATAATTTATGTAATTATATAAATAAAATTTTACCAGTATTAATTTTAAAATAATTTTAAAATGTTATGTTAGCTTGTTTTATCATAGATCAGATTGTACAATTTTAATTAAAAAAATAATGATCAAGCATTTCTTTTACAGTGGATCAGGGCAAACGATTAAAATGGTGACAGAAAATTTGGGTGTCATTTATTATGTCAACAAGGACTTTAAAAATGAATATAAAGGAATGTTATTACAAAAGGTAGAAAAGAGCGTGGAAGAAGATTATGTGACTAGTATTCGAAATAATTGCTGGAAAGAAAGACAACAAAGTAAGTTTATCAAATGTTTAAGATTTAAAAACTTATTCAAAGTCTTTGGAATTGATTACTGTAGATTTCTGTACTCAAGGATGTCCTAGAATTATCTGGTACATAATTGGAGCCCAATACTTAAATGAGACAGTTTGTTTTAATGTACATGTGGCCTTATAACATGTAAGTCTTGGCACATGGCAAAGACTTAATAAATGGTATTTGTGTTATTGTTATTACCAATAAATATTTGGTTGAATAAGTGAATAATACCAAATTTCATTCTATTTAAAATGTTGTGAACCATGCATCATTATTTATATACCACTAAGAAAGAAAAAATACCCTGACACATAAGGTATGTCATCAATTTTAATATGCATCCTGTTACAGAGTTAAGTTTGAAACTCTTCATTAATTTAGCTTAATATTTAGCACTTAATGTACACTGGGTTTTGTTGACATTTCATTTTCCTTTATTTGTACATAGAAAAGTCCTTGGGAACACTTATAGTCAATTTGCAGCCTTTTCCAGCCTCAGGTTCCTTAATTTAAGAAGCAGCACCACCTACAAAAAAGTTGGCCATAAGAATCTGCTGAGATGCTGCATGTGAATTGAATATTATTGTGGTTTTTGTTTTTCTGACTATTAGGAAGACTTTTGAATTAGACAGAGGAACATTGAATTCTAGCTCTGAAATTTTTAGTTGGGTAATTTAAGGCAAATATTCTGATCTCTATGAGTTTATTCCCTCATGTCTAAAATGGGTGATTGTGATGAGTAGAAGGAGGTAGAATATTCCTGTAGAGAACTTGGTATAGTGAATTATAGAAACCATTATATAAACTATAATTTATATAATGCATATTGTTTCAGTCACTGTCCCAAGTACTTCGTGTGTGTGTGTGTGTGTGTGTGTGTAAATAACTCATTTAATCTCCACAAGAACACTGTGAGGTTATTATACCCATTTTACATATAAGGAAACTAGGGCAAAGAGAGATTAGTAACTTGCCCAAGGCCATAGATCCATGATCCAAAATCAGTCTGTCTCTAGAGTTCAGCCAATGTACTCCAGTCTTCTCAATAATACCTACCTTTATGGATTTGTTATGAAATTAAATCAGGCAATGGTTAAAGTGTTTCACATAGAGTAAATGCTCAGAAAATGGTAGCAGTTATCATCTTTCATCCACTAGTGAAAATGTGATAAAACATAACCTTTGTATATTTCTAAGGAAGTTCTTTTTTCTGGCCTTGGTTTCCTCATTTGTGTAATAGCAGTTAAAGGAGATAGAATTTGTTTGGTTTGTAAGTCTGAAATCAGTCCATTCTCAATGTGAAGGTTACATTAGATGAGTGTTTTCAGTTGGGGATGATTTGCCTCTGCCTCCCAGAAGACATTTGGTAATATCTGGAAATTTTTTTGTGCGTCAGCATAGGGTAGGGGAGGAAGGGATTGCTGCTGACATCTACTGGATTGAGAACAGGGATGCTGCTAAAATCCTACAATGCACTGGACAGCTCCCCACAACAAAGAATTATCTGATCCCAAATGCCAGTATTTCTGAGGTTGAGAAACCTTGCATTAGCCAAAGGTCTTAAAGACAGTGTATGCCAAGTTGTATCTCATTTCATTTCATTTTTTGATTCCTAGTACCTTGCACAATCCTTGGCACATCATAGGCATGTAGTAAATTTTGATGGATATATGAACGATTGGATAAATGATTAATGAATTCATATTAATGAATGTATGAAAGAACTGTTTATTTTGTATTAAAAGAGTGACTAGCCTATTAGCTATATCCACAAATTCAAGTTTTGTATCAGCCAAATATGGGTGATTTTTGGATTATGCATGCTTACATTCCATTACCTTAAATAATTGGGAATTGACTGTATAAGTAGAAGAAAGGAAAAAATATTCATATTTATGGAAGGTAGTGTTATGATTAAAGTGGAGGCTCTAGACTGCCTTGCAAGATCCTGGCTCCACCAATACATTAGTTAGGCTGAGTTATTTAACCTCTTTAAATCTCAGCTCATTGAAATATGGGCCAAAACAAATAATATATGTTGATACTTAGCCTAATGCCTTGCACTAGTAACTATTCAATATTATTATTTAATCATTTTTTATTCCATCCCTACAACTAATCCATTAGTTGAATGTTTCATTTGTTAATTAGGATGAACTCACCTTGTTTTATAAATTAATATCGTCAAAAGATTGTTGGCCAATGGATTTTTTTTGCCAGGGCTCTTCTGTTTGAAGTGACTTCTAACACTTCCTAATGTCAGGAATATGGTGAAATAGGTGTTTTATAAAATACAAGCATTAATTTGAGGTAATGGAAAGAACATTAGACTGGGCACTGGAGGTTTGGACTGAAATCTAGACTCTGTCACTGACTAGCCAGTGAACTTTGGTTGTCTGCCTCATTTGGGAACAATCGTGCAGAAAGATTCTGCAAGTGTATCATTTGTAAATAAAAGGGGTGGAGTCATTTTGGTTGAGTTGTTAAATCCTAGCCTGATTGAATAAAGATCATCTGTGAAGATGTTTACAAATAAAATACGCTCTTACCTCATGAGTATATTTTGAATGTGGTCCTGTTGTCTTCTGCTTTGGCTGTTTCCCAGAGAGTAACCTGTTTTTTCCTTTATTTGGTTACATCTTCTATAAGTGCTCCCACCCTTCAGAGGTGTTAAAAACAGTGAAATGGCTGAGAATAACAGGAAAATGACAAGGAATAGTTCCCTGAGGAATGTTTGATTTCTACTCCCTTTATTTTTCTTCAGTAATGCCATCCACATATTGAAGGAGGCCTCAGGAGTACTTACCTGCTGAGCACTGCTACTATGATTGTATAGCAGGCTTTTTTTCTTGTTTGTGTCCCTTCAGTATGGTTATTAAATTTTTTTTAATTCAAACAAGTTCAGAACAAGATTTTAAATTGTTCAACTCAAGTCTTGGCATAATTAATCTGAAATCTTAATAAAAGGTCACAGCAAAAACAACCACTAGCCGTACTGAATAGCATGTGATATCTTTAGGCTGAGAGATCAAGATGAGGCTTTAGAGTAGTAGTTTTTAAATCTCTAAGGACAGGAGTGGGAGGAAAGGGTTGATATGCTTCTATCCTTATTTCTTTTCCAGAGGGTTTCTGTGTTTGCTTTAAATCCTAGGCTTCTAGCTAGTTTTTAGGAGTAAAACTTGGATTTAGTTCTTTTAAAAAAATATTCAGTTTATAGAAATATATTGAAGGGCTTCTATGAAACATCATTTGAATTTAAACAATTGGATGATCTAAATTATTATTTACTTAGCAAAATATTTTTGTTAACAGAAACAGATATGCAGTATGCAGCAAAAGTGTACCGCGATGACAGACTGCGAAGGAAGGCTGACGCCTTGAGCATGGACAACTGTAAAGAACTGGAACGGCTGACCAGCATTTATAAAGGAGGATGAACTGGAATTCTGTTCATAACTTTTAGCATACTCCATATTTTTTCTGTAAGTTAAGTTTAGTTTTATCATGAGAGCTAAAGAAAAAGGTTGGGTATTAAGAACTAAACTGAATAGTTGGTCCCTGAAATCTTGGACTGTTTATGACCTACTGGCTCCTTTAAATACTAAGAAATTGAAAACTAAAATTAATATTTTAGTTCTACTTCTGCAATTATTTTCACTTTAAAAGCTTACATTATTCCTAACTAAAAATGTCTTGAGGAAGGATTAGCACACCTGTAGTACTTTCCAGTTTAGTGATTCTAAATTTTTTCTCTTGTCATGTAAATATTTATGGAATGATCATTTTGTGTACATACAGGTTATGTACTGTATGCCTTTTTATTTAAATTCTTTTAGTGTTTAGCTCTGTAAGACTCTTAGTTTAAATTGATGGAAAGATATCCTATGATAAAATTACATTTTCCTTCTCAGATGTCAAATGTGTGGAGTTTAAACAATGAAACTTTTTCAAAAAGAAAAGAAAAAAAGAAGCTGTTTAACTTTGTGTAAAATCTTGTAGCATTATCAGCTTAGAGGGAATTGATATTTTTAATATTGCCATTATATTCCAAAATATATATTGAGATAAATGAACTGGTGTAGAATATCGGTTTGCTATTTATTTAGTTTTATGAATTGCTAAGCCATGCATAGAAATGAAATGATATACTGATATTAAAGAAAATGTGAGGAAATGGCTATGTAGATATTAAACAAAAAAGGTCTTCAACAGTCAATTGCAGTCATGTCATTTGCAATTCCAGTAATTAAAAGGCCCCCAAATTTTCATATGTATGTTTTGAAAGTTGCTAAAATTTATGAAGGAGATGATCCACCTGTTTTTCCGCTATAGACATTTGCTGTTTCTTCTTAGTGATCACTTAAGCAGGATCCAAAAGTAAATGGATTCCTCTACAAATACGTAATAAGAAATATTACTACTAAAATGAAGCTTTGTGCCTTTTAACCTGATTGCCAACTCTTAAACATATAAGTAAGATTACAGCACACTTACTTGATCAGAGCATGATCTGTTTGGCCACATACAACAGGGAGCAAAAATATAGCAGCAGGTCAAATGGTGATTTACAGCAAGTTATCCTTAAAAATTCTGAGCTAAAATCTATTCACCATTGAGTAATTCAATTAGCCCTATAGGAATAAGCTCTCCATAATTAAATCCATAATATAAATTAGAAAAAGCAGCTGGAAATTGAAGATTTTGGTGCCTCTATATTAGGTTTGAAACTATTTGATTTTTAGTCTATTACATTTAACAGTTGTAATATTCTAATGATTTTGTTTCATACTCAGTTAATGGAACCAAACACATCTTTGGTAGTATTTTTGTATGTGAGAAAATGCAAGTTAGAGTGGCAGTGTTCTTTCATTTAAAGATTTCTTTCTGGAAGAAGTTTATTTATAGCATCTATTGAATAAAACTGCTAAAATGATATTTCTTTTTAAAATGTTCTCTTTTGTGCCCTCCCCCAGGTGAATCAGTAGAAATGCCTAATTGAATTAGTAGATTAAACTAAGCTACATACTGTCCCAGAAAAACTGTACAATTAACCAATTTTAAGAAATGAAACCTTTAAAATAAAAAACAGCAGTGCTTAAAAGAAAATACATACTTAAATATTTCTTAAGCCTGTAGAAGAGTTTAAAAACAAAATAATATAGCATTCTAATTAACTTTGATGCATTAGAGAACATAAAAATTGAAATGAAAAAAATTTCATCCATTTATCTTTCTAGTTTTAATGGGAAATTTGCACTATTTTGGTTGATGCTAAAGTGAATTGAATTTTTATTGACTGATTCTTTTTTCCTAAATGCTGGCCTTAAGGGAGTAGATGAGCTTATTAAGTGAAGTTATATATTTGAAGTCACACGTGGCTTTTGGACAGTATTATATTTCAGTTGCATTGCTGCATTCTATCACATTTCATAAAATGTTTGGGGAAATGTCTTTGATAAAATAAAGTTTTTAAATAACTGTGGGAAATGACTGATGGAGTGCCTGACAATTTAAGTCTCCTATAAAGTATGCAGTTAAAGATTAAGTCCTTAATATCACCTACATCATGGTATAAAGGCCCAACCAAGTGTCTTAGAATTTGAGGATAATTCTACAAAGTCAGAAGACATTAGCCTCTTGAGATGTAAAATTTTTATGTTTGCCACTTTCATAATAAAAATCCCAGTGTTTTGCCATCTTATTTTTAGCTGCATGGGCCTTACATCTTCATTTGATAACTTGTATTTTTCATTTTAGTCATTGCCTAAAAACCCTCAAACTTGGAATATTACTCTACTAGCTTTAACTGGTATTTTAGAAGTTTGGCAGCAGTTGTATTTATCAGTGCTTTACATTTTTATCCCTTTTTATATACATGCACAAACATCATTGTCCTTATAAGGATTTGGGGGAAGTAAATAATACCTTTTCTTCTCTTTTTTGATTCCTTAGATCCCAGATAGACTGGTGCTAGTCATTTGTAAGTTTCAGAATTTATTTAGATCAAATCTGAGAATTTAATTCTCAACAATGAGAAACTTTAAGTTATAATCCTTCTAATAAGTGAAAACAATGTATTTAGGAACAGATTGCAATTGAATGCTTAAATAAGTATTTTTTCATAAGCACTACATTCTTATGTATAATTTATAAATATTTGGTAGAGAAAAGTAGGTCCTTAAGGCATATATATGCCAATGCATTAAGCCAGTCTGTTTTTGTGTCAGCTCAGGTGTTCACAGAACAGGAGTGTGGAACTCCAGCCCTTTACTTTCATTGCATTTTTATGCTTAAGTTTTCTCCTGTTAAGTTCCTCTATTACACTAGTATGTACAATAGTTACTGAGAAAAATGATTAACCTCTTGAATCTCTTTGTGGATCTGTAATATTTTTTAATGCACTTGTTATTTAACAAATGTGACATGTTAATGTTAGTTAACAATTCATTCCTACATATATCATTAAAAAAATTTATCTCCCATTTGTGTTAACCCAGTGAAATACTTCTTCATGTTGACCTAAGAACCAAATGAGCCATCTTCTCAGTTAAGTAAGTTAAAGGACTGAATAGTTCAAAAGGCAATTTTGTATGTTTATTTAGCTTTCCATGTGAAGCTTCGGTTCAGTACTACCTGTATAACTCTCTGTCTCCGTTCTGAGTGAAGCAAATTGAAAGGACATTCATAATCTTTTTTCTTATCTGAGCAGAAAAACTTCTGAAAATGAATAATAAATCTGAATTTTAAATAGCCAAAAAGTGTCTGTTGGCCACATTGGACTACTGCCTAGTTACAAATCCATAAATTTCTTTATAAACCAATAAAAAAAGTAGTAGTCTGATAATAACTTCCAAAACTTTTAAAATTCCAGTATGTAATAACAAAAAAAAGTATGTAGAATGACTATCTTCAAGGAATTCTTGCACATCCCATTAATAATCGTAAGCAACCTTTTGGTTTCATTACTATTAAATAGATGCTTTCATATAAATGAAAACTTTTCCCTTAAAACATTAATTCAAAACATACTCCTTATATTAAGGATTATATAACCACATTTTTTGGATAAATTCCCTGTGTGTAACTTTTTCCTGTTGGTATGTGATTCCTTTTCATTTAATTTTGTTATCTGCTGGTTTTGGGGCCAATAGATTTGTGAATATTCTGTGGATGTGTCCGTGTATACATGTATAAATATATTTTTTTTCCAGCTAATACCTCAAATGTGTGGTTAATATATAACACACTATGTTTGCACAGAGCAGGGCTTCCATTAGCAGTGGATATTCTTATTTCTAATTTTGAAATTCAGTCTGCAAAATTTCATTGGTATGAATTCTTTCTGTTGATCCTTTTTGTATTTTAAAACAGATTATATTATAAAGCTCATACTTTAAATATGATTGTGTCTTTCTATAACTAGCAATTGGGAAATACGCAGGGGTAAGAAGTGTTTCTAGAAATGTCTTAGGTTACTAAGTTGTTACTAACAGTTGGGGCTACTGTTTGCCAAGCTGTCTAGTAACTGCATAGCAGACAATACCCTGCATGAATATCTCACTCACTTTAGTATGGGGTCAGGACGTTCCAGTCCATATTCTACTTTGCCATTTAAGAGCACCACTAAAAAATAGAGATTTTTCAGTGATATTGGAGTATTTAAGCATCAATTTCTAAATGAATTGGTTTTGAGTTAGATGACTATACCAATTGAGAGAAGGAAGAAACTCATACATAAATGATATTTTGCAATAAGAAATGCTTCTTACCTATTTTTGTTTTCTGTTTTGTTTTTGTTTTTTGGATTGCTACATAGGACTTGCCATTTGAAGTTCAAATCATTTTTAAAAGCAGCAGGTAATTTTCTAGGTGTGATGGAATTTTAATGGAAGCCTTGTATAAGTTAAATGAAGTGAAACTGGTAAAGAGGATCTTACTTTTTTTGTCTATAGTGCATCCAAGATTATACAATAAAATCTAAAAAAATAAAATGTCTGATTTGTAAAGTATTTAATGTTATATCAGACTTATATAAAATAAAAGTTTCTGTGTGAGAACTCTTAAAGAAAATGCATTTGATTTTTAATGAATGTTCTACTGAATGATTTATAATGATTTTTGTCTCTCAGTCTCTGCAGTTTATCTCAATAGATGAATAAAAAGGAAGTCTGTTCTCACTGTAAGGATTTGTTTTTATCATGTTTTATATTCTTAATATTCCCTTTCATTTATTCAGGCATTTAACCAATGTGTGAATGCCTGCTATATCCCAAGCAGTGAACTGAGTGCTAGGAATGAATCATGGAACAAGACAAAAATTCCTTATGAGGTTTACATCTAGCAAGGAAAATAAATACTGAGTATATAACTACAGTTGACCCTTAAACCAGGTTTGAACTGCACAGGTCCACTTATAAGTGGATTTGTTTTCAGTAAGTATGTTGGCAAAGTTTTTAGAGGTTTGCAACAATTTGAAAAATTTTTTTCTTTTCTGTAGCTTACTTTAGTGTAAGAATACAGTATGTAATACATATAACATACAAAATATGTGTTAATCGACTCTTTAGGTTATTGTTAAGTCTTCCAGTCAACAGTAGGCTACTTGTAGTTTAATTTTTAGGGAGTCTAAAGCTATACATACACCAATTTTCAACTGTGTGGGCAGGGAGTTGGTGCCCCTAAATTTTGTGTTGTTCAGAGATCAACTGTAATTATAATTATGATGAATGCTACAAAAAGTTACAAGGTGCAATTGGAGCATATATCTAGAAGACATAACCTACTCTGGGAAGGTCAGGGAGGATTTCTCTGAGAAAGTGAGCTTAAGTGAAACTCAGACCATGAGCTAAGTAGGAGTGAGGCAAAGGCTAGAGAAATATTTCAGGCAGGGTGTGCTAGGTTGATAAAGTCATAGAAACTTCACAGAAGTGAAAACAAACTTGTATGATTATGGCATAAGGAACCCAAGGTAAGTTAAAGAATTAAGATAGGGGCCAGATCCCATATTTACACCATGGTGATGATAGTTGGACTTTATCCTTAGTCAATAGAAAATCTTTCAGACTATTTAAGGAGTTACATGATTATATTTAGGTTTTTTAAATACCATTTTAGTTGCTGTGTGGAGAAGACTGGAAGGCAAAAATAAATGTAGGAAGGATAGAAAGTTATATTCAAAGAAATGATAATGGCTTGGACCAGAGTAGGAATAGATAAGTGAATGATTTCGAGAGATATTGAGGCAAAATTGAGAATTATTTGATTGATTTGGCTTGAGATAAACGGAGGCAGCAATAAAAAACTTTACAAAAATTTGACTATGGAAGGTTGTAGAGAAAAGGAATGGTAGCTGGAAAAGGATGTGGTTACTAAAGAAGGCTTGATTTTTCAATTATTTATTACGAGACCTTACTATTTATGTCATGAGAAGCCTTACTAATTTTTTTATTCTGATGGAAAGAGATGAGCAGAAAGTGAAAGAGCAAAGGTAGAGAAAAAGGGAGATAATAACATTAAGTACTTTACATGTCCAGAGGATATAGGATCCATAGCCAAGTTGGAATAATCACATTAGTAAGAGACACCACCAGCATTCTCTCAGAATGGAATGCACAGAGGATTGGTGCAAATGCAGGTAGATTTGTAGTGCTGGCAGCAAGATGTTAGGGCTTGCATTTTCTTGTTGAAATAGGTGGTTTATCTGTGTAAAGTTGGGGGTGGTGGAGAATGGTGGCAGAGGCTTAGAAAGACAATTTGAAGGAATCGTTTTCACTGAGTTAGCTGACTAAAGAAAAAGTAGGATTTCTGTGGATCCTAGGTTGGTAAAAGTATTTATAATCTACTTATTTGTGTGTATTTTCTCAAGCCTACCCAAAGAGTCTAGGCATCATGGAGACTACCGTGCATGTAACTCATCCAAATTTGGGGTTCTGTCAGGCAGGAATAACTGTAGGGGAGTTTAAGATGTTGAGAGAATGATTCCACTGATTGGTGATGGGATATAAACCAGAGGTTGGGGGAAGTAGTAGTTTCTGAGGGGACTGCCTAAGTCCAGAGTGTGGTGACAATGGGTAGGGAGTATAGAAGAGAAAGTTACTGCATTTGACCTTGTACAAGCAGACCTTGGAGATACTGCAGGTTCAGGTCCAGACCACTATAATAAAGTGAATATTGCAATAAAGCAGATCAAATAATTTTTCAGTTTCCCAGTGCATATAAAATAGCATTGTCTACAATGATGTACATACCTTAATTTAAAAAATGTATTGTTAAAAATGTTAACCATCATCTGAGCTTTCAGAGAGTCACTCTTTTTGCTGGTGGAGGGCTGCTGACTGATCAGGGTGGTGGTTGCAGAAGGTTGGGGAGGCTGTAGCAATTTCTTAAAATTAGACAGCAGTGAAGTTTGCCACATCAATTGACTCCTTCTTTCATGAACGATTTCTCTGTAGCATATAGTACTATTTGATAGCATTGTACCCACAGGAGAACTTCTTTAAAAATTGGGAGTCAGTCCTCTCAAACTGTGCCACTTGCTTTATCAACTAAGTTTATGTCATATTCTAAATCCTTTGTTTTATTTCAACAATCTTCATAGCATCTTCACCAGGAGTAAGTTCCATCCCGAGAAACTACTTTTTTGCTTATTTATAAGAAGCAACATAAAATGAGAAAGTTTGAAATAGTGTGAGAATTACCAAAGTGTAACACAGAGACACAAAGTGAGCAAAAGCTGTTGGGAAAATGATGCTGATAGACTTGATTGTATGCAGGGTTACCACAAACCTTTGATTTGTGAAAAGCACAATATCCACAAAGTGCAATAAAGGGATGTACAATAAAATAGGATATGCCTGTAATTGTACTCTCAGTGGGCCAAATCCCAAATCATAGCCAGAACCAAAATTAGCAAGACACTCCAATTTGGCCAGTTTAAGTGATAAATCTTTCATTTTTGTAAGTTACAAGACTCTCCTCCCCATATGCATTTGAATACCAACTAGAATTTTCACACATACAGTGTAACTAGCCTAAACCCAAATGATTGATTTTTTTAATAGAAAAGAATTCTTTAAAACTTGAGAGATCGCTGCTATATACAACAGCTAAGAAAAATTTAAGCTAAAGAGAAGCAGAAACAAAGGCTTTTGATACAACCAATAAAGTTAGAATTTTAACATATGCACATTTAACTGTGATATATTAGTATGGTGTATACTAGAAAACTTGAAGGATGAGATAAAATTTTGAGTATGTGTACAATTTCTACTAGTTTCTTCCTGAACTTCAGGGATCATCTGGCACACCCTGTTTTGGAGAACTGGTGTATAGTGCTGATAATCTTTTAGGCCAATAAATATTTCCCCTAGTCCTATACCAGCAGCAGTGGTATTAACTAGTAGATGCAAAAAAATCAATCTGAGTACATAAGGAACTCTTCCATGGACATACCATGGTTCAGAAACTACCACTTTTAGAAGCAGAGATCTTAGTTTTTTCAACATCAGGACATAGTGGTGGTTGGAGAGCTTGGAAAGCTATGCTTTCCCTTTTTGCCATTCCAGAAGAAAAAATCAATATTTTTCAATGGTTAACTACTGTTTTTTGAGGTGATTAAGATGGAGAATTTTGTTAAAATGAAAAGTAGCACTTCTAGAAATTCATATTTTTATTTGCCTCTAAACTTGGGGGCAAATGGTGAAGTGAGGGATTAAGAAGTTTTAGGGCCAGAATTAATGGTTTCTTTTAATCTTGTTGCATAAGCAAGAAACTTAGGCATTGTAAGAAACTGGGAAAAATCTAAAAGATGACCCAGCCTTCTAATCTTATGGCCTTGTTGGGGAAACAAACCAAAACTATGACACATAATTTGGTATAAATAACTAAAACATCATTTTTGGTAATAAATAGTAGCATTCAAGAGAATGTGATGGGTGAGAAGATGTTATAGGGAAACAAGATTTAAAGAAGTAGAGAGTGACGGGTTTCAGAGAAAGGCACTCTAAAATATGCCACTGTGGCATATATTTTGTGCTGAAGGCACTAAGAAACATAGATGAAGGACTCTCTGACTTCTTCCTGTTTATCTAGAGTAGGTCCTAAAATTTTCTGTGAGAAAGGTGTCCATCCTCTACCAGGAAGAAAACATTACAAGAGATGAGACTGATGCCCAAATAGGCTTGTACAAATAAACTACTAAAATAGCCCTTATATTCCTTTAATTTCCCCCATATATTTCATAGTTACTGTCCCACAATGTACTGCCCCTAGCCCCAAGCCCCTTTGTCTTGACAAATCTCCACAATCAATCATTCTTTGTGCGAAAAGATATATAAGCTTTTGAGCCTAATGCCTTCTTTGGATCTTCATTTTTGTTCTGAAGACTCCTATGTACATGTAAAAGCATTAAATAAATTTGTATGTTTTTCTGCTGTTAATCTTATGTCAGTTTAATTCTTAGACCCAGCCACAGAACCTAGGAGAGAAGGATGTAGTTCTTCCTCACCTATAAAAGAAATAAGCTTTTCAGATTAGAGGAGCCTCCAGAACCAGTGTAGGAAAATAAAAGGTTGTTGGAAAGTGAGATAGTTTATTTGGCTTGAGTATAGGATTCACATTAGAGTGCATTTAGAAATAAAATAGAATGATATGTTAGTGCCAGATTAAAGACTGTCAACTTTATCATTGTCCACAGTGGTACACCACTACAGGTGTTTTGAGCAGCAGTAATGTGCGTTGTTTTAGGAAGGTTTATCTGGCCATTATTAATGGGGCTTTTTATGTAGTCTTGCTGAATAGAATCATAGTTTGGAAATAGAAAAATACAGATGCAAAAAAAACATTATTAGGGAAGAAAAGACGACATTAGGAAGGGAAAGAGAGCAGTCAAACACAATGTCTGACTGGTAGAATCATGGAACCAGTGCAAATATACATCAGGAGAAACAAGTTTTATTGGAGAAGTTTATAAGAGCTTTTGAGTTCGTTTTTGTTCCGACAGTAAGACTATGAAGAAATATCCAACATCCAACAAACAGCTGAAAATGTGAACCTAGAACTCAGATGAAAGATGCAGATTTAGGACATGCATTCTCAGGATAGTGTGGAAAGAGAAAAATAGCCAAGAAACCAAAGACAAACTTTAAATGCCATCATCTAAAGAGGTAGGAGGCTAGAATGGGTTAGGACCTAAAATAAGTAGTGCAGTGTCCCAGAAAATAAAAAAGGGTTTATTAAGTAAGGAAAACCAAGTGATCTTCAGTGATATCAGTTGCTATGAACTGCCAAGTTCGCTTATAATGATCAGGTCAAATATAACATTTGGCAGTTTTGTAGTTCTTTTCATCCCCTCAAGGATGACTAGGAAATAAAATCCAACTCTTCACCACGTCTATGGCTTAATTAGAATTAATTCCTACTTTTAGTGATTGGAATTGAAGATCAGTCGTAAACAAGTTCCCATAGACTTCGTTTTCCTACCACGTACTGGAGGTTTTTATTAAATGTGCCAACAGCAAGGAACCAAATAATATGGTAAGTCCTAGCCTTATAAGAACCAGTGAAAGAAGGTTGTCCAGAATCAGCGTATGTTAAGGTGGTGTGAGAACTCCAGAAACCGATGGCTCCCCAATCCGATCTAAACAAGGACTTGAGTAAGAGCAAGGGGGTGGCACGCATGGAAAAGCCAAAAGAGACAAGGAAATTGGTGAGAAAGACCTGACTTCTAATTAATGGGAATCTGGTGCTTGTAACACCATCCCTTCAAAGTTTTTTATCTATAACACAAGGTTTTAAGATAACGGGCCCTGAAAAACTAATTAAATTTATGCACTCTGTCAAAAAAATGAAGACAAAAATGTTTTCTTGCATGTATTTTCTTGGGGATTTATGGGCCTGGCAGGTCCTACGCGTCCTCTCTCCAGCAGCACTGAGAGCCGACGTTTGCGCAGGCGCATGAGCAGCCCGCGGAGGGGCGGGGCTAGGCGGGGAGGAACACACCGTGAGACCGCGCCCTTCGTTTCCGCCGCGCCTCCCCGGAAATCTCGGGTCACCAGGCAGCCCGGGAGTGGGAAATGCTTCCTGGAGCGCAGAGGAGGACACGAGTCATGTGACGACGGCGTTGGAGGAACCTACCTGCGAAGCTGTGACTGAAGTGGCAGCCAAGAGAACCGGGCAGCCCAGAAACCCAAGTAACTGCCGCCACTCTGCCGGGCGGTCGGGGCTGGGCCTGGAGGTGGACGAGGAGGGACGCCTCTTCCCCTCGCCTTCGGGCCTAGGTCTTGGGGGTGGAGGGTGAGGTGGGCTGAGGGAAGGGCCCCCGGCTGCCCTCCGGGTATCTGCGAACTCCCATCCCCTGGGCTCCCGAGCCGCGGATTTGCCTGCCCTTGGGGAGAGCGGACCCTGTGATTGGGTGGGGGCGGGAGGGTGGGGCGGCCTTGAGGGGGGATCACCCGGTGTGTCTCTTCCAGGAGTGCAGACCCACCCTGCCGGAGAAAGGGCTCATCATGGCGGATGTGAGTCAACACCCCCCACTGGAGGAAGGAGAGGGTGGGGAGTTTCGAAGAGGGCACTGGACGGGAGAGGAAGTGCTTCCCAAGGAAAATTTGTTTCGTTTTGGGCACTCCCACCCCTGTTAATAATTTTCTGTGGGATCTGGAGTGAGTGACTAATACGAGTAGATTTGCAGGGGCCTGCGTTTCTGCCTGGAATCGGGGTGGAGGCAACTAAGGTTTCTTAAGTTGAAAATACTGTCTTCATACTCCCCAGACCTGCGGTCGTAAGAGCCTCCGAATATTTACTATTTGAATTTCTAAATAATGGTTTGCTGCTCCAAATCTTTTTTTCCAGTAAGTGGTCATGATGTCTCTCTATGTTCATTGTTGCAATATGAGATTAACTGATAACCTCTTTAGCGCAGCAGTTAAAAAAAAAAAACCAAATTCTAATTTAGGGAATTTAATTGTACTAGTTACTAGAAACAGCAAGGAATTAATACCGCTGCTAATGTTTGTTTTTTACATTTTGCTATTTTGTTTCCATACATGCCAGGTATTCTAAACATTGAGCACATAGTCATTTAATTCTTAAAACAACTTTAATGAGGGTAGGCACTGTTACTACCCTGTGTAATAGATGAGGTTCAGGCACAGAAAGATTAAATAACTTTTTCAGGTTACTCAGTAAATTGTGGAGTTAAAATACCAGCCCAGGCAGTCTGACTCCAAAGTGGATGCTCTTAACCACTACACTAAAAATGGACACACCACATTGGTGTGAATCCAGTTTTCCTTTTTAGGTTGCAAGATTATGTATTTCAACATTGAGCAACTTTTTATGCCTTTATCACTCCATTTTTGAGACATTGTTCTTTAGGCATAATCAAAACTACCTATTGAGCATCTGCCTTGCAAAGGTTGCTGTAATAAGGGCTGTGGGTGAAATATGATTAAGGTATAATTCCTCTCCTTAAGGGTTTTGAAAGTTAAAAAAAAAAGTTTAGTAGGCAAGTAATCATACAAATGTGATTATT
Organism: Manis pentadactyla; assembly: GCF_030020395.1. Lineage (NCBI taxonomy): Eukaryota > Metazoa > Chordata > Mammalia > Pholidota > Manidae > Manis > Manis pentadactyla. Next base: position 84,022,632 of record NC_080023.1, on the reverse strand, counting down.
ATGTGAAAATCCAAAAGAGAGGGATTAGATCTGGTTTGTATTTTTTAAGAAAGCCTATTTGGAATACTTGGTGTCTTGAGATTAGCTCTAAATGATGAGTAGAAATTTTTTTAAAAGTAAAATTGAGGACAGTATTATTAGTAGGATGACTAGCATAAGCAAAGTTAGATAGGAAAGGCAAAGGTGTGTGTGGAGGAGCTGTGAGTTTAACTGGGGCTGAGGATATGTATGAGAGAGTGGTAGGAAGCAGGACTGTGAAATTAGTATTCTGGAAGGCTCAAATATCTGAAGAGTTTATACATAATTCAGCAAACAGCACAGAGCCATTTGAACCTTGGTTCTCAACCTTGGCTACACAGGGAATTATCTGGGGAGCACCTCCAACCCAGGCATCAGTGTTACTTCTACACTCCCCAAGTGTTTTCCATAACTAGTGTTGAGAACCACTGCAATTATGACTTCAGAGAGGAAGAAGAAGATTGTTATTGGCGCTGTGTAGAACCGTGCAGGATAGAAATGGGAGACCAGCATACCATTTGGGAGGCTAATGTAAGTCATAAATAATAAAATGGACATAAACTGTAATGTCAGTTGAAAAAATAGTTTAAAAACATTTGACCTGACAAGTGATGTAAAAATGACACCTGTGAGGTTAGGGATAAATATTACTTTGCTTTTCAAACCTGAATAACAGGATTGGTAGTGCCATTAGTGGAAACAAGAAGAGAGAGGAAGTTTGGATTTCTGATGAAGCATGAGTTGAGTTTTTTGTGTGTGTGTTTAAGATAAGAGCAAAGGTAAGCTGGTAGGGATAACATGACAACATGACATAAAATGAGCTTTCAGGTTTGGAGTATAGTAGAGATTCAAAAGAACAGTTATCTGGCTTACCTATGTGGGGCTCATAATTGATACCCGGATTGTTGGTGAAATTCCCCAGATGACAGAGTGGACAAAGTAAAGACAGTCTTTTATTTCTTTAGTCCTAATTATGTTCCATACTAATCGTTTGACACATTGTCACTTAATTTTTAGTCATATGAGGAAACTGAGTTTCAGATAAGTTAATTACCCATGATCATTAAAGTCACGTAAAAAGAAAGTCTGTCTTTGGGCATAGAAAGATGTTCATAATATATCCTCAAGTGAACAGAACAGTAGCAACAAGATGTGAAATAGTATGAAAAATACTTAATTTTGTAACATGTATTTATTTGCATGTCCCATTTCTGGATATGCTAATCACTTTGTATGCATTTTCTCTAACTTTAACAATTTTATGATGTACGTTCTATGATCGTTTATCAACAAGCAATGAAACAGGCTTAGAGAAAAGGTTAGTTAACTTTCTGCAAGTCACACAACTGCTAAGTATCAAAATCAGAGAAAGATAAAACACAAACAGGGAAGGTTATGAATGATGACTTGAGGTACTTGAAATGTACAAAGGACAGTATCTAGAGAATCAGTATAAGGCATGTTACTATAATAATTTTTTATAATCTCTTTCAGGACCTAAAGCGATTCCTGTATAAGAAATTACCAAGGTAAAAAATTACTGATTTGTTTTTCAGTAAACTCTGCATAACATATGCTAATTTTATGTAGTATTTTGTTTTCGTTTATTGTAGCCTAATACTATGTGTTTATAATACTATTAATTATCACTTTCAAATCCCTAACATAACCCTAGGTAGCACAAGAGATGCCCTCTGACTTTTCAGATAAGTAACATGAGGCCTGGAGAACAGCTAGTTAATGACAGAAAGCTAGAACTCAGATTTCTTGACACTTTAAAGTTCTTTCAAATACACTGTCATAGCACTTCACTGGATTATACTTTGTAGTAGTTAGAGTAACTTCAAAGGAAAAACTTAAGAACTTACCTTTATTTTCAGTGTTGCTTTTAAGAACTTCTTGCTGAGTCTGTATAATCCAAAAATGCTCGACTTCCACAGTTCATACTTAGAAAAATCACAAGGCTTTGTTTTGTCTGCACACAAGTCCATTTGATGCACTATTTTATAAATTAGGCTCTTGTGTTGAAGACAGCAGACTTTTAAATATTTTACTGATTCAGAGGACTTTGTCACTGTAGTTGAATTAATATTCACATTTAGTTTAATATAAAATGATAACTTAGAGTTAAGGTCATGAGAGAGGGAGGAATGTAACTTGAGACATCCATTTTCACATTCCAGAATAATTGAATAATTTTTAAGGTAATATAGGAGAATATGTGGTGAGATCCTTTTTTTATTTCTTCTTCTCCAAAGTTGTTTGAAGTTAAAGCAATTTTAGAGATTAGTTTATTTCTGTAGGGGTAGGCCAGAAAAACTTGTTTGGGTTTTTGCCTGAATTACTTAGTGTCGTTTGCTTATTGGCTTGTGCCTTTACTCTGATTATAGACCCCTAGAAATTAATGATGCTATCTTCTGGCTTTGCTTTCTCTGTATTTTTCTTCTATACTCAGAAAGAAAACATGATTAAAGAATAACTGTTACCATTAGTTTCATGTTAATGCTGTACTTAAATTCATTTTTACTCTCTTCAGTACTGACAGATTCTGGTCTCAACCTAATGATTAGCAATGAGGGCAGTCCTAGCTTTGCACAATAGTGTGAGGACAAAACCATGACCATACAAGCTAAAATTGTCCAAAGCAATTTTGATAATCCATGGGAAAAGTGACTGGTTTTTATGATCTTTCAAAACATTAAATCCTCTCTTACTGTTATATTTAGGGGAATGGAAACATACTAAAATTAATGTTTGTTTACTACCCTACAATTTAGAACAGTAGAAGCATTGAGAAATTAGAGTGCTTATTTCTTTGTAAAAATCTTGTCAAGAGTAGTTTGAACAGTGTTTGCCTATTTCCTTTCATATACCTTAAGATGTATGAAAGGTATCTCCTTGAAGTAAGGCGCACGCATCTTTGTGCCTTGGCAAATTGGCATACTCCTTTGTAAGTTTGAATCAGCTTCCAACATTTGTCCTTTGTACTTACGATGTTTTGAAATGTCTTTGAGAGTTCCTTTAATGTGAAGTTTTTTGCTAGTATCACTTCCTCTGGAATATCTTCATCCTTTTCATCATACTCACTTTCCTCATCTGTGTCAGTAAGTTCGTCTTCGCTAAGTTCCTCTGACTGCACATCTTGTGCACAACAGTGGTAGTCTCAGAATTCCCTCAACCAATCTTCTTTAACTCCTTTTTATGATTTGAATTTCTATTTGAATTTCACTTACAGCATTATTACATTTCATTTCTTTGCTATATTTCTTTGCTTTATTGGCCAGTTCACTATTTCAGTTATCTTTTTTTTTTTTAATGTCACATAGTTTGTCGCTGGAAGTCAAGGAAATAACAAAACTACATGCTTTGCTATCTCTGCATAAACTGAGTGACAGATGATCAGGGACCAACCACGAGCACACTGAAAGAGGGGTGTGACTGCTTACTGATCACAGAGTGCCTGTTATTTACATGGTAATTTGGAAACTGAAGAGTTGGAGAAGTTTGTTCTTTATGCAGTTATTCAGTTAATATACCATACTTAGTAGAATTTGACCTATGCTGGCATGGAGAGTTGTGCTGTTAGCTAAACTGTATCCATACTGGAACCATACCAAATAAAGGCTTTCTGTATTTATGTGTTTACCTTGTTGAAGATGTAGCACATTGAAAGGTGCTAAAATTGACCCAGAGTGATGAGAGTGGGGAGTGGAATACCACACTGGTGACAAAATCTAGGAGCAGAAACATAATTGATCTCTGTTAAAAAAAGGTTTATTTGGAAAAGCATAATGGAAGTCTTTACATAATGGAAGGGAAGGGATTAGTACCTTGTGGGGTTTTTTTTTCCTATAATGACCAAGCCCTTTCTGATTCTTAGTCATAATCATTTTTTAAAGTAGGCTTATTGCATCCCAAAACCTAGAAGAATGAAGAAGTAATAATACTGAACACTTAAAAAGAAAAGTAATAGATTATACACTTTGATTTGTTGCTAGATTTATGTAGAGTTAAGGAAGTTGCTAACTGTCCTTCTGTGCCTCTCAGCAGCCAGGTCAGACAGCTGCAGGTATTAGTGGAGTGTGTTTTTGTTCATTTTCTAATTCTCTGTTACAGTAAGTTCTTGGATTGGTATTTTAAAATCTAGTTGTGACCCAAAGCAGTCTCAGACTTTAAAACACACAACTTTATGTGTTTAAAATAACAAATGCCCCATTATATGAATAAAACTAAGTATAATGTCTTTGTTTACTAATGTAACATTTTTTGGAATAAAAATGTTTTAGTAAGCTTAGTGTTTACATGTCTGCAGAATATTTCATAAAATTGTATACTTTCTAAAAGTACAGTACTTATTAAAGCATCGTAGTTATTTTCAATTACTAGTAAATCTGTCCATTTTATTGTTTTTCAGTATGTGTAGAATTAAAAACACCTTATTATCTGTGACCTGGTTTCTCTAAATCGGCACTTTATGTGACTAATTTTTCTAGTGGATATTTATCTCTGTGAACTTGAAATCTATTAAAGCCTTTTTCCTTCTACTTATTCTTGTTGTATTAGTTGGCATTTTAATTAATTACCATGAAAGTAAGAAAAAAGAAACTACCTATGGTGACACAGATATTTCTAAGCATTTTTCTATTACTCTTCACCTCTTTTAATTTGCTTGTTTTTTGAGTAGGCAACACTTTCATAAAGCTCAAGATTCAAAAGTTAACTGAAGGTTATAGAGTAAGAAGCTTCCCATCCTGCCCTCCAGCCACACAATTCCCCTGTCAGAGGCACCTATTGTTACCTTCCGAGATATTTTATGCACCTGTAAGCAAACACATACGTAAGCACACATATTTATACATACACACGTATTTTTGAGTCAGTTCATCTGCTGTAACAAAGTATCATAGACTGGATTTCTTATGAACAACCAAAATTTATTTCTCACAGTTCTGGAGGCTGGCTGGAAGTTCAAGATCATGGTGCCACTGTTTTAGTGAAGGCCCTCTTCTGAGTTGCAGATTGTAGACTTCTCATATCCCCACATGGTGGTAGGAGGGCTAGCCAGCTCTCTAGCCTTTTGGCAGGGCTTATAATTCACTTATCTCTCTCGTTCATTAGTGTTAATTGCTTCCCAAAGATTCCATCTCCAGATAACATCACACTGGGATTAGGGTTTTAATTTATGTATTTCTGGGGGAGATGAAAGCATTTATTTAGTCCATTGCAACATATACTCACTCATACCTGCATATGTTATGTAAGTTGTTTTTTCTTACATATGCTGTTCAAAACTGTTTTTTCACTTAGTAATAAAGCTTGTAGATAAGACCTCAGTTTAAAAAGCACTACTTTATTTTTAATAGCTGCAGAATGTACTGTTATATATGTGTGTGTGTGTGTGTATGTATATATATGCATCTTAATTTATTTGACTTGTTCTTTGTGAACAGGTAGGTGTCCCGTCTTTTCCTATTTTAGGTGATGTTACTGGTAACTGACCAGAACAATCTGTAGGTATGCAAGTATCTGTAGGGTATATTTTTATATAACCTGGTTTTAACTTAGAAGAATATACTTGTTTTATGCATAAATCTTATGAAGCATGTTTTAATCCATAGATAATTTCAGGATTGAATGATACTGGAAAATAATACCAATAAATATGCATAGTTATTTCATCATTCTTAACATGAGGCAGATAAATGGTCTTGTTTGTATCATTTTCTCCTCAGATTTTAATAATATTTCTTGAAAGTGGGACTCTAAAAATTTAATTTCAGCATTCTAAGTTAACATGACTATTCTTCTTTCCTAAGTTAAAACATTAAGTTTAGCACAATAAGGAATGGGTAATTCTGGGTTATAGTAGGTACACGTTTCTGAGTTGTAATCTACAGTATTACAAGACAGTTACAAGGCTATACGAGTTCTTTAAATGTTGACAGTTTGAGAATGTTTCCCTATTAGACTTTTAATGATTTACTTTTGTACTTTAGGGATTCTCATTAATAATTTAGTGCTTAAACTGCAGTGTCATTGTTAGTGTGCCCAGATGACACCTGATGTTAATAACAATTAAAATTTTTGAATGTTATCACAATTGTCAGCCTTTAAATGCATTATTCTATTAAGTTTCACAGTAGGCAGATAAGCATAATTATCCCCATTTTCAGATTGTTAGGTGAGGCTTAAAGAGGTTTCATAATTGGCCGAAGGTAGCATAAGTAGCCAGTAGGAGGCTCTGAACTGGAACCCAGGTCTTTCTAACTTCAGAACTATAGTCTTGAACTGCTTACTGCTGCTTACATACACAGGACTGAAAGGATTTCTGCATGGCCTTCGTTCTTTCTTTCCTATCTGGTCAGCCTAGCCTGATCTTTCCATCACCTTCTCTTCATCAGTGCCATAACATTGAGCTGAGCTCTCACTTCCTCAGGGAAGCCTTCCCTGACCCATCTGTCTGAATAACCTCCTTCCTTTTATAGGCTCTCATGTCCCCATGGACCTCTTGATGGTACTTGCCACAATTGTAGTTACACATTTGTTTGTGTGAGATTTTTTATTGTTGCCCTCCTTTTAGATCCTAAGGTTTGTGAAGGGAATGATTGTATGTATTTGTGCTTATCATGACATCATATATCTTGTCACAAATACTGGGTACTTGATAGTGGAATGAAAGAGCGGAAAAAGGCTTTTGTCCCTATAACCATTGCTGATAACCTGTCACTTTTATAAGCCATGGAATAATTAAAATTTTAACGGAGAATCTATGTTTTAGCTCATCATCAATACACTACATAAATTTGTTAAGATTATAATTAGTAATAAACATTCATCCAACTTCGGGAAGGGTTTTGGCAAACATAAGAGTCTTCCATGTCAAAATTGAGTTTCCATGGTTTTTTAGAAATATGTATGAATATTACCATTGTGACTTTGAGATAACGTATTTTAGGAAAATGAAATGTTTTACAATATTTTAACTTTTTTTTTCTTTCTAGTGTTGAAGGGCTTCATGCTATTGTTGTGTCAGATAGAGATGGAGTACCTGTTATTAAAGGTAAAACTGAGTATTTACGTGCCAGTGTCATGTTTGCTTTTGAATAAAAAGGTATTTATATCTAAGCAACATAGAAAGCAAGCATATAAAACCCATTTCTATATATAAATTCAAGAGATGGTCTTAGTTTGGGAGGGAATATTTGCTTTTGTATGTTGAAGCAAAATTTATACTAAGACATGTAAATGTATCATGTTACCATCCAGTTTAAGCATGGATTTATCAAAGGCTTAATTTCCCATTAAAGACTTTTTATGGTATAATGTAAACCATTAGCAAATCTAAGTGATGAGAGTGGGCATGTATACAGCTACATATATTATCCTCACAGACTCCCCCCAATATACATTTTTTATCAATATTGCTAGTAGTTTTAGGAAAAACATCCATGTATTTTTGTTAACATGTATTACTTATGTTCAATCTTTCTAGTTTTTCTGCTGCTTTACTGGAAATAAATTTTTAACTTTAAACTTCATAATTATTTTAGTTAACCAGAATCTAGAAAAAATTTTTCTGTATAAAGAAGAGCTTGTTAACCTTAAAAAAAGGAATTTTTCACCTGCTTTTCAGGTTTTTTTTTTTTAAGTATGTGTGGTATAGAGTCATGTTAGTTTTTACCTCTGCCTTATGGTACCATCAGAATGGATGTTCATAGTCATATGGGTACACTAATTTTATCAAGGAATGATCAAATAATATTCTGTGCATTTTGTTTATAATTTTATTTTCCACATGTGGTCATATATGTCAGATAATTATAAGACTTTAAAGTTGATAAGACCTGGTTAATGATGTGATTTAAGATTGTGAAGCATAACCCTGTGCTCAGTATTTTTATAGATTTATATTAAAAACCAGAAAGGCACTGTAAATCATCTCCCTACCACATATGCATTGCATAATTTTTCTTTAAACTATTTGTATTTCCAGTGGCCAATGATAATGCTCCAGAGCATGCTTTGAGACCTGGTTTCTTATCTACATTTGCCCTTGCAACAGACCAAGGGAGCAAACTTGGACTTTCCAAAAATAAAAGCATCATCTGTTATTATAACACCTACCAGGTACATTCATAACTGCCAGATGGTTTGCTGATTGCAACTGTTCTTGTCATGTCTTCCATATAAAAAAGCTTGTGTTATAATTCTAAATTTTAGTTTTAAGGATGATGAAATTTTAAAATACTAGCTTTCTAATTGGTCATGTTAAACGTAGTAATTTTTTTATACCAGGAATTAGTTAATATGGAAAAGTAGTTTAAAAGATTTAATTCTAAAGTACATACTATGCTAAAAAGGGTAAGTCAGGTCACTGTTACCTCCAGTAGATGGTGCCCTTAGTTTAACTGTGTTTTCTCAAATGATAGAACTTTTTTGTTGTGACAGATAAAAAAATTTCCCTTGAAAGTCAAATGATAAGTTATTTAAATTTGTTATTGCTACTAATTCCCTCATTTGGGTTGTAAAAAAGAAATTATATATATATGAATGAATAAATAGATAAATAAATATGAGTTTATTTTTTATGGGAAAGAAATTAGTTAACTATATGCCTCTTAATCTTCAGCTGCAGTTTCTTCTTCAGAATAGATTTTAATAGCTTCTGTGTTAGAGCAGTGTTTCCCAGAGTATGATTCATGGATACTACTGCTGATACACAAGTGACATTTCATATTTTTAAAAGTTATGTATTTTAATGTATATTAGGCAAAAGAAAACCAAACCATAATTTCATCAGTAAGAATTAGATTGGAGTTAAGTTTTTTAAAAAGGCATTTGATTTAAAGTTAAATTACAGTGGTACACAGGAGGCAGAAAAATCATGAAGATACATCTACTTGAATGACTGAGAAATACCGACTAGCCATTTAATTACCAAATTTTATTGAGCCTCTACTATGTAACTGACACTCTGCTGGGCTTTTAGAGATACAGAGATGAAAAAATACATAGTCCCACCTTAAAAACTTTCCTGGCTAAGTGGTGTTAATGTGTCTAAGAGATAATCAATAGGTCTGTTTTATGGAAATACTCATTTTTAGTTCTTCATGATGTGATACCATGTGATAATAACCATCTGGTATCTTACACATTGACCATTTAAAATGTTTTTAAAGATTAAGATACTTCATTTGAATTATGCTACCTTTTCACAATGTGACCTATTAGATCTTACTTTCTTTTTAGGTGGTTCAATTCAATCGTTTACCTTTGGTGGTGAGTTTCATAGCCAGCAGTAATGCCAATACAGGTGTGTTTTAATTACCTTAAATACAGCTTCTAATTCTTTATAATACCGTATCTGAGCAGTCTAGTATGATAGGCATAGTAGATTTAGAGTCAGAATACCTGAGTCTGGCCTAGCTCTGCCTATTCCTTGGTATCCAGAAAAGTAACTTCTCTGAATTCTGTTTTTCATATCTGTATAGTGGAGCTCGTATCTGCTTTTTCCATCTTATGAGGTTATTTTCCAGTTCAAATGAGTGTATGGGCAAGTGATGCTTAGAGAAAGGGAAATTAAATGCAAGCCTCATCTCTTGATTGCTACATCTTGCTCACATTAAAACCGCTTAAGAAAATAAAGGGGAACCAGAGAAAATAACCGAACAAAACACATAAATCATCAAAGATGAGTTTAATACCATAATCTGTTAGAATCTTAAAAATCTTGAATAATAATGGGCAAGATAAGATGACTGTGATTGCTAAATTTAGGAGCATGAATAGGATGAACATATTTGTGTTCTTCCTAAGAGTTAAAGAATTCGAGAACAAACACTAGGAAGCTGTACTTTCTATAGAAAATAGTAAGATCCCATTATATCCAGTACCCTTCACTGTATATTCATGTGTAAAATAATGACTATTCAGTTGAACTGTTAATTTTTTTACTCCCTTTTGGATTAAGTGGGATTTTTTTTAAGGTCTGTCTCCTTCAGCTTTGACTCCTGTTCAGAACTGTTACACATTCTTTCTGTTTCTTTCTAAGCTGTTTGAGCAAGTTCTATTCCCAACTATCTTTACATTCTTCATCTTTAAAATGAAGGCCTTACATTTGATTATTATGGCTCTTCCATTTCTAAATGTTCTGAAGTTGTAAAATACTATATATAAAAACACTTTGTATATTATGTAGGATAGTAGTGCTATCAATATTTTAAGCATATGAAACCTCAATTGTGATAAATCACCATCACATTCTAAGTCATTAATTGTTACAAATTATGGTAATATACGGAATTATATTTTAGTACTTAGAAAATTTCCTTGAGAATCCCAGATGCTTTTAATATTTTGTGAGTCAGAGGAAAATCTTAATTTGTTTGAGCTTACAGTAAGCATCTAAGATACATATCCTTTCACTCTGGTAAACTAAGGAGAACCTAGATACGCTAATTTCTATACTGTTGTCTCCCGTATTCATTATTGAACTTCTATTTAAAAATGGAAGTGTATGTTTTATACTCCTATAGTTCATGTTTAAAATTATTTTTTTTCATTTAAAATACCCATTTATGCCTTAGCTTTTTTGAATTTATGAAGTAAATTTCTGATTATTCCTTTGGTCAAGATTGAAGCAGCCTATCTACCTGTCTTTTGATAAAGTCTATTAAAATTTGCTTAGGAAAAATGTATACCTTTTTTAGTAAAACTGTGTATTATTTCTGAATCAGTGCATATTTTGAAACTATAAGGTATAAAGTTTTCCTTTGAAAACTAATAAAATTATAGCACATGTAGTTCATTTTATATTTTCTTATACATATTTTTCCTTTATTTACTTTAACAATAGATGATGAACAAACTTTATAATAGATATGGGTTATTTGGTTACTTTATTTAGAATTATAATACTTTGGTTTAGTTGTGGAGAATAAACTATTGTCTAATTTATTTTATAGAAACTAAATTTTGACAAATTTTTCAGAAACATTTCTCTAATGTTCTAACTTTTAATCTTTTGGTTTTAGGACTAATTGTCAGCCTAGAAAAGGAACTTGCTCCATTATTTGAAGAATTGAGACAAGTTGTGGAAGTTTCTTAATCTGACAGTGGTTTCTATATATATCTTATATTCATTATAACAAACACAATACAGAGTATCAATCCAGAAATCTGTAGATCACAACAATACTTATATCAATGTATACATGAAAGGAGCCCCTTTCCACCTTATACTAAAGAAAGAGCCTATAGATATAACTAACGGATTTGATTGTCATCTTTTTTTGCGTAAGGTCTTTACTTAGTGATATCTGGAAATGCCACAAATATAGTTCAGTCTATCACAGCTCCCATGGAGTTAGTCCAGTCACCAAATATGCATGAGATTCTGTGTGGTGGGTCAGAATCAAAATGGTACTTTGAACCACTTGAGCCGTTAAGTGTTCCCTATTGTACAGTATGCCCAGGCCTTCAGAATGAAGCAGGCCTTTTTTTATTGTGAATAATAATAAGGACGTATTTTTTCTTCATACTGTTTTACTTCTTTGCATTGAGTGTGAGAAAGATAAAATGGCTTAGTAAAAGTAATAAAACCAATACAATCACTAACTTTCCTATGTATATATTATTTTGCAGTATAGATGAATATTATTAATTGACTTGATTCTTCTCAGAGGGTGCTGCTTTTTAATGAAAATGAAAATGATAGCTAATGGGTTTTTCTGCTTTATATAACCCATCAGTGTTTTAGTGTTGGTGTGTTCTTCATAAAATTAGATATGATTTGTTATCAAACTTTTGAATGTAAGTATGTATGTAAACGATAGTACAACCATTTTTTTCATACATGAGTATAAATAAAATAGTATTTTTAAAAGTATAGTTTGAGAACTAAAAAGGGTTTTTTCCCCGGACTTCTTTCAAAAGTTTAAGGACTATAATTAACTGAGTTATTTCATGAATAAGCAGAGGTTTCTTGTAGATACTGGTTTGGTGACTGTTCTACCAGCAGAAAGTGCCAGTAGGAAAGTAAACCTCATCCATGAGCCTGATTCAGTCCGCATGAAAGAAGCATCTCAGCTGTCCAGGCTGCCCTTTACATTGAAGAATGCAGCCCGTCGTCACTCCAGGTGTTTCCTCCTAGGTTCTCTGCAGTCATTTTGTCACTGGTATGGTGCAGTACTGTGCACCAAGCACTTGTGTGTACTGGTTATGGGTGGCCACATGGCAGAGTTCTAAGGAGTACAGTTCATGTTGTACTTCTGTGCTCCAGGGGTGCGTGTGCCTCTCACATGGAATGTGTGTGGATGCTCTCCCTAGGGGTGTGCAGTGAGGCAGGCAGCAGGTTCGCTCCCTCCCTCCTGTCTTCCTGTACAAATATGGGACTGAACTGGTACTTCCCTTTACAAAAGTTAAAGCTTGGTGAATAGCAGCACATGGGAAATGCTGTGATAAAGCTGTGCATAGGATGCTGTACAAACAATAGGAGCATTTAAATTGGGCAGGAACAACAGCCTTTACACAGAAATAGAGGCAAGAGAGTATGTTTTACCTGCAGGGAGCTATAAGTAGTTGTTAAAATCTAATAAAGCATTTAACATACTCAATAAAATGTAGAATTTTAATTCTTTGGATTATTGTTTATAGTGTCTAGGCAATTGTTACTAAGGTGGTGATGCATTAAAAAGATCTTTTATGAATGTGACCAAAATTTCATTTGCAGATAGTAATAATGTATTTAAAAATCCCAGGAAACTATAATAAATGGAGTTTTGCATGGCAAATACTGCTACTATTAAAATTTCTTTAAAGGGGTATATACATAAATTGCTCTACAGTTCATCTGGAAAAATAGGTGAAAATTGCTAAGGAATTTTGAAAAGAACATACAACTAGTATTTTTTTTTTTTTTGTAGATAATTATTTTTTATTGAAGGGTAGTTGACACACAGTATTACATTGCATTATACAACTAGTATTTTTAAAAGGCAACATAAACTAGTTTGAATGCACAGCTAGTCAGATCAGTGGGACAGATTAACCCAGAAGTAGACTTTAGTATATTATGTATGAAGACTTAAAACATAAAGATGTTATCATAATCAGTGGGAAAAGGATTATTCAATAAGTAGGGGAGGCATTTTTTGTGTCTTGCTGGTAGAAGTATAAATTGTTAATTTGGACAATTTGGCTATCTTTATCAAACTCAAATGCCCATAACCTTTGGCCCAACGTATTAGGATTCTCCAGAGAAACAGACCAATAGGAGATACATAGCTATTACATGTAAACATACATAGTCCATTTCATGTAAAAAAGATTTGTTATGAGGAATTGACTCACATTACTATGGATACTGAGAAGTACCCTAGTCTGCAAGCTGGAGAACCAGGGGAGCCAGTTGGTGTAAGTCTCACTGAGGGCAGAAGAGAAGATGTCCCTGTTCAACAACGATGCAGAAAAGGGATAGCACGTGCAACTTTATCATAAAGCGTATATCCTCTCCAAGTGAAGATGGTAACCAAGCCATATTTCAATATGATCCACTATGCTGCCTACAACTGTGCACGTTAACCCTCCCCCAGAAGAGGAAACAGACCTCTTGGGCGACGTTGCTCCCTGCAAGCATCGTTACTCGTCATGGCTGTACTCTGTGGGGTTACCCAGACCTTCATTACTGAGGAATCTGAGCCATTAGTTGTCCTTCCTGGATCCAGTGTTGTACATTTCCATTGACTTTATAGTCACCAGGCTGTAGTGCTGAGATCCCCTTGATCTGTATTTTGGATGTATTCTTCCATACCTCCATTGTGCAGTAGCAGCCCAACTTCCCATCAGGGTCAATCACCCCAGCCAGTACATCAATTCCCTTTGTTCAGAAATGTGAGGAACCCAGTGTAGCCTGGTAGCAGTCTTAATGTCCAGTTTAATAGAATCTTTTATGTCCTCTGGTGGAGGCATTCTTCCCTTGGAGCAAAAGTTGTGCCAGTAGGTTGCTAGAGATAATAGTGATGTCATGCACATTTCCACCCCTTGATTCCTGGACGCGTGAATCCTGGTTATGGAGAAATAGGACCATATATTGAATGCAGATTTGGAGTAGAGATAGCCTGGAGATCAGCGTTCCAGCCCTGTAAGGAATATTGCAACCTCGCTTGGGCTTTAACTGTTCAAAACGCCATTCACCATTCTGTTGGGTTAGCTGCTTCAAGATGATGGGGAATACGGTAAGACCAATAAATTCCATGAGCAATATGAGAACTATATTGCCTCCAGAATCCAAAGAGGCCCACTACTCTGCCTCACTTTTCGGTTGTGGGAGGTGCCAGCTATAGTAAGTTATCCTCTACCTTATGAAAGATATCTTTACACACACCTCTGGACCGCTATAATTTCGGTGAAGAGGAAGACCCTTGATTTTTTTGCTCGATTTCCCATGCTTGGGCAAATAAATGTCTTAACAATAAGTCTAGAGTAGTTCCTACTTTTTGTTAATTAAGGCCAAGTAGCATAATGTCAGCAATGCAATAGACCAGTGTGATGTCTTGTGGAAGGGAAATGTGATGAAGAAAAAAATATTCCAGGTCAATAGCTGCAAACCACGTATGAGGGAATGTTAATTTGCTCAAGCAGTAGAATCACATCCAGAGCAGTGGCTGCAGCTGGAGTCACCACATGGCTAAGTTTCTGATAATTGTCGTTCTCCAAGATCCATCTTTTTTCTGCACAGGCCGGTAGGTGATCCAAATGGGGATGTGGTCGGATCACCAACCCTGCATTCTTCAAGTCCTTGATGGCGGCACGAACCTGAAGTCCTTCCAGACATGTGGTATTTCTTTTGGTTTAGTATTTCCCTAGGCAGAGGCAGTTCCAATAGCTCACTTTTTTTTTTGTCTTTTCCCACCATCATAGCCCCTCACTCCATGGGTAAGAAAACCAATGTGAGTATTTTGCCAGGTGCCAGGTCTATACCAATTACACACTCGAGCTGGGACAGTAACCATAGGTTTAGGAATTTGCCGGACCCACTTCTGTAGTTCCATGTTTGCTTTTTTTTGTGAAAGATCCAGTCCCTCTGCAAATGCCTGCCAGCTTTTCTGGGAGTCCCCATTGAGCCCTTTATATGTACTCCTGAAACCAGTTTTTGCAGACACCACATGGTACCTGCCAATTAAATGTGCTGCCGATTAACATTCCTGTTCTCTGGGATGAGCTCTGCCCCCCAAGCTCAGGCTGCTGCTGCTGACTGCGTAGCTGGCATCTAGAGAAGGCTGAAAGGCTGAATAGTCCCAGCATCTGTCCCCTTGAGACCCTAGTGAAACAGCTCCTTTAGATTTTGCTGAGGGGTTGCTAACAGACAAGAATGTGCTCAGAATCACCCTCTCCGTATAGCAGATGTCCATAATCCATCAATAAAACATTTGCACTTCAGCCCTCTCTACCCTCCCTTCAGGTGAATTCTCTCTCAAGAAGGCTCTAGGTTCCTTTTACCTGCCAATCTGCTGGACCAGGATCACTTACAATGTGGTCCCAAAACTGCCTGCTCTCTCTGTTGGGAGTTCATGGCAAGATATGTACAGAAATGGAGAGTGTTTTTTAAAAAAAGCAACTAGACATACTAACTTTACCTATGTTTGATAATAAAAAATTGGGATATTTGCAGTTTTATTTCATTTTTCTAATAACTTATCTTTATTGGATTTTACAGAATCCCAGTCTGTGCTAGATCAGAAATTTCAAAAACAGAAAATCTGGTTCTTCGCTACAGATGAGTTAAGAAGTTCTGTCATGGCCAGGTGGCCTGAATCCGCAGTAAGCAGTGTGGGGTCAAGCCTGGAACTCAGCTAGATAGCTTATTTGCTTGGAAGAGTTTGGCAAAGATACAGGTTTGCTGCAGCCAACCTGCAAGAGTGGAGGGGAGGGGATTAATGTTCATTTTACATTAGCTCTTTTGCTCTCTGCCTGAAACAGGGCACTCTCTCCTGCATGTCCAGTGCAGGCTCTGGGGCACTGAGTGTTTTTCCAGCAGCTGTGGAATAGGGGCAGGTGGCCCTCAGAGGCAGTGATAGCCTTCCCCCTCAGGGGGCCTCCCCTGGTCCAGAGAGAGCAGTGCTTCTGTGGGGCAAATTTTCCTGGGGGCAGTTCTGAGAATAATTGCTAATACTTTAGCTGTGTCTTAAAAGGTACTGCTTCCTTTACGGTAAGCATATACCTGTTAGCAGACAGGTCCTGACACAGGCACCCCACTGCCTGTTCTCTCAGACAGCTCCACTCCCATATGCCACGAGCATGAAACATCCTCCCTCGTCTTGCACTTGGAGAAATAGTCAAGGGCCCTTCACAAGGCTCCTTTCCCAGGGTGAAATCATGACGACTTTTCTGGGCTGTTGAGAGCAGGTAAAGCATCTAGCACCGTCCTAGTTACATAGTGGGTTTGTGTTAACTCATATCGTCACTTCAAAATGCTCCGAAAAATGGCTTTGTCCCTGCTGATGCACACTCCCATCACATAGCTTGGGTACCTTACTTAACAGAATTGAACCTGCTTGCTTCTATACATTATCATAAATGTATTTCCTATCTTTTCCATATTCAACTAAGAACTTGAGGACTGGGACTATTTATTTATTCAGCCCTGAATTCTTTGTAGAACATAGTCTAACCAAAGTGGATTTTTCATTGCTACTTACGATATTATTCAGTTGTATTTCTTCTAAATTACAGATACTAAAAATATTTTTTAATTGCAAAATATTACAGGCACAGCGTTCTTTTATAATAAACATAACCAGAGTATAAATAAACATGACATATTTTACAAAAAGCAAAAACAATATTACCTACACAAGGAAACACCCAAGGTTCTAAGAAAACAAAACATAAAAACCGTACATCTCGGTGAAGATTCATTTGTGACTCTTTACTTTGCAGACTTGACATAATATACATTTTAACTTGACCTTTGCTTTATCCCATATGATACAAAATACATGAAAAATCTTGTTGAAATATACAAAAACAATGTAATTTCCAAGTCCTAGATGTTTAAATAACAGAAGAAACTTAATTTAACAAGTATGCCTTTGAACTGCAAGAGCAGTGTTACAGCTTTGCACCATCCTCTTTTTGTTTTGGGGTTCTTCCACTTTTATTCCCTTCCAACTTCTATCTTAAAAAGTAGTATTTTAAAATAAAGCTAATAGGAAGGGTTAGCATCTATTTATGATTTCTGGATGCATTTTCTCATCCCCCTAGTCTAGTTTGAAAATGCTGTGTAGCCCATCAGTATACATTTCATACGGTTTTAGTGTTGAGCCTTCAACTGGCAACAGAAGTTGCTCTTGAATAAGGTGCAGGGTGCTCAGCCTTCGCAGTGCATGCTCATTCTTACTTCTCTTGGGCCAACACCCACAGCTCTCTCTAGGGAAGGGAGAGGTATGACACTCCACATGAGAAGTCTTTTTCAGTCTGGAAAAATGTTGGATGAAGATAACTTAGTGCTCACAAGTGCTCTATTATTATTACAGTTGTAATAATAAAGACTACTACTATTGTTATTATTAAACTATAGGTTATCTACTACTCTGTTACTCTTCAATTTATATTTTCTCACTTTTTAAAACATCTCCCCCACAATGACTCAAGGAGATGTTTCTTAGATTGTACATTCCTTTATCTTTGTCATCCCACCTGGTCAAGCATAGGACATTTAGTTCTCATAGGTGTATCATTAGAAGGGAAGGAAGGACCCACCAGTTTTATGAGCCTTTTACAAACAGAAAACAAATACTGCAAACAATTCCCATTTTAGTTTTGGAAATTGTTCTGTTTTTCGTATTAAGAGGAGAAAAGCCTAGCAACCCTGCCCCCTGCCCCAAATCTTGGATGTCTGCATGCTTTCTGAGGAAGCAGTCTAAGCCCCAAAGTACATAGCTGCTTCCTTCCTGGTTCAGAGCACAACCTGCATGCCAGAGGAGCTGACTGTGACACAGAGCACAACTCTGGGCAGCTAACGTCAGCCAGCGAGGGGAAACAAAATCCCTTTATCATACATTGCATTCTCTAAGAGTGAGCACACCAGGGGGTGGTGTTGCCCTCTTGTCTCCCCCAGAACAATGAGGCGATGAGGCTTTGGTATTCTCAAGGACGTGCCAACATCTTGAAGGGTAGAAGTTTTCCATGAGTCAGCAAATGTGTGTCCTGAAAGGTCCAAATTTGCACCTGCTTTTGACTTGTTTCTAAAGAAAAATCCTTATCAGCTTTCATTGGCAGCCTGCTATGGATCACAGCATCAGGGATCATACAACCTAGCTCCTGGGTTGGGGCATCCCTTGCCAGGAAGGTCTATTTAAAGATGAACGACTGAGATCGGATTGTGCCTTCCCCTTGGTCAAGCTGTTTTCTTATTTGAGACTGTAAGAAAGCACATACACATGTATTCATTATTTATTATTTAGCATGACTTTTAACAAATATTAAAATATGCTGATTAGTAAGACAAACATGCAAGTATAAACTAACCATGTGCCACACTCAAGTTTTAATCTGTTTTTCTGCATTTTTCTCAGTAGAAATATTGTAAAGTGGTTACTAAAACATATAAGTTGGGAATTGTCCTAATACTTATAATAATCCATAAAATGCAATACTATTAGTCAATGAATCAAAATGAAGATACAGATCTAAATTTATTGACATGGAAAGTTGTTCTAATGTTAAGTGAAGTAAGCAGGCAAACAACACTAGAGAATGATTAGATTTTGTTTGTAAATATTTGCACAGGGATAAGACTGAAAGTATGTGTGCATCTCATGTATTTTTAACTTTATTTTTCTATAATTATGTGTTGCATAAATACAAAATAGAATAAAAATTTGATTCACATCTAAGCAAAGGTTTCATGTGGCAAAGTGTTTTCCTATTGAATGTCAAATACATTGGAACTTTTTCAAAATGAGTGTCACATTTATTTGCATTTCAAACTGAAAAGATACCCAAAAGCAAAAGTCTCAGTATATACTAAGGGTTATATAACAAGATGCTATATGTCAGCTAATTTCACTTAAAAAGAAATCAGGAAAAATCGTTTACAGTTGAAAATATCAAAGGTTTCAAGACAGAATTTAGAGAAAATGTTAAAAACTTGGACAAATTCTTGGCAAACAACTCACTAACTTGCCAACCCATCCAAAAAACTGTATGAGACTGGTAAGTTGTTATAAGCACTCTTGCTCCATCTCCCCCCTGGTAGGTACACAGAAAGCAGATAAAATAAACTACCTTTTGTAGACCTGCACAAAGTAACACATTGGAACCTGAGTTCCTCTGCAAGCTTCCCTCTCTGATGATTGAAGAGTACTGTCTTCTATGGAAGCATGTCCTCTGTCTGACCTTGTGGTCCCACATATCCTCCTCCAGGTAAAACTGGACTGGGCTGCACACTTAACAGAACACTGAAAGCCTCCAGGGTGTGAGGATGAGGCTCTGGCACTGAGGCCCCGGGCAGCTCCGCCCTTTCTCTTTTGCCCGTCCCCATCCCTTCCACGTTCTAGAAGGAATAGACTATTCCCAAAGCCTGCAAGCAGACATCCCATTGATTCTCAGGGATAGCCTGACTTTTTCAATAGAACTATATTTGAAATGATCAACATGCTGTTTCTGAGCATGAGGTTTTCCAGGAGGCTTGTGTAACTCACCAATTTCCAGCGTAATATCTTGATCCACTCATCAGCTTCTACTCCTGTCTTTGCACAGAGATAAAATGTCCTGAATGGAAATACTAAGCTGATAAAAGAAAGAATGTAAGACATCTGCAAGTGGTTGGTAGAATATATGTATTGTTTGAACACCAATTAGAGCATTCCAGGAGAAAACTGAAGTGACGGGGGTGTGGGTAAGCAACTTGAAGAATTGATAAATTTAGAGCTATACTTGCCAGCAAACCACAGAAATGTTGAAACAGTTGTAGTTTCATAATTTTTTTACAGAGAATTTTTTAATAAGAATTCAAAGGGAAAAACATGTCCAGGACAGCCCAGATGCTTTTGTTGTTCATGTTTTAGACTGAATACATGTGTGTTTATTCAGCTGATTTGTTAAATGACTCAGAACCTGTGCGACGAGTAAGCAAGACAATCCTAATATAAGTTGGTCACGAGGATGGTAGGGCAGCATGGAGAATATAACCGATGGTTCTGTACCGTCTTCCTGTGCTGGCAGCTGGTAACTGCACTAGTGGGGGTGAGGATTTAAGGATATGGGTAACTCTCGAACCACTCTGTTGTATACTTGAAACTAATATAAGACTGCATATCAATGATAATTCAATTAAAAAAAAAGGAATAAGCAAGACAGGTAAAAGAGTTTGCTGAAGGAGCTTATTTGTGTTAGCCTGCTTCAGAGGACAGTGCTTGCCCTCTGGGGATGAAGGCAGTTTTAACTCTGTGGAACAGGAAAAAGAGACAGTCAATCTCCCCAACTATTTATTTTGCCCACTTAATTTCAAGTAAATTTCTGCTGGAGGGAAAATAAGCTTTCCTACTGGAATGAGAAACTTATTCTAGGAATATGTAACTCTTCATTTGACTGTCGCTTGCATAAATACAAAATAGAACAAAAAATTGATTCCCATCTAAGCAAAGGTTTCTTATGGCAAAGTACATGGTCAAATTCATTTGACTGGTAAGGTCAGCCCTAACTTGTATCTTGCCCACACTTCCTGTCCTTACATTTGAGGTGCAAAACTAAAATATTTTCTTCCCTCTCAGAAAAAAAAAAAGCCTACACTGAAATTCAGAAGGATTTCTCTATTCTAAAGTCAAAACAGCATACCTTGTTTATACCAGTAATTAATGTTGATAGACAAGACATAAGTCCCTACGTATACCTTGATGTGAGATGTTGTTGGGTGATTAGTAGGTGGGAAGGAGTGATATTATGCACCCGCTGTACACAAACTGGTTTCTGGAATTGTCATTTGGTACTTACTGTGGGAGACATTATCAATTGCTTTTTAATACAGATAATTTTTCCTTTCTTCTTGCTAACAGAACCCCAGGCATAAATTACAATTAGTTGAAGCCAATTATGATCCTATTAGTCCCCTTTTCTAGTTTTCTCTGCTTCTAGTGATGACCGTGGGACCCAGTCTTGGCCAGTGAGATGAGGGGAAATCTGATTGCAGAGCTTTGGGGGAAATTGTCTGCTTTCCTGATAAAAGGGGATGGACATGACTGATGCCATACCCACATCTTTCTGCATGACTTACATAAAAACATGATGCCTGCAGTTGGAGTAGCTATTTTGAAACTTAAAGTAGCTAGGATGAGGCAAAGCCAAGAGAACTGTAGAGACAACGGGCCTGACCTTGTTGAGGTAGCTGCCTGCCTCCCAATTTTTTGTTATAAAAAATATAAACCCCTGCTAGCTCACATGGTAACCTGATAAATTTTAAAAAGATATCCATTAAAAAGATATCCAGGTGGGATTAATGTTAATTTTCTTAGGTGTGATAATGGCATTATAGTTCTGTAGGTGCTATTTTTTTTCTCAAGTATTTTTACTCAAGTATTTAGGAGTAAGCCATGATGTCTGCAACTTGGTTCAGGAAAAAAAATGAATAGATAGAGATAAAGCAAATATGGGAAAATATTCACAACTGATGCATCAAGGTGAAAGATATTTGGGTATCTTCTGTATGTTTGGAAAACTTTAAATAAAAAATTTAACACTCCTAAAAAAGACACTCCTAAACACATTTTACTTCTTCCAGATAGGAAATTGGCATGATATAATGCTTATGTTAGAATAAAAACACTTCTATGCCATCTGCAGGAATTGTCATAATAATACAAATCTTCCATCATTGAAGTCAACATTTATAATTAAAATTGAGTAAAAATTCCAAAGGAATAAAGCTGTCTAAGACATACATGGCTTCCTGTAATTTGTATCATACTTGTGCAGTGTACAACCTAAACAATCATATCCAGCAGACTTGCTTATTTATTTAAGCCACTTTAAATGAGGTTTTTATGTCACACTCAGCTGAAACTACTCCTAACATATATGCCCTATATGATGGTTAAATCTACATTTCTCAAATCAAAACATTTGTACACATAAAGACACACAGTTTTTTATTCTTCAACTAAAATCAGCATCTGGCAAGAAGACTTTTAAAAACATATTCTTTATGAAAAAAACTTACCAAAAACAGTTTACTCTTTCCTGTGAATAATCAAATTGTACCGCTGAACATTCTGTTAAGTCTAGGATCCGAATTGGCTCTGGTGACTTAAAAAGAAAAAAGCAATCTATATCATAATAAAAAGTCACACAAATCTGCTCATCACTTATTCAATCCCAGTAAAACTTACATTATGTGCAACTGTCAATTTTACTTTCACTAAGAGGCTAATCATAGAAAACCTCACTAAGGGAAGTCACACACCCTTGTTTGGGGATTGGCTTTTTGTGAAACTGTGCATGAGGAAGAGCTTGTCTTTATCAATTTTAATTTGATGGAGATGGATTTTAATACATAGAAGGGAGCCCTATTTTTCTTTCATGCTTTTAAACTTCTACTTTCTGGGAAATTTTGTGTAGGTAAAGTGAGAAGAAATTTTAAGATGGTTTAATGAAATGGGCATGAGAAATGGACATACTTTTAATAAAGGGGGAAATAGCTGCAAGAGGCAGTTAATTCACCGTGGCAAGAGAACAACTGCATTACCCTACACCAGGGAACGATATGCCCCGGGAGCTGGTTCATGCAGCCCAGGAGAGTGGTTCCTGGAGTACAAGCCTCGTCTTTGCAAAAGAACTCTCCTCACACCAGGAATCAAGAACTCACATCTCCAATCATTTATTGGATGTTTTAGGCACTCCTAAAGAAAATTTCAGGGATTTTATAGGTAGATGTTTCTTTCATCTAGAGAGCTGATTTTTTTTTTAGATAATTATTTTTTATTGAAGGGTAGTTGACACACAGTATTACATTAGTTTCAGGTGTACAACACAGTGATTCAACATTTATATACATGATAATTCTAGGTACCAGCTATCACCATACTAAGTTGTTACAATATTTTGACTATATTCCTTATGCTATACATTACATCCCGGTTACTTATTTATTTTACAATTGGAAGTGTGTGTATATATATATATATATATTTTTTGTGTGAGGGCATCTCTCATATTTATTGATCAAATGATTGTTAACAACAATAAAATTCTGTATAGGGGGGTCAATGCTCAATGCACAATCATTAATCCACCCCAAGCCTAATTTTCGTCAGTCTCCAATCATCTGAAGCATAACAAACAAGTTCTTACATGGAGAACAAATTCTTACATAGTGAATAAGTTACATGGTGAACATTACAAGGGCAGTCATCACAGAAGCTTTCGGTTTTGCTTATGCATTATGAACTATAAACAGTTCAAATATGAATACTCATTTGATTTTTATACTTGATTTATATGTGGATACCACATTTCTAGAGAGCTGATTTTTAAAAGGAAAATGTATTATCACATTTCTCACCATCTGGTCTTTGAAGTATTTCAGTTCATTCCTGTGCAAAGTGAACCATCTTGTTTTCCAGGTCTGAGAAAGAAAATAATTATCACATGTAGGTTTTGAAAATAGGAATGCAATATTTGAACCGATTTCCTTTATTTGAAAAGTATTTAAAAGCTTAGCTTCAAGAAAATATTCTTGTGGTATGTATCATTTCTGAGAGAAAATTTTCAAAATATACACAAAAATTAAAATGATTCTATGCATTAAGCTCATAATGAAGGTAGAGATATTAACATTTAAATAAAACAAAATACACTATCATAAATATTCAAGGTGATTTATAACAAACCCCTAATGTCTAGTTATAATAAGAAAAGAACTCATTTTTGAGCATCTACTATGAGCTACATATTATCCTAAGAGGTTTATATCAATTATAGCAAATCCTTATACAATGCCAAATATTGTTATTATTTTTGTTTCACAAATAAGCAAACTGAAGTTCAGGAATCTCAAGCTGCATGATATTCTAAACCTTGCCTAAGAATTCCATGGCATCAGTGGCAAAAACTTTTTCCCCAGGTTTCCTTCTCATATACTAATAGACCCCTAATGGTACCTGGGTGGCAGTGTGGGGATACACAAATAAATATTCCATGAATATAAATACCACCTGTGCTTGGGGAGCATTCCATGGAGAGTGTAGTAGGGATACAAGTAACTAAATATTTAGGTAGAGTTCAAGTAGGTCAGTATCCATGAGAGTTTAAGTGCCCTGACTTTTAAGATTGGAAGGAGTAGACATATTTCATGGAGGTCTTCTTAGCACATTAAAATAAAATAGAGTAACTTTAAAGGTACAGTAACATAAATGGAGGATTACTGGATACTCCAGCCTAGTTAAAGTTCTAAATTGTGTTTTCTTTGGGATTTTATAACAAATTACATTAATGCCAGTGATGTTTATGGCCTACTTCTAGGTAAATATTTTAGACAATTTTGATTTCTTCTGTGTTAAAAAAAAATGTTTTAGAAAAGAAATGTTCTAGAGTTAACTTGCTACTTTGATCCTCAATCGTTCCATTGAAAGATCATTTATGTTTTCCTGGGTGATAACGGTAGGCTACTCTCATACACTCAGCTTTGCAAAGAGAAGTCGAGTGAGTTTCCAGGATTTTGACTAATATTAGCTACAGAGATGAACTCTTGGAACAGGTAAATTTGTAACTGGGTCAAAATGAGTAGGCAATTATGCTTTTAAAAAATATCAAAATGAGAATTGAATCAACATGGTGTGTTCTCTTCCTTTGTGATAGGCACTAGCGAAAACATGCTTCTTACCTTGACCAGTCCCCCTTGTTTGGTGAGGTATCCTTCTTTGGTGCCCAGCTGAAAAAAAAGGGCACTGGGTGAAGCCCAGAACTATCACAACATGAAACCCAGATGCTTACAGTATTGTGGGGGTATAATGCACTCAAACACGGTCACACACACACAGACGTTGCATTTGGGAAACTCCGTATTAAGCAAAGTAGATGGATATCTTTCTTCCCAGAGTCTGTCTGTATTAAGCTAATATGCTTTATGAATTTTCAAGAGGGAAGATTATTTTACTTATTTTATTTTATCACCTAATCCTTCAAGAACCCTGCTTCTTTTCCACAGACCATCTCTTGGGACCTATATTCCATGGAGCAGGTTTTCAGGAGTGTAGATTTATTCACACTTCATTTATCCAAAAGGGATTTGAAGTGAGAATGAGTCACTTCTTAATTCACACAAATCAGTGATAACACTCTTAGCACCCATAAAATGCAAGGAACGGTGGGGAACTATGTAAATAAAATTAGCGTAAAACAAGGACCCTAAGATGAAGAAACATAATATCATAAATTTCTGAAGAAATTGAATTCCAGCTAAGATATTTTTGTTTAATACAATGTCATAATATACCTTATATTATTAAAAAATGAGTAAAAACTGGGAAATAACTTGGTTGCTGTCAAGGGGATTTTTTTTATGGGAGTTCCCAAGGTATTTTTTCCTGAGGTAAATTTTCCCTACCAAATAGAAAGAGGAACATCCACCACCACAGAAAAGTGAAAACAAGAATAATAAATGATCACTTCTTTTAAATTCTTACAACCTTAAAGTAAGGGTAAACTTCTCAGGTGTGCATTTAAATGATGTTAAACAATATTAATGAATTTGATATGACATGTGTTTGACTTACTTTGACATTAAAAGAAATTGAACTGACTGAACTGAGCTTAGGCATTACATTATGGAAATGGAAAAGATTGACATTTTAGGTTGTTACAGGTTAACATCTATAGAGGCAAAATAATTAAGGGCAAATTGTTATATAGAGACCCGGATAGGATTATTCATTGAAATCAAGCTAAAGGAATTATGTTACTGTGTCCATCTTACCTCCATCCAAACAATAGTCTAGTGGTTTGCTAAGGTTTTGATAGGTAACTGGAAGTCTGCAGAAGAAAACTGAGGACACGAGTTTTATTCATGGTCTCAGGAGGTGAGAAAGGAAATAATTATGTAACTAATTTACCTTTAAAAAGATATTTGTGATCTGTAATAAGAAGGATGTTTCTAAGAGCCCTAAATTGGAAACAACGTAAATATTTTTTAAAAAAATAAGGGATTAGCCTTCCAATTGTCCTTTCTGCCTGCTGCTTGACTGCCTTAAATTTAGTCAGAAACCATGGAATGGAGAGAAGCAAGGTATCAGATGAGTGTGTGCAGGGCATTCATGCACCTTAAAACAGCGTGGGTGCATAAGTGGAGAACAGAGAGCATCTGTGCAGGTGACAGCGGTGACAGCAGTTTGGTGCAAGGCACTGAGGCCCAGCAGGGTGAGGGGGCTTCAGCCCGGAGGTGTAGAGGTGGCAGGCAGGGTGCAGTGTCAGGGCAAGGTGGGCATCTGTGGTGGGGGTGGAAGTGGCAGTGGCCAGGCAGTGGTGTTCCTGGCAATTGGAAATCGCTTCATGTGATGGATCAACAAATAAATAAGTGTCCTGAAAATAGTGGCATCCATGTTCCTCACAAATAAGAAAAGTGAAAAAACTGGAATGTGCCTTGTTGTATTGGATTATGATTGGAAGAATCAGTGTGGACCCATGGATGAATGAGGTAGATAGATAGGTACAGAGATGAATGTAGACCTCAGTATACGAATGTGCACATGTGCATATACATACACATTTTCCCTAGCTCTGCTAGTGGGCTCTCCCAGTGGGCCGGGAGATACATTCTGATAACAATAAGCATGCAGCACCCAGATCTTCATTTCTAAGGTACCACTTTCCAGAAAAATGAACAGAATTTCTTGGAGAAACAGCTGATTCTAGGTCTGGATGCCAGAAAAGCCCCCAAAAAACCTGGGACATTTTGTTATACTAGAAAGTAAGAAAATTCTCAAAGGATCATCAGGCTATAGGGACACAGAAGTCACCTTGAACAGGCTCTAACTGGCCAAATCTAGAAACGTCTGAAGAATCTAAATAAATAACGATAGTCATGATTATAGCCCATTGATATAAAAATAAAAGATTGGATAAATTCAGAGAATTAAGAGCTTTTCGTCACAGTAGAATGACAACCAATAAATGTGAAAGGAATAATATACTCACAGAATCACCATCTGACAATCATGTAATAATTAAAACAATCAAGAAATATCAATAGATGCTAAAATTGGATAAAAATATATTGAGGAACAGGATATTTACTTAGTCTCAAAAATGTCCCCCCAAATATTTATTAATAACAAAGAGAATAAAGTGACTTCAGAGGGAAGAAACCTGGCAGACACCGATTAATCAAGTAATTAAACACAGCATACGGAGACAAATTGAAATCGTGTTCCTCCTGAAAGGATGCAGTGAGAAGCACAAAGCATCGTTTTGGTGCTATTTCTACCAAAATGCAAAATCTGAATCCAACCACAGTGCAATGTCAGGTAAACCAAGCTTGAGATCACAAAATAATTAGCCTTTAATTTTCAGAAGCAATCAAAGTCATGGAAACAAGGAAAAACTAAGGTAGTGTTCCAGAATAAAGAATACTCAGCAGATGGGACAAAAAGTGCAAGTTGGATTTATTAAATCCAAGGATTAGCTAAATAAATTATGATATATCCAAATACTAGCATATTAAGGAATTCATTTTAGTGATGTTTTAGACTATGTAATGAAATAGTTCATAAAATATAATTAATTAAACATTGTAATTCTATTTACAACAAAGAGCTCATTTTATATATATATGTATTTATTCAAGAAAGACTAGAAGAATACACACCAAATTTAACTTTTAGAGCTTCAAGGACAGAATAGTGGAAAAGGCCAACATATAAGGGAGGTGCCCAAGAAGAGGAACTACAAAATGTATTAAAGAAATAACAGAATAAAGAGAGAACCATGTTGCAGAAGCAGAGAGAACAGAAGTTTTAGCGGGCGGGAGGTGTTAAACATGTCAAATTCCACAAAAGGGAAGCTAAGGAAGCTAACGTTTTAGGTGGACCTATTCTGTGCCCGGCACTTGAAATGTATTATCTCAATCTCTACTAAAAGGACTCATTGTATTTCACATTTCTCAGGGCCAGAACAGACTCCGCTTGGCCGTGGCCCAAGCCCGTCCCTCTTGCTCTCTCAGCCACCTTAGAGGAGGGCAGGAGCACTCCCCCTGCAGCTCTGGCCTTCACATGCCACATTCACTCCGTTGGTAGGTCTTGTCTCTTCCACCTTCAGAACGCATCCTGAAGCTCTGAAGCTCACCGGTTCCTATGCCTCCCTCTTGTTCCAACGAGCAGTTCTCACCCCTCTCTCCAGTTTTACCATCTCTTAGCTGGACACTGTAACAGCCTCCTACCTGGTCTCCTTGCCCCCAATTTTGCCCCCACTCCATTTTCCACTTAGTAATGAGAATAATTTTTTTTAATTTAAAATCTTAAACCAATCTCCTCAAAACTCTCCTAACTTCTCATCAACATCTAGAACGAAATAAGTCCTTTACCTTGTCCTACAAGGCCTTGCTTGTTGTGTAAAGGAGGTATGCCTGACAGGACACCTCTTCTCTATGTGTCATAGCATTTTTAGCCACCATGAGTCCTGCCCATTGCTGGAAAATAATTCTCCAGGGTCTCTCCTGTTTCTGTAAGTCTCATGAGCAAGACACTAACAGCCCTTTGCTCCAGACCAATTTTTAAAGCATGTTTGTATAGCAAACAACCATAGAAGACAGAGTGTCGCCCTTCAGAGGAAAAGGCAGACAACCAGAATTTTTGTGTCATCTGTCAGCACCTGTGAAACCATGGCAGAAGTCAGCTCATAAGTGGGGTAACACCTCAGACTCTTCATGGTTCTTGACCCCCACTAATGCTGGCCATGCCCCAGAGCATTGTCAATCTCCAAACGCTGCCCTTTGAGAACTCCAGTGTTTTACATGACCAGACCTCCTACCACTTTTCCTCTAACTCCCTTCGTGCCTCTCTTGATCTTGCTGGTTTTTACAACACCTCAGTTTAGTTCCTACCTCAGGCGCTGGCTCTGTTCTCTCTGCCAGCAACACTCACATCCTGACGCGTGTGGTCCTGCCCTTCAGTGAAGTGTCTGCTTAAATGTCACCAACCCAGAAAGACCTCCCCTGCTCCCCTTTTCTCCCCTTACCTGGCCTTTTATTTTTATGATGTATTACTGTCTAGTTTCATAGCATCATACTGATTATGGTCTGCAGCACCCCACTGAAACATAAGCTCAAGGTGGGCAAAATCTTTGCCTAACTACCCAGCTTAACACAGTCCTGGGTATATTGTAGGCACTTAAAAAGACGTTTGCTAAATAAATGAACTCAACCCTATGTTGTTAAAATATATAAATACTAATTCCCCAAATGCAGTTGCCAAAGTATGGTAAACAGTTTCACACCAGCATCTTCATTTCTGAGCAATAGCACTTTTATTTTCATTTTTGCTTCAAGTAAGAAGTTGTTTCTCCTGTAAGTAGGCCTTAATTCTCTTCCTCCTCTGCCAGAGCTTGTATGAGAACTACACCCCAAGCAGAGAAGGCAAAAGCCTGGGAGCCCTCAGAGCTCTCAGGTTGGGGAGTACAGGGTCTGGTGGGCGAGGGGTCACCTGTGGAGGCTGAGGGCTTTTGTGCTCAGTAAGAGACAAGAGCACTCCAAGCGGATCAGCATCACTTCCCCGCTGGCTGATCTAGGTGACAGTCACTCCTTGGAGAGGCGAAATGAGACACCTGAGAATCCACTAGGAAACCTTTTTGGTTTTCTGTCTCTATCAATGCACAGCAAATTTTATGGACCTCACATTACATGGTCTGAGTGCAGCCATTCTCAACCAGTTGCTCCCCACTGTTCTAAAACCTCCATTGTACAGAACCTTCTGTGCACAGATATGTATAGATACTTAGTCAGGTGACTCCATCCCACTTACAAGCTGACTTCTGCCATGGTTTCACGGGTGTTGACAGACAACACAAGACTTCTTGTTGTCTGCCTTTTCCTCTGAACATAGACACTCTTTCTATCTTTTACAGTTGTTTGCTATACAAACATGCTTTAAAAATTGGTCTGGGAAAAAGGGTTGTTAGTGTCTTGCTCATGAGACATACAGAAGCAGGAGAGACCCTGGAGAATTGTTTTCGAGCAATGGGCAGTAAGTAATAAGGCTTGCAGAATTTGGTTTAAAGAGGTCTATTCCTACCTGCGTCTGCTAATTTCATGCTCACACCAACTCTGCAAATTAGGTCTTACCTGCATTTCACTGTTGATAAAGGACACACAGTAGAATAGGGTATGACTGACCTTGAGGGGAGAGTTCTGGGGAAGTGTAATAGAGTAGAATGCGAAGTGCAATTGAAAGGACAATTTAAGCAATGTAGAAGTGACCAGTGGTGGGGTCAGGATGGGCAAAGAAGAAAGACAGGAAGAAGCAGATAGACCAAAAAATGAAGATGTGGTAAGAAGGCAGGTCTTGGTTTATGTTTGGTCTGTCCTGGTCTGGGACTGGCTATTATCTTGCTTGCCCGAATTCCTCTAGTTCTGAGGACAGGTACTTCCTCCTCCAACTCTAACAAAACTAAAATATCTTCTCAACCAGTTTCCAGGATTTGTATTTTTGAGTAGATGAGGCATAAGAACAAAAATGGGCTATCCACCCTGTGAACCAGGCTGACTATAAAGCCACAAGACAACTACGATTCACGCCCTGAGGAGTGTCAGGCTGGCAGAGATCAGACGCCTAAGCAGGTCACCAGTATATGGTACCAGGATAAAGGCAAGCAGGGGTGCATGGAGCACAGAAGAGAGGCGTTTAAAGGAAGCTGGGAGGGGCCCAGGAAGGCTTCGTGGGAGACACTGATTCTTGAAGCAAGTCTTGGAAGATGAGGGAATAGAAGTGGCACTGGCAGCATTTCAGATGCCGGGAGGGAAGGAGCACATTCACAGAAATGCCTGTGTGAGTGAGGGAGTGGATAAGCTGAGGCCAGAGAGGCAAGCAGGGTCCAGGTGGGCTGAGAAGATGTGGGCAACCCCCTTGGGTTAAGGGAGGTCATGTGGTGAATTTGCCTGTTAAGAAAGCAGGGTATTAAAAGTACTACAGAGAGGGAAAGGGCAGGCATATTTTAATACCACATGTAGCTGAATATTTTCAAATGTAATGGCTGCTTTCTAGAATTAGAACTTAATACTTCATCTGTGTGTTGTTCCCTTTATCATCTGCACAAATCCAGACATCTTCTCCAGGAGTTAACTCAACAAATGAGGAGGAGAAAAAGAACAGGACAGCCTTGAACAGCATGAAGGCAAGGGGTCACAGTTCACAGAACAAACAGATATGGACTCAGATGAGCAATGATCCCAATGCACTGAAGCTGAGCATTGCTCACATTGAAAAGTGCAGACATTCTGGTCTGTACCCCTTGTGAAGGAAAAAAAGGATAGGAAAAATTAACCATCCAAAGTTTTATAGGAAGGAGAAAATTTCTCCCCCACAGACAGTTGGATAGCAAAAGAAATTTTTCTTCTTAATTTAAGAAACTTGAGGAAGCATAACACTTTAACCAACAAGGTGACATAAACATCTCTCACCCATTCTACCAAGAACTTGTCTGGCTTTAAGTAAGGACAGGGTTTTAAGTACCCATTTTAGAAGTATTTAAAATCCCATCATTATTGCATTGTATTTTTTACCATTTATCTTGGACCAGATGAACTGAATCATAAGCTACAGATTTTATGTTCCTTTCCAGGTTTTATATCCCCAGTTAGAATTTTTATGTGAACAAAAATATTTTAAAAACTATAACTCTTGCCAAAGGAACCTGGTTCAAAGTAAAATCAATATAACTCCTGAGAAAGATAACATGCACCTCATGACTTTTCCTGAAAGGGAGTCAAAATAAAAATCATTAACATGCTTATGGAGGTACAGAAAGATATTCAAGAAGTCAGGAATGAATTCCGGGCAGAGATCCAATCATTGAAGAGCACAATGGAGGGTATTAAAAGCAGACTACACGTGGTGGAGGAGATGGTAAATGGAATACAAACTACAGAAGAGTAATACAAAGAAGCTGAGGCACAGAAAGAAAAAAGGATATCTAAGAATGAAAGAATATTGAGAGAATTGTATGACCAATCCAAATGGAACAATATTCACATTATAGGGGTACCAGAAGAAGAAGAGAGAGAAATAAATAGAAAGTGTTTTTGAGGAGGTAATTGCTGAAAACTTCCCCAATTTGGGGAAGGAGATAGTCTCTCAGGCCACGGAGATGCACAGATCTCCCAACACAAGGGACCCAATGAAGACAACACCAAGACATACAGTAATTAAAATGGCAAAGATCAAGGATAAGGGAAGACTTTTAAAGCAGCTAGAGACAGAAAAAAGATCATATACAAAGGAAAACCCATCAGGTTATCATCAGACTTCACAGCAGAAACCTTACAGGCCAGAAGGGAGTGGCATGATGTATTTAATGCCATGAAGCAGAAGGACCTCCAATCAAGATTACTTTATCTGGCAAGATTATCATTTAAATTTGAAGGAGGGATTAAACAATTTCCAGATAAGCAAAAGCTGAGAGAATTTACCTCCAACAAACCATCTCTACACTGTATTTTGGAGGGACTGCTACAGATGGAAGTGTTCCTAAGGTTTAATAGGTGACACCAGAGGTAATAAAACCACAGTAAAGAAACTTGAACAGTTAATTACTAGGCAAATGCAAAATTAAATTAACTATCCCCAAAGGCAATCAAGGGATAGACAACAAGTATAGAATATGACACCTAATATAGAAAGAATGGAGGAGGAGGGAAAAGGTGGAGAAAATAAAAAAGAACCTTTAGATTGTCTTTGTAAAAGCATATTATGTGAGTTAAGTTAGACTCTTAGATAGTAAGGAACTTAACCTTGAACCTTTGGTAATGATGAATCTAAAGGCTGCAATGGCAATAAGAACATACCTATCGATAATCATCCTAAATGTAAATGGACGGAATACACCAATCAAAACATGTACAGTCACTGAATGGATAAAAAATAAGACCCATCTATATGCTGCCTACAACAGACTCACTTTAAACCCAAAGACATACACAGACTAAAAGTGAAGGGATGGAAAAAGATATTTCATGCAACTAATAGGGAGAAAAAAGCAGGAGCTGCAGTACTTGTATCAGACAAAACAAACTTCAAAACAAAGAAAGTCACAAGAGACAAGGAAGGACATTACATAATGATAAAAGGGTCAATCCAACAAGAAGACATAACCATTATAAATATCTGTGCACCCAACACAGGAGCACCTACATATGTGAAACAAATACTAACTGAATTGAAAGGGGAAATATAATGCAATGCATTCATTCTAGGAGACTTCACCACTCCACTCACTCTGAAGGACAGATCAACCACACAGAAAATAAGTAAGGACACTGAGACACTGAACAACACATTAGAACACATGGACCTAAGAGACATCTACAGAACTCTACAACCAAAAGCAGCAGAATACACATTCTTCTCAAGTGCACATGGAACATTTTCAAGAATAGATCATATACTAAGACACAAAAAGAGCCTCAGTAAATTAAAAAAGATTGAAATTGTGCCAACCAGTTTCTCAGACCACAAACGTATGAAACTAGAAATAAATTAAGCAAAGAAAGTGAAAAATACCACAAACACATGGAGGCTTCACAACATGCTCCTAAATAACCAATGTATCAATGACCAAATAAAAAAAAGATCAAGCAATATATGGAGACAAATGACAACAGTAATTCAACACCACATAAATCTATGGGACACAGCCAAGGCCATGCTAAGAGGAAAGTATATTGCAATACAGGTCTACCTCAGGAAAGAAGAACAATCCCATATAAGCAGTCTAAATTCACAATTAATGAAACTAGAAAAAGATGAACAAATGAGACCCAAAGTTAGTAGAAGGAGGGACATAATACAGATTAGAGCAGAAATAAATAAAATCAAGAAGAATAAAACAACAGAAAGAATCAATGAAAGCAAGAGCTGCTTCTTCAAGAAAATATACAAAATAGATAAACCCCTAGCCAGACTTATCAATAAAAAAAGAAAGTCTACACACATAAACAGAATCAGAAATGAGAAAGGAAAAATCACTATGGACACCACAGAAATACAAAAATTATTAGAGAATACTATGAAAAATTATTTACTAACAAACTGGATAACCTAGAAGAAATGGACAACTTTCTGGAAAAATACAACCTTCCAAGGCTGACTCAGGAAGAAACAGAAAATCTGACAAAACCCCTGTACCAGATGGCTTCACCACTGAATTTTATCAAACCTTTAGTCAAGACATAGTACTCATCCTTCTTAAAGTTTTCCAAAGAGTAGAAGAAGAGGAAATACTTCCAAACTCATTCTATGAGGCCAGTATCACTCTAAAACCCAAACCAGGCAAAGATACCACAAAGAAAGAAAATTAAACACCAATATCCCTCATGAATATAGATGCAAAAATATTCAACAAAATATTAGCAAACCGAATTCAAAAATACATCAAAAAGTTCATCCATCATGATCAAGTAGGATTTATTCCAGAGATGCAGGGATGGTACAACATTCAAAAATCCATCAACATCATCCACCACATCAACAAAAAGAAGGACAAAAACCACATGATCATCTCCATAGATGCTGAAAAAGAATTTGACAGAATTCAACATCAATTCATGATAAAAACTCTCAATAAAATGGATATAGAGAGCAAGTACCTCAACATAATAAAGGCCATATATGACAAACCCATAGCCAACACCATACTTAACAGCGAGAAGCTGAAAGCTTTTCCTTTAAGATCAGGAACAAGACAAGGATGCCCACCATCCCCACTGTTATTCACCATAGTACTGGAGGTCCTAGCCACAGCAATCAGACAACACAAAGAAATACAAGGCATTCAGATTGGTAAAGAAGAAGTTAAACTGTCCCTGTTTGCAGATGACATGATATTGTACATAAAAAAACCCTAAAGAATCCACTTCTAAACTACTAGATCTAATATCTGAATTCAGCAAAGTTGCAGGATACAAAATCAATACACAGAAATCAGTGGCATTCCTATACACTAACAATGAACTAGCAGAAAGAGAAATCAGGAAAACAATTCCATTCACAATTGAATCAAAAAAAAAAATACCTAGGAATAAACCTAACCAAGGAAGTGAAAGGCCTGTACTCTGAAAACTACAAGACACTCATGAGAGAAATTAAAGAAGATACCAATAAATGGAAACACATTCCATGCTCATGGATAGGAAGAATTAATATTGTCAAAATGGCTATCCTGCCTAAAGCAATATACAGATTCAATGCAATTCTTATCAAAATACCAACAGCATTTTTCAATGAACTAGAGAAAATCGTTCTAAAATTCATTTGGAACCACAAAAGACCCCGAATAGCCAAAGCAATTCTGAGAAGGAAGAATAAAGCTGGGGGGATTATGCTCCCCAACTTCAAGCTCTACTACAAAGCCACAGTAATCAAGACAATTTGGTACTGGCACAAGAACAGAGCCATAGACCAATGGAACAGACTAGAGAGCCCTGATATAAGCCACCATATATGGTTAATTATTAATATATGATAAGGGAGCCATGGACATACAATGGGGAAATGACAGCCTCTTCAACAACTGGTGTTGGCAAACTGGACAGCTACATGCAAGAGAATGAAACTGGATAATTGTTTAAACCCATACACAAAAGTAAATTTGAAATGGATCAAAGACTTGAATGTAAGTCATGAAACCGTAAAACTCTTAGAAGAAAACATAGGCAAAAATCTCCTGAATATAAGCATGAGCAACTTCTTCCTGAACGCATCTCTTCGAGCAAGGGAAACAAAAGCAAAAATGAACTCATGTGATTACGTCTAACTAAAAAGTTTCTGTACGGCAAAGGACACCATCAACAGAACAAAAAGGCATCCTACAGTATGGGAGAATATATTTGTAAATGACATGTCCGACAAGGGGTTAACATCCAAAATATATAAAGAACTTACACACATCAACACCCAAAAAGCAAATAACCTGATTAACAAATGGGCAGAGGATATGAAGAGACAGTTCCCCAAAGAAGAAATTCAGATGGCCAACAGACACATGAAAAGACGCTCCACATCACTAATCATCAGGGAAATGCAAATTAAAACCACACTGAGATATCACCTCACACCAGTTAGGATGGCCAGAATCGAAAAGACTAAGAACAACAAATGCTGGCAAGGATGCGGAGAAAGGGGAACCCTCCTACACTTCTGGTGGGAATGTAAGTTAGTTCAACCATTGTGGAAAGCAATATGGAGGTTCCTCAAAAAACTAAAAATAAAAATACCATTTGACCCTGGAATCCCACTCCTTGGAATTTACCCAAGGAATACAACTTCTCAGATTCAAAAAGACATATGCACCCATATGTTTATCGCAGCACTTTTTACAATAGCCAAGAAATGGAAGCAACCTAAGTGTCCATCAGTAGATGAATGAATAAAGAAGATGTGGTACATATACACAATGGAATACTATTCAGCCATAAGAAAGAAACAAATCCTACTATTTACAACAACATGAATGGAGCTGGAGGACATCATGCTTAGTGAAATAAGCCAGGCAGAGAAAGACAAGTGCCAAATGATATCCCTCATTTGTGGAGTGTAACAATGAAACAAAACTGAAGGAACAAAATAGCAGCAGACTCAGAGACTGCAAGAATGGACTAGTGATTACCAAAGGGGAGGGGTGTGGGAGGGCAGGTGGGGAGGGAGAGAGAAGGGGATTGAGGGGTATTATGTTTAGTACACATGGTGTGGGGGATCACGGGGAGAACAGTGTAGCACAGAGAAGGCACATAGTGGATATGTGGCATCTTGCTACACTGATGGATAGTGACTGCATTAGGGTATGAGTGGGGAGTTGATAATATGGGTAAATGTAGTAACCACATTGTTTTTTCATGTGAAACCTTCATAAGAGTGTATATCAATAATATCTTAATAAAAATTTTTTTAAAAAGTATAACTCTTATTGCATATTAAGCTTTTCAACAGTGAGAGGTGTGGTCAATGGATTGCCACTTACAGAAGGCGCAGTGGGAACCAGGTCATCTTCTGTTTTTCCTGTCTGCATTGCTGTATGAACCCGAACGGATTCATAAATAGAGGGTTCTTCCACTTTTCTTGGGTAGGGATGTTTCAGAACAATCAGAGTGCCTACATGAAGACAAAGAAGCATAATCAAACAGCATCCCCAGAAAGAAGGACCAAATGCTAACAATCAGATAACCGTGGCTGGACTCTGCAGTCTCTTGTTTTTTCATGTATTCATTTATTCATTTTCCCAACACTTACCAAGCACCAACTATGTGCTTAAGCTGGGCAGTGGAGAGATAAAGCACAATGAGATGATTCTCGGCCTTCCAGTGCTCAGAAAGAAGTAACAGTAGACATCGTTTAACAAGTAGTCACCAAATGAACAGGGTAGTGAGACCACTATCATGGATGTGAGCGGTGTGGGGGCCCCTCTGACAGCACACTGTAGGAAAGCTTTCGTGGAGGAGGTGACATTGATCTAGACGTTAAGCAATAACTGGAAGTTTACCAGGCAGACTTGGTAAAGTCCAGGAAAACAAAACCCACCAAATGCCCCAGAGTAGAGAATTTGTTCCATTTCCCATGTTTCTTTCTAGTCTCAGAACAAATATGTAACCAATCAGTAGATCTCAACAAAGTGGACTCACAGCTTTCTCCCTGCTGCCTCCCATCACCTAATTAACAAAATAAACTAAATGAAGCCTTTGCTTTCTTAAGTGAAGATGACATGTATAGGCTCGTTTGGCTGCCTTCACTGCCATCTAGACGAGGGGGTCCAGGCAGTAAAAGGGCTCCCCCCAGGGGCCAAGCTTTGGGGCTTGGGCACGTGGTTCAGAAGGCTGACAGCAGTTCTGACTCAACACTCCAACATCTCCCCATTCTGCATCTTTCCCTTCCCCCTTAGTTAGTCAATCAGAAACTAGATTCTTTGACTACAAAGAGTAAGTTTTAAAAATTTAAAAAAGAAGAAGTTAAGGTTTTTTTTCCACCCTTGCAATGGCTTTTTGCTCTTTATTTCACTAGGGTCTTTCATAGGCAGGCATGAGGTTGTACCAGACACTGGTGGAGGTGTCAAAAATTCGGTAGTTCATTCGACCGATAGTTACTGAGCTCTATTTACTATGTGCCAGGTACTCGTCCAGGGAGAATACAATCGCAAACCAAGGCAATCAGCAGCTGCTTTCATGGTGCAGGATCAGCAAACGAGACTGATAAAAGGTATGGTACTCTGCCAGGGGAGAGGGGTTACGAAAGCCCCGATAGGGGGAGGGCAAGGCTGGTGGGGCACAGGCCGCTGGGAGCCAGGCTGCTACAGGGTGGTTGGAAAGATGTGTTTGAAAGGGTAATTTGAAAGATGATAGAAAGTATGGACCTCGTATTGGAGTAAGGAAGAGACAAGGAGGTAAGAAAAACACTTCATCTGCAGTATTTTCAAATAAACCTACATACACAGCAAAACCATCCTACGGTGTTTGAATCTGTGCAGTATTCTGGCTGCAAAGATGGACTGTGGCTTCTGACACTGGGCCCACAGAGCGCGCCACTGCGAAGTGAAAAGGAGCAGTGAGAAAAACCAGGGATGGTCTCTGATCTTGGCCCCAGGGAAGAATGAGACTGCAGCCTCCTCCTCCTCCTCCTGCGTGCAGTTCAGGTCGGTAGCATGGAGATCACAATGAGAAATGGCTTTCACAGTATCAGCAGCCCCCGTCCTGCTCTTGCACTTCCTCTGTGCCTGCTTTTGTCAGTGCAAACCTTTCATGAGAGCAGAGCCAGTCCTATAAGGACCAGGGCCCCGTGAAGCTTTTCAGTCATAATGAAAGTGACACCTAAATCCAGCCAACCTAAATTCTGCAGGCTCAGGGGCAGTGGGGGCCCAGAAGGCACATGGTGGATGTGTGGCAAATTCGGGGCTGGCTCCTAGTGACCCACCCCAGAGATGCACCTCCAGGCCTGGAGCAGCATCTGTTGACCTTGGATGACCATTCTAGCTTCTGTTTCCTCCCCCTCATGAAAATAATTAGCCTTTCTTCGCAAGGCTGTTTTGGGCACCAAATAAAAGGATTATAAAAATATTACATGTTATTATGCTTTGATACAGAGTATTTTTAAACCCTTAAGTATAAGTCCAGTGACCACATCTTTGGGAACATGAATTTTTTTAATGTTTACTTAAAGAAGAACTCTGTGCAACACCCTGCTAAGAACGAAAATGGCAGTAGTCTAGTAGTCACTGACTACGGCTCCAAGATGCACTGATGTCTCCTAAATGCTTCCATCTGACAGTGGAGAAGAGGGGCCTGCAGCCCAGGGCTCAAAGAAGCTCTCAGATCAGAAAAAAATGTGAAATTTTGTGCTTTATCTTCAAAGTTCATGCCAAATTTTCATCCTATTCTATATACTTAATATGAAAAAAAAATTTTTAATGATGTTTTAGAGAGATGCACCTAGTTAATCCTCTTTTTGCATATAACCAGGGGTGACTGTGAGTCCCTTCAGAGCACATACAGTGCCAAATTTATCTTTATATCTCCACCTCCTGACAGAGTTTCTGACATACTGAAGGCTTGATAGGTGAGTGAATGAATGAATGGATGCCAGTCAAACAGTAATTCAGGTTTAAGTTGTGGAAGAGCCTGGGATGAACCAGCCTCCCATCCATAATTACCCTGGACTTGGGCAAGGGCAGGATAGCTTCAAGGGTGGCTGTCCAAATCTCCATTGGGGGAACCCAAGCTCTATTTCATAAGCCTCCTCTGAAGTTTAACGAACAAACGTTAAACTGAGGGAAATTATATCAAGTCAACAGGTAAGTAGAACTGACTATAGTTTGATTTTTCACTAGTAAGACCACAAATGAGGCTAGACTGAGTGATGGAATGAAGGAAATGATAAACTACCTAGAAAATGATAACTTCCACTTAAAAAATCTAACCTCCAAAAAGACAGGTCTCCTTAGCTGACCGTTCTGCCCAAAGAATCATGGCACGGCTGCGACGCTTACAGCGAGGTCCCCTTCTGTGGCAACTCTCATCCTCGTCCACAGGGGCAGATCCCGCCCATCCGGGCCCTCCCCAACCCCTCAGCTGGGCCACGCTCATGGACCCACGTCCCTGGATATACGTAGGTCCTTCTCTGGAAAGAAGGTCCGCTAGCTTCAGTTTCTGAACTGCATTAAAGAGACTGTTGTTTCCTGCCTTTGACATGAAACCTGGTTTCAGGAACAATGCAGGTCCTTTCTGAGGCGATCAGAGCAGGAGTGAAGCAGGCTTCTGAATTTGCTGAGAGCTTCAGTGTTGTGGTGACCATGAGACTGCTTCCTCATGACTGCTTGTTGCTCAGCTTGCCCTTACGTTCTGGGAGGGAATACTAATATTCTTCCCCCAAAATTCTACCTCTCTCCTTGTTCCCCTCTTTTTTAAAAAATTCAACTAACCATGGGTGATTTCCATCATTTGCGATGAAAAGAAACTTATGTAATGTGGCACCTCAGACTCATTATATTTCCACCCAAGGTGCAAGAGTGTGCCTGGGCTCCCTGGGAGAGGAGCTCTGGGTTAGTAACACTCGGGCCAAATTAATTCCAGGGCTTGGTTGGGAGATGCAGATAGAAGGCAACAGGAGGCAGGGGCTGGCAGAGGGAGAAAAAAGGAAGAAGATCTGCAAGTACAGGTCTTGGAAACCTGGCTGCATGTTTCACTTCAGGTTCTAAATTACATGAAGGAGACTGTTGTTTCTGCCTTTGACATGAAACCTGGTTTCATAAATGCCTGGTGGAGGTGCCTCTTGGAGGTGATCAGTGCAGGACTGAGGCAGGCTTTCAACTTGCTTTGGCTGAACTGTAACTTACAGGACACTCACACTCTGTGTGCAACACTATGAGAGTGTGTCAGAGCATTCCTGAGCTGGCATTCCAGCAGGCGGTCAGGGATAGAGTGAGAACAGTCTCAAGCCTGTTGATGGCTGTCTGAAACAGAGTGGAGTGTAAGAGCACACATAGCTCCTGAGAGGGAAGCTTTTGTCTAGAATATTTCTTCTATGTGCTAAAGCCAGTGCCCTTCCATCTGTTCCCCAACTAGACTGTAAGATGTTTGAGGGTGAAGATGATCGGATTCATCACTACATTTTCAGTGGCTAACAGTGCCCAGCTCATAGTTGGCACTCAATACATATTTGTTAAAGTAAAATATGATCATGTCCATCCATGTTTCATTATCGCCTCAGGTTCAGGAAACAGGCTTTGCAGGTGGCTTATGCATGGCGGTTCCTCTGTCTCCTCCTGCCAATGGGAAGTGGCTTTCTAGTGGGGTTTACAGGAATATTCCAGAGCTTTTGCCTTTCTTCCTTGCAACCTGCTCTGCAAACGGACTTCAACCCATCATAAAATGGTGCTAGTAAAACCATGTGCCTTACATAAGAAGGGGCTTTAACATTCCATTTCCAGTCTCACAGGGAGAAATACAGTGAGGTAGGAGAAGCAGGCCAGTTAGTAAGTGCAAGAGAAGCTTCTGTTAAAATATCCAAGTCAAGTCACGTCACTGTTTTTGAGAAGATATTTGATTCTACCTTTCATATGAATCCACTATGAAACCAGCTTAAAATTGGAAGAAGACATCATATACATTTGATAAATACAAATTTAATTGTCCCTAAGTAACTCTTCATGATATACCAAAAGATGTATAGTTCTCATGTATAATATGATGGAATGAATCACCACAAAAGGGCTTCCTTAAATAACAATGATAATGATTGAATATTTATGTCATTCTAAGAAGGATTCTAAATGTCATGCATGCCTAATCTCATTAAATCTTCATAGCAAGTCACGAAGTATTAAAATATGAACTATTAGACAATCAGCACACTTTGATAATGATGAAATTGAAGCTCAGGGAGGTTATGTAGCTTGCCTGAGGAGACACACAGCTGCTGCATGGCAGAAACTGGAGTTGAACTGGGAGGAATCCATATGTTTACTCATTACACCAAATATTATTCTCAGCCTTGGTGTGGCCACCTCGTGGAAAATATCTACAGCATATGAAATGTTGTATCTATCATGGGCAAAAGAGCATATGTATGAATCAAAATTTCAAGAAACAGATAGGAGGAAGCCTGAGGAAAGATGTGAGTTTGTGTCTCAACATTTCTCACCAGGCCTTAGTTTCCTCATTTTAAAGGAGAAATTACATGATCTCTGAGCCCCCTTCCCATTCTAACATTCTGTAAGTCTAGTTGAACACACAGGCCCTAACGAGGTGCAAGAAACATTAGGACACTTTGTAACCAAATGTGTGTCCTGTCTCTGGTAAATGTACAATATTCATTTGAAATAGTTTACTCCTGATGTCATTTTATCTTTGCCTCTCATTTTCCTTTTCCTCCACACATTTTATGTTTTAAGATTCCCTCTAGTTTAATTTCTCAAGTGGCAATTCATGAAAATAAAATGAGAATAGCAATAAACAAAAAGATAACTCCTTAGATTGATTCACGTTCTTCAGAACAATGCCTTTACCTCATATACCAAAAATATTATTATAGACTTTACAGAAGTGACTGAGGGATGGGACAGAAACACGGGCTGTAGCCCTGCCACACCCTGCACTCACACGCTCTTATCTCCTCGGGGCAGGAGTTCTGTGAGGCAGTGGTGAGAATGGACTTCAGAGTCACTGAGGCCAGTTCCAGGGGTCAGCAAGGTGAATGGAAGTGCCTGTACTTTAGACCCAGGTTGGCCTGGATTCCAGTCAGCCCCTGGGCAAATAATGTAGAATCTCTGAGTTCTAATTTCTTCATCTGAAAGTGGAACCACCTTGTGCATTACTGGGGGTGGTTCAGAAGATTGAATGAGTTGATATAGGTGAAAACACCTAATAGAATGCTCGGAGCGTAGTAAGCACGCCACAGATTTTGGTTTCATTCCCTTCCTTGCCTGCTTTTCCCTTTTGTAAACACACCTCATTACAAACTAAGAAAATGTCTACTTTTGACAACCATAAACAAAAGAAGTGATGCCTGGTTGTAGTGTGGCACAATTCCAAGTTGTCACCAATTACTGTTAACAATATCACACAATGCTCAAATTATAATTCATTTTAACTTAATTATTTAAAAATACTACCTGGATAAAATGGCTGATGTCACAAAATTAAATAATAATAACTTTAGCAGTTATCAAGAGGTTGGGAATCCCCACAACAACAACAAAAAAAGAGAAGTGGAACTTTGACATTTAAGAAAGAACCAGATACTATCTTCAAAACTGAGAACCAGTTACGATAAAGGATAAATACAAACACAGGGAGGGGCGGAAGATGGCGGCGTGAGTAGAGCAGCGGAAATCTCCTCCCAAAACCACATATATCTATGAAAATATAACAAAGACAACCCTTCCTAGAATAAAGACCAGAGGACACAGGACAATATCCAGACCACATCCGCACCTGAGAGAACCCAGCGCCTCACGAAGGGGGTAAGATACAAGCCCCGGCCCCGCGGGAGCCGAGCGCCCATCCCCCCAGCTCCCGGAGGGAGAAGAATAGGCAGAGCGGGAGGGAGACGGAGCCCAGGACTGCCGAACACCCAGCCCCAGCCATCCGGGCCAGAGTGCAGGGCGCTCGATACTAGGAAAACAGGGCAGCAAGAACAGTGAGCGGGCACTGGAGGCCGGGCGCCGGAGGAATAAGAAAAGCATGCGCCCAATTTTTTTTTTTTCTGCTTTGTTTTGGCGAGCGCTTTTTGAAAGTCTTAAAGGGATAGGGACCCCAATACTAGGGAAACAGGGAAGCAAGAACAGTGAGCGGGCACCGGTGGCCTGGCGCTGGAGGACACCAGAAAAGCAAGCGTCCATTTTTTTTTTTTTTTGCTGTTTTGTTTTGGTGAGCGCTTTTTGGAACTCTTAAAGGGATAGGGACCCCAATACTAGGGAAACAGGGCAGGAAGACCGGTGAGCAGAGGCTAGAGGCAGGCGCCGGAGAATAAAGAAAAACAAGCGGCCACTTTTTTTTTTTTTTTTTTAATAAAAAATTTTTTTTTTTTGGTGGTCGTTTTGTTTTGGTGGGTGCTTTTTGGAAGTCTTAAAGGGGCAGGGTGGGACACTTAATCCACAGGTAGGGAATCCGGGGATCTCTGGGCACCCTAACCCCTGGGCTGCAGGGTGCAGGGAGGCCCCTTGCAGAGATAAATAGCCTCCCAGCCGCTCCCGCTCCAATGCGACTCCACCACTTTGGAGTAGCTGCCCGAGCCAGGCCACGCCCACAGCAACAGCGGAGATTAACTCCATAGCAGCCGGGCAGGAGGCAGAAACCCTGTCTGAGCGCAGCTGCACAGCACAAGCCACTAGAGGTCGCTGTTCTCCCAGGAGAGGAGGGCCACAAACCATCAAGAATGGAAGTCCTTCCAGCCGTCACTCGTCCCAGCTCTGCAAACTATTCCTATCACCATGAAAAGGCAAAGCTACAGGCAGACAAAGATCACAGAGACAACACCAGGGAAGGAGACAGACCTAACCAGTCTTCCTGAAAAAGAATTCAAAATAAGAATCATAAACATGCTGACAGAGATGCAGAGAAATACGCAAGAGAAATGGGATG
The DNA here is from genome assembly GCF_030020395.1 of Manis pentadactyla. NCBI lineage: Eukaryota > Metazoa > Chordata > Mammalia > Pholidota > Manidae > Manis > Manis pentadactyla. The sequence continues at coordinate 83,977,796 of NC_080023.1, read as the reverse complement.
AAGTCCGGAGGGAGATCACAGATGCCAGAAAGGAGATCACAGAAATGAAAAAAACTCTGGAAGGGTTTATAAGCAGAATGGATAGGATGCAAGAGGCCATTGATGGAATTGAAATCAGAGAACAGGAACGCATAGAAGCTGACATAGAGAGAGACAAAAGGATCTCCAGGAATGAAACAATATTAAGAGAACTGTGTGACCAATTCCAAAGGAACAATATCTGTATTATAGGGGTTCCAGAAGAAGAAGAGAGAGGAAAAGATGGAAAGTATGTTACAAGAAATAATTGCTGAAAACTTCCCCAAACTGGGGGAGGAAATAATCGAACAGACCACGGAAATACACAGAACACCCAACAGAAAGGATCCAAGGAGGACAACACCAAGACACATAATAATTAAAATGGCAAAGATCAAGGACAAGGAAAGAGTTTTAAAGGCAGCTAGAGAGAAAAAGGTCACCTATAAAGGAAAACCCATCAGGCTAACATCAGACTTCTCAGCAGAAACCCTACAGGCCAGAAGAGAATGGCATGATATATTTAATACAATGAAACAGAAGGGCCTTGAACCAAGGATACTGTATCCAGCACGACTATCATTCAAATATGATGGCGGGATTAAACAATTCACGGACAAACAAAAGCTGAGGGAATTTGCTTCACACAAACAACCTCTACAGAACATCTTACAGGAACTGCTCTAGATGGGAGCACTCCTAGAAAGAGCACAGCACAAAACACCCAACATATGAAGAATCGAGGAGGAGGAATAAGAAGGGAGAGAAGAAAAGAATCTCCAGACACTGTTATAACAGCTCAATAAGCGAGCTAAGTTAGGCAGTAAGATACTAAAGAGGCTAACCTTGAACCTTTGGTAACCACGAATTTAAAGCCTGCAATGGCAATAAGTACATATCTTTCAATAGTCACCCTAAATGTTAATGGGCTGAATGCGCCAATCAAAAGACACAGGGTAATAGAATGGATAAAAAAGCAAGACCCATCCATATGCTGCTTACAAGAAACTCACCTCAAACCCAAAGACATGTACAGACTAAAAGTCAAGGGATGGAAAAACATTTCAAGCAAACAACAGCGAGAAGAAAGCAGGGGTTACAGTACTAATATCAGACAAAATAGATTTCAAAACAAAGAAAGTAACAAGAGATAAAGAAGGACACTACATAATGATAAAGGGCTCAGTCAAACAAGAGGATATAACCATTCTAAATATATATGCACCCAACACAGGAGCACCAGCGTATGTGAAACAAATACTAACAGAACTAAAGGGGGATATAGATTGCAATGCATTCATTCTAGGGGACTTCAACACACCACTCACCCCAAAGGATAGATCCACCGGGCAGAAAATAAGTAAGGACACGGAAGCACTGAAAAACACAGTAGAGCAGATGGACCTAATAGACATCTATAGAACTCTACATCCAAAAGCAACAGGATATACATTCTTCTCAAGTGCACATGGAACATTCTCCAGAATAGACCACATACTAGACCACAGAAAGAGCCTCAGAAAATTCCAAAAGATTGAAATCCTACCAACCAACTTTTCAGAGCACAAAGGCATAAAACTAGAAATAAACTGTACAAAGAAAGCAAAGAGGCTCACAAACACATGGAGGCTTAACAACACGCTCCTAAATAATCAATGGATCAATGACCAAATCAAAATGGAGATCCAGCAATATATGGAAACAAATGACAACAACAACACTAAGCCCCAACTTCTGTGGGACACAGCAAAAGCAGTCTTAAGAGGAAAGTATATAGCAATCCAAGCATATTTAAAAAAGGAAGAGCAATCCCAAATGAATGGTCCAATGTCACAATTATCGAAATTGGAAACAGAAGAAAAGATGAGGCCTAAGGTCAGCAGAATGAGGGACATAATAAAGATCAGAGAAGAAATAAATAAAATTGAGAAGAATAAAACAATAGCAAAAATCAATGAAACCAAGAGCTGGTTCTTGGAGAAAATAAACAAAATAGATAAGCCTCTAGCCAGATATATTAACAGGAAAAGAGAGTCAACACAAATCAACATATCAGAAACGAGAAAGGAAAAATCATGACGGACCCCACAGAAATACAAAGAATTATTAGAGAATACTATGAAAACCTATATGCTAACAAGCTGGGAAACCTAGGAGAAATGGACAACTTCCTAGAAAAATACAACCTTCCAAGACTGACCCAGAAAGAAACAGAAAATCTAAACAGACCAATTACCAGCAACGAAATTGAAGCAGTAATCAAAAAACTACCAAAGAACAAAACCCCCGGGCCAGATGGATTTACCTCGGAATTTTATCAGACATACAGGGAAGACATAATACCCATTCTCCTTAAAGTTTTCCAAAATATAGAGGTGGAGTGGATACTCCCAAACTCATTGTATGAAGCTAACATCACCCTAATACCAAAACCAGGCAAAGACCCCACCAAAAAAGAAAACTACAGACCAATATCCCTGATGAACGTAGATGCAAAAATACTCAACAAAATATTAGCAAACCGAATTCAAAAATACATCAAAAGGATCATACACCATGACCAAGTGGGATTCATCCCAGGGATGCAAGGATGGTACAACATTCGAAAGTCCATCAACATCATCCACCACATCAACAAAAAGAAAGACAAAAACCACATGCTCATCTCCATAGATGCTGAAAAAGCATTTGACAAAGTTCAACATCCATTCATGATAAAAACTCTCAGCAAAATGGGAATAGAGGGCAAGTACCTCAACATAATAAAGGCCATCTATGAGAAACCCACAGCCAACATTATATTGAACAGCGAGAAGCTGAAAGCATTTCCTCTGAGATCGGGAACTAGACAGGGATGCCCACTCTCTCCACTGTTATTTAACATAGTACTGGAGGTCCTAGCCACGGTAGTCATACAAAACAAAAACATACAAGGAATCCAGATTGGTAAAGAAGAAGTTAAACTGTCACTATTTGCAGATGACATGATACTGTACATAAAAAACCCTAAAGACTCCACCCCAAAACTACTAGAACTGATATCGGAATACAGCAAAGTTGCAGGATACAAAATCAATACGCAGAAATCTGTGGCTTTCCTATACACTAACAATGAACCAACAGAAAGAGAAATCAGGAAAACAACTCCATTCACAATTGCATCAAAAAAAAAAAATACCTAGGAATAAACCTAACCAAAGAAGTGAAAGGCTTATACCCTGAAAACTACAAGTCACTCTTAAGAGAAATTAAAGGGAAACTAACAGATGGAAACTCATCCCATGCTCGTGGCTAGGAAGAATTAATATCGTCAAAATGGCCATCCTGCCCAAAGCAATATACAGATTTGATGCAATCCCTATGAAACTACCAGCAACATTCTTCAATGAACTGGAACAAATAATTCAAAAATTCATATGGAACCACCAAAGACCCCGAATAGCCAAAGCAATCCTGAGAAAGAAGAATAAAGTAGGGGGGATCTCACTCCCCAACTTCAAGCTCTACTATAAAGCCATAGTAATCAAGACAATTTGGTACTGGCACAAGAGCAGAGCCACAGACCAATGGAACAGACTAGAGAATCCAGACATTAACCCAAACATATATGGTCAATTAATATTTGATAAAGGAGTCATGGACATACAATGGCAAAATGACAGTCTCTTCAACAGATGGTGCTGGCAAAACTGGACAGCTACATGTAGGAGAATGAAACTGGACCATTGTCTAACCCCATATACAAAAGTAAACTCAAAATGGATCAAAGACCTGAATGTAAGTCATGAAACCATTAAACTCTTGGAAGAAAACATAGGCAAAAACCTCTTAGACATAAACATGAGTGACCTCTTCTTGAATATATCTCCCCAGGCAAGGAAAACAACAGCAAAAATGAGTAATTGGGACTATATTAAGCTGAAAAGCTTCTGTACAGCAAAAGACACCATCAATAGAACAAAAAGGATCCCTACAGTATGGGAGAATATATTTGAAAATGACACATCCGATAAAGTCTTTACGTCCAGAATATATAAAGAGCTCACAAGCCTCAACAAACAAAAAACAAATAACCCAATTAAAAAATGGGCAGACGAACTGAACAGACAGTTCTCCAAAAAAGAAATACAGATGGCCAACAGACACATGAAAAGATGCTCCACATCGCTAATTATCAGAGAAATGCAAATTAAAACTACAATGAAGTATCACCTCACACCAGTAAGGATGGCTGCCATCCAAAAGACAAACAACAACAAATGTTGGCGAGGCTGTGGAGAAAGGGGAACCCTCCTACACTGCTGGTGGGAATGTAAGTTAGTTCAACCATTGTGGAAAGCAGTATGTAGGTACATCAAAATGCTCAAAACAGACTTACCATTTGACCCAGGAATTGCACTCCTAGGAATTTACCCTAAGAATGCAGCAATCAAGTATGAGAAAGATCAGTGCACCCCTATGTTTATCGCAGCACTATTTACAATAGCCAAGAATTGGAAGCAACCTAAATGTCCATCGATAGATGAATGGATAAAGAAGATGTGGTACATATACACAATGGAATACTACTCAGCCATAAGAAAAGGGCAAATCCAACCATTTGCAGCAACATGGATGGAGCTGGAGGGTATTATGCTCAGTGAAACAAGCCAAGCGGAGAAAGAGAAATACCAAATGATTTCACTTATCTGTGGAATATAAGAACAAAGGAAAAACTGAAGGAACAAAACAGCAGCAGAAGCACAGAACTCAATAATGGACAACAGGTACCAAAGGGAAAGGGACTGGGTAGGATGGATGGGTAGGGAGGGATAAGTGGTGGGGGAGAACTAGGGGGGTATTAAGATTAACATGCATGGGGGGGTAGGAGAAAAGGGAGGGCTGTACAACACAGAGAAGGCAAGAAGTGATTCTACAACATTTTGTTATGCTGATGGACAGTGACTGTAAAGGGGTTTATAGGGGAGACCTGGTATAGGGGAAAGCCTAGTAAACATAATATGGGTCATGTAAGTGTAGATTAGTGATACCAAAAACAAACAAACAAACAAACAAAAAACCAACAACAACAACAACAACAAAAAAAGGGCAGTTCCTGTGTGGTAACCTCCAATGAGTTCTACACAAGGGTATAAAGGGCATATAAAAGTGTAGGCAAAGGGTCTGTTTGTGTTTATACAGAGGATCAAAGCCTAATTGGGCTACCCCGAAAATGAACTAAGATACGATATGAAAAAGAACTTCCAACATCAGCACTCTCTGGAAGACTCATGCCAGAAGATGATCATCAAAAAACCCAACAAAGATCCACACACTGCTACAGCTGTAGATGCCCTCATCCCACCAACTCCTGGACTTGCCATGCGAATGAAGGAGATATCTAAGCTGGCCTGTGCATACCATGAAACAACAAATTTGAATGGATCTATACTGTTGGAACTCAACCAAGAAGTAGGAGAAGTGCAAATTGTAGCGCTCCAAAATCTTACAACTACAGACTATTTACTGTTAAAAGAACATAAGGGATGTGAACATTCCCCAGGAATGGGTTGTTTTAATTTGTCTGATTTCTCTCAGACTGTTCAAGTTCAGTTGGACAATATCCACCATATCATAGATAAGTTTTCACAAATGCCTAAGGTGCCTAACTGCTTTTCTTGGTTTCACTGGAGATGGCTGGTAATTACAGATATGCTTTGATTATGTAACTATACTCCTATTATGTTAATGTGTGTGCACAATTTACGTAGTAGCTTAAAACCTATACATGCTGAAGTTACTCTACAAGAAGATATGTCAAAGAAATAATCAATGTTCCCATGTTTTCTTCCGCCTGCTACTTCTATAGCTTTTCTTCTTCCTTCCTCATTAGAACCCTTAAATAGAATTCGTGCCTCATATCAAATTTACCGAGTATCATAATTCTTCCAAGTGGTAACGATACCTCAAGACAAATGCTGGGCATAGAAGCTACAGGGCATAAATATGCAAAGAAATAAAAAGCTAACCATTTCAAACAATAAGGCTTCTCTCTCACTTACCAACTTTACATTTCCCTGTATGGCCCCGGAAGATGACTGGTTAGCCAGAGACGGGTAAGATTCCTCAAGGGAGGAACACCCTAAGACAGGCACAGTCGCAGGGGGGCCACCAGGAGAGAAATTGGGGACCAACAGAGGGGAGGCTTAGAACCTCACCCCCCCTGTTCTGAGAGAAATCTGCATCCATGGATGTTTTATTGCCCTTGTCTAGCTTGGATTAACACATAATCTACAGGGACACACCTGATCATCTACATTTGCTCCCTTACAACACTAAGCTATGTTTTCTACCTTTATCTTGTATCTACCTACCACTTCAGCATTTTATTAAAAATAATAATAATAAAGAGAGAAATGTGTTATCCACATATAAATCAAGTATAAAAATCAAATGAGTATTCATATTTGAACTGACTGTTTATAGTTCATAATGCATGAGCAAAACGAAAAGTTTCTGTGATGACTGCCCATGTACTGTTCACTATGTAACTTATTCACCATGTATGAACTTGTTTGTTATGCCTCAGAAGATTGGAGACTGACGAAAATTAGGCTTGGGGTGGATTAATGATTGTGCATTGAGCATTGACTCCCCTATACAGAATTTTATTGTTGTTAACAACCATTTCATCAATAAATATGAGAGATGCCCTCACACACACACACAAAAAAAGTACACACTTCCAATGGAAAAATAAATAAGTAACCGGGATGTAATGTATAACATAAGGAATATAGTCAAGATATTGTAACAGCTTGGTAGGGTGATAGCTGGTACCTAGAATTGTCATGTATATAAATGTTGAATCACTATGTTGTACACCTGAAACTAATGTAATGTAATACTGTGTGTCAACTTCCCTTCAATAAAAAATAATTATCTAAAAAAAAAAAATACAAACACAGCACTTGCCTTATCATTTTTCATGCTGGTTCAGTGATTAAGGTCACAATACAGTAATTCCTATAATAAATTGTATAGGACAGTTTCACATACAAAAGTATTATAGTATAAATGAAAGGTAATGGGACAAGTAATTTTTGTTCTAATAATAGTTGGACAGTTCATCATAAAGATAAATGCCATCTCTATTTTCAAGACTACATATATGAATCTTAGCTAATTCTAAAAGGACACAGTAAAAATTAATAATGGACTAAAGATATCCAAAATAATTTTTAAAAGTCTCAAATTTCCAAATCTATTTAAGTTGAACTAGGAAGACATATACAAATAGGAAGAGAAATTTTATGTAACATCTTATTGTTAGAGATGAAAGGAAAATTCTGAATTTAATCATTACTGAGCCTACATACAACACAAAACATCACTTCAACTTACGCTTTCTATAAACTTTGGAAGTAAAAATTAATTGTCAGAAGTTGGTAATGGGACACCCAACATGAAATGTTATGGATAATTATCAGCATTTATTCTTTTCAGGTACTAGGGCATGGTACAACTATGGCAAAAATCCCTCTTCTCATAGAGTTTAAATATTAGTGCAAAGATTTATTTTTAAGTGAATTATATAATATGTTAGAAGATAAAAGGACCATTGAGGAAAGTAAAGCAAGAGAGTACATAGCATATCTCTATGATATACTTGGGAAATGATTGGATTTTGAGAATTAGGAATATCTGAAGAGTGTTTTTGGGTATTAATAAGGAGAAATTAGGATGAACAGAAACTTTAATGGAGATTAGAGAGGTTAAATGCAGATTATGGCAGGGGAAAGGGGAAATTACAATAATCGAATCTCAAGGTTGTCCGAAGGCTTAGATTGTGTTTAGGAAATCTTCACTCTTCAGATTAGGACACAGAAATCCTGAGAGTTCAAAGAATATAGAAAAGGAATCAAATAGGAATAAAGATATCTTAAAATAGTATTCATCCCTTTTGATTAACACTTTTACCTATGCTAAGTATAAATATTTTTATGACCTAGAACCAAGTGTCTACTGAAGACAGTGCTTCTGTCAGGAAGAGTGTAAGACTGTTGGCTATGTGGAGGTCTTCCCTGTTGCCATCAGACATAAAGCCATCCCTGCTAGTGGATGAGTGTGAGAAAGTCTCTGTTACACAAACTCACTCTGCATGCACTGCAGCAGGGTCTGGGCTGAGAGGAGTGGCCTGAAATACCAATTCTAGTTCTTCCAATTCTGGCGGTCAGGAGGTGAGTGCCCTGGCAGGGCTTCATCCATTGTGCAGGCAAATGCTTTCCCTGGTGATGTTTAATAGAACAAAAACTTTAAGGAGAATTTGTACTTCATCTGATGGTGAACAGGAATCATCAGCCTAGAGGTCTGACCACTGGGAGCCAACACCAGGAGTCAATTCTTAAATGAACAAGAAGAGACCGTTTTTTAGAAGGTGGCAACCCAGTTTCCATTCACTGTTCTTCATAGGTCACAGTGTGGACTCCGTGGCTTCTAAGGACATTCTGGGCTTAAAAGTCACCATGACTTCAGCATATTACCTAGTTTCCTGAGGCCTATGACTCCTGGAGGAAGAAAACTGAAACACTCATCTGTGATGGGTTCTTCCCCTTGCGCCCACCCTTGGTGCCCTTCCTCTGGCTGGGACAGATAAGAGGACTCTTTCATAGAGTTAGTGGAATCTACCTCAAGGGCTGAAAGCCTCTAAGTCAGGTACATATCCTTCAACACTAGTAACAGGGGTTCAAATAGCAGCAAATTTCCTGTTGGATAATAAGTAGAACAGTAGAGATGCAATATAGCGGGTAAAAATCTTAGTTTCCTGGGTTTTGTTGCAATAAATAAAATAATTATAGTAGTGATAATGATACAGTACACTTTAGCTTCGGAAAAACTAAAATTGACATCAGGATTACAAATTGTTATAATTTCTAATGCATTAATCATAATCCTTTTTTAGTTAGATTAATGTATTTACAGGGAAGCATGATATTGTCCCAAATTTAATGCCAAGGAAACTTTACAGCACCAAAAATGTTCAACCAGAAAGCAGTGCATTCGTTTTGATCGTAAGGTGATTTGACACCTCTCAGCAGGCAGATTTGCTGTTGTGCATTTTCCCTAACTTGGAGAAAGTCCAGAAAGGAACACAGAAAATGATCGAAGGGGTTGGAAACAGAGTCTAGGAGGAGAGTTTAAAAGGTTGCTGACTTTGGTTGGAGAAAGATGAGAAGTCTGGAAGTTAACAATTATAATGGCTGTGAAGGTTACAAAGAGTTCCTACTCATAGTCATCCATCCATTCATTTGTTCATTTATCCGAAGTGCCATGCACTGTACCAGGAACCGGGGAACACAGAGAAGGACAAAAGAAAGGAAGACAAAACAAAGTCCTTGGCTTCAAAATTCCCTTCTTCATTGCCAGTGATTACAAACTGAATAATATTGAGTGTAGGGTTGGACACAAGTCAAGTAGGAAATAAGAATGAAGTGAAGGGATTTGAAAAATTGAAATGCTTGCAAAAGCCAAAGTAGCAATTAAAATAAATACTTACCTGCCATTTATTTTTTAAAATAAGAACTATGGCTGTTCAAATGGTGAAGTACTTTTAATTGCTGGTTGGGAGAATTTCCATCAGAAAAGAAATTATAGCTTCAATTTTGTAGTTTGGAATATTCTATTATAGGCCTTGCATGGTCAGTATAAAGTAAGGCAAATATTTTGTGGTTTCCATTCTGCTTTTCATGTACGCTGTATGATTCATATCAGGTTCTATCCAGGCCACAGAAGTGGCAGAAAAGGAAAAACCAATGGTGGCATCTCTTCCCACCACAGTGAAGTTAACAAAAAACTGACTGGCCATGTTTACCAAGAAAATGAATATGTGCAATTTCACAGTGACCAGCTATGTTAAGTCTTGAGTTCCTCTTACGCCACGGTTTCTTGGAATTGCCCAACTTCCAAGAACTTCCAAAACTGAGAATTATTATCATTTAGGACATATAAAATTGTGATTCTACATCACAGATACAGTGGTTGTTTTTTACTTACTTTATTTAAGTAAAGACAAACTAGTGTCTAGACAAATAATAAGCAAACAAGACTAACAAGCGAGTATAGACAAGATGATCCAAATACCAAGATAATGTATTCGTTCTTTGTTTCAATTGTTGTTTAACTTGAATTTCTCGTTTGGACTCTAACTTAAATTTTCTGATTGGACTCTAACTACTCAGACAGAAAGTTAGAATTTTCCAGCCATACTTAAGTCCAGTTGAAAAAAGTTATAAGAAACCAAGACAAGAGAAACAAAATTTTATGATGAAATGTAAGAATTTCTCAGGAGAGTAATTTCCAGTCAATATTTTCAATATTCAGTGACCTTGGTAGAAATTTAGGTATGAATTTTATTAATACTGAAAATGATCTTTTATGGGTCTCCCCAGTATGCAAACTGCCTATACCTAAAATTATGAGGAATCAAAGGTTGTTCTTACCTTTGTTCTTTACTGTATATATTATAAAATGAGTAGACCATTTTAAAGAAATTGTGTACTTTTAATCAATCCATTAAATAACATTTTGAGAAAACTACTTTGTACAAAGTAAATTGTTTTCTCTTGAATACTGAATTATGTATTTTATTGTTATATATTATATATTTTTATTATATATATAATTTATTAATGTAGCATATGGACAGTAATTAGAAATATTTGTTTCTAGACATATCCAATTGCATATCATAAGCACATAATTCAAGAGAAGTGACAACTATTTAATTGTCCCTCCTCCTTCCTGACTTCTCATAAGTCAAGTACCTATCTATTCATAACTTACCTGTTTCGCTTCCAATCAAAGGCTGATTTGCAAAATGCTTGACAAAATCCTTCAAAGATGAGAATTCATTAAAGCCAAATTTAAATGAATATCCTGTATATTCAACATGGAAGTGTTTGACAGAGTCTTTGGCTCTGAAAGGAAAAAAAAAGTTTAATATTATTTAACAAATGAATATCTGTTTAGAAGGGAAATATAACCCTAGATATTAGCATCACCATTAACCCTTCTAAAAACTGGAAAGTATGACACAGTCATTGAAACCACTGGGATTTCTTAAATACTCATTTCTTTTGGTAGAATGTGCTCTTCCCAATTTTTTACTCTCATGGAAGACAAGCGACAATTCTCTCTGTGCATTGTCTGACTTCCCAAAAGAGTCCTTGAACATAACCCCCTTGAGGGGCATGAGTTTAAGAAGGGCAGGGAATAAGTAGATAATGGAAATGGCAGGTCACACTCATCCCAAATTCTCCTCTGTCCTTGGCCCTCCTTCCTTCCTTGCTGGGACTCAGCGCAAACTCTGCTTAATTGGTTACATGACCCCAGCCTTTACCTCCCATGCCCGTTCCACTGCCTACTGATTAAAATATCAAATTTCCTGTCTTCTCATTTTCCACCTCATTCTTGGAAAGGGGCAGAACATTAAATAAATCATATATATATATATATATATATACATACACACACACACTTATATATACATAAATGTATATATAAACTTTATATGTCTAAATATATATATATTAGATATACAATGTTATGTATATACATGTTTTTAAAATTTGAATCCCACTATTCCTCTCTTCTTTATGCAAGGCAAGAGCTAACTTTAACATGCATCAGAAATCAGAATCATCTGGAAGACTTGTTAAAATCCAGATTTCTCTGGACCCTACCCCCTGAATTCCTGATTCCATAGGTCCAGGGTGTGACCCAAGAATGTGCCTTCCTCACATGTTCTCAGGCACTGCTACTGGCCGGGGGAACACACCGTGGGAACTGCTGCTCTCCTCAAGTCCGACCAGACCTGCAGTTCTCCTAGGTGTTTCCCCTTTGTCCCTCAGCTCATACAGTTCCCTTCACCTGCCACATCTTCCCCTTTGTTTCTGATCAAGTGTTGGTGCAAATACCACCTACTCTGTGAAGTGTTGCATGTTACATACAGCTCGAGTTACTTGTTTTTTCCCTTCTCAGCAGCCCAAGTATTTATCATACTTTCTTTCATATCATTTACTGAACTCTCCTTTGTAGTGAGGTATTTGTATATCTCGTGTTGCCCCTGTGAGGCTATACTTGCTGAAGGCAAGGTCTTGGAATCTTCTGCCCTTATCAAACTGGTTGGCATAGAGTGGATGCTCTTAAGTATTTATTATTAAGGGAATGAATGAATGAATGAATGAATAAAAACAGTCATTCTCTTTAACTGGTGTGTGGTTCCTGTTACCTCTGCTGGTGGTTGTTCTTTTAAAAAGCATTTCCAAGTGCTTGTAATGGAAGTTAATACCTTATATGTAAATTTTTATATAGACATAATATATATATACCATCTATTTGTAAGGAGCTCTGATCTGCTTGTTCAGATGACACACACATAGGCGAAAAGTTAACATTCTTTGATCCAATAATACTATGGGTTTGTTTGAGATTTTGGGAGACCCATGCAATAAAGAATCTACAGCCTAACCACTTGATAAGCCTTTAATATTTGCTGTCAGTCAGAGAAAGCACAATTCCTGCTTCCAGCCAAACAGAATTCCATTTTTTATTAAATTTCTCCAAAATGGAAAAGCAAATGCCAAATGATTTCCCTCATTTGTGGAGTATAACAATGAAGCAAAACTGAAGGAACAAAATGGCAGCAGACTCAGAGACTCCAAGAATGAACTATTGGTTACCAAAAAGGAGGGGTGTGGGAGGGTGGTTGGGGAGGGAGGGAAAAGGGGATTGAGGGGTCTTATGTTTAGAACACATGGTGTGGGGAATCACACAGAGAACAGTGTAGCACAGAGAAGGCACATAGTGGATCTGTGGACAGTGACTGCATTGGAGTATGGGTAGGGACTTGATAATATGGTAAATGTAGTAACCACATTGTTTTTCATGTGAAACCTTCATAAGAGTGTATATCAATCATGCCTTAATAAAAATAAGTAAAAGATAATAATAAATTTCTCCAAAATGTTACTTAGAAAATTTGTAAATAAAATACAGCAGAGTAACATTTGAAAAATGTTAATGAATATTTTTCTTCTCTGTGACCCTCTTATTTACTCCATTTCCTATTCCCTTTAAAGAAGGCCCGTAGGTTTGCACTATCACACTAGCACCACAGACTTGTATAGGAATGGAAGGTGTGGTAAGGAAGCCTTCCAACACAGCCCCGAGATTCTCAGCCCCCGGAGCCTGTACACCTTTTCCCAAATATTCAGAAAAATGCTGATGTAGATGCTGCTGTGAAGTATTTTGCAGGTAATAAAGGCCCCAAATCAGTTTACCTTAAAATAGGGAGAAGACTAGGCTAGGCCTAACCTAATCATGTGAGAGTTTGGGTAAAAGCAGAGCTTTTTCTGGCTGGTGGCAGGAGATCAGAGAGACATGCTCTGGCTGGCTTAGAAGAAAGCAAACCTCCACTTTGTGAACTGTTCTATGGGCGGGGGGCAGAGGGGGACACCCAGTAAGGGACTGCAGGTGGCCCTTAGGAGCTGGGAGTGGTCCCTGGCCAATAGCTATATGGAAAATGGGGAGCTCAGTCCTACACCAGCAAGGAATTGACTGAAAAGGAATGAAAAGGAAAGGAGAGCACGAAGGACAAGGACACAGCCCTCGAGAAGCCACAGCCTTGGCCAGCACCTTTATTTCAGCATGTAGGAGCCCTACCAGAGAATCCAGCCACATCGAGCCTAGACTTCTGACATACGGAAACTGTGAGATAGTCAATTTATGTTGTATTAAGCCACTAAGTTTTGAGGTAATTTTGTTATACAGCAGAGAAAATACAGATGGTCCCCAAGACCAAAGAGAAGATAAGAGAATTTATTAATTCTTGGCTTTTGAGCTCATAGAAGCCTGCCATCAACTGTTTAGGGAAACAATTTTGTAGCCAATTTTTCCCCTTATCAGAGAAAAAGGAGCTTTAAAAACAAAACAACAAAAACCCCTGTTGCTAAGCTGATGGAAAAGAGGATTTAGGGAGATGGGAGTGTAGCTGTTGCAGCTGAGTTAGTGATGAGGAGGCCTGTACCACATGAAGCAGGAAAGAAAAGAGAGAGGTTCTTGTGCCAGGTCATTGCGAAGGACTGCGACTTGAAGGGAACCTGCACCGTCAGAACAGACATAAAACAGTAATGGTTTGAGGTTAATGGGTGGGTGGCCCAGGCAATTTCAGGGAGTCCTCACATTCCAGTCTAAGCCAAGGGTAAGTCCCCAAGAAGCCAAAAAGACTTGCTACATGCCCGCGGAAGCCTGGGTGACAGATGCTGGCCGAGACCCACCAGCTATCCCTGACTTTCATATGGCTGGTCAACTTCTCTGAGAGAGAGGTCAGCCAGGAGGAAGGTGGACAGTCAATGTTCAGAGCTGCGTGTACCTCGTAGGGACTAGATTAATTTTCTTAACATTCAGGGGAAATGGAGCCTTTGGAAAGAACATCAGTCCATTTATATAACAAAATTAAAACTTGTATTATTGTCTGCTTGAGTTTGTGATTATAAAAGTTGCACAGCCACCAATCATTCTGATTTTCCCAAGGAAGCAAGGCATATTAAAAGGGCGCTGGGCTAAGTTTCAGGGGCTTGGACTGTGGCACCGCTTCTATCAGTGATTTATTGCATACAAGAAACTTGACCACTTCAAGTTTCAGTTTCTTCATCAGTCAAGCAAGAGGTTTGGATTAAACAATGCACAAAGTCTCTTTAGGCTCTGACATTGTTTCCTTGCTTGGAAAATGAAGGAGCAACAATGCTTTTTACAGTCTCACCATTCCGAGCTTGGAATCCTTGGACCTGCTGTTCTAACAGGAGTCAAAAGAATTTTATTACCTGGCAATTTGAGTGTGATGATGAAGTAAGTGCCTTTGAAAGTAAGAGATGGGATCATGTTGAATTCAGAGTTCTTAAGCATCTTACCTGACAGAGAGAGAGTACAGCCCGGTCTTTTCATTGCTGTCCCTCAGAAGGTAGCTGCCGTCACATCCATTTGAGAGGAGAAGGGCCTCGGCCGCGTGGCGTGTGAGGTCGCCGTGATACCACCTGGGGAGGAGAGAGCCGCGCTTTCGCTCAGGACAAACCGCAGGGGGGCTCTTCCTTCCCTGGGTTTTCCTCTCAGAGATTACCTCAGCAACAGTCTCCATCATGGATAGCCCAGAGACCAAGCTCTCCGCCAAAACATTAGAACAAGGAAATGGGGGCCATGGCTGGAGGGGACAGCAGAGAGTCTTGGCTAATAGCAGAGTGTTAGGGGTTGAATTGTGTCCTGAAAATTCATGTTGAAGTCCTAACCCCCCGTACCTGAGAATGTGACCTTGTTTGGAGTCACGTTAGCAAGTGATAATGAGGTCATTAGAATGGGCCCTAATCCAATATGACTGGTGTCCTCTTGTAAAACGGGGACCTTTGGAGAGAGATTTGCAAACAGGGAGAACGCCATGTGAAGGTGAAGGCAGACGTCTACAGGTCAGAGAGGGTGGGGAAAAGATCCCCCTACCCCAGCCCCAACCCTGAGAGGAACCAACCCCAAAGACACCTTGATTGCAGGCTTCTGTCCTCCAGGACTGCTGTGTAGCCACTTATTCTGTGGTCCATTGTCAGGGCAGGCCCTAGCGAGCCAGCATGCAATATTACTTTGCAAAGCTTTTAAAACTCCAAGTCAAAAATAACTAGTAAGTATAGACTTTGGCCAAGTGTTTCTTTCTTTTGGTCTCTCTCCTTCTTTCACTGTCTTTTCCAAGTGTGATCTCACCTTTTGCGTGTGGGAAACCCCTGAGTTATTATGCCAGAGCTCATTGCCACGAGTGAAGTGAAGCTGAACACAAGGAGCACAGAGCATCTCACCCTGAGATGCAAGCCCCATAGAATATTGTTTCAGCAGGACAAATATTTGAAGAGCTGGGGAGGTCCCAAGGAGATACAAATTGATCTGTGTGCTGCTAAATAAAGTTTGTTTTAGAAAAGATAACATATATCTGCGGTACAAGAAAAAACATATAAATTGTTCCAAAGAAGTCGCCTCCATAGAAGTGAAAATAAAGCTTTTTCTCACCCTTATTCCTTAGTCCTCCTGTTCCCTTCCCAAGAGAACACCGGTGTTAACCATTTTCCTGTGTTTCCTCCTGAGAGATATCCTACGAATCTAGAGCCATTTGGGTGTGTCTCGCCCTTTCTTAATTCTGAGGAAATAAGACCATTCTAGGCACACTGCTGTTTCCCTTAATGGCAGATTTGTCACATTCTTTTTGGTGACTTGGCAGAGGTACCTCAGGGTGGTCATTCAGACGGAGGTCCCTACAGTCAGTTTGTCTGGGTCCCTGTCCAGGGGCTTTCTCTTACTAGCTGTTCAACCTTGGACAAGTTGCATTACCAACTGGACCCTCAGTTTTCTCAGCTCTAAAATGGGGTTTATAATAGCTGTACCCTGTGGGCCAGTTGTGAGTACCATTCACATTAACACACCTGAAATGATTCAAACAGGCCTGGCAAACAGCAGAACTTAGTACACATTAGTTATTATGAAGCTATTGAGATCCACAAAGCCATACTATGTGATGTTTCTTCTGTGGTCTGATTTTCTTGTTGCTCAAATATAATTTTATATTAGTTTCCATTTATTGCAGATAACAGCTGTATTTCTTTTCAATGAGATCTGAAGTCTGTGTTTAAAGCATTTATAGAATTCTTCTGATAATTATAGTTTGATGGCAGTTTTCACTAGGAACTTTTTATGGTAATCTTTTATAAACTATATTTAATTAACCAATAATGAATGCTTCAGTATAAAGCAAGAAGAACCATACTGTGCTCCAGTTGGAACATCTCAGTCAGTGTTAATTCGAGATGGCAGCTAGGGTGAGTCAACATTGCTCTCTCTTGGGTTTGATGGGGTCCTGGGCCTGGACAAACCTAAGACAGAGCCTGCCAGGCAGCCGGCCACACTTGGTGATGTTTGTGGAACAATAAAGATCCTCATTCCCCAAACAGCTGTACCACAAATACTTGAACTTCCTTTTTTAATTGAGTTAAGCATTTCTTTTCTAGAAAACTTTGGTGAGCATATCTTCCAGAGAAGTAACTGCAGGTCCAAATAACCCAATATAGCCTTTGCAGGAATATGCCCACCTTCATTAAGGATGGTTCAAGATTGTGTTCATAAAGAGCTAATGGTTGAAAATATAGTGAAGTCAGTGATTTTTCCATAATCAACCTTCTTTACTGCTGATCATTCAGCTTCATAAACCTTTATTTATTAAGCTTCAAATCTGCCAGAGCATTGTGTAAGCAGTGTACAAGGCAGGTCAAAGGGAACACACATGGAAAAGCCCCAGGCTGCACTTTCAGAAACCATTCAGGAGAATAAGACAAGTGTTTTGCAAACTATACACAGGAGAGTGAAGTATGCAAACAAGGTTCCAGGAAGAAAGCTCAACACCGCTCCTACAGAGGCCAACACCTAAGGAGGCCTAGAAGGACACGGACATTATATTTAAAGTGTGTTATTTTTTCTGATTCTAAAGCATATATACCGAAAATTAAAGTATATATGCATACAAAAGAGAAAGTTAAAGTCTTTCACATAAGAGGAAACATGTATTTAGTCTCACCACCAATAATATAGTATCACTGCCAATAAGAAAAATGAAAATCAAAACAACAATATGATATGTTCTTTATCCACCAGAATGGCTAATACTGAAGAGTTAAGCAGTATTAAGCATTGGAGAATACAGTTTTTTCATATTTGGGGGCAATAAATATTGTCACCCTCTGTTAATAGGGGTGTACGTTGGAGGGGAATTTAGCACACTTGATGTAACTGAGCATGCACATGTGACCAGCAATTCCACTTCTTGTGTCTGCCTAGTGAAACACACAGAAACAGAAAGAAATGTGAACAAAGGTGTTTACTACAGACTTATTGTGAGGGTAAAAATTTGGAGGCATCCTAAATAGCCACCAATAGAGACATAGTAAATTGAGTGCTCATAGGATGAGATTATGTAAAAACTGGACCAAAAGTATTTGAAAAGGTGTGAGAGCATTCTTAATTCCCTAATGATAAGGACAGGATGTTGGGTGCTACCAGCATTTAAGGAGGGGTGCCAGGAATGCTTAACATCTGACAAGAGGGATGCAATCCTGAACAGCTGAGAACTGCCCGCTCAGTCAATCGCACCCCCACCAAGAAACCCTGAGGATGTTTGTGTACACCACATCAAAGTTGATAGATCCCAAAACAGACTGTTAAGTCGGAGGAACTAGTGGCAGGTACAGCATGATATCACTTAGTTTTAAAAAATGTTGCCCTCCCTCCAAACAGCACACACATTTACATATGAAGCTATGTAAAAGCATAAAATGAAAGTCTGAAAAAAATATAGCCCAAATTCATAAGCATAAGTATGGTTTCCTTAAGGAAAGGAATCAGGATTGAAGGTGTTAAGACTTTAGCTAGATCAGATTTTCCTAATTAGCTTGTTCTTATGAAAAAATAATAGATTCTTATATGAACTGGGTAACTAAAATTTGAAAAATACAAAAGAGCTACTTTCCTCCTTAATGTGCCCTCCAGAGATAACCCTTTCACTTATTTCAAATCTTCTCTTTCACTTATTCAGCTACTGTTTATTGAACACTGCAACTGACCTAGACCTAGCATTGGGTGGACAGAGAGAGACAGAGAGAGATAGACAGGGAGGGAGGAGGCTTTTTCTCTGTTAAGTCTGGTGGGGTTTAGAGGGGCAAGCTTTCAGGGAGGTAGTCCTTGGGAGGGAATGACAGGAGTGAAGGCAGAGAAGCAAGAGAATGGCAGGTGTCTGTAGGGTTAGAGCACTGCACATGGCGTGAGTTATTCAGGGTGACTGGGAGGGTGAAGCTGGGGAAGATCAGGGCTGCGTTTTTTACAGAACTGGATATGACAGTTCCTTGGCTGATGGCTCTTCTTACAGCTTAATGTGCATATGCAGTAGCTCATTACAGAGTCCCAATCACATGGGCCTAAAGGTCCTGTGACTGGAACTGTCTTGTAAAATTTTTTCATTTTGTTACTCTGATTATTAGGAGAAAGTCAGATTTTAAGGGGACCTGCAGCTTGCAAAATTTGGAAGTCTCTTTAAGAAAATTAATATAAACTTACAAAAAGTAAGAAAAGAATAACTATTTAGAATGTGAAATCACAAAAAATTACAAATTGAAAAAGCTAACAGATATCACATCACAAAACTGAGAAAAATATTTTCACTAATTACAGGGTGATCATAAATATTCTGTGGGTTGATGACATTTATTACCTACATGGTGATTATAAAAGACATATGCTTTTATTTTTTTTTAATTAAACAATTATTAATGTTTGACTTAGTAAAAACAAAGCCACATATAATCCCCCAACACAACCATCAGCTTGGTTTAGAATTCTTTAATTTTTTACAGTGGGAGAATGAAGTCTAAACCCGAACAGGACTCCTCTCCACTCTTTGCCTGCATATTGCTAATGACGGGGAACTCACTACTTTGTAGGCGAGCTCATTCCGTACTTCCATGACTGATGGACAGAAAACTGTAACCTTTCTGCTGTACAGCTCTCAACAGTTGGTCCCAGCGCTACTTCTTGGAGTTATATAGATGATACTTCAAGCAAATAATTAAAAGCATTTAAAAAGTACTCTTTCTTCTCTCCATCATCTTCAACTTCTCCTTTATGACAGGCTCTTGGCTCCTTTACCACCCAGGGAACTTATGGCCTCTGAGTACCTTCCAAAATGTTTAAATCTTTCTTAAAGATAAGATCTGACATGTGAAATAAAACTGCCCAGGATCCCCCTCGTTCTGGCTCCTGGGTGCACATGAAGGCCACCCAAGGTTGTGTTAGGTTCTGACAGTTACATCACCTGCTGAGTCACATGAACCTGCTGTTGAGTCAAACTCCCAATAAGTCATTTTCCTCTGCTGCTCTGTCACTCTCTCACAGCTGCATTAGGAGGGCAATGTTTTTAGAATTTCGAGTAATAAGAAATCTGTTTATTTCCGGGAAATGCCAAGAGAAAATAAATGCTAATAAGCAGCTCACTTTGTTCACAAACACCTATGTCACGTCAGTGAGAATTCGGTGCAGAGAGACTCTGCCTCTCTCTCCGGCCATTTCCCTGGCTAGCCCACCTGCTCCTACTGCTCACTTCTTTGCTGTGTGACCCCACACAACTTGCTACCTCAGTTCTCTTGTCTGTCAGTGTGGCTAATAATACTACCTAGTGAGAAAACCCTCTTATTTTCACATGGAGGAACACTGCCCTCTTTTAACTTTTTATATGATTCATTAACTCTTGCAGAACAGAACAAGATACCAGATTTGCTAATTATACAACATAGTATGAATACGCCAACATATTATGTGGGAATACTTTGGAATAAGGTTCATTTTCCTGTAACTAAAAAAAAGACACTTTTGTTCTCATTTTTCCTGAAGAAGTAAAAAGGAGTAAGGAACTCCCATTTATAACAGTACATTCAAAGCAATGTTACATTCTTTTTTCCCCTCAAGGCCCAGACATCACCATAATTATGCCTAAAAGCTAATAGAGAAACCAGAGTAGAGACTTCAAGTTTCAAAAGAGTATTTATACTGAGTTATGAGATTACCAAAAACAGCAGTTGACCTTGAAGGAAACAGTGGTGTTATCCCTTCCATGATACAGTAACAAATTCAGAAACACCCACTCACTGAAGAATTTTCAGAGTTGCCTTCTCAGTAAGGTACAGGAAATAAGTGCAACCCACAGAGAAAGCTGACAAGCTAGATCCAGAAAGCTGGTCCTCAGTTCAGCCTCTTCTCTCACTCCAGTGCCTTTATGTGCTAGAACCTTCTGCAGAATTGCCCCAGCATACTGGGGCCTTCATAATTTCTTATCTCATTGAGTTTTATTGTCATAATTTGCTGATATAAGCTTATATCTCATTTTTCCCTGTCCTTTAAAGGAGAGGCTTTCAAACTTTTGAATTGGCCGTAAAATACATTTTGTATTCCCTCCTTATCCTTATATATACATATATATCCTAAACATACAAAAAAGCCAAAACTTCATTGCCAATAAAGCTGAACAATAAATAATTATAGGAAACCACACTATTCTTTCATCTGTTATTTACTATTTTATTTTCTCTTCTATTTCTTTTTAACAAATGTTTATTGTGACCCACTAACTTGACTTTAAGAACACTAGTGGGTTATACCTGGTGTCTGAAAGATAAGGCAAAGCCTTGCTATTCAGTGCCCTGGGATCTTGTTAGAAATGCACATTCTCAGGCCCCCCTCCACCTGTTGAGTTACAATTTGTATTTATCAAGAGATCAACATGAATGATACACAGTTTAGAGTTTGAGAAGCACAGAGGTAAAGGACTCATGATCCTAAAACATTCATTCATTTCAATAACCTTGACGGCATGAGTTCACAGTGTTTGGTATCTGAAGAGGAGGGCAAAGAGGGCGAAGAAAGTACTAAGTGGCTTTAAAGTATAATGGGGAGGAAAAAAGAAGGATTTGCAGGCTTGCATCATCAGGAAAATTCCCCAGTAGCTGCCATCTTAGTGATATAGAATTATATCCATTAAATTATATAGCAAGGGGAGCTCCTGGGGGTGTAAGGTGGGCTGGAATGATCAGGAACAGCTTCATGAAAGAGGAAGATCATGAGCTGGAGCCTGAAGAATAAATAGGTTTCATTAGGTTGTGAGAGAAAAGGGCGTTCCCACAGGAGCATTGGCATGAGCCGGGCACTGAGGCTGCATGTGCATGGCATACACAGGAGACAGGGTGCCTGGCTGGAACGGAGGGTTCACATTAAGAAGTAATAAAAATATAATGCTGGAAGAACAAGCAGACACAGAAAGCAATCTTGCATGTTAAAACATGAGCCACGCATTCATTTAGATTATATATCTCCTGGAGGGAAATTTCTTAGTAACCCATGTCTGTAAATTATTCATACATTTAATGATATATTCTTCCCCTTCTAGCAAATAGAAGTGGCACAGAACCTAGATTCTGTCTCATCAGTTATAAAAGAGGACATATATTTCAACCCAAAGCAAGAACAGAAACTCCCCCTGATTGTATGAAAGCAGCTAAGAGACCCTGGAGTTGAACAGCCAACAAAGATCTCTTCTTTAGAGAACTTTTTCTTTTTTCTTCATTTTCAAAATTACTTTCACTTTTGAATGACACTGACACACTCCCTGAACTCTCTAGACCAAGGATGGCAGATGTGTGAAGGAGAATGCCACTCCTATTTTTTAAGGCCATGGATGGCATAGCTGATTCATCTGTCTTTTTTCTTGTTCAGCCAATACCTGGCATCAGAATCCTTCTGAACACAATGGTGAGGAAATGTAAGATGAATCTACTGTGCAATCCCATTGTAAGCAATCTTAGCTTGAGTTAATCAGTCCTTAGCATTTGAGTTATTCTGTAGGATTGCTTGGCTATTGATTTCCTTTGTATTCACTGGAGCAGAGGGTTCATGCTAGATACTCTGATTTTGTGAAAAGTAAAGCTCTTAGTCTCTATGCTATCTGAAATCATGGGTGTAGGAAAAGGAAATGCTTCATTAGCTCAAGAGCTATCAGTGCTGCAATTTGTAGTACAGTCGGGCTGTGAAAATATCTAAGACAAGATGGTGCTGTCTATATCAGCATGTTAGGTCCCATATCCACAAATGTGAGCTTATTTTCCCATTGATCATAGTGATGGACTCTATCCAAGTAGAAAGAACCAAGCAGAGGCTTTGCAAAGATTGCGAATTCTAATGAGGCCTCAGAAAGGCGTAGCATGATGCACAGGGGAGGCTAAGGAAAGGCTCATAGGAAAGGTTCACCACAGCCTTTCCAATGAGATGCTTTCTGTGATGGAATCAGCTTGTGTGGCTTCCCATATTGCCATTTTAAATGCCCACAGCTAAATGGCGAGGCCAGCTGCCCCAGGCTTTAGGAAACATCCCTGAGACCCTAATGATGAACGAGGCAGAGTATGTGAGTTTCTGGTCAAACAATGAACTAGAAGTGAGCTCCACGGTTTTTTTGGTAGGAGTCAAGGCTCAGCTAAAGGAAAAGAGGGCTGAAAGGAAAAAAGAGAATTCTGTGGGATTTGGAGACCAGGATAAATCTATTCTTGAAGGAGTCTGAGGAATGAGGCAAGAACTTCTGAGAGAGAGAAACACAGAGAGACAGAGACTCATATTTTAGAGACATACACCAGCACCAAGAGTCAGAGACGTGAAAGGTAAGTGCAGTAGACAGAGAGAAAGGAAGAGGGAGATGTAAAACTTGGAGAGAGAGAAAGACACATGGCTCACACAGGCAGAAGCTCAGAAGCACATGGTGACTTAGGGAACACAGACGCAGGCTGTCAAGGAGATTCAGGATAGAGGGCAGAGAGACCAAAGAGAGGGGAAGACGCAGACCCTCAGAGCCTGACTCAGACAGATCAACACACCCAGGGAGGTTAAAGGCTCGGAGAGACCAGAAGGGCAGAACCACTGGCTGGGGGACGGGGTCGCAGAAGCAGAGGTCCTCTGTCCAGTCCCTGGTCAGGCAGCGGGAATGGCTGCAAGACCGAAAGGGCATCACTGCTCCCCAGAGGCTGAGGCTCAGGGGATGTTTGATTTGGGCTGGGAGCCAAAGCTCAGAGACGACTAGTAAAACTATTTCATGGGTAAGAACAGAACAGCCTTCTCAAGAGGCTCATCTCTGACTGGAAGGAAGCTCGGCTCTACCCTCATTGCTCTTGCAGCAGATACCTCATGAAGTGCTGCTTCCAGGAATT
The DNA here is from genome assembly GCF_030020395.1 of Manis pentadactyla. Lineage (NCBI taxonomy): Eukaryota > Metazoa > Chordata > Mammalia > Pholidota > Manidae > Manis > Manis pentadactyla. The sequence goes on along the minus strand of NC_080023.1, from coordinate 83,953,929 downwards.
GTCTAGGGACTGTAGTTGCCTTTGTGGGCTGGCACAGGAGATGCAGAGGACCACTTTTGGCAAGCTACATTTATAGGGAAGAGCCCCAAACTTTGGGGGATGAAATAAATACAGACAGATTTTGTTTCATTAGCTATCTCCTCCCTGTTCCAGGATTCAGATGATGCCTCTAACCAATGTCGATTTGTCCCACCAGCAAAAACTTTTGGGTGCAAAACTTTTGAGTGAGTCTGGGGGTACTACATGAAAATCCATCATCAGTGTTGGTCTGAGGGAGGCTGAACACAGGGACCTTGACTTCCAGTCTTGGTTTTGACTGAACTGGGGGCAAGTCAAACATTGGGATATTTGCTCTTTGCCGAGTGGTGGGTTAGGATGGAGCAGACAAAGATGGATAACCCACAGCCCTGCTCCTAAGAAGCTCACTGTCAGCAGGCGTTCACTGTGCTCAGCCAAAGGCAGGTAGCTAAACCTCTTAGTGCCTTAGGCTTGACATCTACAAAATGGTTCTGTTAACTGGGAAATCAAACCAAAATATAGACTCTCTACTGGTGGTGAAGTCCAAACCTGGCAAGGAATAACATGAAACACAAGCAACTTTAGAAACGCATAGTGATAAAGCCAACTAAAACAAATTGGAAGACATTTGTGACATTACAGTTTTCAAACTTTCTTTGATACCATTTGAAAAACTACACAAAAGCAGTAGAATGCATTCTTATTTGGATGTGACTGTGCTTAGCTAATTGGAATTGCTGGCTTCTGTCCCTGAGAGGCAGAGACCCAAACCAACTGAATGAACACTCATTAACTGCTGGGACCTGGGGACTTGGAGGGTCAGAGTCTGGGGGGCTTTTTATTTTCTGAATTCTCATGTGTTTTGCCACTTTTACTCCTTTACTCAAGACACTAGAAAATGTCTTCTGACCTTGACTGACAAAAATCTTATCAGTTTCACGTCCAGTGTTCTCCATGTCCAGTAAACACCTTCCTTCCTGCCATCTGCTTTATCTGGACACTCTTCTGGCCCTCAGCCCTCTCTCCCCTGCATCCTAACTGTATGTGCATGTGCATTCTCTGTCCTTTGCCCAGAACACTCTTCGAGGGGACAACCTTCTTCTTAACTTCAGTATCCACCCCCCAACTGCCTTGCATAATGACATTCAACAGATGGATCTATGAATGAATGGAAAAGTGAATGAGTGAAACAAAGTGGCCCCACTCAATGGAGCACTTGTGTGGACAGATTTCCACAAGTCGAAGGAAGTCACCATCACCCGCAGATGAGCAGAAAACACAACGGAAAAAGGAATTTCACTTGAGTCAAGAAGAGATCAAACTGTATACTAATTGCACACTCTCATACAGCCACAAGAAAATCACCTTCCGTTTTTTCGAATCCAAGATTACAGAATTGGGCCCAGAAGAGGAACAAGCTTTATTGCTCCACTTGGTATCACAGTGCTGTAAACAAGCTCTTTACAGCTTTGACTTTACTACACTTTCCTTATCCTATTCAACTTGTCTAGCCCCCCCCCCAAATGGAATCTACACCAAATTCAATGAAGTTCTGACTAATTAGGATATTGGCCTGGCTCTGTGTTCATGTGCATGTGTATTATGTGAAGAATGTGAAAGAATAATCTCTTATAGTAGTAAAATGCATCAGTCATAGTATCACAAAGCTTTCTTTCTCTTTCTTAGTTTACACTAACATTAATAAATAGTGTTAATATAATAATAAAAGAGAGGTTTGATGGAAATTAGGAAGCTGTATCAGTAGTGGACAAGCATGTGGGAGCAAACCTCCTGGATTTGAAGGTTTATGAGCATGGACCTTAGGCATGGGCTCTGCCCTTCACTTTTCTCATTTGTAAAGGGGGATCAGTTCATGATAGTGTCTACCTCACAATGATTTGTGAAGTTTAGTAAGTCAGATATGCAAAGGGCTTAAAATAGTGCCTGGTATGTGGTGAACACACCATAATTGCCAATTACGATTATTCTAATGTATACTTTCTTTGATCAACTTTGGAGTAAACTGCTAAGCACGTCTCCTGGCTGTACCACTATGAGCTAAACTTAGGATGTTTGTGACTGGGACAGTTAATTTATTTGAAGTCACCCTCATATCTGTGAAACGAGTATAATCATACCATATTGAAAGTGTTATTGTGAAGGCTTCATGATGTAATGATGTAAACAGCAGGGTGCTGGCACTTAACAGGTAGTCAGTGAATGACTTTCACAACAGGAAAGCAACCTGGTTCAGTGGAATGAGCATGGGCTTTGGACCCAGATTCTCTGGGGCATCAGACAACCTGATTTCCCTGCTAATGAGCCTCCTCGTAGGTAAAATTGGAATGACGATAACTTTTGAAGACCAGAGCTAACACATACAAAATGCCTGCCTCATATAAGAACTCATTTTGTTTATTAACATTTATTCCCTGGGTCAGCAAATCACCACCTGAGGGACAATTTTTTGCCAGGGTACATATTTTTGTATGGACTGAGAGCCAAGGATGGATTTACATTGTTAAATGGTTGGGGGGAAAAAAAGAATATTTTATGAAAATTATGAAATTCAAGTTTCATTGTCCCAAAACAACATTTTGTTCAAACATCATCACGGTCATTTGTTTCTGGGTTATCTGTGGCTGTTTTCCCATGACAATGTAGTTACAGCAGAAATCATAAGGCCTGAAAAGCCTAAATATTTATTACCTGGCTCTTTACAAAAAAACCTTGCTGATTCCTTACCTAGTCCAACCTTCTCTTATATGTGAAGGGGTAGAGTTATTAGTGAGGCTTATTTATTTACTTATTTAAATATCCAGAATTTAGAATCTAGTTTGACTCTGGCTTTAGAAATTTAGTTGACTCTAGCCAACGCAGCCAACACTGACACTTTATTATAAAATTTAAGATTTGGGAGAATATATTGGAAAAAAGGAATATTTAATATGTTTCTCACTTGAAGGAATTTGTCCGACTAGCATGTATGACTCTGAATATTTAATTTAGAAATACCTTAAAATATTTTTAGTTTATAGTATCCTTTTTGCATCAATAGTTATTTAGTTGTTGAAAGTATAAACCTTTATACACTTTATACCTTTAGCAACTATACAATTATACTGTTCCTATATTGTCTTGTTAAGACCTTTTGTTATAATCTAAAAAATTGCTGGAATTTTAAATTATTAATTGACTAGCAATTCTATACTAGTTTGTTACTTATGTGATGTCTCCATATCCATTACTTGTTTCATTTCCCCATTGCTTCATTTTGGAAGCGACACCAACAGCCTGACTGTCCTTAGCCCACCTCCTGCTTCTCACCCACCCACCGTTCTCATTCTCCACACCCATCCTCCCTCACCGCCAGCCCCCTCCCCCAGTCCCATGCACCCAAGTAGAATCAAAGCTGAGCACTGATTGCAGATGGGTTTATTTCTCCTTTGCTTTGGACAGATTAATACATTTAGGATGAGAGAAAAATATTTTTATACTGATACTCTATAAATGACACACAGAAATATATCTGAGTTGCTTGATTTAGGCACTTTGGAAAAGAATAAACCTGTGCTCTCAGCAAGTCATGTGTGTCCCTGAAAGGCAAGTTATGGATTTAATAACTTGGGTCAGCGTTTAATTTTCAGAGCTTACATATTCCAGAGCCTGAAGAAAACTAAGGACTAAAGAACAAAGACGGATAGGGTCTGTCTAATTTAACCACCACATTATGTTTTTGTATCTATCAAAAATAAAAAACATAAGAATCTACCTAACTAGTCAAATAACATATTAAAAATAACTAAAAAATTAAGCCACTAAAATTAGTCACCTTTTATCTATAAACTACATTAAATCATTTTGTTTTTATGGTGCTTTTTAAAACTGAATTAATTAGAAGTTTTGGTACAGATCATATGCAACCAGTGACATAGAGTTTCATTTATATTTAAAATTATTCCAGGAGCCATAGGTCATTTTCAAGTTTTCTCAGATATTATGACCTTTCTTAGACATTATTTTATACATATATATATATATATATATATATATATAAGGTATATCAGTGATGTCCTGGAGGAACAAGTACTGGCTCAAGTTCATTATGAAATTTTCAGGAATTTTCCAAGCTGGTTAAACCTTTGGCAGCTTGAAATTGCCTGTGGTAGGACTGTCCACAGCAGTGAAATAGGCAGACTATAGAAGTCAGGGCTGCCTCTCACCCAGGAGGTTTATCAGCACACCACCAAGGATATTTAATAAACCACGCTCCTGAGGGTTCTTATCCAGGGCATGAAAATGTTCTGAGGTTGATTTATGGTGATGATTGTACCACTCTTCAAAGTCACTAAAAATTACTGAACTGTATATTTGAAAATGGTGAGTTTTACAATGTGCAAAATAGACCTCAATAAACCTGTGAAACACAAGGCTTTGAAACCAACAAACAAACATCCACATTTATTAGAAGCTTTAAGACTCAAGTATGTATGCCCAACAAATGAAAAATAAAACCACATTTATTCAGCTCTTCTGATGGATTTGTATTCTGGGCAGTGACTGTTAACCAGGACCTCACTCTGGAATCACTTAGACAGTTTAAAAAGGGAGTGCTCACCCCCTAAGATCCTAAGGTTATTGTCTGGCATAGGGCCTGGGAGGGGATTTCTTAAAACTCCTTGGGTGATTCTAGGGCACAGCCAAGTTTGAGAACCACAACTACATAGAGCAATTTGCCCAGATAAATGCAGCCTGCCTGTCATTACAGAAACCATCTTCAAATGTTTAATACATTTCTAGACCTGAAATAGAGAAGTCTGGACATTAAACATACCACGCAGGGGTGTTTCTAGTTGTTTGCACACGGAGGGAAGACACAGTGGTGCTCTCTTGGCGGGTTGTGAGTGTCCCTCCCTGCCCTGGACTGTGGTGGGGAGAAGGCACCTCTAGCTCAGCCGGTCGGTCCAGCAAGCACCAACACAGTGCAGCCTTAGGGTTATTTAATGAAAGGACCAGAGTTGAACTGCTCCTTTGCCATTTCCCTTCTTTGGGGCTTCTTACCAACAGTGGACTAGGAATATTGATAAGCATATAAAGAATTTTAGTTCAATAATTTAATAAGGCTCAAAGTGAGAGCCCAAGGGTTCAGCAGTAGTGCCTGGGCTTTGTGACACCCATTCTGGATGCTCAGGGGCATTTCACCTTTTCCCTCTGGGGATTCAATCTAGAAGTGATACCCTGAAACTGAATTCCTGATAAAGGAGTTTACTTTATAGAAAATTATAGCTGTTGTATCTGATTTACCTTATGAGGTAGAATTCAATTCTGAGGCCTCAATTTTAAAATCTAAAGACTGGACTTACTGAGAACTTTTACCGTAATAGGACACAAAAAAATACAATCTCTGCAGTCTTAATGCAGAGAGCTTCATCCCTATTTCAGTTTTTCTCTGGTTAAAAACATGGGCTTTGGTGGATTGTGATCCCAGCTTTCCCATTTCCTGATGTGTGACTTAGGCAGGTTATTCAACCCTTCGGTATTTATTTTCTTCCTTTGAAAGATGGAGATGATACCAGTTCCTCTGTCACTGGGTCATAGTGAAGGTTTGTGCTGGTTATTCAGACGGAAGATGCAGGTCCTGCCTGTGGTGAGGCACAGATGTTGAAACCAGCCTCATTGGGATATTCTGGGTGGTTTAGGGCAGAGGTTCAGTTTCTCTAGGAAATCCCCCACTCCCTCCCTCCTTTCATTGAGTCTCCTGATGAGTTGTCCTGTCTGGTCCCTTCTTAAAGACTCCACTTACCTAAACTTATACCCTGTTTGAGGCAGAAATTTTATCCTCTTCCTGACTTGTTAATATTTAAAAGGCTCAAACTTGTCCCTGCATACGTGCATACCTACAAGAGCTCACACAGGCAGTTTCAGGAGAAAGAAATACATACGGACATTACTGCAAGGCACTTCCTCATTTTTTTCTCTTTTGAAAAAGTTCCTCTTCCATACAATAGAGTAGTGTTTCTGTTTGTCTTACCAGCAGTGCTGCTTTCTTACTGTCAGTAGCTTAGGGCTCAAAAAAGCAACACAACTCATATATCCTATTTCTTCCCTTAATCTCAAAGAATGTCCAGCATTTGATTTGTGTCCTATTTTCTCCACCTACCTGTTTTCACATCTGGAAAAATAATATATGCTTGTACAATGCAGTTGGCCCCAAGCAGGAAGATAACTAACAGACATAATGAGTAAAGTGGAAAGGATAGCAGATCGAGGTGGCAGAGGACTAAAGATAAATCACTCGGCAGAGTGAGCATTGGGGTGGCGCGGGGAGCTGATGTTTACCCAACAAGCACTTTGAAAAGGGTATCGGCTCTCTTACCCCAAATCCTGGAGTGGTTCAGCTTCTCCGTCTGATCTGCTCCACAGATCTGAAGGATCTTGGGCTCTCATCTTCCCTTCTACAGATTCTGCTCTGCCCATTCGCGCTCCTCACGTCTGCTAAGCCCCTGCCAGGTGCTATGGGGAGGAGGCAGAGAGAAAAAGGCTTCCTGCTCCTCACACTCTCCTCTGAGAGAGAAGCCAGCTGTGGCTGTGAGTCTTCAACCAGCAAGGAAGTGAAACCTGGTGACCCCTCCCACTGACACTCACCACCCTGGCCCTCAGGCACTGGCTGGAGTGTGTGTCAGCCATGAAACATGCACACGTAGGGAGCTACCTCCCAGGTCATCCACACTGCATCACAATTTCTATCAAAGGAGATAAAGATGAAACCACTCCAACTGGGATTGGACTATTAATTCAAACTCTGCTCGTGGGGCTATAGTTTCGCCTTAGCGCCTCCACTTTGTATAGGAGGGTGCAAGCACCCCACCTTCTGTCTCACCCACCCACATAAGGATCTCCGAGGAAGCTTCTCTATCAGGAACATCTTCACAGTGGGTAAAGAAATCAGAATCAAACCACAAGCTTCCATCTTGAAGTCTGGTGTTTGGCACTTTCTCAATATTTCTGCTTCAACTACCCAAGCTTGCCAACATGCCCTTGTTATTCAGGCTGGCACAATTCAGAGACAGTTATTGTTTCCTCCATGGAGGGAAGGATTAGGTTAGAAGAAAGGCAGAAGCAGCTGTATGGGGCCAGCATGGCGCCCAGCTAATGGGGTATGTCAGACCTCCTGGGGTCTTGGAGCTCCACATCCCTCACTAGGCTCACTCACAGCTGGTGTCTCTTAGTGTCCACATTCCTGTGAGAATTCCACCTGTCTGAATGTCCTCAAGGGAAACTGCCATAACTGAATCTTTAGGAATCAACGTTAACAGTAATAAGTGAACAAAGAAAGTAGGTTGCTTCCTGCCTTTTCTCCGTGTGTGCTTGCAAGAGAGGACATGTTTCTGGGCTCTCTCTGTCCTGCCCTGACTCACCCAGGGTTCACCTGGGTGCTCTCTAGCTTCCATCCCAGTCTGAGGACCAGCAGCCCTGGCACCTAGAGACTTGTCACAGTGCAGAATTTCTGTTTCCTCCCAGCCCTTCTGAATCTGCATCTGTACTTGCACAAAATCCCCAAGGGGACTCCCGTGCCTGTTCCGGTTGGAGGAGACCACCTCAGAGAACACCAAGACAGAGGTGTCCACCCAGGAGAACTCTTCAGAGGACCCCGAGACAGAGAGCTGTCCTCCCAGGAGACTGCCTCAGAGGACACCAAGACATAGAGCTGTCCTCCCAGGAGAGCACCTCACAAGACACCGAGACAGAGAGCTGTCCTCCCAGGAGAGCATCTGCACCTGGTATCTTTTCATCTTTCTTTAAGGTTCTTGCTGATTGCCTTGGTTTGTCAGTGATCTATGCCACCCTGGCTTACTCTGATTGCCAGGGAGAAATTCGTGAGTGTCTAGGAACAGCCCAGGGGAGAATAAACTTGGATAACATACAAGAAACTGATTGTACATGAATATTTAAGATTCTTCTGGCTACAGTTTGCTCAGAAGGGAGTGCAGGGTCCACTTAGTACAGAGAGGCCAGGCTTGGTAGGGAGCTTCCCCATTCCCTTTCTATAGCCCTTTGTTTGGTGGTTCAGTATCTATTTCATCCCTTTTTAGCCAATTCTAATTTTTCTTTCCCCAGTAAAGTAACAAAATTCACTGAGATGGCTCCTTTTTTCAATCTTCCTGTCCCTCTCTACTATTTTGCTACCCCATCTGCTGCCCTTTCCTTGATGTCATTCTTTCTTTTTGACACTTAATCCACTTTTCTCAAAATCTTTCCCTCTCTTACTCTCGCCCTGCTCCACAGATATACTTTCAGTGTTGTAGTGGCAACTGCTGCTGCAGCACCATAGATGGTCTCGATAAAATGCTGGACAATCATTAAAATATCTGGTAATATAGTTTGCATTAGATTATTCAAATATTGTATGTGTGTGTGTGTGTGTGTGTGTATTTAAAGAAACTGAAACTTTTGCTTCCAAACACCTTCCAAATTAAGTGCAAGGGGTATTTTTTAAAACCATAAAATTCATTTCTTACTTATTTCAGTAATCTCTTTTCAGTGAGGCTTATTCATAGTACTGGATTCTTTCATTTTTGGTTTTGGAAATTGACATGGACATAATCAAGCTTCTTTTTTTTTTTTTTTTTTAATTTAATTTAATTTTTTTTTTTGTGAGGGCATCTCTCATATTTATTGATCAAATGGTTGTTAACGACAATAAAATTCTGTATAGGGGAGTCAATGCTCAATGCACAATCATTAATCCACCCCAAGCCGAATTTTCGTCAGTCTCCAATCTTCTGAGGCATAACAAACAAGTTCTTACATGGAGAACAAATTCTTACATAATGAATAAGTTACATAGTGAACAGTACAAGGGCAGTCATCACAGAAACTTTCGGTTTTGCTCATGCATTATGAACTATAAACAGTCAGTTCAAATATGAATACTCATTTGGTTTTTATACTTGATTTATATGTGGATACCACATTTCTCTCTTTATTATTATTATTTTTAATAAAATGCTGAAGTGGTAGGTAGATACAAGATAAAGGTAGAAAACATAGTTTAGTGTTGTAAGAGAGCAAATGTAGATGATCAGGTGTGTGCCTGTAGACTATGTGTTAATCCAAGCTAGACAAGGGCAATAAAACATCCACGTATGCAGAAGATTTCTCTCAGAACGGGGGGGTGAGGTTCTAAGCCTCACCTCTGTTGATCCCCAATTTCTCACCTGATGGCCCCCCTGCGACTGTGCCTGTCTTAGGTTGTTCCTCCCTTGAGGAATCTTACCCGTCTCTGGCTAACCAGTCATCTTCCGGGGCCATACAGGGAAATGTTAAGTTGGTAAGTGAGAGAGAAGCCTTATTGTTTGAAATGGTTAGCTTTTTATTTCCTTGCATACTTATGCCCTGTAGCTTCTATGCCCAGCATTTGTCTTGAGGTATCTTTACCACTTGGAAGAATTATGATACTTGGTAAATTTGATGTGAGGCACGAATTCTATTTAAGGGTTGTAGTTAGGAAGGAAGAAGAAAAGCTATAGAAGTAGCAGGCGGAAGAAAACATGGGAAGATTGATTATTTCTTTGACATATCTTCTTGTAGAGTAACTTCAGCATGTATAGGTTTTAAGCTACTACTTAAATTGTGCACACACGTTAACATAATAGGAGTATAGTTACATAACCAAAGCATATCTGTAATTACCAGCCATCTCCAGTGAAACCAAGAAAAGCAGTTAGGCACCTTAGGCATTTGTGAAAACTTATCTATGATATGGTGGATATTGTCCAACTGAACTTGAACAGTCTGAGAGAAATCAGACAAATTAAAACAACCCATTCCTGGGGAATGTTCACATCCCTTATGTTCTTTTAACAGTAAATAGTCTGTAGTTGTAAGATTTTGGAGCGCTACAATTTGCACTTCTCCTAATTCTTGGTTGAGTTCCAGCAGTATAGATCCAGTCAAATTTGTTGTTTTACTGTATGCACAGGCCAGCTTAGATATCTCCTTCCTCATTCCCATGGCAAGTCCAGGAACTGGTGGGATGAGTGCATCTACAGCTGTAGCAGTGCGTGGATCTTTGTTGGGTTTTTTGATGATCATCTTCTGGCATGAGTCTTCCAGAGAGTGCTGATGTTGGAAGTTCTCTTTCATATCGTGTCTTAGTTCATTTTTGGGGTAGCCCAATTAGGCTTTGATCTTCTGTATAAATGCAAACAGACCCTTTGCCTACACTTTTATATGCCCTTTATACCCTTGTGTAGAACTCATTGGAGGTTACCACACAGGAACTGCCCTTTTTTTTGTTTTGTTTTGTTTTGTTTTGTTTTGTTTTTGGTATCACTAATCTACACTTACATGATGAATATTATGTTTACTAGGCTCTCCCCTATACCAGGTCTCCCCTATAAGCCCCTTTACAGTCACTGTCCATCAGCATAGCAAAATGTTGTAGAATCACTACTTGCCTTCTCTGTGTTGTACAGACCTCCCTTTCTCCCACCCCCCCATGCATGTTAATCTTAATACCCCCCTACTTCTCCCCCCCTTATCCCTCCCTACCCACCCATCCTCCCCAGTCCCTTTCCCTTTGGTACCTGTTAGTCCATTCTTGAGTTCTGTGATTCTGCTGCTGTTTTGTTCCTTCAGTTTTTCCTTTGTTCTTATATTCCACAGATAAGTGAAATCATTTGGTATTACTCTTTCTCCGCTTGGCTTGTTTCACTGAGCATAATACCCTCCAGCTCCATCCATGTTGCTGCAAATGATTGGATTTGCCCTTTTCTTATAGCTGAGTAGTATTCCATTGTGTATATGTACCACATCTTCTTTATCCATTCATCTATCGATGGACATTTAGGTTGCTTCCAATTCTTGGCTATTGTAAATAGTGCTGCGATAAACATAGGGGTGCACTGATCTTTCTCATACTTGAGTGCTGCATTCTTAGGGTAAATTCCTAGGAGTGCAATTCCTGGGTCAAATGGTAAGTCTGTTTTGAGCATTTTGATGTACCGCCATACTGCTTTCCACAATGGTTGAACTAACTTACATTCCCACCAGCAGTGTAGGAGGGTTCCCCTTTCTCCACAGCCTCGCCAACATTTGTTGTTGTTTGTCTTTTGGATGGCAGCCATCCTTACTGGTGTGAGGTGATACCTCATTGTAGTTTTAATTTGCATTTCTCTGATAATTAGTGATGTGGAGCATCTTTTCATGTGTCTGTTGGCCATCTGTATTTCTTTTTTGGAGAACTGTCTGTTCAGTTCCTCTGCCCATTTTTTAATAGGGTTATTTGTTTTTTGTTTGTTGAGGCGTGTGAGCTCTTTATATATTCTGGACGTCAAGCCTTTATCGGATGTGTCATTTTCAAATATATTCTCCCATACTGTAGGGATCCTTTTTGTTCTATTGATGGTGTCTTTTGCTGTACAGAAGCTTTTCAGCTTAATATAGTCCCACTTACTCATTTTTGCTGTTGTTTTCCTTGCCCGGGGAGATATGTTCAAGAAGAGGTCACTCATGTTTATGTCTAAGAGGTTTTTGCCTATGTTTTCTTCCAAGAGTTTAATGGTTTCATGGCTTACATTCAGGTCTTTGATCCATTTTGAGTTTACTTTTGTATATGGGGTTAGACAATGGTCCAGTTTTGCCAGCACCACCTGTTGAAGAGACTGTCATTTCCCCATTGTATGTCCATGGCTCCTTTATCAAATATTAATTGACCATATATGTCTGGGTTAATGTCTGGATTCTCTAGTCTGTTCCATTGGTCTGTGGCTCTGCTCTTGGGCCAGTACCAAATTGTCTTGATTACTGTGGCTTTATAGTAGAGCTTGAAGTTGGGAAGTGAGATCCCACCTACTTTATTACTTTATTCCTCTTTCTCAGGATTGCTTTGGCTACTCAGGGTCTTTGGTGTTTCCATATGAATTTTTGAATTATTTGTTCCAGTTCATTGAAGAATGTTGCTGGTAGTTTCATAGGGATTGCATCAAATCTGTATTTTGCTTTGGGCAGGATGGCCATTTTGACGACATTAATTCTTCCTAGCCATGAGCATGGGATGAGTTTCCATCTGTTAGTGTCCCCTTTAATTTCTCTTAAGAGTGACTTGTAGTTTTCAGAGTATAAGTCTTTCACTTCTTTGGTTAGGTTTATTCCTAGGTATTTTATTTTTTTTGATGCAATTGTGAATGGAGTTGTTTTCCTGATTTCTCTTTCTGTTGGTTCATTGTTAGTATATAGGAAAGCCACAGATTTCTGTGTGTTGATTTTGTATCTTGCAACTTTGCTGTATTCCGATATCAGTTCTAGTAGTTTTGGGGTGGAGTCTTTAGGGTTTTTTATGTACAGTATCATGTCATCTGCAAATAGTGACAGTTTAACTTCTTCTTTACCAATCTGGATTCCTTGTATTTCTTTGTTTTGTCTGATTGCCATGGCTAGGACCTCCAGTACTATGTTAAATAACAGTGGAGAGAGTGGGCATCCCTGTCTAGTTCCCGATCTCAGAGGAAATGCTTTCAGCTTCTCGCTGTTCAATATAATGTTGGCTGTGGGTTTATCATAGATGGCCTTTATTATGTTGAGGTACTTGCCCTCTATTCCCATTTTGCTGAGAGTTTTTATCATGAATGGATGTTGAACTTTGTCAAATGCTTTTTCAGCATCTATGGAGATGATCATGTGGTTTTTGTCTTTCTTTTTGTTGATGTGGTGGATGATGTTGATGGACTTTCGAATATTGTACCATCCTTGCATCCCTGGGATGAATCCCACTTGGTCATGGTGTATGATCCTTCTGATGTATTTTTGAATTCGGTTTGCTAATATTTTGTTGAGTATTTTTGCATCTACGTTCATCAGGGATATTGGTCTGTAGTTTTCTTTTTTGGTGGGGTCTTTGCCTGGTTTTGGTATTAGGGTGATGTTAGCTTCATAGAATGAGTTTGGGAGTATCCCCTCCTCCTCTATTTTTTCGAAAACTTTAAGGAGAATGGGTATTATGTCTTCCCTGTATGTCTGATAAAATTCCGAGGTAAATCCATCTGGCCCGGGGGTTTTGTTCTTTGGTAGTTTTTTGATTACCGCTTCAATTTCGTTGGTGGTAATTGGTCTGTTTAGATTTTCTGTTTCTTTCTGGGTCAATCTTGGAAGGTTGTATTTTTCTAGGAAGTTGTCCATTTCTCCTAGGTTTCCCAGCTTGTTAGCATATAGGTTTTCATAGTATTCTCTAATAATTCTTTGTATTTCTGTGGGGTCCGTCGTGATTTTTCCTTTCTCGTTTCTGATAGTGTTGATTTGTGTTGACTCTCTTTTCTTCTTAATAAGTCTGGCTAGAGGCTTATCTATTTTGTTTATTTTCTCGAAGAATCAGCTCTTGGTTTCATTGATTTTTGCTATTGTTTTATTCTTCTCAATTTTATTTATTTCTTCTCTGATCTTTATTATGTCCCTCCTTCTGCTGACCTTAGGCCTCATCTGTTCTTCTTTTTCCAATTTCGATAATTGTGACATTAGACCATTCATTTGGGATTGCTCTTTCTTTTTTAAATATGCTTGGATTGCTATATACTTTCCTCTTAAGACTGCTTTTGCTGTGTCCCACAGAAGTTGGGGCTTAGTGTTGTTGTTGTCATTTGTTTCCTATATTGCTGGATCTCCGTTTTGATTTGGTCATTGATCCATTGATTATTTAGGAGCGTGTTGTTAAGCCTCCATGTGTTTGTGAGCCTCTTTGCTTTCTTTGTACAATTTATTTCTAGTTTTATGCCTTTGTGGTCTGAAAAGTTGGTTGGTAGGATTTCAATCTTTTGGAATTTTCTGAGGCTCTTTTTGTGGCCTAGTATGTGGTCTATTCTGGAGAATGTTCTATGTGCACTTGAGAAGAATGTATATCCTGTTGCTTTTGGATGTAGAGTTCTATAGATGTCTATTAGGTCCATCTGTTCTACTGTGTTGTTCAGTGCTTCCGTGTCCTTACTTATTTTCTGCCCAGTGGATCTATCCTTTGGGGTGAGTGCTGTGTTGAAGTCTCCTAGAATGAATGCATTGCAGTCTATTTCCCCCTTTAGTTCTGTTAGTATTTGTTTCACATATGCTGGGGCTCCTGTGTTGGGTGTATATATATTTAGAATGGTTATATCCTCTTGTTTGACTGAGCCCTTTATCATTATGTAGTGTCCTTCTTTATCTCTTGTTACTTTCTTTGTTTTGAAGTCTATTTTGTCTGATATTAGTACTGCAACCCCTGCTTTCTTCTCACTGTTGTTTGCTTGAAATATGTTTTTCCATCCCTTGACTTTTAGTCTGTACATGTCTTTGGGTTTGAGGTGAGTTTCTTGTAAGCAGCCTATAGATGTGTCTAGCTTTTTTATCCTTTCTGTTTCTCTGTGTCTTTTGATTGGTGCATTCAACCCATTAACATTTAGGGTGACTATTGAAAGATATGTACTTATTGCCATTGCAGGCTTTAAATTCGTGGTTACCAAAGGTTCAAGGTTAGCCTCTTTAGTATCTTACTGCCTAACTTAGCTCGCTTATTGAGCTGTTATATACACTGTCTGGAGATTCTTTTCTTCTCTCCCTTCTTGTTCCTCCTCCTCGATTCTTCATATGTTGGGTGTTTTGTGCTGTGCTCTTTCTAGGAGTGCTCCCATCTAGAGCAGTCCCTGTAAGATGTTCTGTAGAGGTGGTTTGTGGAAAGCAAATTCCCTCAGCTTTTGATTGTCTCGGAATTGTTTAATCCCACCGTCATATTTGAATGATAGTCGTGCTGGATACAGTATCCTTGGTTCAAGGCCCTTCTGTTTCATTGTATTAAATATATCATGCCATTCTCTTCTGGCCTGTAGGGTTTCTGTTGAGAAATCTGATGTTAGCCTGATGGGTTCCCCTTTATAGGTGACCTTTTTCTCTCTAGCTGCCTTTAAAACTTTTTCCTTGTCCTTGATCTTTGCCATTTTAATTATTATGTGTCTTGGTGTTGTCCTCCTTGGATCCTTTCTGTTGGGGGTTCTGTGTATTTCCGTGGTCTTTTCGATTATTTCCTCCCCCAGTTTGGGGAAGTTTTCAGCAATTATTTCTTGTAAGATACTTTCCATCTTTTCCTCTCTCTTCTTCTTCTGGGACCCCTATAATACGGATATTGTTCCTTTTGAATTGGTCACACAGTTCTCTTAATATTGTTTCATTCCTGGAGATCCTTTTGTCTCTCTCTATGTCAGCTTCTATGCGTTCCTGTTCTCTGATTTCAATTCCATCAATGGCCTCTTGCATCCTATCCATTCTGCTTATAAACCCTTCCAGAGTTTGTTTCATTTCTGCGATCTCCTTTCTGGCATCTGTGATCTCCCTCCGGACTTCATCCCATTTCTCTTGCGTATTTCTCTGCATCTCTGTCAGCATGTTTATGATTCTTATTTTGAATTCTTTTTCAGGAAGACTGGTTAGGTCTGTCTCCTTCTCTGGTGTTGTCTCTGTGATCTTTGTCTGCCTGTAGCTTTGCTTTTTCATGGTGATAGGAATAGTTTGCAGAGCTGGGACGAGTGATGGTTGGAAGGACTTCCTTTCTTGTTGGTTTGTAGCGCTCCTCTCCTGGGAGAACAGCGACCTCTAGTGGCTTGTGCTGTGCAGCTGCGTGCAGACAGGGTTTCTGCTTCCTGCCCGGCTGCTATGGAGTTAATCTCCGCTGTTGCTGTGGGCGTGGCCTGGCTCTGGCAGCTACTCCAAAATGGTGGAGTCGCGTTGGAGGGGGAGCGGCCGGGAGGCTATTTATCTCCTTAAGGGACCTCCCTGCTCCCTGCAGCCCAGGGGTTAGGGTGCCCAGAGATCCCTGGATTCCCTACCTCTGGATTAAGTTTCCCGCCCTGCCCCTTTAAGACTTCCAAAAAGCACCTGCCAAAACAAAACAATGACCCCCCCAAAAAAAAAAAAAAATTTTTTTTAATTAAAAAAAAACTTGGTCGCTGGTTTTTCTTTATTCTCCAGTGCCAGCCTCAGGCCTCTGCTCACCGGTCTTGCTGCCCTTTTTCCCTAGTATTGGGGGCCCTATCCCTTTAAGACTTCCAAAAAGCACTCGCCAAAACAAAATAGCAAAAAAGCAAAAAAAAAAAAAAATGGTCCGTGCTTTTCTTATGTCCTCCGACACCCAGCCTCCAGTGCCCGCTCACTGTTCTTGCTGCCCTGTTTTCCTAGTATCCAGGGCCCTGCATTCTGGCCCAGATGGCTGGGGCTGGGCGTTCGGCAGTCCTGGGCTCCGTCTCCCTCCCGCTCTGCCTATTCTTCTCCCTCCGGGAGCTGGGGGGAGGGGCGCTCGGCTCCCACTGGGCCGGGGCTTGTATCTTACCCCCTTCGCGAGGCGCTGGGTTCTCTCAGGTGCGGATGTGGTCTGGATATTGTCCTGTGTCTTCTGGTCTTTATTCTAGGAAGGGTTGTCTTTGTTATATTTTCATAGATATATGTTGTTTTGGGAGGAGATTTCCGCTGCTCTACTCACGCCGCCATCTTCCGCCCCCCCCCCCAAGCTTCTTTTAACAATTTTGGAACATCTTATTTTTTGTTAGAAAAATATTTTATTTATCTAGAAAGGTAGACCTTTATCTAAATGACTACCACACTCAAATCATTAATTTTCACATAAAGAGATTTCATAGAGAGCTCTTTTGTCCAGATTTGAATTTCTTTATTAGAAGAATGATCTCTTAAACACTTGGGACTCCTCTAAGGAGAACTTTTTAAAAGAAACAGCTCCATATAGTTGAAGACCCTTTTTGATCTTTTCCTAAGTTATTTATCTCTACAGGAAGCTCAAATACCACAGTATCCCCTCTTCACTTGGTTACCTGGCCATGGCAGTTCTGCTCATGCTCTCCACAGAGGGTACGGTCCGTGAGCTCCCTTGGTTAACTGTTTGCTGTTAACCAAGCGTGATCTCTTCCTCTCCGTCATTTATGTTGGTGGGAAATAACAGATACATTTTGGAAAGTGAAACCATAGCTTAGGATTAACACAGACCGGAGTTATCATAGCTTGGGGTTGAGGCACCCTTACTTTGTTCCCACTGTTCTCCCTACCCGTGAAAAGAAGAAATCATTTCATACTAAACTGAAACACAGGAACAGCAGAAAAAGAAAGAGCCGACCATTGTTTCTCAGCTGCCAGCCATCTCTCCCCTTAATTCAATGGTAAGATCAGACTTACTGTATTGCTTTTTTAAAAATTCAGTAGGCGTTTTTGTACTTTAAGCAACCACCTCTGTCCTCTGCCCCGATTATGTGATCACTTACACAGTATCAAAGGCTAAGGGAATTGATTGTCTTAAATTAACTGGGATCCTTTTTCATTTTCTTCTTTTGTCTATATAAACAGTCCTAGATCCTTTGCTGAATAAGGCTGTCCGGATATGGCTATAACTCACCAACTTCAAGGTGCAAAATTCATCCTAACTCCTTTCTCCCTTGGGAAAGCATGAAATTGGAAACAGAAATAAAAAGAATTT
Organism: Manis pentadactyla; assembly: GCF_030020395.1. Lineage (NCBI taxonomy): Eukaryota > Metazoa > Chordata > Mammalia > Pholidota > Manidae > Manis > Manis pentadactyla. The sequence goes on along the minus strand of NC_080023.1, from coordinate 83,936,417 downwards.
CCACAGAAGGGGAAAGGAAAGATATGAACACTTTTAATTTTACTTTCCCAACACATTCCTAATAAAACATGGTTTCCCGGATGATTTAAAATTCTGAAAAAATAAGTCCAGGAAACCCATGGTGGGAACCCCCAGGTGCCCAGGAAATATTTTATAAAGGCCAAACTTAGTCACTGAGAAATGCAAGACACCAAATGGAGATGTCAGCTAAGCAGATGGGTAAGCAAGCGATGGTGAGAAGGAAGCCCTGGTCTCCCTCCGTGCGCCCCTGTGCGTCAGGACTGGTCACATCCAGTCAGGCCTCTGCCGATCCCTGCCGCCCCGCTGCTCTGGGTGCCATTCTCACCGTTCCTCTTGGGGATCATTCTGCTCACCTTTGGCCAATTTTTCTTCCTCTAACCCACTTAGGCCATGTAGTGAGCTGACGGAAGCTTGGTCTCTACGCTCTTCTCTGCTGCTGCATGTGGAACCCCGTCACCATTGGCTTCCGGATGCTTCCATCGGCCGGGCCTGCACGGACCAGCTGCCATGGTCCGTGTCTTGCTACGTGGGGATTGCTCCTTCCAGAACTCCCAAGTTCTTGGGTTAGCTGCTGAGTCTGCCAGGAACAGACCTTTTGTTGCTCCAGATCTCTCTCTCTACATTGCTCGCTCTTCCTGGAGGGTGGGGGGTGAGGAGACTGACATTGTTCCAAAGTTGCCCTGGCTGGACATGACCCGTTTCTTTACACTGGTGGATTTTCGCCTTATCTAGACAGCCTTAGCAGAGGCTCCTGCAGGGAGCTGGATTAGGCTAGGTTTGGGAATTCTCCCATATTCTATGCAGAACCACTTCGCAAGCCCCACTGTTAAGTAATATTGATCATATCAGATTTCTTCCTTACTTAGAAATTTTCCCTTCACTGGTGATTTTAAGCAAACTTTTTGCTGTGGATTCCTCAGACCATCGGTCATATCTGTGTGTGTCTAAATCCCAACTCTAGACAGTCTCCAAAATCCCATGCAAAACAAGGAACGAGTCTAAGTGGGCAAAGATTGAAGAGTGGAGGAGGTTCAGGAAAACCACATTGTATCCTCAGCTCCAGCACAACTCAGAGCCCACTTCTGAGAAGCTCTTTGTCCATGTTATCTCCTTTCTTCTTCCCTAGGGTGGAAGACACTCAAGGTCCACTTAATTTTAGCCCTGTAAAGAATATATATGCCTTTGTACATACCTTCCTACTGTTTGGATGCCCTTCCCTGTTCTCTGTCTAACCACCTCCTTTCCATTCACAAGTCTCAGTGCGTGTTTTACCTTTTCTTGCGGTGGTCCTCGGGTTTGCTCCTTGCACACAGTGCTAGGAGCCTTCCCGCTGCTAAGCATGTGTACTTCCATGATGAACTTCACATATCTCAGGGATAACACTTTTGCCATTATATTGAAATTAAAGTGTTTCTTTTCTCTGATTTATTCCTCAAGACAAAATTCTATTCACTGGTGTAAGAGAGCACATGGGGAGAGTTTATGTCTTCTTAATTTTACACCCCTCCCACTCAGCACAGTACCTGGCAATGAGTAACAGTAATGGCTTGGCAATTCTTGCTGTTTTAAAGCATGTTCTGAAGATTTTGATTGAAAGCCAAGAATTGGTAATTTTTTTTGGTGGGGAGGGCACTATTAGTTTGGGTTTCTGGAAAGTAGATGCCAAGTTGGAATTAAAAGTACAGGGATTGTCTTACATGGAAATGCCTGCGGTGGGTAGAGGAGAGGTGAGCGGAGGACCAGGAGAGCCTCAGAGCACAGGGTAGAGCTGCATGTTAGCTTCTGGGGCTGCCGGAACAAAGTACCGTAACTAGGTGGCTACAAACAATAGAAATCTATCCTCTCACAGTTGCGGAGGTCAGAGTCTGAAGTCAAGGTGTCGGCAGGTTCCTCCTGGAGGCCGGAGGGATGAGCTGCTCCAGGCCTCTTTCTCGGCCCTGCTGGCTGTTCATCCTTACTCTCTTGGCTGGTAGGGGCACCATTCTAATCTTTGCTTCTGTATTCATACCACCTTCTTCTCTCAAGGTCCTCTAATGGCCTTCTTTCAAGGACATAGTCAATGATACAGGGCTCAGCCTAATCCAGTATGACTTCATCTTAACTAATTACATCCGTGCAGTCTTTTTCCTTTCAAGGTCACATTCTGAGTTTCTAGGTGGACATGAATTTGAGGGACACTATTCAATCCAGGGCACACTGATGCTGTGAAAGGACAGAAAGAGGAAGAAAGGAAATTGGGTGTAAAGAGCCTCAGACTGCAATTCTAACAAAGCCAGGCCCACATCAACAGGGAGCCCAGAGCAAAGACCACCCATGAGAGGAGTCTGTGCTGGGCAGCAACAGCCCAGCTCTAGCTTCCCCCTGCACTCAACTCAGTGCCCGGCTGGGAGCAGCAGGGCCTTGGCTGTGAGCACGAGTCTGGGGGCTGGGGGAGGGGGGGAGGTTGGTGGGGAAAGGGGGTGGCTGGGGTTGGGTGTTGCAGGGAGCAGGAGCACCCTGCATACTTTGCACAGGTTCTCTCCTGAAAAGAGTCTGAACCATGGACTCCTGGGCTGCCACAGGCAGGCTTAACCACACAAATTTTGTTCCCTCTCTTTCATCAAATAATTACAACAAAAGCCAGGGTCTTCTAGCTCTGCAGCAGCTGAAGGATGGCAGTGAGCATTTCCCAGTGCCCAGGCCTGCTCTGGGAGGAACTCGGTGGAATCAGAGATCAGTCGCGGCTTTCCTGAGCCTCAGCTCCCAAGGGCTGGGAGCTACAGTTGATCAGCTCCATCGCAGACACACGAGACATCTGCACAGACACCCCCAGCAGAAATCTCCCTGACGTCTCACCTTGCCTCTTTCTTATTTCTCTTCTCCGTTGTCACTCTACTTTGCATTTTCAGTGCTGTCTTGAACTCTATTCTCAGCATTGTTTATCTAATGTGAAATATTTATTCTGTCCACTAAGCCAGTGACTTTAATGCCTTCATAACATCAAGTATTTGGAGCATCCTCAGAAGTAGTACAGCTGTGTTGTTCACAAAACCTACTTCATGGAAGGTGGAAAATCAAGTCTCCTTCAGTAGGGGGGGAATCCTTGTATTGCATTGAGGTTCCCTAGGACTCCTACAGTGGTCTGTCACCTAGGAGAGCTCCATTTCCTCGGAATGTCCCAAGGATCCTATGTGGCCCTCACCCCTAGTGTGTCCATAGGAGGGCAGTAAAGGTCACATGCTCCATCAGGGCTACAGGAATGGAAGGTCAAGGATCAAGTTCATGGCTTCTGTGCACTTTATCTCATTCCTACCAGCATTTGCAGCTGCTTTGTTATTGAAGTAGGGATGCATATCTCCTACATTATAAAAAATACATGCTTGCACTCTCATTCTCTTTAATCCAGCCATTCCTTCCTCCTTGCTACTCCTTGAACTTAGCTCATATTTGCCTTAGATCTCTGAAATTGTTTTTCTTGTTTGCTGGCTCTGTCTTACTCCAAATCTCATGTGGTTCCTTCTTTCATTTCATTCAGATATGTAGTTCAAGGTCACCTTCTCAGAAAGAGCGCCCCCTAGTCATCACAGCTAAAGTGCTCCGCCCCCTGCCCAGCCATCACAGCCAGCCCCTCACCCTGCCTTATTGCTTTTCACAGCTCTCAGTGTTGGTTTATAAGACACTAAAATATGTCCATACAAATTCATAAACAGCCACTGCCCTGAACCTGACTGTCCCCCAGGCATCTTGGCCACCCCATCCCCTGGTCACCTGGGATCTTCCACCACCCGGTGAGTTAAGGGGGCCTCCAGGGCCCTCTCCCAGCACTGGGGCCAGCATATGTGTCTGCTCCAATTCCGTAGTGCCTGTGATGTGCTACTTGCATATTTAACAGGTGTATTGAGGTCTAATTTACAAAGCTTAATATTCATTTCCCTTAAATGTACAATTCAATGATTTTCAATACATTTACAGAGTTTGACCACCATCCTCAAAATCCAGTTTTAGAATGTTTTCATCACCCCTTGTAAGTGTTTGTACTCTAAGTATTTTGGATACCATTTCTATTTAGCTCTATCTAAATTAATTACATTGGATATTTGTTTACTTGTGGAAAATAAATTATATAAAATATATAATCATATGTTATCTATATTATCTATCTTTCTACCTACCTACCTACCTATCTACTTACCTTCTGTGTGTCCATCAGTCTTCTGCAATGTGACCTTGTCACATCCCCATCAAGAGGTAGGACCTAATTTTGCTCCTTTGAATCTGGCCTGGCCTTGGTGATTCACTTGTGACCAACAGAAGGTGGTGGAGATGACGCTGCCTGACTTCTGAGGTGAGGTCATAGCACCCCTGGAGCTCTGCAGTTCTGCCTGCACCTGGAACACTCACTCTGCAGACACTCCCCTAGGGCGCTCCCTCTAGAACCCTGCTGTCTGCCAAGAGAAACCCAAGTCACATGGTGTGTTTCATGTGTGTGCTCCACTTGACAGTCCCAGATGAGCTCAGCTCAAGTCATCTCAGCCCAGGTTCCAGACACATGACCAAAGAAGCCTCCAGGTGATTCCAGCCTCCAACCGTTTAAGTCGCCCCTAGTGGTGTGAGTCTTGCCAATGAGAGCCCAGACACTGAAGAGTGGACAAGCCATCTCACCTATGCCCTGTTTGAATTTTGGATCTAAAGAATACATGCACTTAATGAAACGGTTGCTGTTTTATGCCACAGGTTTGGGATGGTTTGTCACCTGGTGATAGAAAGCCAGAACACTTGTTTGTCATCTGGGTCACTGCATGGAAAGTGAGCTCCAGGGAAGTAATTTTAGGTGTCTTGATAGCTATATATCTGTGACGGTTAATTTACCTGTTAGCTTGACTGGGCCATGAAGTGCCCAGATATTTGGCCCAACATATTTTGGGGGTGTCAGTGAGGGTGTTTTTTGAATCAGATTAACATTTAAATTCAGATTTAAATGTGGATTTCGAGTAAAACGAATTGTTCTTCATAACTAGGGGAGCTTCGTCCAGTCTGTTGAAGGTCTGAATAGAACAAAGAAGACCAGGCTCCCCTGAGTAGGCGGATTCTCCAGCAGACAGCTTTCAGGCCTCACCGCTAACGCTGCTCTTCCTGATTCTCCAGCAGCAGCCTTAGGACCCAGCTGCCACATCAGCTCTCCTGGGGCTCCAGCTCTCCAGCCCACCCTACAGATTTTGTATTTATTAGCTGGCCCCCATAATCACACAGGCCAAATCTTTATTTTAAAAATCTCTTTATACACACACACACACACACACACACACACACACACACACACACACACACATTGGTTCTCTTTCTCTGGAAAATCCTAACACAGTATTCAAATACCCTAAAACAATGGTTCTCAACTGGGAGCAATTTTGCCCCTCCAGGGGGCATTTAGCAAAATCTGCAGGCATTTTAGGTTTCACAACTTGGGTTGCCTACTGGCCTCTAGTGCACTGGGCTGCTGAACATCCTGTAGTACACAGGACACCACCCACAAAGTATTGTCTATACCAAAACATCAAAAGAGCCAGGCTGGTCTATATCAAGCACAGTTTTTTCTCACTCCAGCATCAAAGAAAGGATAACACTATAAATCCACTAAGGGTAGCTATGCAAAGTCACCTATCTAAGGACAGAGCTGAATCAAAAGCCAGTTCTTCCCATTTGCTTCTACTTTACTAAACTTCTCCCAAAGATCCAGTGTGGCCCAGGGAATGGGGGCATGCTGTGGGAGTGGATGGAGCCTGCACACTGTAGAAAGTGATCTCAGGGAGGACATGGTTAAAGGGCCTTCGCAAGACTCTTGGCGCAAAGGGTAGAGCAAGCAAACAGGAGGCGACTTCGTCTGCAGCACATTTGAGGCAATGATTCTGGGAACTCTCAGAGATAACTGGGGAGGATGTGAAGGATAAAGGGCTGGGAATTTCTGTCTCTTCTAAGAGGGTCCTGAGTATAAGTGTGTGCAAGTCAAGGAACATTAACCTGGGATATTGAGGTCCCTCCTCCTCTGTTTCCACCACGTCTCCCGTGTCCAAGCCCATTGGTGGCATTCCATCAGCTCGGCATGGTCACAGGTGCCAGGCTGATGTGTTCACCGGTGACACCTGCCTACACACAGTGTTGAAACAACTGAAGCTTTGCCCTTGAATAAGAAATACAATCGCCCTTAGTGGTTATAAAAGAGCAGCTCTCCCTGTTGGTGGCAAGTTGTATTAGTCTTTTTCAGAGGAAGAAATCGCTGATATTTTTAACAGGATCAATATTTAGAAATATTCAAGAGGCTCCTGTGTTCTAGAAAAAGAAAAATGTGATCAACAAGAGGAAACATAAATATATATATATAATAATGTATAAATTATAATGAGTTTCCATAGCCACTTTCATTGGGATATCATGACCTTTATGTTATTAGGCAGAGTAGGTTTCATTATTCTTGTTCTGCTTTAAAAGTTTAGAAAATTGGGGCTCAGAAATGTTGAGGCACTTGTTAGTACCTGACAACACTGGAAAGGGAATTTGTGTGTGTTAGTCAATGTCCAGATCAGAAAAGAGAAACGATTCTAGATATTTGACCCAGAGAGGATGCAATGCAGGGAACTGGCTGGAACAACAAGCAGAGTGAGAAGGAGGTCATGAACCTGTAACCAGGCTACAGAAGTTCACAGTCCTGATGAACTGAGGCCGACAGGGCCCTGCCCAGAATCCACCGGTGCTGCTGAAAACCGGCGCTACTGCTTCCGGAGCTCAGCGCTGCCACCTTTGCTCCTGGACGCTTCCAGAAGAACGTCGTCCTCTCCCTAGTCTCAAATTGGCAATTTCTTTCTGCATGACAAGCGAATCAATAAAATGTAGTTTGTAGGCTTCCAGGCCTCTGTGCTTTAAGGAGAGAAAGAAGACCAAGAATGGAGTTGAGTGTCAACAGATGAATAACTGGTGCATAATATTTCCATTCTCGGTTCTTTCTGTTATACCTTATTTTCTCCTGTGTTAGTCAGGATGTGTTAAATTCAGATAGACCCAACGCTTAATACTTCAACACGGAGGAAGCTTAATTCTTATTCACAGAACTGTCCAGTGCGGACACCCCAGTCCGTGGGGGCAGCCCTCCACCTCACAGTCACCTACAGCCCAGGCTGACAGTGGGATGCCATTTTGAGCACATGGATTTCAAAGTTGCTCTCAGTTTCATAAATCTCATCGGCATGAAGGAGCAGGTAAGGGAGGTTTTTTGTGGACTGGGCCAATAGGAGATACACATAACCACAGCAATAGAGCCTAGAAATGTAACCTCTCTGTGTGCCCAGAGGAGAGACAAATGGATTTTTTATATTGCTAGTGGGTCTGTACACATTACATGAAGGTAAAGATCTGCTTTTAGTGTCTTCAAATCAATCCTTCAGCACAGAATAAAGAGACCTAGCATGAGGAGAGTCACAAGAAAGAGTTAGGGGTTTGGGTAGCTTTCTTACTCACTGTGGAACATCCATGAGATTGTATAACAAAACAAGAAAGAGAAAGAATTGGGGACACTTTTATGTCACCAATATTAATGGAACTCAAAGTCCTGCCCCATCATCCTGGTGACATCAGAGGTTGACTTTTGTGTCTTCTGTCCATCACTCACTCCAGTTAGCTCCAACAAACTAAAATGTGTCCAGCTACGATGGGGGAACACTTGGTAAATCTGGGAAGAAAACCCATAGATGGGACTGTGAGAGTGTCGCTAAGGGTCTGAAGTTCTGTGTAAAGGAAAGCGTGCTTAGTGTGTGGCCCCAGAAGGCAAGACTTGGTCATCTGGGTTGAGGTTATATGACAGCACAGACAGCTTTTCAGTATGAGACCTGCCCAGGGTGTGACCCTATAAAAATTAGTATTCATTCATGTGTTTATCATGAAAAAAGTTCAAAGTGGTGACTATATGGGCAAAGGACTTGAAGAAAAATTCATAAATGAGAAAGTACAAATGTAAAATTCCACTGGTAACCAAAGAAACATAAATTATATTAGCAATGGGATTTTTTTTGCTTATCAAATTAGCAAAAATGAAAATGAACAAACAACCCTCTCTCCCTCCCACCCCCAAAACCGAGCCACCTTATAATGCTCATGTCAGGGAGGTCTGGTGTCATCAGTGCTGTCAGACACTACTCTGGGCATGCAAATTGGCCATTCAGGAGCATAATTTCTCAGGTTTTTGTCAGAAGTGCTTTGGCCCAGTATTTTCATTTCTAGGAATTTTAACCAAAATCATTAAACAAATACAATAATAATGGAGTAATCTTCATCATTAGATTTTCTTCTAAAAGTGATAGCCTGGAAACAGCCAAAATGCACAACTTTAACAGAGTAGTTCTGGAGTGTGTGGCACAGCCATAGAGTAGATTATTATGTAGCCTTCGAAAATGTGACTTATTAAGGATCTTTAGTATAAATATACAAATATGTCTCAGTCATGTGGAGAAAAACTTGATAGAAGAAAAAAATCCAGAAAATATGCCAAAAGGTAGACTGGAAGCAGCTTTGAATAGAGAAATTATGAACAACTTTTTAAATGCTCCTTTATATTGTTTTGATATCTTCTAAATTATGAAATATCACTTTGATATCTAAGAGATATGAAATAGAAAACCTATTTTATTTTTAAATAGAAAGGATGCCTCTTAGTTGTGTAATACTGAACCAGAAGCCAGATACTGTAAGAGGCAGGGGAGTGGGGTGGGAGAGGGAGGGGTTCTGCTCCAGCCCAGACGAGTGTTTTATCACCGACATTGTCTAAATTGCTGGTGTCTGGTGATAATAAAAGCAGACTGACTTCTCACTGGGTTTATTCTTATTTCTCAATTCTTACTGGCTATCCTTGCATTAGACTGCCCCCAACCCTTCCCTTACCCACCTTTGTAGCTACTAGTAAAATGATTCATGTATTAGGTGGAAATCACTTTTAAGAGCCCCTTTAACTGTGGGATATTGTGACGTTTTGGAAACAATCATGCAAGGCTGGTGAAGCTATCTGCACAGCACAGTACACATTATGTTCCTTTTGAAGCTGGGGACCATCCACACTTAGCAAATGCACGTACATCAACTACATCAACACATACATATTTCCTAAAATAGCTCTAGAAGCTACAAGCTTGTTTATCACAGCAAATGGACATGACTTCAGACAGAGCAGTGTTTGTATGTTACTGTGATAATTTTAAGAAAGTACATGTACGTGTGGTTAAGAACAGTGCTGTTTTACATGACCCCTAATTTCCTAGAACTGCCGTATGGCTTTCTTATCAATAATGCAAACTGTTAAAGTGATATTATGCCCCCTTCTGCAAAATCTTTACTTTAGCACTCACTTTATCATTTTAAGACACAGTGTCTTAAAAATATGCAAACATCTGCATTTGAGTGTTATTGTGACAGGTGCTGCTTGCCCTGGTGAAGGGAGGCACCATCTGCGTGGAAGGTCATGCTCAATTGTCTTGGCACCGATTCCTGAACAATGAAAGCACAGACTGAAATGAAACCCCAAACACACCAGCTCTTGTTTTTAAGTCTGCAAAAGAAACTGCTGACTCAACAAAATGGAACTATGTCAGATCACACACTTTTGGCTCCCGTGGGCCTTATTCAAATCTTTGTTGTCTTCTTGGTCTGACTTCATTTGAAAAATTGCTGTAGTTACAAATAGGTGCAAATGACAAAGAGCAAAGATTATTAGACTGAATGGCCAGCTGAGATATTTTCAAGATACTCTAGCTTCCCAGGAGGCTCCAGGGTAGATTCAGATTATGAAAATGGGTCAGCCTTGAAATCACCCATAAAAATGTGGGCGTGGGGACCATGCAGAGCAACTGGATTGGCTTAGCTAGAACTTCAAAATGTTTTGGTCCCCTTTAGGGTAGAAATTAAGAAACAGGAGAGGTCTTAGAACTTTTCATAGCGAGCCTTTTAGCATCTATCTCAACTTCTCTGTTTAACAGGTTGGGTAAATGGGTTGGAAAATAATAAAGTACTTGCCTATGGCCCTGCAGCTGGGCATGGTGGGGCTGAGTGAATCCGACTCAGCCCACTCTTCCTTCTTTATTGAGTCCAGCACACTTTAGTGTTTCCCATTTTTTAATCACAAAGTATTTCCTGGGATAGAATTAAGTTCATAAGAAACCTAAAACTCAGATATGTGTTATTTGTCCTGCATGAAATAAAGATTGAACTCCCTAGAAATGAAAGCCGCAGTTCACATGTCCTGATTCAACTCGATGACACTGCATCAACACGTACATATTTCCTAAAATAGCTCTAGAAGCTACAAAAGTTGATATGATAGAAAATATAACTTCAGTCACCCGTGGTTTTGGTTTGGGGATTAGCCCTGCAGGCTGGACGTTGGCTGCACCCCACCTCCTGTCCTGCCACAAGGCGGGACTCCTGCGATGAGGATATGCTGCCACTAGGTGGCAGTCATCCCGCATTGCTTAGGAGGCTCTGACCGGTTTATCTGGAGTGAAGATTAGATTCATTGCTTTTCCCCCCAGCTATCTATAAAAGTACAGCTCTTTATTAAAGAAGCTGAGTTTACACATTATTACCTAACTCCATATTTATAGAATACACATTAAAAACCAAACTATTAAATGACTCAGGTATAATTCAATACCTGTCTCACCAAGTTTTAAATGGTTCCATTCTTCATCCTGCTCTTTCTCTTTAAAGCTTTGGGACTGCAACCAAAATTATTGGAATGGGTAAAAAGTGATTCTAATGTAAGATTTCAATTTTATACCTAAAAGAAAATGATTATTTTTGTTCCTGCAACAGCATTATATTTTAAGCACTCCCCCTCTCATTTAGTAAATATAAATCTTCAAAGCCTTTCACTTTTTATTTGAAATATGAAATACAATTGACTATTCAACTGCTAAAGTAGAATCCTTTCTTCATAATGGTCACAGGAATAGTGAGAACATCTTTAGGTTTCTCAGTTTCAGAATGAAACCGGTTTGAGAACAGCCCCCTGTTTACGGGTAGTATGATTTGGCCATAGCAACCATTTTGAAGAAGATTAAGTTTGTCATGGCTCCTTCCTGGGCCCTGGGCCTGATGTTTCTCTGTCAATCATATAAACATGGGGTCTTTGGTATTTTAAATATGTTAATGATAGTAAAGAGAAATTTCCCTGAAAATGTAAATTTGTTTTGTATGGGTCTGAATAAAGGGGACTATTGCAAAGGTGAATTTTTTCCAGCAGGTTAAGTGGTGAGAGAAAGCAGGGAGAAGGAAAGAACTATGAGGAAAGAGAAGAGGGTTTTAGGGGAAAAAAAGTGAAGAGATCAGGGTAACTAAAGAGGCCAAGATGGTGAAAGAGGCGACTGTTAAAACAATAATATATGAGAAACAAGAAGGATGAACCGACCCTGAAGGGAATTTAGGGATTCAAAGCAAAAATCAATGGCTCCAGAAGCCTGTAGAAGGTGGAGAGCTTGGAGTAACTTCCTTGAAAACTGAAGGCCAAGTGCGGGAGCAGAGCTGCTCCCAGCACAATCCACAGACCACCAGCCTCAAGATCCCAGCCAGGCTCAAGGCCCAGGCATCTGCATCTTTGATAATCATCCCTGGTGATTCCTGTGCTCACCAAAGTTTGGGGACCATTGGAGACGGCAGAGAAGTCTGTGGACCGGAAGCGGTGGTGCTGATGGGCTTCCTGGCTTCTGGGAAAGTGAAGAGCAGTATGAGCCTGAGCCAGGAAAGCTGAGCATCTCCTGACCAGCCAGCTGCCCGGGTTTGCACCACTGAGCACTCCCACACAAAAGACGGCAGCCATTCCCTTGAAACATCTGTGGGTGCTGGCAGGCAGTGCGCGGGGTAGGCAGAGAAAGGAGAACTTGTAGAAACAGGACAGACTGAGGCCTTCTCCTCCTTGCACGGTGGCAGCTTAGTAAACTCATGTGCTCCGGCTTCCACATCTCTGCGCTATTGCAGCTCAGCTGAGACTCAGCCATGCGGATTTGGTGGCTCTCTGTGGAGGTCCTCGGGGTGTGCTCAGCAGACAAAGTCTTCTTAGGGGACATGGTTGCTCAAGGTTCCTGATGATTCTGGGGCCTGAGGTCCCATGGGAGGAAATTTGAACTTTCTCCACATAAGTGGCCGAGAGACGGAGCAGAGGGGAAAGGGATGGAAGCCGGATTCCAGGGGCAGATAGAGGGAATCCTCAGAGCTAGTTGCAGGCGGGTGGCCATGGCTTTTCCTGACCTCAGCTCAGCCTGCTTTCTCCTCCCCTCCAGCACCTGTATGTCTTGGAAGGAAAGGACTCAGTTATGCCCAGAGCTATAACTGCTTCCTGGGAGATCCAATCCCTTCTGGGGATTCCTTTCATTAAAAAAGTAATCATTTCAGACTCCCCCATCCTATATTCTGTTGCAAATCCAGAGATCCTCTAAGATTTCTTTGAATTTAGGGGGCTTACACTTTCCTAGTTACTGTTCTCAACTTCTTGCTTCCACTGAAATCTAGGCCACTTAGCCAGCTGGTGTGCCTTCTGAAGGAGGCAACGTGTCCTCTCACCACCCGCCGGACCTCATAGTCAGGGCACCTCCGACAGAGGTGGAGACAGCGGACTTAACTAACGATTTTCCCGGAGAAATGGAGAGAGGGTCATACCACAGCACAGCTCAGAAAAAATCTTCACACTGGAGAGCAGACTGATGAATTTCTACTTCAACACCTCCCAGAGCATGACCGGGATCAACTGACCCTCTGGCCACTACTTCCCGCCACATTGCCTGGGGCCCCTTTCTTCTCCCACCCCCTCAGTCCCTGGTCTGTTCTCCAGAAAATAGGTGGCCACTTGAAGGGAAATGTTTGTACCTGTAAGTGAGGTGAGGATTAGAGATCATCAAGCAAATGGCAAAGAACTCCAAGTGGCTGGACTAGCGTGCAGCTGCTCTGGCCTTGGAGGTCTGGAATTTGTCCCCTGCCTCTGTGGGTGCTTGGAGATGATGTCTACAGCATGAAAGCTTCACATACCTGGAACAGAGCAACAGCTGGAGCAGAGGGAGGACAGAGCTGTAGGACTGAGTGTGTGGGAGATACTCCCTTCCCCTTCTGGGAACCTCCAGACAGACACATAGGGAATGGGGAATGACTGAGATGAGACCTGGCCAGGGTGGGTGGGTGGTATTGACCCAGCCAGAATAAGGACGAATTAGTAAAGTGACTTTGCCTAGGACTGGCAAGCTGATGGGCCATGGAGAGATTCAAGTTAATCTACCAAGGGATAGAATGGGGCGTGGATTCTTGTGTCCTCACATCCTCTTTCAACATCTAACATGATCTATTGTCTTTCCAACATGTAAGCCAAAAATAAACAAATCTACATTAAGCTGTGAGTCAGTGCTTCTCAAACTTTACCGTGCAGGTACATCATCTAGGGACCTTGTTATAATTCAGATTCTGATTCAGAAGGCCTGAGGTGTGGCTGGGAATCTTCACCTACCCAGGTCAGGCGAGGCTGCTTGTCTGTGGGCCAAACTCTGAGAAGCAAAGGTGTTTGCAAACTGATGTTCTCCTTGCCTTCCCCCCAGCAAACAATAACATTTGCAAACAATGACAGAAAATTAGTCACTCCGGGAAAGAGACAATTCCTGGCCCAAAAGACTGAATGTTTATGGAGAGTTGTCAGCTCTAGGGTACAGGGTGGGATGGGAGTGGCAGGGGCGGTTGGGGGTGGAATAGCTGTCCTGAGACTCATCAGTGGCCATCCTTAACAAGAAGCTCTATTTTATCCTCTCTGGATTGGCCCAGACCAAAACGAATGAGTAAATTCTCTACTCCAAATCTTTTCTAAGGGGCTGAGCTTCATGTTGTCTCTTTATTGCAGTTTCCTGGGCAGTCAAGGACTCTCTTATAAAACATCACACTCTGACCTTCGCAGGGATTTGTAGATTCCACACTGACCTTTTCATTATAGGATGAAAGGCTTGGACAGTTTTCAGAGAACAAGGTAGAGGGGTATTTCGGGGGACTCCTTGGGCCCTAAACCAGCTTGGAAAAGCAGCCAACTCCACCAGACTTAACAGCACTGCATTCTCCCTCCTTTAACTAGGTCTCCTTCCAAGTGCCCAGTAACACAGCAATGCATCACAGCAAACCTTTGTCCCAGGGTTATTGTGGCATTAGCTGTGGCAGCTGTGCCCAGCCGCCAAGTACCATGTATGTTTGATCCCTGCCAGCACATCCATCCACCCGTTCAGTGCTTCTTTTATACAGCCCTTTGCAGAGCAACTCCCAAGAGCTATAATTAGAATTTTTAAAGTACATAAACAAAACTCAAGCTGCATAAGCCTACCAGCCCAGCCTCAGGAAAGCTAAACATCCCTAAGAATAACCTCTTTTTTAAAAAATAGAGCTTGTGGGAAAAAACACAGACTGTTTTAGGATTGAAACAAAAACAGCCAAACAAAAAAGGAGCAAGCTAACTGCAAAAAAAGCTGTTTGTGTCCTGAGGATTATATTTAAATGAAGGACTTTGTGTGGGGAGAGCAGCTTTGAAGAGCTAGGAAACTCTGCAGGTTGTGTCTGCGGAGAAATCTCTTAGCAGGTAATGATTCCACATAAGCCCAACAGATAATCACTAAGAATTCACGGGACACTCAGTAGTTATTAGACTGGGGAAACCAAGAATGAGAGAGGTGCAGAGCTGGCCCCTGCTTTTGAGGAAGGGGAAAATGCACATAAAAATATGGAAAGCCAGTTATGGCAAACATGGCAAACATACACCCCAGGAACCAGTTCTGCAGAGCTAGGTTCTAGCAATGGAATGCCACCTAAATTCACTCATCTTCTGGGAAAGAAGAAAATTCATTTGGCTTTAAGTTGGGAGTCAATTTTAAAAATCAGGGAATATTTGAAATGCCAATTAGGAAGAAAGTTTTCTTTCTGTATTTTTGTCAGTCATCAAATAAGTTATTCTGAGTTATCCATGAAACTACTACCATTTGTAAAACTAATGCTATCTATCCATAATAAACTATACCCAATTCCAAATCACTATTTTTGAAAAAGTGTTTTAGATGCATTAAAAGCAACTGTGATTACCTGAATTGTTCAGGATGATTATTTAGCTGCTAAGCAAGATCCACTAAAGGTAGACTGATACAGTGCATGTCAGGCATTTGATAACCCTCTGCACCATTCCCTCACCTACCTCAAGGCCTCTGGATGAGGATTTGGCATTATTATTTGCAATATGGAAATAGCAGTAAGGAGTGAAACCCTGATTCAAACTCAGGGTCTGTCTGGCTCCAAAGCCCTCACTCACACCCATTTTCTTCTACCAACCCCATTGCACCCAATATGGGTGGGGTTCCCTGGGGGGTGGGGAAGGGACCCTGCTGGCCTGTACTGGGGCTCACTGCCCCCTTGTGTGAGACTGGCACCTCCAAACTGCAAACAGACAACTCTGAAGGTGAAAAGCTTACCCTGGATGAACACAGATTGACACATACATTTCTCAGGCTTTTACAAAACAAAGAGAGTACTGTAAAGAACAAATTAAATAGGTGTCTGTATGAGGTTTAAAACAAAAGAAGAAAAAAAATCAACTCTCAGCAACTCATGGAATATACCACGGATTTCCCAATAATAACCACCTCTTTTTTCTCCTTCTCACTACTACCTCTTTTCACCCTGAACTTTAAAAATGATAATACAATCAACACTAGGAGTTAGACTCATTAAAGATTTATTTTTAGGAGTGATTTAAAAGAACTATACAACCAACCTGTGGCTATTAAGGATCCTAGAGCGGTCTCACGTAACCCCCAGAGCTGGCATTCCAAGTCCTGGCTGCCTTCCAGATTGGATCACTATATTTAGCCCAACTAAAAGTTCTCTCCTGCAGTTGAGCCTGAAGCCAAGTTTCTACTTCCTGAGTCTGCCTGTAAGGTGACCCACTTCTTTGGGGGCCCTACTTGCTGAACCTGGCTCTGCCATTGCTCTGTTAGGGATTTTCAGAGAAAAAGTCATTCCATCCTTGGGACTCAGCCTGACCATCTGCAGAATGGAGTGATTCACGGATGCTTGCCATGGAAATAGTTAATTACTGGAAATAACTCCAGAAGTCTGGAGTAGTACATGTCATCAGTGTCTTCCAGCTCCAGAGAATGGGGAGCAATACGTACAGATGGTGTTTTTCCACTGAGTACAGAACCTGGTGGAGCTGTAAGATTTAGACAAGGTTCAGCACAAGAGGCCAGGGGTAGGAATGAGCCGGAAGGAGGCCTAGGGCAGAGAGAACTTAATTTGAGATGGGTGTCCAATGCTCTGAGAAAGGTTCTGTACGTTACATTCCTAATGCCACCCTGGCCCTGCATCATGAGAATTTGCCTCACAGAAAGCTACCATTACCTAAAATCGTTCTCATTAGTGGCAAGAGGCATTTTTACAAAGAATGCTCTTGTTTGTTTCCCCATGCTTGGGAAGTTTACATCTTGAGAATATTTGGTTTTAGGACCAAACACAGTAAAACTCAGTTTGATAAAAACATCTTCTTTGTTATGTATTTGTTCATTTCTTTGGTAAGAGAAATGGCTTCAAAAAAACCTGTGTCAGCTTTGTGGAAACCACCTAAAAATCAGAGGCATAGTGAATTTCCTAGCATATTTTTTTCTTTTAGATGATGTTTTTGTCTTCCTCAAACTGTAAGATAATGATATACTACAGGAATCAAGAACACTTTTATGGATAAAGATTGTCTCCTATGTGTCAAATTTGTGCAAGTTTTCTTTTGTAAGTAGAGGCAAACCTCAGACACACACACACATATATGTACAACTCACTCACAATCGCTCAGGAATCCTAGGCTATGAATACTCTTTGCAGGTACCAAGAATCAAAATGTTAATTGAATCAACACACTTCTAAAGTGTAGCTATGAATGAACTTATCAAAATTCCCACAGCTGGGGCACCAAATGTTGCTTTATATTTTTGTTTTTGTCATTCAAGAATGTATTTTTCAAAATCATGTTTTACAAAAGAGCAAATGTCATTACCTCAGTTGCTCAAGATGATGATCTAGATGCTAGGCAAGATCTTATAAGGTATTAATCAATTCCAGTGATCCAAGCCTTTCGAAAGTTTTCAATGGACAAAAACTTTAATTCCTCTGGAAATACAAGAGGGCATTAGCTTTACTTTCAGAGGAATTTGAAGCTCTTCAGCCCATTTTCCATCTGGGCTGAAGGGGGTCTCAGCTCCAGGCAAGTTCACTCTGGATTCAGTGAGATGAAATAACAACAATGGAACGTTAGGGGCAAAAGGGTTTATACCAAGCTTTATTCTCACAGTGGAGGTCAAGTACAAGAATCCCATCTGCCTCTGCCCCAGCCTCTGCTCCAGCCTCTGCCTCAGGCACTGCCTCCACTCCAACCTCTGCTTTCCTCTGCTCTTAGCATAGTGTAAGTCCGGGGAAAGGAAATCCCAGGGCAAAATACCTCTAAAAACCAAAATCAGTCAAAGGGAGAAATAGTTTAAAACCCGTTTATTGCTTACAAAACTGCCTTCTGGCCCATCTCTCCTGCTCAAGCAGCCACAACACCGGCCCTCCCCCTCACCTCTCAGATACAGATAAGCCCTCTGTAGCCCAGGTAATTACCCATTGATATGGAGATGTACTTCTCTCCACCCCTGAGGAAAGATGCAAATGCACTAAAGCCATACTTCTTTCCACCTCTGAACGCCTGTTGATATGCAGATGCACCAAAGCCAGGTGAAAAATTCTGGAAATGTTTCAATTTTACCCACACATAGGCAGAGGTCTTTTTATGCAAGCAGGAGCCTGTGCAGTAGGCTAAGTATTACATCATTGCACTTACACAGTGGATTTGTAGATTAGGATCAGGTGAGGAGCCTGGCCATGGAACTTCCATTTCCCTACACCATCAAACAGTTTTGCTTCCAGTTACTCTTAAATAAGCTTTTTGGTCAAAGGGCTGGCTGCCTATTCTGTTCCTGAGGCAAGGCATGCAGGCTGCCCAGTGCAGAACTGTACTCTTGGGGTACCACCTCTTTGGAGCTCCCCAAGATGACAAGTGAAGTCACCCCTCCCCAGAATCTTTGGGAGAAAGAATGTTCCAGGATTGGATTCAAGGAAGGCATAACTGATTATAAATGGTCAAAGGCAATTGCTTGTGTAAATAAGGGTCTTAGCAGATGAAATTTACAAAAAAGAACCTCATCCTTTTCCATCAGCTCAATGGCCTGGTCTTCCCCAAAAAGACAAATGGTGGGCTTCAGAGCTCTGTTACAAGATTTCCTGTAACGTTTGTCTTGACATTCTGCTGAAGTTTCCTAGAAGAGATTTGATCTCTGAGAACATTTTCCATTTTATTGTCTTCAATTTGGACGGTTTACCAGAACTGAAACTGATGTTTCCCCAGGAGTTAATTTCAACAAAAAAAGTGATCATGAACAAATAAAAGATCACCCTGAATTGTTCACAAATGTCTGTCTGAAACAGCAGCTGTCACCTCCGTCAATGAGAGAACAACAAATAAGCATTTCTAATTACCAATGTACAGTTCTACTTTGATGGCCACCAGGCAGCTTAAGATCAAATGTGTCCCCAGCATCTTCCTTCATGAACTGGTTCTTGCTGTTTCTTCTTCATGTAGAAGGTTCTCTATCCTCCCAGTTACTGGATTTAAAGTCAGATCCTTTGCTACCTTAGTGCACTCATAGTTAATTGTGGTCTGGAATGATCTAGAAGATCTGTACAATAGAAACAGGTTGAGGTCTTATCCCATGAGATGGGATGTTCATGAAGAGTGTGGTGGAAGATGGATGTTAACATCAACTCATGCTAGATTGGGAGCCATCCTCTATTCCTTCTTGTACCTTGACCACATGCTGAATATGCCTCTTTTTTGGCCATTCTTACTCTCTCTGGACCACTGAGCCCAATATTTCACTTTAGGTCTATGGTGGTTGTTGGTCTTAACTGGCCTTTTTTATCTCCAGTTCATCATTCACAGTCCTGGTAGAATGTGTAGTAGGGGAAGGAAAAAACTTTTCTTCCTATTCATCTTAGTTTTATTGGCAGGGGCCCTGTTAATTAGACTAATGAAAGACAGACCAACAAAAGAAAAACAAGTTTATTAACAAATACACGTGGATACACATGTGAGTACCCAGAGATGAGTAACTCAAAGGAGTGGTGAGAACTTGGGCTTATATAGTCTCTCCTGCTTAAAACTTCACTTAACTCTTTATTGTATGTATATTTTAAAAATTGTATCTCCTTAGCCGGGCATTCAACTTCCCCATCATCTAGCTTCAACCTTTTTTTTAAAACATATTTTTCATTATATTCCCTTCTCACCATACTGGGATCCTGATCACTTTCCAGGTACATCATGCATTTTCATATTCTTGTGCCTCTGTTTACACTCTCCCATTAATGCAGAATGTTTTCTTCAATCAGAAATATTGTCTGTTCTGTAAAACACAAGTCAAAAGATGTCCCTGAAGAGTCATCCCAGGAAATTTCCTTCAAAATTAATCACTTCACCCCCCGCCCATCTTGGCATATTTTGTACTATTTTCATTGACCTCAGACTTCCCCTACCCTACTAAGCTGTCAGAGAAAATATCACACTGTTGGAGGACACACATTGCCCATTCATCTCTGTGTTTCTTTTCTTCTCTCAAACATTTGGCAGACAGCCTCATACAGAGTAAATGCTCAATAAACATGTTGTGGCAAAGAGAAAAATTAATAGCACAAAAATAAGAAAGAATAACAAGTTTCTCCTTTTCCTAAATTACTTACCATTAAATGGGAGCTCAGAGAGACCCAGCAATGTTCCAGAAGTCATTGGACCTGAAACAAATAGCCTGGAGTCCCTTTCTCCAAATTCTAAGCTCAACAGTGTTATTCTATTACAACTTCATGATCGTTTTGGGACAAAATGCCAGGCTCAAATGTAGCCATTGACTGTGACAATTAATTAAGTACAGGTGTCCTCAAAGGCCATCTATACAGAAGGTGATCTTGGGCCTGCTGCTAGCTCACTAATCCCTGGGGCTGTGGAGGAGTGCAGTGTCATTTTAAATTAGTTTGGCTAGCAGCCGCTTTGTTTAGACACCTGCTCCTCTTCAGTAACCAAAGGTAACTGATATCTGTGTGCTTGTACGTGCCCAGACAGGCTTCCAGTCCCCAACAGTCAACTAAAATTATCCTTCTTGAGGGACCTATTTGAATCTGACATTTGCTCATTTCTTTTCTTCAAAATGAATTGGAGATTCCAAGGAACTGCTAATCACTATTCAGCGGTTAGATTTCCATATATTCTCTCACCTGACATATACAGGCTTCAGACTTGGGGTGCTTTCTGAAGTCAGTGAGGGTCAGGCAATCATACATTTTTGGGGAAAGGAGGAAAAGGCTGTAGGCTGAAGATTTTTACCCTCCATTTAGCATTCCTCAGGAAAGATGTCCAGGCTTTTTTGCCTACATCATTTTCCTTGACTACAGAGCTCTCCTTCCTACCCTGTCAACCCTAAACTTATTCACCCCCAAACATCAGTCTAAGATTCTGTCTCTTTCCCCAAGGCCTTCCCTGATTTACACAGACTACATCTCTCTCCTTTCTTTGAACTGCACCTGAACTTCTGATCAGTACCACCTAATTTGCATTTTTTGGCTTCTCACTGTTTCAAAGATGTTAATTTGATCTTTTCTGCCAGAAGGCAAGCAATTTTAGGGTTGAGCTGATGCATCTCTTTTGCCTCCTGCCATGACCTTACTTGGAAAAAACCTCTTGGAAGCCACTGAAATCAAGTTGTAGAATATAATGTAATAGAAGCTTCAATTTATTGATAACCCTGATGCCTAGAAATCCTTTAGAAACTAAAAAGCAGACTGAACTGTTGCTTAAAAACATATTTCCTTAAAGATCAGAAATATCCAACAAGGAATCTTAACACCAGTGACAATTTAAATAATTTGTGGTCAATTCCTTGCCCAGCAGAAGAACATTCGTAGAATCTCCACAGAAGGGACTTTAGGGAAGGCATGGTTGTTTTTTTTTAAATTTTGGTATCATTAATCTACAATTACATGAAGAACATTATGTTTACTAGGCTCCCCCCTTCATCAAGTCCCCCCAACAAACCCCATTACAGTCACTGTCCATCAGAGTAGTAAGATGCTGCAGAATCCCTACTCATCTTTTCTGTGTTGTACAGCCCTCCCTGTGCCCCCCCACCTCCCCACTACACATGGGAAGGCATGGTTTTTAATCTTGTTAGTCACATGGTGGAGAGGAAAGTAGCAATCCTGTTCCAGAAGGACAGGATCAGCTCAGGGGCTTATGGAGACATACTGAAACAGCCAGAGGGTGAAAGCTGCAATTTGCCCCACTGGTTGCTTAAAACCACTCTGATGCTTTTCCAGGCCATAATTTTTAAAACACAGGGTTTCTAATTCTCTTTAGTCAAGTTTAGAATATGGGTCCACCTTTGAAAATTAAGAAATTTATTACTATTTATCTTTAGCATCTTATTAAAGCTATAATGGTTTAGTATTGCCTAGAATTTCTCTTTCATGTAGAAAGCATGAATCTACAGCTTTACTATGAAAGCAGGCATTACACATTTGCTACAGCAAGGCACTGAGAACTCCGAGCACCAATTCCCTGCAGATAAAACCAAGGGATTGCAAGCGGGAGGGAGGTGTATCCATCTGCGCCGACTGCCGGACGAAAGTACCACACACTGAGTAGCCTCTTTGGCTTGTAGGTGCTGTCTTCTCCCTAGGTAATAAAGGTAATACTAAAGGTTAGAAATGCAATATTTCTTTAAAAGTGATATAGGGAATAAGGAAAAGAAATTCCACGATATTGGGGAAAGGGGAGGAAAGCAAAGATAAAGTGAATAAGATGCAACAAGAGAGCATTTGGAACAAGGTCCTGAACTGGAAGCTCGAGAATGAAGAGCTGATTTAATTGCCATCATCGCAAGATTAGCAACTAATTTAAAAGTACACACAGACCCCAACAAGGGTGCGACTTAATGATTTTCCAGCTTTACAATGGTACAAAAGCAATACAGCGCTCAGCAGAAATCACACTTCCAACCTAGAAATTGGATGTTCCTGGCCGGCGCTCCAGTGCTATTCTCTCTGGAGCTGTAGGGTGGAGGCAGGGCCGCCAGGCCAGCAGAAGGGAGAGGGCCGATGCACTTACCTTGTCTGTATCCCTACAGCCATTCTCTTTTTTACTTTCAGTACAGTAGTCATAACTTACATGAGATGTTCAACACTTCAGTATAGAATAGGCCTGGGTTAGATGATTTTGCCCAGTGTAGGCTAATGAAGTGTTCCGAGCACGTTGCAGCAGGCCAGACTAAGCCATGGTGTCTGGTAGGTTAGGTGTACTAAATGCATTTTCAACTGACAGTATCTTCAATTAACATTGGGTTTATTGGGAGGTAACCCCAGCACAGATCAAGGGAGACCTTACAACTTTCTGTCTTGACTTGAAAAATCTGAGGATGTGGAAGACGGGATGGTGTTCCCACATGGAAATGTTACCCTGGCCTCCACTGCCCTGAACCCTCAGGCAGCCCATCTCAGTCACTTAAATGCTGGGCTCCTTCATCTTTACACTGTGCCTGGACACAGCCTCTCAGTCAGTTCTGTCTGTGTGCCTCATGGGACACTGAGGTCTAGAAGCAGTTGCCACTTCCGTTTAGCTCACACCATCGCACCCCTGACACATGCTTGTCTTGCTCCCCTTGTTACCTGTTTGGGTCCTGTAGACATTTGAATTTATCCCAATTTAGGGAAATTTATGAAGAGAAAGATTGAAGAACATAATCTTGGACATAGTAACAGATTCTAGAACAGAAGTTGGAGGCAAAACCCCAGTGTAATAAAGTGAAAAGGAAATATTCTTTAAAGTTAGATAAACCAGGTTTGCTATATGAACTTAGGGAATTTACTTAACCTTCTTAAACCTCAGTTTCCTCATCTATAAAGAGAGATAAACAATACCCCCTCATATGATCTTTCTAAGGATTAAATAAGATGTGCATGAAAACAGAGTGGTGGACCAAAGCAAACTATCAGTAAATATTAGGTATAATTATTCTCTAAGGTCTCAATTGTAAAATAAGGATAGTACCACATGTCTCACATGCGGTATTGTGAAGATTCTATAAGACATGATACAAATGTTAATGTCACTTTTATTTTTCCTGGCATAGGGGCCAATCAATACACATTAGTTTCTTCTTTTCTAAAATAAGTGTAAAGGAAAATCTGATTTTAGGGTATATTTGTCCTGATTATGACAGAACAGGATTAAACTATGTTACAGAAAGCATTCAAATAAACTATGTTGCAGAAATAATAGGAAAGTGACTAGAAACCATATACTTTGAATCAACTTGCATAAATATAGGACTGAAGAACACAGCAGTAAACAGTTAGGAATATTCTTCCAAAAAAGAGCAATCATCAGTAGAATTCATGACATTTATATACTTAGAAGAATAGACACTATGAAAGATGCTGTATTTTCTTTTCTGATCCTTATATGCTAATAGAAGAAATTAGGTTCTCAAAAAATGGTCATTTGGGCAAAAGGAATGAAAAATGAAAAAAATTATTGTAAGTTAAGAAAAATGGTGGGATAAGAAGATATAAAAATAAGAGTGGCAATATAACAAAATACTTGAGGAGGATTCAAGCATTTGAATTTCAGCTCCATCTTTTATTAGCTGTGTGGCCTCAGGCAAGTTAGTTAACTTCTCAGGGGCCAAATTCTTTCAAGTGAAAGAATTGATGGTAACTCTTTGAAGGAGAAGACTTTAAAAACAAGTATTTCTGCCACCCCTAATCACAGAAGTAAAAAAAAAAAAAATTAGTAAAAATTTAAAGATCAGTCAAAGAAACTGTGGAGACACTAAGAACTGTTAAAAGAAGCACATGGCCAAGAAGGAGCAGTCACCTCCAGAAAACTTCAGCAAGTTATTTGCCTGGTGGACCAAAGCAAACTTTGATAAATTTTAAGGTAAATTGCCGTTGTGGTGATGGTGATGTTCAAAGAGGGACATTGAAAGGAAAATGTTAGAAAAGAGAGTTGGTTTTTAAAAACTTGTATGAGTAATCCATGTTAATTACATAGAAATTTAAAAATGCAAGTAAGGCAAAATAAACAATAACGACAACAAAGTCACACATAATTCCAAATGGTAGGCAGAATAACACACCCCACAGATGTCTGCATCCGCATCCTGTAACCTGTGAATATGTTAGGTTACCTGGCAAAGGGGACTTATAGTTGCAAATGAAATTAAATTTGCTAATCAACTGGAAAATTCTTATCTCTTATTCTTGTAGGCCTGATGTAATCACACAGGTCCTTAAGAGTAGAAGAGGAAATCAAAAGACAGAACCAGAGAGCTGGCAGGAGAGAAGGACTCTTCTCGACAGTGCTGCCTTTAAAGACGGGAGAAGAGCCAAGTGACTCACGTGGCCATATACAGGCCACCAGGGATAGAGCTCTTATTTCTAAGGCAACAGATGACCACAAAGAAAGCAAGTTTTTCCAGTTCTGAAAAAAAGTGGGGGGTAGGGGATGTTGACCTAGGAGTCTGGCTAACAGAGAAAGGGACCTCTGTGAAAGGATGCTAGGAGATGGCTGAAGGATAAGGGTACAGTTACAAAAGAGAAAATCAGAGGAATGTATCATAAAAGATTCTTTAGGATCACACCTAAAATGACACTTCCCTGAACAAGCCTTTCTTGACCACTCTGAGTAGGTGTGTATTTATTCTCCTCAGTGACCACAGTTTATTTCCTTCCTGGCTGTAACTCTGGGGAAAAATATCAGGGCAAAATACCTTTCAAACCGAAATCAGTCAAAGGGAGAAATAAAGTGGGAGAAATCCATTTATTGCTTATAAGCAGTCCATCCACTTCTGCTTTCCCGTCTTCTTGAGACCTGTCTACCTCAAAAGGGAACCCCACCCAACCTCTCTGGTCCAGATATGCCCTCTCTCACCCTTGTAATTACCTATTGATATGGATATGGACTACTTTTCTCCACCCCTTTGAAACACCTTTTGATATGGACATGCACTAAAGCCAGGCGAAATATTCTAGAAATATTGCAATTTTACCCACAGCCCACCCACCCTTCCAGAAATAATGCTTCATGATCTACTCACTCCCCATCTTCTGCAATGGCCCCTGTGTGAGAAAACTGGAGCAGTGTAACCAGACTAATAAGATACAATAGCAACAGCAATAAAATCACAATAATCCTCAAGCCAGAGAATTCAGCTAGGTTCAAAGTCCTATGCAGATAAGTCTATACTTCAGAAGCAGGCTTTCCTCCTAGCCAATGCATCTTATCACCCATTCCACAGGCAAACAGTAGCTGAACAGGTAGGGAGTTCAGAGCAATCATCACGCGGTAGCTGCAGCCAGGGGGCGCATTCAGGCTTCAGAGACTGTAGAAGAAAATAACCTTAAGGGTGGTAAGACACGTTTTCACAACACGAGCATAGGCAAATCTTGTCATCAGGTAGGATGCATGCAAGAGAGTGGTCCTGTGATAGGACAGTGGCAGGAATGTGATCTTGTCCTGGTCTAGTATACCAGATTTTTAACTCTTCCTTGTGGGAGTTACAGATGGGTCAATATATAGGGCTATGGGAGGTACATGCACTGGCCATAAACATAAAATAAAACTTCCCCGTAAGATGCTCTGACCTCCTGGACGTTTTGGGTACACTACTCTGATCTTGGGGGCCACTGCTGGTACTCCCAGAATACACATGAGGTCAGCTTCCAGGCATTTTCCCCAAGGTGTCAGAAGGGCCAGCCATCATGGGTCCATGTGTTGAAATGTCCAGGGCCACATCCACTCAACAGTCTCCAGGGTTTAATGCAGTTGGGGCTGGCAGCCAGATTTTGCTCTGCTGGCCATGTCCTGGCTTCAATAACTCCTCTTTGGTTTGCACATATAGTTGAATAAGAGAGGCAACAATGTGTGTTAGCATATCCACAGGGCTCAAGGCTCCTTTTCGTGGCTTCTCATTCAAACGCCATAGCACTATCCATAAGCAAACTGACCAGCCCCATAGACTATTGGTGTTCAACTTCAGGCCAGATTTCAACAAACCATTGTATCTCTCTATCATTCCTGCCCCAGTAGGGTTATATGTACATGAAACTTCCACTTTATTCCTAATTGCTGCACCCATTCTTGTAATGCATGTCCAGTAAAGTGGGTGCCTTGATCACTCTCAATCACCTGCAGCCGGCCATAGGCTGCAAAGAGACGCTGTAGGCCCCTCTTGGTGGTTTGCTGATCTGCATGATGTGCAGGAAAAGCAACCAACAGTCCAGTAGCCATGTCCACACAAGTCATGGCATACCGATATCCTTCTGATAAGGGCAGAGGCCCAACATAGTTTATCTGCCACCTGACAAGGGGTATCGGCCCCTTTACTATTGTCCCATATTGCTACAGGACTCGGTCTAAGTCCCTCTTAGAGCCCACAAAGCACTCCTTCCAGGCTCTGCTGACTTCTTCAAAGGTCAATGGCAGGTCCCACCAACTGCCTACAGCCCACATTGTCTTTTGCCCTGCATGCAACAAATACTGGTGTAACCACTGGGCTACATCAGCAGCAGGCTTTCCTCCTAGCCCATGCACCTGAGCCAATGTGCTTCATCATTCCCTGGGGATGCCAAAGGCAAATGGCCAGTCACATGATATACAGTAACTGTCTTAGTCTGACCAGAGGCCCATAGGTCTTGCCACAACTCTTGCCCCCAAAGGAGCCGGTGACCAACCAGTTGGCATGGTACCATGTCGGTAGCCACAGGGTCAAGCCCCAATAGATGGCCCAGCTGTCAGTGCAGATGACTATAAGGGAGGGCTCCTGGGTGATCATGAGCCATACTGTCCACAACTCAGCCCGTTGGCTTCTTTTCCTCTCTCCATACTCCATCCGCATTGTCTCAGTCTTAGGATGGAAAACCACAGCCCTCCACTTTGGAGGCTGCCCAGGACTGGAGCTGTCTGTATACCAAGCATCTTCAGGTATAAGGGCTTTTCCCCCCTGATAAGGACTCTTGGCTACCAATCGCTCAGAAGCAAGTTCTTCCTGCTTTCCACTGGTATACGTCACTGGCCTCTATAAGCACTGGAGTTCTCCACTTAAGGGGCTAGTAGAGAGGGCACTACGCTGCTGTAAATATGCACCCTATGGCCATTGTAGGCATCAATTCCACACCACTCCGTGGCCCTGGGTCCAGTCTCACACCCACCCTGCAATGGGATAGGTGGTTGTTACCTTGGTCAGAGCTGTTCTGACGATGGGCTCCACAGCCAGCAAGGCAAGGTACACAGCAGCCAGTTGCTTCTCTATCAAGGTGTACCGGACCTCTGCTCCTTCCCGTAGTTGTGACCAGAATCCAATAGGTTGGCGTGTCCATTCAAGCTGCTGCCAAAGGCCCCATCCATAACCATCTTCGGTTATGTGAACATCTAGCTCAGAGGGCCTTGATGAGTCCGTTACACTCAAAGCCTCTAAGGCCTTGACTGCTCACTTAGGAGCAGTAAAAGTAGCTGCACATTTCATCCCAGTCCCACCTGATGCCGTCTCATACCAACCAGAATAAGGGCTTCACAGTTTGTGCCAAGTGTGGGATAAACATTCTTCAATAGCCCAAAAGACCCAAAAACTCTTGTAATATTGCCGCAGTGGTAGGGATAGGAAAAGTCTATGACTGCTTCTGGGATAACTTTAGTTTTACCCAACCAGACAACCCCCAAGAACTTTACTGATAAACCAGGTCTCTGAACCTTGGTGCTGCTCACAGCCCATCCTTTCTCCTGTAGATGCTGCAGCAGTCTAGGAACTGCCCCTTCTAAATCTGCAAGAGAATCAAGCATGAGCATGATATCATCAATGTAGTGATACAGCTGCACCATTTGTGGTTTCTTCCATGTGGCCAAGTCCTGGGCTACAAGTCCATGACAGATGGTGGGACTGTGGAGGTATCCCTGTAGAAGGACAGTGAATGTTCACTGTTGGCCTTCCATGTGAAGGCAAACTGGTTCTTACCTTCCTGTGCTATATCAGTAGAGAAGAAAGCATTAGCAAGGTCCACAACATAAAGATAAATCCCTAGTTCATGACTGAGGGTGTCCATAAGGGCTGCTATAGAAGGGACAGGAGCATGTAAAGGGGTGTGATTTCATTCAATTGTCTGTAGTCCATGGTCATACACCAGGAGCTGTCTGGCTTTTTCAATGGCCACACTGGGAAATTAAAAGGACTATGAGCAAGCTTTATGATGCCCACCTTCTCCAATTTCCTTGTGCACCTCCAGGAAATTTATACTGTTTAGTATTTGTCACCTGCCAAGGTACAGGAAGAGCTACAGGTGGGTGCTTAGCATGTCCCCTCAGAATGGCCTTTACCACATGTATCCTCAGTCTGAACTCACCTGCAGTGGTCTGCAACCACAGGCCCTGCAGGATACCTACCCCAAAAATACATTCAGGAATGGGAGAAATGTACACGGTATACTCCTTTGTGGGTAAATGCCTTATCTCCAGTGGGATTTGGGCTTTCTTCACTATAATTGCTTTACCCCCATAGCCATCTATCACAGCAGGGTCCCTGGAAAACACTCAGGGTTGCCGTAAGTCAGAGAACATTCAGCTCCTGTTTTTTGCCCAAGCGTCACTCCCTTGAAGACAGATTTTGGGTTCCAAGGTCTTGCCACCTACTGGCAGCTGTAACTCCAGGGATAAAAATCTGTCTCCCAGCCCAGAGCAAATTACCTCTGAAACCAAAATCAGTCAAACGGAGAAATAAAGTTGGAAAAACCCATTTATTGCTGACAAGCAGTTGTCCACTTCTGCTTGCCTGAGTCTCTCAGGACTCAGCTGCAAAAAGGACCCACCCAACCTCTCAGGTCCAGATATGCCCTCCCTTCCCCAGTAATCACCTATTGATACGGAGATGACCTACTTCTCTCCACCCCTTGAAAACATCTATTGATATGGAGATGCACTAAGGCCAGGTGAGAGATTCTGAAAATATTGCAATTTTAGCCACAATGGATCACTAATGTGAGCGTCTGCTTGGTGAGATGAAATGCCCTTGACAGCCTTTAGACCTGGGATTCTTTTTCTCATAGAAATACTCTCAATAAAGCAACAAAATGTTTAGAGGAGCTGTCCTGTGGAAGCAAGATAGAGTAAAATAAAGTACTAGTTGTCAACATACTGTTTGCATTTTTTTCCCCTGAATCTGGCTTCTAGTAATATTTTCCTTTTTTTTTTTCTGCACCAACCTTTATGCTTTAGTGTTCAGTTCTTTCTCAGATTTATTCCATAACTATATTTATGAGGCCCTTAAAACAGTTCCTGGCACATAGTAGCCAACTACATAAATATTTGTTGAACAAATGCATAATCCTAAAACGCCCACCCTCCAGATTTGAATGCAACCTTACATATGATTTTCTTGATTATATTTCAACAACATGGCTAATGATATGAAGTGGAAATAATGATTTTCAACACTAGTGGAAATGGGCCTCTTAAGTGGGTTGGCAAGCTTATAAAAAATGCTAAATGCCTCATTTTCTGATGAAGATCTTCTTTATGCTATGCTCCTCTTTCACACTTCAGGTGATCTATAAAGAGACTTAACTAAACATTATGAGAATTTTATAGGCCAAACTGCTGTGATGGTTGCTGTCAGCCAATCCAGAAGTGCCCAGTTCCCTGAGGTGTGACAGCTAACACCTTAGCTCTTCTTTACCTATAAAAATAATCCTTTTCATTTGTGACCGATTCTTAAAAGAACCATGACAAGTGTTTATTATGCATGTTTCTATATTCACTTTATTGCTCTGGAAATACAAGATATGAACTGAAGAAAAAGGAGTCTACTTTTCAATATTACTTTGTCAGATGAATCAAGACCAAATTCATGTCCCTTCAACTCCAGATCTCTGCCTGACTATATTGAAATCCTGCTGGTGACCCGTTGGATATTGTTCTCTTCCCAGTTTACGGTGCCTGAAGTGCATTTAGAAACCGCAGTGTGTGCCTCTTGCCTTGTGCTTCCCTTGTCTGCCCAAATGTGAGAGAGCGGGATCAGAGGGAGAGAAGAGCAGAGAGCAGGACTACTGCCTGTACCTGCTGAACTGGCAGCTCCATGGGCTTCCTTCCCTGCCCCTCACTCCTCATGTCCATCTCCCCAGCTCTGCAGGTTCTGCATTCCTCTTGCCTAGGTTGTCCTAGTTCTTACATGGTGCTACTGATGGGAGCAAAGCACAACAGAAGCAAAAGAGAGAAGGGGTGGAAGCTGCAGTCTGGTTCTTGTAACTGAACCCAGTGGGGTTGCCTCTTGGTGACTATATGCCATTAAGACTCAACCAACTGAGACTGAAAGAAAGGAAAGTTTATTACTTGCATCAGTAAGAACACTGCGGATAGTTCCCAAAGCAGTGTCTCCCCAAAGCATAGGGCCAATCTTTTATTAAACCACACACACACACACAAAAGGCAAGATAGTTCTTAATTAGGTCTACCAGGTGATTAGGTAAAAACTCATAACATTTCTGCTTGGCAAATGGATTATTCGAACAAGTTGAAAATTCAGGGTAACTCTGACTAGTGTGCAGAAGAGAGGCAGCAATTGGCCAAAGCTCTCAGTTCTTGGCAAAAGAGGGGGATCTCTGGGCAGCAGTCAGAGGAGCTCTTGCAGAGAACAGTGGCAAGTAGCAACTCATACTGTCTGCTCTTCCCAGAAAATCTTGTTCTGCAAAACATCTTAACAGAGAATGTTAACTTTTCCTATAAATTTGCTATTAACCCTTTTTCTGCCTAACTACCTGGCCACAGTTCCATCCAGGCACATAAGAGAGATGATGAGGGTGCATATGATATGAGCAGGAACAGCAGATGTTATACTTCTGTGACCCTCCAAAGTGACTCTACTTTAGGGAATTAATTTTTAAACCCACATTACTTACCGTAGGAAAGAGGATACATAGCATCTCACATTTTAATATAAAATTGGTTGCTGAAGTAAGGAAGAATAATTCGTAATAAATAATTAGTAATATAGGATAAAGAGAGTTTATTTCAGAGATAATAGAAACAACAAAATAGTAAAAACTGTTACTTTACTCAAGAGTGAAAGAAATTCAGAGCTATTAGTTTGCTGTTCTTTTGAGAATCACTGTGGGTGGGCATGTATCCAGTTCATTCTTCAGCAAATTGATCATTAATTCTCCTTTTTTGAAAAAGGACAGCAAGGGCTGTAGCCCAAGATTTGGGTTTCAGCTTGAACAGCTTTTCAGATGTTATTTAAAGTCTCTGGACCTCAGCTATCTCATTTTGGAAATAAAGGGTTTCATCTAGATCAGAGGCCAGCAAACTTTTTCTGTAAAGGACCAGATGGTAAATATTTTGGGCTCTGTGGTCTACACAGTCTGTGTGGTCTACACAGACAACTCAAGTCTCCTGCTGTAGCATTGACTGATCCCTTTTGGTTAGATGGAACTATATGAAATTGCCACTTCTGTAGATCAAATGGTAGAATATAGCAATGTTTTATGGTTCACCTCAAACTTCTCTGTCCTCACTGACTGTCTTTCTCTCACTCACACTTCACACATGGGGGTAAATTCTTTTGCTGGATGGCAGATGCCCACTTCCGCACTGGCCTGGTCAATTTCTACACATCTTAATTCTGGTGGACATTCCACCAGATCTTCTCCAAACTGCTGTCTGATAAAATGTTCCCTTGCTGTGTTCCCATAGCAACCAGTGCAAAGGCCAGCCAGAACTCTTGGGCATGGGGTTGAAATTCTGTTTGTGCTCCAGTTGTCCCTGGAAGAGCTTTCAGTGTTTAAGACATCTTTGTCTTCCCTCTGCCTGGGAACACAGCACATTAAGTCTGCTGATTGAATGGAATGGAACAAAACTAGCAGGTTCTTAGCAAATAATGATCACTGAAAAAATATTAAACTGACTTTGGATTTCATACTTGTGTTTGAGTTTCAGAAGTCTTTGGGGACTTGAGGCTGGCCAGTATTTTCATATGCTAATAAATGTGATTTGAGGCAGAAACATTAATTAAATGAACAGGTAGCTTTGAGAATTGGAGGATAGAATAAGCTAAAGGCTAGTACGTTTAGCCACACTATGTGTAGCACAGAAAATGACTTGAGTAAAAGGTTTCTGGTTGTATTGTGGGCGAAAATTATTTTTGTAGTATAAAATAGTGCAAACTTTCAATTCCAAGTTCTTTGAATGTGCAAAATTGCTTTCTCCTGAATCTTCTCTTTATATACAGGTGTATATAGATGAGGATGAGATATTTCAGACCTCCTCTCCTAAAAAACATACTGGGAAGATTTTGGCAAATAGTACTATCAGTTTAGATCAAAACCAATTCTCAATCATCATTATATAGCAGCCCAGCTGCAAAACTCAATGTGGTGTGGGAACAGACATATGTATCGGGCTGCTGGAGAAGGTAAGCAAACTTTTATTCAAGCCAGGGTAGAATTGTTGGGAGTTGAATTTGTTCTCCTCCGTTCTTGTCTCCACCACAACAAAGAGCTGAAGGGCAGAGACAAAGTAGTGAAGCAGAGTTAAGGTTTTATTTGCATACCCTCCAAGGGAGGAGCGGGTCAGAGTCAAGGTACACAAAGGCAGGTTTCCTTGAATAAAGCAGAGAGGAAGGACAAACGCAGGGAGGAAAGGAAAGTTGTTTGACCTCCTCCTCGGCATAGGACACATTCCCTGTTAACTCCTAAAGCCAGTGTCCCCTGGCGTCCAGTGTTGGGTTGAATCTGCATGGCATGGGACCTAAGCCCCAACCACCCCAGGATGTGGGGGAGCTGCAGAGCACTGGATGGAATGAGATTATGTTCTGAGAACTACCCAAAGGCAAAGAAAGAATATTTTCAGGCAGGCTACTAAGAAGCATCATTGCATAGCTGCAGTCCCATCTGGGTCACCCAGGCGACAAGAAGTTGCGAGCCCCAGATCAGAGCTCTCAGCAGCCACTCCCTACTTACCTGGAGTAGAGCAGAGAGAGTGACACACCCAAGGAGAGGCAAGTGCAGACAGCCTCAGAGAGGAGGCGCCCTTTAGGGTTTGGGGCTTGGGGTTTTGTAGGGCTTTTTGGGTAAGGGTCAGCATAAGGCATAATGCATACAGGTGATTTGTAATTCCTTTGAAGTTTTGTCTTAAGAATAGGGTTATTTAGGTAACTGTGTTGGCCTGGATCTGAGCATTCTTTGTCCACATAGGTTTATTTATACTTCAGAGGTCTGTCTCCTGCCCTGGTTATAAAGTTACTTGATTAAGGGGCTGGAGGAAGAGGAAAATACAGCATTCAAGTTAAGTTAAAGAATAAGCTGGGCCTTTTAGCAGACTAAGCAGATTTTACAATGGCATGATCTAATTGATACAGTGAATACATGGGCTGTGCTGGGATACTTTTCTTTATCTGGGGAATATCCGGACATTCTAAGTTGCCCCTGGCCTTTGGAACTTCAACTAACTCATTAACTTTGGGAGTCTTTTCTGGCTCCCTGGTTTTATCTGGTTAACTCGTTGAGTCCCTTTCAGTGGGCTTTACTGGCCTTTTTCTCCCTCCACCTGCCCACGTCTATTTTTCGGCCTAACAGAACGTTACTGAATAAAGCTCTCCTGCCTGGTGGAGTAGATAACAAACCGCCCGCGGACGTGTCTGCTCATTGGTCTCCTAGCCGTGTGGGACACCCAGAGAAGGGACCCCAGAGAGGAGGGCAGTAGTTGACTGTGGGGGCCGGGACCTGCCACACTGCGGGCTACAAACAGGTACAGCTACTGGAGGGAAACAACAAATACGAACAGGCTTAACGGGGCGAGGGGGACAAACTCCCTTCTAGATGCTGTGCTAAATGGAGGGCTCTCGCAAAGCCTCTCTGTGGCACCCTTCCCTTTTCTTGAGATGCCAGTTCCAAGTGTTGAGCCATCTTATTGACCATGTGGCAGAGCCTTGCCCCTGCATAGCACCAGGCACAGCAGTTAGTGAAGGTGTTCTGATAGCTGAAACTCTCTTGCCCAGGAAGATGGGGAGATGAACGCAAAGAAGTGGGAAGCAAGGCCCAATGCAGAAGCTCCTTGAGAACATCTAGGCTGCAACATGTCCTGTGCTCAGGAAGGGCTTTGTGCCCTGGCTATTGAAGCGATGTGTGTGGAGGATGCATATAGGATTTTACAGCTCTTACCATGATTAGGGTAAAATTAAATACAGTGAATGCTATGTTTTTCTCCTCTTCCTCCACTCTTTCCTTCTTATTTCAGAGTCGTGTGGCTCAGCAGAGGATGCAAGATCACCTTTCTGAACTCAGCTGCATGGAGTCTGAACTTACTACTGAAAGGGTATCTCGCCACGACTCTCCTTACCCAGGACGACTCAGGAGACATGGGCCCACGCAAGAGACTTTATTATCTGAAGGAGAGAGTGGCTGCCCCAGAGAGGGGTCGGCGGGGAGGGAGAGAGAGAGAGAGAGAGAGAGAGAGGGAGAGGGAGAGAGGGAGAGAGAGCAGGGGGACAGAGAGACAGAGACAAAGAGAGAGGGCAGCAGAGACACAGACAGAGCAAGAGGGGGTAGCAGCGTGGTGCCTTTTATTGTGGTGGATCTGCTCAGCCTGTTGCTTTGGGGGAGGGCCGGGATGTTTAGAGATAAGGCGGGGTAAACCCAGTCAAGCCCAAGGCAAGCCCAGGCATAATTCTCACTGGCTTATGTGCTTGGGACCATGGGGCAAATGGAGGATAAATTACTATATTCTTACAACTACCACACCTGGTTCTGTATCCATAAGGAACCCATATATATCCCCATTTTCCTTTTGCCTACACTTTTCTTGAGTGTCTGGTTTAGCTCCCATTTTCCCTCATGCCTCTCACCCATCATTCTTGTAATGATCTCATGGCTTCCTTGGCCTGGGCCCTGAGCTTTTCTCTAACTTCTTCCATGTGCGCTCTGCCTTTCCTAGTGCTGGTGCGGATGATGACAGCGGTGACGACGGCGTGTGTTGTTTAGACACTGTTTACTAAACATCTATTACATGCCACACACTGCTGTGAAGAACTTACGTACACTATTTACCTCATTTACTCATTATCTGATTTTTATTCCCTGTGCCGCTCATTGAGTTAGGTATTATCATCTCCATCTTTGAGATGAAGAAACTGATCGTGAGTGAGAGGTTCAGTCACTTCCAGTTGTCACACCATCACTCATAAAGCTGTGTTTAATCTGTATTTTTGTTTGATCTCAAAGCTCAGGCTCCTTTTACTTGGTGGTTTTGGCTGCAAGTGGTTCTTCACTGTCCTCTCTTTTAGTCCCTCTTACTTCTGAGTTGGCATCATTGACTTTTCTTTGAAAGTATGCTACTTATTTCACCAGTACTTTGGTGTGGCCATTTCCAAATTTGCCTTTCTGTTTCAACTCACATTCAGAGTGCCCCACTACCTAGGGGTCTCAGAGAATGTTTTCAAGTATTTTCCCCAGAGCTTCTTAGAAAGACAAAATATCTGATTAGTTTCTCAAGCCCTTCCCAATTCAGATCTTTGCTATAACTGAAAGCCCTCATATTTTTCCTGCTCTCTGTTATACAATCTTTATGCCAAATTTCAATCTTTTCTATGCCAATGTACTAGGGAAATATAAATAGTATACATTTGAATTTTCTTAAACTGACCTCCCTTATGTCTTCCAAAGGCATCCACTTGACACCCTTGACTGATTCACTAGGAAAGGTTTCCAACTGTTGCAGTAGGAATATCAAGATAAATAAGGAGTTACTATTCTTCTTCTAGCATCCAAAATATGATTTTGCAATGATGGTTTTGTTAAGTAAGCATTTGGAGAGAGAAAATTATAAAATTACTTTATCCTTACTTTTAGCATATCAAGAACCAGGCCTGGCATACTTGTTCATAAAGATTTATCTAAGTAAAGTCCTGATCTGACAGAAAGAAGAAGAGAGAAATGCCTTCACCTAATGGCATTTGACTGTGGGCGAAGAAGGGAGATTCAGATGGTGGTGGAGGACGAAGCACCCAGAGGGATCTTACCGGCCTGAGTGTGCTGGTGAAAGTCTAAGAGAAGTCAGACTGTGACCACTTCCAGTAAGATTCAGAGAGACGGTGGAGCTTTACCAGCAGGTGTGAGCATAAGAGATTATACCTGTTATCTAGATAGTCAAACGCACAGAAGCAGGAAGTAGAATGGTGGTTGCCATAGCTTAAGGGCAGGAGACATGGGGAGCTGCTGTTCAATATAAAGTTTGTTATGCAAGATGAGTAAGTTCCTGAGATCTGCTGTACAACATTACACAATACCATATTGTACACTTAGAAATTAGCTAAAAGGGTAGATCTCATTTTGTCAATAACACAATTTAAAGAGGTAATACCTCAGTTTACACAGAGTATTATGGGGTGCAAATGTGCCACATGCTGAGTTACAGGAGCACAAAGGTTCTTCTGGCATCATTGGTCTTTAGAGCCTGGGGTTGGAAAGAGGAGGCCTCTGAAAATGGGGAGCCTGATGACCCCAGACCATGTGGTCATTACCAGTGAAATACTTTACCCAGAAAGGCCGACAGGACTCACCACACCTCAGTATTCATCAGTCCCAGGAACAGCGGACACCAGCCACTTGCAGGAGAGCTTGGCAAGATCTAGAGGACTCTGCATGGATTCTGGTCTTCCTGCTGTCCCCCAAGCCTTGAGGTTACATGGGCCAGAGATCACTCCCATATGAGGCCATCTGGAAAAGGATCAGGAGAAGAAAAGACAATTAAGAGACTAAGCAATTCTAGTCATGAGAACTACTCAGGCTTATTATAGAAAAAAACACAGAATATATGCACAAAAGGAAGACAACAATATGCAGAGTCCCATACAATCGGTACCAACAGCTGTTATTATCCTGCAGCAGATCCCCTTAAATGTGATCCCCTCATCTATGTCTATCTCCAGGCCCCATTCTCTCTCTCTGTGTCTCTCTTTTTTCTGTGGCTGTGCCATTTACTACTCATATGTCCTTGAGAACATTCATCATTTGTAAAATGAAGGTAATAGTAATATGTACTTCATAGAACTGTTTTAGAATTATATATGAATGTGCATATAAATGCTAGCATGTAGTAAATATTCATTTACACATTTTAGCTATATGGTTTTCTAAAAAATGGGATGTAACTGACTTTTTTAAAGGTAAGCATGTATAGTGAGCATCTTTTTATTTCAATAGGCCCTTTTTCTATAACATCACTCTAAATAGTTGAATAGTACTTAAACATGTGAATAGTACTTAACCATAATTGATTTCACCAGTCCTCTATTATTGGGCATTTAAGATATTTCTGACTTCTCACTGTTTCGAAAGAGTTCTCATACAAACATTCTTAGAGATATTTGGAACAAATCGTTAACTGTTTCTTTAGGTTAAATTTCCAGAAGTGCAAGTTCTTGGTTAAAGGACAGAGATATTTTAAAACTTTGAGTACATATTTTCATATTGCTTTCCAGAAGGCTGAACACAAAATTGAGATGACTTCAACAAATTCAGCAAAACATGTAGGACTAAGGATGAAGATAGCCTTCTTCTTCCTTGACAAGGTAACTGATTAAAGGCAAGATAAAGTTCTGCTGTGAATCAAAGAGGCTCCACCTAGAACAACAGGTCTGACATTCTCTCTGAATGGAATGAAATCTGAGAGAAGCAGGGAAGAAGGTTCCCAGTCAACCCCCCTGATCTTTGTGGCTGATCACCAAATGTCATGATTTCTTTACAGATGCAAAAGGCATCTGCCTTTTCTTTGTAAATCATTTTGTAAAGGCTCTTGTTCACAAGGTACCTGCATTTTAATTGGCCAGCATTCTACATAATTATGTTACATTACTAACCAAAAATGACATTTAAAAAACCACCCTATTATCCTGAAATGCCTCTGATCTTGAGTTTAGCTCTCACCCCCTCATGGCTCATCAGGACTATGACTTCCTTAGGGATTACTCACGGGAGCAAGAACAGCCTGCTTCGTGCATGGAAAGACTGAAAGCCACTAATCTACAAAACTTAATTTAGAAACAACCTGCAAAAGATAGTTAGCAACTAATGAAGGTTAACTGAACCCTCCCTGGGGCTGGTTCTCCTGGCTTAACTATAACTGTGCAAAGCCTTTCTTTCGCATCTGTTACACCCATGAGGCCAGAGAAGGGAGAGAAGACCAACATGAGACAAATAGAGTCAGCTCTTCTGCCACATCCTGCTGCCCTTCTTAGGAAAGGAGTTCACTTCAATCTGAAAAACTGACACACACTTTATCCAACAGACATTGATGGTCATTCTCTCCAGATTAGAGCCTTGTGGTATAGTAGCTACCAGACACAATTATTTTAGTTGTCTTATGACAAATCTTGGTGCAGGAACCTATTGCTCTATAAAATAATGATGGTATTTTTGTTATTTGATACATTACAGGGAACTTCAATCCAGGATTACTCATTTCAGTTTCCTCATTGGACATCTGAGGAAAATGATTCCCAGAGAGGTAAATGGCATGCCCGAGGTCACACAGCTGGCAAAGGAGCAGAATAAAATTTATAATTGAATTGAGGGTTTTTATACAAAAATATAGTTGAATGTAACTAAAGATGAAGTTTTTAAATGTCACCACTATGACTTACCTACACATACCTGCTTAGAATCTACGTAAGAGTGAAAAAGCTGGGTCAAGGACCTTCGTGGAATGCAGAAGTTCAGCTCTAGTAGACACTGCCAGCTTACACCTCCACTGTAGTTCTCTAAAACCTCAGCAACCCTTCACATTGTCTCTTATGTTCTAGCCACTCTGTAAACATATCAGTATCTCATTGTGGTTTTAATTTGCATTTCCTTGATTACTAATGGAATTAAGCACCTTTTCATAAGTTTATTAGCCATTTGTATATCCTCTTGCATGAAGTGCTAGATCAAATTTCTGCTCAATTAAAAAAAAAAGTGTTTTAAAGCTACACTACAGAATTGGAAGTCATTTAAACAACTTATGTCATTAGAGGTAATTTAGATTTCATTAGCTTATCCAGGACACACATGCCCAACCAAGATGGCATGAGAAAGCTAGAGAATGCTGTCAGCTGGATCCCAAGCAGAACTTTTTGCTAAGCAGTTTGTCTTTGGTAGTCTTTACCCTCACCTATTGGGTTTCCTCGCTTCCTATTTCTCTGTGATCTCACGGCTTATGGGCAACTCCTTCCCACCACCTCTGTCTCATTCTGTGTCCAGGGAGGGTGGGGCAGGCATCGCACTTGAAAGTTCCACTCTGAGGTCTCCTTTTGTATTTTGTTCATATGAGCACTTTTATGAGTTTTTGCTGAGCAACAGTGGACCTAGAACTGAATTTGAGAATAAAACAAAAGAGAGTCTAATTGACTTAGGAGAGAGAAAAATCTAGATTGGAACAGGATTCTTCAGCCCTAGAGGGAGTGTATAAGGAGCAGAAATGAAAGGAGAGAGGGAGATTCAAGACACAGCAGGATGGCATAGCCACTGAGAAATTACCAGTGGAGAGGGTCTGAATGATTTTTTTTTAATAATTATTTTTTATTGAAGGGTAGTTGACACAGAGTATTACATTACATGAGTTTCAAGTGTACAACACAGTGGTAGAACATTTATATACATAATTCTAGGTTCCAGCTATCACCCTACCAGGCTGTTACAATATCTTGACTATATTCCTTATGCTATACCTTACATCCCGGTTACTAATTTATTTTACCATTGGAAATCTGTCCTTTTTTTTTTTTTTTTTTTTTTTTTTGTGAGGGCATCTCTCATATTTATTGATCAAATGGTTGTTAACGACAATAAAATTCTGTATAGGGGAGTCAATGCTCAATGCACAATCATTATTCCACCCCAAGCCTAATTTTTGTCAGTCTCCAATCTTCTGAGGCATAACAAACAAGTTTTTACATGTAGAACAAATTCTTACATAATGAATAAGTTACATAGTGAATAGTACAAGGGCAGTCATCACAGAAACTTTCGGTTTTGCTCATGCATTATGAACTATAAACAGTCAGTTCAAATATGAATACTCATTTGGTTTTTATACTTGATTTATATGTGGATACCACATTTCTCTCTTTATTATTATTTTTTTTAATAAAATGCTGAAGTGGTAGGTAGATACAAGATAAAGGTAGAAAACATAGTTTAGTGTTGTAAGAGAGCAAATGTAGATGATCAGGTGTGTGCTGTGCCTGTAGACTATGTGTTAATCCAAGCTAGACCAGGGCAATAAAACATCCACGTATGCAGAAGATTTCTCTCAGAACGGGGGGGTGAGGTTCTAAGCCTCACCTCTGTTGATCCCCAATTTCTCACCTGATGGCCCTCCTGCGACTGTGCCTGTCTTAGGTTCTTCCTCCCTTGAGGAATCTTACCCGTCTCTGGCTAACCAGTCATCTTCCGGGGCCATACAGGGAAATGTGAAGTTGGTAAGTGAGAGAGAAGCCTTATTGTTTGAAAAAGTTAGCTTTTTACTTCTTTGCATATTTATGCCCTGTGGCTTCTATGCCCAGCATTTGTCTTGAGGTATCTTTACCACTTGGAAGAATTATGATACTCGGTAAATTTGATATGAGGCATGAATTCTATTTAAGGGTTGTAATTAGGAAGGAAGAAGAAAAGCTATAGAAGTAGCAGGCGGAAGAAAACATGGGAAGATTGATTATTACTTTGATATATCTTCTTGTAGAGTAACTTCAGCATGTATAGGTTTTAAGCTACTACTTAAATTGCACACACACATTAACATAATAGGAGTATAGTTACATAACCAAAGCATATCTGTAATTACCAGCCATCTGCAGTGAAACCAAGAAAACCAGTTAGGCACCTTAGGCATTTGTGAAAACTTATCTATGATATGGTGGATATTGTCCAAATGAACTTGAACAGTCTGAGAGAAATCAGACAAATTAAAACAACCCATTCCTGGGGACTGTTCACATGCCATATGTTCTTTTAACAATAAATAGTTTGTAGTTGTAAGACTTTGGAGCGCTACAATTTGCACTTCTCCAAATTCTTGGTTGAGTTCCAACAGTATAGATCTAGTAAAATTTTGTTGTTTTACTGTATGCACAGGCCAGCTTAGATATCTCCTTCCTCATTCCCATGGCAAGTCCAGGAACTGGTGGGATGAGTGCATCTACAGCTGTAGCAGTGCGTGGATCTTTGTTGGGGTTTTTGATGATCATCTTCTGGCATGAGTCTTCCCGAGAGTGCTGATGTTGGAAGTTCTTTTTCATATCGTATCTTAGTTCATTTTCGGGGTAGCCCAATTAGGCTTTGATCCTCTGTATAAACACAAACAGACCCTTTGCCTACACTTTAATATGCCCTTTATACCCTTGTGTAGAACACGTTGGAAGTTACCACACAGGAACTGCCCTTTTTTTTTTTTTTTTTTTGCTATCACTAATCTACACTTACATGACGAATATTATGTTTACTAGGCTCTCCCCTATACCAGGTCTCCCCTATAAACCGCTTTACAGTCACTGTCCATCAGCATAGCAAAATGTTATAGAATCACTACTTGCCTTCTCTGTGTTGTACAGCCCTCCCTTTTCTCCTACCCCCCATGCATGTTAATCTTAATACCCCCCTACTTCTCCCCCCCTTATCCCTCCCTACCCACCCATCCTCCCCAGTCCCTTTCCCTTTGGTACCTGTTAGTGCATTCTTGAGTTCTGTGATTCTGCTGCTGTTTTGTTCCTTCAGTTTTTCCTTTGTTCTTATATTCCACAGATAAGTGAAATCATTTGGTATTTCTCTTTCTCCGCTTGCCTTGTTTCACTGAGCATAATACCCTCCAGCTCCATCCATGTTGCTGCAAATGATTGGATTTGCCCTTTTCTTATAGCTGAGTAGTATTCCCTTGTGTATATGTACCACATCTTCTTTATCCATTCATCTATTGATGGACATTTAGGTTGCTTCCAATTCTTGGCTATTGTAAATAGTGCTGCAATAAACATAGGGGTGCATCTGTCTTTCTCAAACTTGATTGCTGCATTCTTAGGGTAAATTCCTACGAGTGGAATTCCTGGGTCAAATGGTAAGTCTGTTTTGAGCATTTTGATGTACCTCCATACTGCTTTCCACAATGGTTGAACTAACTTACATTCCCACCAGCAGTGTAGGAGGGTTCCCCTTTCTCCACAGCCTCGCCAACATTTGTTGTTGTTTGTTTTTTGGATGGCAGCCATCCTTACTGGTGTGAGGTGATACCTCATTGTAGTTTTAATTTGCATTTCTCTGATAATTAGCGATGTGGAGCATCTTTTCATGTGTCTGTTGGCCATCTGTATTTCTTTTTTGGAGAACTGTCTCTTCAGTTCCTCTGCCCATTTTTTAATTGGGTTATTTGTTTTTTGTTTGTTGAGGCGTGAGAGCTCCTTATATATTCTGGACGTCAAGCCTTTATCGGATGTGTCATTTTCAAATATATTCTCCCATACTGTAGGGATCCTTCTTGTTCTATTGATGGTGTCTTTTGCTGTACAGAAGCTTTTCAGCTTAATTTAGTCCCACTTACTCATTTTTGCTGTTGTTTTCCTTGCCCGGGGAGATATGTTCAAGAAGAGGTCACTCATGTTTATGTCTAAGAGGTTTTCGCCTATGTTTTCTTCCAGGAGTTTAATGGTTTCATGGCTTACATTCAGGTCTTTGATCCATTTTGAGTTTACTTTTGTATATGGGGTTAGACAATGGTCCAGTTTCATTCTCCTACATGTAGCTGTCCAGTTTTGCCAGCACCACCTGTTGAAGAGACTGTCATTTCGCCATTGTATGTCCATGGCTCCTTTATCAAATATTAATTGACCATATATGTCTGGGTTAATGTCTGGATTCTCTAGTCTGTTCCATTGGTCTGTGGCTCTGCTCTTGTGCCAGTACCAAATTGTCTTGATTACTATGGCTTTATAGTAGAGCTTGAAGTTGGGGAGTGAGATCCCCCCTACTTTATTCTTCTTTCTCAGGATTGCTTTGGCTATTCGGGGTCTTTGGTGTTTCCATATGAATTTTTGAATTATTTGTTCCAGTTCAT
The DNA here is from genome assembly GCF_030020395.1 of Manis pentadactyla. Classification (NCBI taxonomy): domain Eukaryota; kingdom Metazoa; phylum Chordata; class Mammalia; order Pholidota; family Manidae; genus Manis; species Manis pentadactyla. The sequence goes on along the minus strand of NC_080023.1, from coordinate 83,893,138 downwards.
TGAAGAATGTTGCTGGTAGTTTCATAGGGATTGCATCAAATCTGTATATTGCTTTGGGCAGGATGGCCATTTTGACGATATTAATTCTTCCTAGCCACGAGCATGGGATGAGTTTCCATCTGTTAGTGTCCCCTTTAATTTCTCTTAAGAGTGACTTGTAGTTTTCAGAGTATAAGTCTTTCACTTCTTTGGTTAGGTTTATTCCTAGGTATTTTATTTTTTTTGATGCAATTGTGAATGGAGTTGTTTTCCTGATTTCTCTCTCTGTTGGTTCATTGTTAGTGTATAGGAAAGCCACAGATTTCTATGTGTTGATTTTGTATCCTGCAACTTTGCTGTATTCCGATATCAGTTCTAGTAATTTTGGGGTGGAGTCTTTAGGGTTTTTTATGTACAGTATCATGTCATCTGCAAATAGTGACAGTTTAATTTCTTCTTTACCAATCTGGATTCCTTGTATTTCTTTATTTTGTCTGATTGCCGTGGCTAGGACCTCCAGTACTATGTTAAATAACAGTGGAGAGAGTGGGCATCCCTGTCTAGTTCCCGATCTCAGAGGAAATGCTTTCAGCTTCTCGCTGTTCAATATAATGTTGGCTGTGGGTTTATCATAGATGGACTTTATTATGTTGAGGTACTTGCCCTCTATTCCCATTTTGCTGAGAGTTTTTAACATGAACGGATGTTGAACTTTGTCAAATGCTTTTTCAGCATCTATGGAGATGATCATGTGGTTTTTGTCTTTCTTTTTGTTGATGTGGTGGATGATGTTGATGGACTTTCGAATGTTGTACCATCCTTGCATCCCTGGAATGAATCCCACTTGGTCATGGTGTATGATCCTTTTGATGTATTTTTGAATTCGGTTTGCTAATATTTTGTTGAGTATTTTTGCATCTACGTTCATCAGGGATATTGGTCTGTAGTTTTCTTTTTTGGTGGGGTCTTTGCCTGGTTTTGGTATTAGGGTGATGTTAGCTTCATAGAATGAGTTTGGGAGTATCCCCTCCTCCTCTATTTTTTGGAAAACTTTAAGGAGAATGGGTATTATGTCTTCCCTGTATGTCTGATAAAATTCCGAGGTAAATCCATCTGGCCCGGGGGTTTTGTTCTTTGGTAGATTTTTGATTACCGCTTCAATTTCGTTGCTGGTAATTGGTCTGTTTAGATTTTCTGTTTCTTCCTGGGTCAATCTTGGAAGGTTATATTTTTCTAGGAAGTTGTCCATTTCTCCTAGGTTTCCCAGCTTGTTAGCATATAGGTTTTCATAGTATTCTCCAATAATTCTTTGCATTTCTGTGGGGTCCGTCGTGATTTTTCCTTTCTCGTTTCTGATACTGTTGATTTGTGTTGACTCTCTTTTCTTCTTAATAAGTCTGGCTAGAGGCTTATCTATTTTGTTTATTTTCTCAAAGAACCAGCTCTTGGTTTCATTGATTTTTGCTATTGTTTTATTCTTCTCAATTTTATTTATTTCTTCTCTGATCTTTATTATGTCCCTCCTTCTGCTGACCTTAGGCCTCATCTGTTCTTCTTTTTCCAATTTCGATAATTGTGACATTAGACCATTCATTTGGGATTGCTCTTCCTTTTTTAAATATGCTTGGATTGCTATATACTTTCCTCTTAAGACTGCTTTTGCTGTGTCCCACAGAAGTTGGGGCTTAGTGTTGTTGTTGTCATTTGTTTCCATATATTGCTGGATCTCCATTTTGATTTGGTCATTGATCCATTGATTATTTAGGAGCGTGTTGTTAAGCCTCCATGTGTTTGTGAGCCTCTTTGCTTTCTTTGTACAGTTTATTTCTAGTTTTATGCCTTTGTGGTCTGAAAAGTTGGTTGGTAGGATTTCAATCTTTTGGAATTTTCTGAGGCTCTTTTTGTGGCCTAGTATGTGGTCTATTCTGGAGAATGTTCCATGTGCACTTGAGAAGAATGTATATCCCGCTGCTTTTGGATGTAGAGTTCTATAGATGTCTATTAGGTCCATCTGCTCTACTGTGTTGTTCAGTGCTTCCGTGTCCTTACTTATTTTCTGCCCAGTGGATCTATCCTTTGGGGTGAGTGGTGTGTTGAAGTCTCCTAGAATGAATGCATTGCAGTCTATATCCCCCTTTAGTTCTGTTAGTATTTGTTTCACATATGCTGGTGCTCCTGTGTTGGGTGCATATATATTTAGAATGGTTATATCCTCTTGTTTGACTGAGCCCTTTATCATTATGTAGTGTCCTTCTTTATCTCTTGTTACTTTCTTTGTTTTGAAGTCTATTTTGTCTGATATTAGTACTGCAACCCCTGCTTTCTTCTCACTGTTGTTTGCTTGAAATATGTTTTTCCATCCCTTGACTTTTAGTCTGTACATGTCTTTGGGTTTGAGGTGAGTTTCTTGTAAGCAGCATATAGATGGGTCTTGCTTTTTTATCCATTCTGTTACTCTGTGTCTTTTGATTGGTGCATTCAACCCATTAACATTTAGGGTGACTATTGAAAGATATGTACTTATTGCCATTGCAGGCTTTAAATTCGTGGTTACCAAAGGTTCAAGGTTAGCCTCTTTAGTATCTTACTGCCTAACTTAGCTCGCTTATTGAGCTGTTATATACACTGTCTGGAGATTCTTTTCTTCTCTCCCTTCTTGTTCCTCCTCCTCGATTCTTCATATGTTGGGTGTTTTGTGCTGTGCTCTTTCTAGGAGTGCTCCCATCTAGAGCAGTCCCTGTAAGATGTTCTGTAGAGGTGGTTTGTGGAAAGCAAATTCCCTCAGCTTTTGTTTGTCTGGGAATTGTTTAATCCCACCGTCATATTTGAATGATAGTCGTGCTGTATACAGTATCCTTGGTTCAAGGCCCTTCTGTTTCATTGTATTAAATATATCATGCCATTCTCTTCTGGCCTGTAGGGTTTCTGTTGAGAAATCTGACGTTAGCCTGATGGGTTTCCCTTTATAGGTGACCTTTTTCTCTCTAGCTGCCTTTAACACTCTTTCCTTGTCCTTGATCTTTGCCATTTTAATTATTATGTGTCTTGGTGTTGTCCTTCTTGGATCCTTTCTGTTGGGGGTTCTGTGTATTTCCGTGGTCTGTTTGATTACTTCCTCCCCCAGTGTGGGGAAGTTTTCAGCAATTATTTCTTCTAAGATACTTTCCATCTCTTTGCCTCTCTCTTCTTCTTCTGGGACCCCTATAATACGGATATTGCTCCTTTTAGATTGGTCACACAGTTCTCTTAATATTGTTTCATTCCTGGAGATCCTTTTGTCTCTCTCTATGTCAGCTTCTATGCGTTCCTGTTCTCTGATTTCAATTCCATCAATGGCCTCTTGCATTCTATCCATTCTGCTTATAAACCCTTCCAGAGTTTGTTTCATTTCTGCGATCTCCTTTCTGGCATCTGTGATCTCTTTCCGGACTTCATCCCATTTTTCTTGCGTATTTCTCTGCATCTCTGTCAGCATGTTTATGATTCTTATTTTGAATTCTTTGTCAGGAAGACTGGTTAGGTCTGTCTCCTTCTCTGGTGTTGTCTCTGTGATCTTTGTCTGCCTGTAGCTTTGCCTTTTCATGGTGATAGGAATAGTCTGCAGAACTGGGACGAGTGACGGCTGGAAGGACTTCCTTTCTTGTTGGTTTGTGGCCCTCCTCTCCTGGGAGAACAGCGGCCTCTAGTGGCTTGTGCTGCGCAGCTGCGCGCAGACAGGGTTTCTGCTTCCTGCCCGGCTGCTATGGAGTTAATCTCCGCTGTTGCTGTGGGCGTGGCCTGGCTCGGGCAGCTACTCCAAAATGGTGGAGTCGCGTTGGAGCAGGAGCTGCTGGGAGGCTATTTATCTCCGTAAGGGGCCTCCCTGCTCCCTGCAGCCCAGGGGTTAGGGTGCCCAGAGATCCCGGATTCCCTACCTCTGGATTAAGTGACCCGCCCTGCCCCTTTAAGACTTCCAAAAAGCACCCGCCAAAACAAAACAACGACCACAAAAAAAAACAAGAAAAAAATTTTTTTTAATTAAAAAAAAAAAAAGGTGGTCGTTCGTTTTTCTTTATTCTCCGGTGCCAGCCTCAGGCCTCTGTTCACCGGTCTTTCTGCCCTGTTTCCCTAATATTGGGGTCCCTGTCCCTTTAAGACTTCCAAAAAGCGCTCGCCAAAACAAAGCAGCAAAAAAGCAAAAAAAAAAAAAAATGGTCGCGCGCTTTTCTTATGCCCTCTGTCTCCCAGCCTCCAGTGCCTGCTCACTGTTCTTGCTGCCCTGTTTTCCCAGTATCGAGGGCCCTGCACTCTGGCCCGGATGGCTGGGGCTGGGTGTTCGGCAGCCCTGGGCTCCGTCTCCCTCCCGCTCTGCCTGCTCTTCTCCCGCCGGGAGCTGGGGGGAGGGGCGCTCGGGTCCCGCGGGGCCGGGGCTTGTATCTTACCCGCTTCGCGAGGCGCTGGGTTCTCTCAGGTGCGGATGTGGTCTGGATATTGTCCTGTGTCCTCTGGTCTTTATTCTAGGAAGGGTTGTCTTTGTTATATTTTCATAGATATGTGTTGTTTTGGGAGGAGATTTCTGCTGCTCTACTCACGCCGCCATCTTCCGCCCCCCCCTGAATGATTTTTAATGTAATTAAAAATTTAAATTTAAATTTTCTGGAAAAAAATGTACATGGTTCATAAATCAAAAAAATATAGAAGTAGATAGTGAAATGTCTTAGTCTAACTTTTGTCCCTATCCACCCCATTCTATCCTCCCCCTGACTCAGGTAATTTATTTTTTAGTTTCTAGGATATCTTTCTGGTGCTTATGCAAATACAAATCAAAATTAATTGAAATTTTTATTTTGTACCTTCCAAAAATATTTTAAAGTGATGTCTGATGTTTAATGTTAGTTATTTGAGATGTGACACAAATCTTCAAAATTCAGTAAAATCTGCTTCATACAACAGTCTTATAATGAAGTATACACGTGTGTGGTTGTGCATGTGTCAAGGAACAGGGTGGAGTTCCACATCTGGGCTGACATCTTGTGGAACAGTAACACGTATGAAACAGAGGGAGAATGCATACACTGAAAGAATCCAGCAGAAACAAAACAAAGCCAGAGGTGACCACGAAACAGAAACACACCGGGAACTGACAGACATCCTGGGAAAGTGTTGGATAGTCCACAAAATGTGTAGCAGTGGTTGGAGCCAATTTATTTAGCCTTTAAGGGACAGAGCGGCCTTAGCTTATATCTGAATTACACATTATTGCTTTCAACTATAAAATAATTCTAAATTAATTATTAACTGATATGCTGCACCTTGGTGATAAAGTGTCATCATTAGCAAGCTGAGAAGCTTAGATATTTTCTAACGACAAATGAGGAGTCATTAAAGGTTTCTGAACACGGGAATGACATAATAAGAACTGTATTTCTAGTTTAATTTGGCAGCAGAAAAATTATCAGTGCTATTCTTGGGTTTGGGAATGAATACCCATTAGGAAGTATATTAGTTATCTACTGCTACATAATAAATTATCCCAAAATTTAACAGCTTAAAACAAGCACTCATCACCTCAATTTCTGTAGGTCAGAAATCTGAGCGTAATTATTGCCAGGATTCAGCTCTTCAGGGCCCCCTGGACTGGGAACCTCAGTTGCTTGACGGCCATTGGCCAGAGGCTCCCTAACTGCCTTACCACATGAGCTTCTCCACAGCGCCTCTCACCTCTCATTCCACAGCAGCTGGCTTCCAATGAGCCGGCAGGCAAGAGGGCAGGAAACGGTGGGCAAAGACAAAAACCACGGTCTTTTTTAAACAATCTCGGAAGTAATATCTCAGCACCTTTTCCTTATTCTATTCACTCAAATCGAGTTGCCAAGCCCAGCCCACACATAAGAGGAGGGGATTATTCAAAGGTGTACCTGCCAGCAGGCAGGGCTCGTGGGGGCCATTTTAGAGGTGATTTCAAACTAGTAATCTGGAAGTAGAGAGGCATTGCAGTAGGGGCTCCCATCAGGCAGAGAGAGAGGAACTGTGAGGAAATGAAGGCAGGATTAGAATTGCCAGGACTTGCAAACAAATTGGACGGGGAGGATGAATGAAGGAATGCATCGGCCTCACTGACTGGGATGATTGCTAGGGGAGTCACAGAGAGAAAGCCCTTGAGGAGATGCAGATTTGGGAGAAATGCCAACTAACGAGAAGAAGTTTTAGTAGACTCAGCATTGAGGAATCCGGAGAGAAAGAAGTGAGAATTCTTTCGGTTCCACTAACTTGCAGCAGCTGGTGCAGGAGCAAGACCATGTGGACTGGAGTGAGATAGACCTGCGTTCAAATAGCAACCTGTGTTCACTTACAAGTTCTGCCCCTCTGGACAAACTCCTCTGAGTCTCAATTGTTCTGTCAATGTGGAAGCCAATTCCTACCTCTCCTGGTTGTTTTCAGAGCCCAGATAACCTCTTTACAATTCCTAGTACAGAGTAGGTGCTCCATGAGTAGTACTGAATAGGCTCTCCTACATATTTGCAAAAGCAGTATGAAAATGTCCCTTGCCAGGGTCTCCTTACAACCATCCATGAACCCACTTGTATCATGTTTCTTTGTTACCTTGAACAAGTACCATAAAGTTTACGTCTGCATATCTGTACAACTTGCAATGATTTTACATATGTAGCTTTATGTGTTTAGACTTGGATGTCATTAGTTTACTATTCCTCCTGTGCATAATTAGCATATTGCTTTCCTTCTCTTTCTCTCTCTCTCCCCCTGTCTTTCACCTGCTAACCCCATTTAAAGCTTTGGTTCTAATGTCATTTCTTCCTTCACCCCTGCTTGACACCTCAATTCTTAGTCACATGTTCCTCCTGGAAACCCTTGCCGTCACATATTTCTGTCACAGAGCTCATCACATTGCAGTGACACCACCATTTTTCCTTATGTGCAGTCCCTCCCGGATTCTAAGCTTTATGATGACAGGGAGTCATGAATTCCCATTATCTTTGATGCCCAGTGCATGGCAGTATTCAGTAAATATTTTCTAAATAAGTGAGTAATAAATGTTTTTCCAGGTGCTGAGTGCCCATCTTAACTGGAATATGCCTGCTCTGACATGGTAAGACGTCTGAGCCACACACTTCCATCACTTTGCTGGGCCCTCTACGTTTTCCAGATACTGTCTCTGGCCCAAGGGAACAATGGTTGGTCTCCTTGTCATGGTGTGCGTCTGCTTCCATGGCTCAGTCCTTCCCAGCCAGCTTCTCCATCTTCTAGTTCACATCCTACAGGAAGCAGCCTCCAAGATGGCCCCAGTGAGACTCACCTCCTGGTGTACATGCCTGTATGTACACTGTACAGAGCTGACCTGTGTAACTAATAGGACAGAAATATGGAATGTGACATCCAAGACTAGGCCATAAAAGATATTGTAGCTCCTGCCTTATTCTTTCTCAGATTCCTAGTTCTGGGGGAATCCAGCTGCCTTGTCATGAGGACATCCAGGCAGTCCTCTGAAAGAACTGAGGCCTCCAAACAAGGGCCAGCTTTGACGTGTGACATGTGAACAAGCCATCTTGGGAGCAGATTTTTTAGCTCCTGCCCTGGCTGACACCTAATTGCAACTTCATAAGAGATCCTGAACCAGAACCAATCAGCTAAGCTGCTCCTGACTTCCCAAATTATAGAAGCTGCAGAGATAATAAATATTTCTTGTTAAGTTGCTAGTTTGGAGACTTCTTACTCAGAAACATATAATTAATTAAATCCCTGTTTAACCTCCTTTCACTGGTGAGATCATTGAGACCACTAGCCAATGGTGAAAATAGTCTTAACAGGATGACAAAAATTGACACAGACATGAAATCCTGACCAAAAGTTAAACAATATATTAAAGCAAACACACACACACACACACACACACACACACACACACACACACACACACACACACTCCAGGTGTCTTCCCTCACCTCTGTGGTTCCTAGCTAAAACCTATTGCTGACCCATTTAAGCATAATATAGATGACAAAACCAGGTAAAATTTTGCTCTAAAGGAAACAAAGTAAAACATAATATTCATGCTTGGTTTTTCAGATGAGGTCTAATTCTACACCTCAAGGAAATCCATTAGTCAACTTTAGAAAAAAGAGGGGTATAAGGACCTGAAATAGATTCAATATAAAAGGGCATCCATATGAGACAGATATTTTCCAACATAGGAAGATAAACATTGAAAGGAAATTAATGTCATACAGGATGTGTGTGGGTTAGAGTAGCCTGTTCATCTGATGTTAGTGTGACTGCTTACGACCCTGACAACGTGGTCTTTGTGGATGTCTTGTTTATATTTGGATTATTTAAAAAAAGGATCCACATCAGGAAATAAAGATATATTTTTTAAATCACACAGAAATTGCAGTTTAGAGATATAAATAGATACATGTAAAATCATAAACTTCCAGGAAGATGATATGAAAAGGTACCATCCGTCCTCTCCTTAACTAGCCCTTGGTCTCAGTGCATCAGAGCGTTTGCAGATCCTCGCAGTATCCTCATCCAAATCAGCTTCTAACTGGTGTTCTTACCTGTCCTTCAGCCCTTTCCCAGTGCATTCTCCACAAGGCTCTTTATGTTCCTTTTAAAATATAAAACAGACGGTTTTTCTCCTTTGCCTAAGCTCTGCATGGCCTCCCACTGTCCTTGTCATAGAGCACAGCCTCCTTACCGTGAGTCACCGGGCCCCACAGCCCCGGACTCGGCCTCTCCTCTACCTCCAGCGCCTCCCCCAACCTCTCTTCCAGCGCCCCCCACCCCCTCTCTTCCAGCAGCCCCCTGAGCCCTTCCTGGGCTCGAGCTTCAGCACCCGGAGAGCCTCCCTCTTCTCCCACCCCCGACCCCCACCTCTCAGCAAGGCCTTCCCCAACCATCCCATCCGAAGCATCCTATACAAGTTATTATCTAGGTGCATCTCTTGAAAGCATTTATTACTACCTGAAATTCTGTATTTTTCCTGTTTTTTGCCTCTTTATATCACTACGCTGTAAGTCTCAAATGGTCTTTTCGTCACTGCTCTCACACTCAGCACAGCGACTGCCATTGACGGTCCTCACTGTTCTGAGCAGTGAATGAGACGAGTGGGGAAGGAGCTGCTGGAAGGGCAGGGACGTCCCCCAGCCGACGCCCTTTCACGCACTCATCGTCCCTTCTCCTCTGTCCCTGCCCCCAACCCCTTCTCGCTCTCGATTTCTGTCTGGCCTCAAAAATGTACAGTCACTGCATTATTCTTCACTGCTCACAGAAAGGGCTAGACAGTTACAGTCTGCTCTCGGCTCCTGACTGAAAGAAGGCATGACTCAGCCGCTGGCCCAGACCTGCCTTTGTTTCCCCTTCAGTATGGAGAGCATGCATTTTCTATTTGGTAAAGACTTTTTAACATATTTAGCTCAATGGTGTTTTTCTGTTGAGGAATATTAACATGTGACAGAAATGTGGAGTGAGCGAGGGGAAGTGCCACGGAAAGTGGCAGCACTATTAATAGCAATTGGGAAACTGAGATGTGCAGGAGTAAGACTCAGGGCCGACCCAAGAACTCGATGTCTGTGCCAGGAACGGCCAGAGCTCTCTGGGAGCATTGCCCTATAAACAGGACTTACTGAATTTTTTCCCCTTTTCATTTCACCAAACTGCAGGTTGACGTGACCCTAATAAATATAACATAAAGTAAACAACAATATTTTATTTGTTAAATTGTGTTACATTTATTTTGAAAAGTTTTCATTTGGTTACTACTTTCATGAAATTTATTAATACTTTTCTATGACGATGAAGAAGGAAATAATTTCATTTTTATTCATATTTTTCCCCTACACATGTATTACCTGGGACCATAATTTTTTGTATAATAATGAGATATTAAAATAAAAATCAAGACCTTGAAAAATGTCTATTGTGTTAACTTTGAAATTTGCAAGACACAACAATAAATATTTTAAAAAGGCCTTGCATTTTTTTAAATGAAACTTTATCTCCCAAAGGGTTAAAAAAATATACCCTAGGTTTATTTAGCAGACTTCACTTATTTATAACAAAATTTGTTAGTGAATTATCAATCATCAGAATTTAGGACACATAGACAATTGTATATCCACAATTTTGAAATTTAGAGTGATCTGAAAACTAAAAGACTGTTTGTTTTTGTGGCAAACTCATTTGGCAAGAAAACCTAAGCTGAATCGATGCAAGGCTGTTAGTTATCTTCATTTATTTCACTGAGTGTGAGCAGCCATACATTTTACTGCAGAAATATTAATGTATTTGCTTTGGGGGGGTTGTCTCAGTGCCCACTGGAAGTGTTACAAAAAATAATTCATGTACTTTATTGTCTTTGAAATTTATGTGGAAAGTTTGAATTCAGTAACACATGTAATCCCCACTTTTTCAAATGGAAGATTGAGGATCGTTATCACAGAATCATAAACAAATGCTCAAGTTGGAAGGTACCCAAGAGATAATATATTCCAACCCCTCATTTTATGAATGAGGACTCTGAGTCCAGAGAAGTGCAGTGACCTGCCAAAGGTCTTACTACTCGGTTAGTAGCAGAGATAGAAATAGACTCCACTCCCAAGGTGCTCAAGTCCTGGGCTCCTTCTACTCACAGCCCTTTAATGAGCTCTTCCCCAGTGGCTGGGGTTTCTAAACAAACGGAATATACACAAATGTGTCCTTTCCTCTAGACTTGCTGTTCCAGTGTGGAGGACAATGCAAAACTGTGTACGTACATACTTTCGGAAGAAACAACGTCCCTCTTCCCTTTCCAAAGCGATCCCTATGAAATTGTGCAGATTCTACTAATCAGCAAAGGACAGCCACCATCACAGTCATCTCCAATTATGTCAGGCTCCATTCCAAACACTAAAAAGGCAAACTCCTTGACCTTCCACTCCAGTTTAACTACATTGTTTGGTCAGTGTCTATTAAACACATTCCAGAAAGCATATTAACTTTCAATCGCCAGGAATTTACCGGGCTTCTCTTATGTGGCAGGATTACAAAGTGACTAAATCAGTGATTTTCAACCCGGGGTGACTGCCCACCAGGGAATATTTGGCAGTGATTGTAAGCATATGCACTTGTCACAACTTGAAGCATGCTCCTTGCATTTAGTAGAGAGGCCAGGACTCCAGTAAACACCCTACAATGCACAGACAACCCTTGGCTCCAAAGGTCAATGGTGCTAAGACTGAGAAGCTCCAGGACCAAATGTGTATCAGCGTTCTCTCCTTCAGAGACTATACACTCTCATTGCAAAATAGCAGCCTAACATTCGTAATGTTATGAAGACAATGAAATCCTAAACTCAGTGGTCTAGAATTTTAGAGTCAGAAGACCAAAGTTCAAGCCCCACCCTGACACTTATTTCCCCTGTGACCTTTGGAAAATCATTTAAGCATTTGGGGCTCAGTTTTCTTATCTCTAAAACAAGGCTATTTATAATTAACCTACATATTTTATTAGGTTTCTGTGAGTATCGAAAGAGAAAGTGTTTAGGAAAATACTCAGAGAACTGTAAAGCATTATATAAATATAAAGCAACAATACTGTAAAGCATTATATAAATATAAAGCAACAATACTGCTATTATTTACCAAATATTTTTATCAGCCTAGCACTGAACTTGTTATACAAGTGTCTACCCTGATCTCAGTGAACAACACCATCGTTTGCTCCAAGTCAGGAACCCTACATCCTCCTTGATCCTTTTCTGTCTCACTCTCCAATCAATCGCTGAGTCCCAGGGAATGTACATTTTTTTCCTTTATAAGGGTGGTAAATTCATGAATAGAAATACAAAGTAATATTGCACCCAGGCACTCACTGATGAATCTAATGTTGAATCACAGAATAATGTCATGACACTTCAATCATGCCATGCTGTCCTCTTCCTCTTCTTGCATCTTGACCTCCTACCCCTTGAGATTTCTTCAGTCTTCCTTTAGGGGACAATATCTTCCTGTAGACTCAGTAACAATTGTTTCCTGACACCTCCTTTACTTTTTTAATGTAAATAGACTCAAGGCCAGGCGGATAGTCATTTTCAGAGTGGAAATCAAGATGTAAGCAAAGACGTGTGAGGTCTTTATTTGAGGTCTAGTGGAGAGGCTAAGATATTTGGAATCTTTGAGGACCTCTGTGGCATCTTTCTGGAAAGCAAGAGCTAGTTGGCCAAACTGGAAATGCCTGCCATCTATGGAGAAGTTATCACAATTTATTACTTTGTGTGGAGTACTTTGCGTTATGTACACTCAGTATATGGATTCCTATTTATGTAAAAATATTTACTAGAGTTTAATTATTCAGTCTCTTAAAGATGTTTTCTCTGTTAAATTATTCTTAATAGTGTAATACTGATGCCGGGGTTCTTGTTCACGAAGCCGAAGAATGAGCTTCACAAACACTGAAGGTCGGAGAGCAAGGTACAGGCTTTTACTTAGAGATAAAGTGAGAGGACAGAGCTCCCGGCTCATGCCAGGAGGGGACAAGAGTCTGTGGTTGGCTCATTGTCTAGGGGTTTTATGCACGGTTGAGGATTTTCAGGAATGAGGGTAAAGGGTTAGGGGGACAGACTTGTTGAGTGGTCCCAGAATGCTCATTTTTGATGAGTAATAGAATAAATTTTCTGCTCTGATTCTTTCTCAAGATAGCAGTTTCCCTCTGGGAGCATGTCAATTAAGACCACCTACCCTGCCCCCCAAGGTGGGCTGGGTTGTTGTCTGCTGAAGTAAGTTAAGAATCTTACTTCTTAACTTCTTGGGCTGTTTATAGTTGGGCTTGCTTACTAAATTAGTCTTTTCCTAGGTTGCAGATTACTTGGTTAGTATCAGAGAAGGAAATATAGCACACAGGTACGGTTAAAATAAGCTGGGCCTTTTAGCAGGCTAAGGTAAATTTTACAGTGAAGTCACGGGTTATGCTGAGACACTTTTCTTTATCTGCAGAACACTCAAACATTCAAGGCCAAGTTGCTGCTGGCCTTTTGAGCTTTAACTGATCTCACTGAAGATGTCTATATTCCTAGTCTGGTATCTTTACCCTAGAGAATTAGTGTGACTCTGACTTTGCATAATGCTTATCACAGAGTTTCAATAGGGACTTCTTTGCACATTGCTACATTGTTCTGATGGTAATTATCTTGCTCTGCTTTCTCTCCAGAGGCCCTCACCCTACTCTGCCTAATCCCACCGTCCCTGTCTCAATACTCTTTCAGTGCAACTAAAACATATTTTAATTTACAAGCAAATGTTTACTTAAAAGCACATCTACTCTGACATGTCAAGTGGTGTATATGGGGGGGAAAGGAAAGGACAAATGGGCAATCCTTGCAGTGATGGAAGAATTGTACAGGTACAATTAAAAAAGAGATGGAAAATGCTTTCTTTTAAAAACTGATTGGAATAGGTGAGTTCATAGATGCAAATTCATTTTTTAAATCCATAGTCTCATTACTTATAGCCTACAAATTTCAAACCATAGTTTAGTGTGGGTATAACTAAATGCGTGAAATTATTTATTTTTATTTTCTCTTCCTGGATGTTTTGAGCTCTATGGTAGTATAAAACCTTAGCATGCAGAAGTTCTTAAATGAAATATACTTCGCAAATTCCCAATGTCACTCAATAAATACAAACAGTTATGATACAATTAAATTTTATTCCTGACTGTGTATTAACAAAAAACTTCAGCTTTTCTCCCCCACTGTGATACTCAGAGGGTTGTATTTTTCCCATGACACATACATTTCCCCTATTACACAGGATCACGTACATTCTAATTTGACCCTCTCATAAAGCAAGAGAGAGCCATCTTGCCTGGCTGTAGCAGTTGGCTCAGCCATCATGCCCACTATCATTCAAAGCCAGACTAGAAACTTCCTTCTAACCCTAAACATTAAGTTGCCTTTCTCTCCCAGGCCCCGCCTCTCTGGCTCTAGCTTTCTGCATGTGTGAACACCAAACAGTTTCCTGGTTGTGTGGATGCCTGAGGAACAGGGAGATGGAAACCAGCAAGGCAGATCTCATTTAACCAATTATAGGGAAATCTGGGTTTCCTTGTGGACTCTAAACTCTAAATGATATAAATGAGATTATTTTTTATTCTGAAACCATTTCCTACGGGCCTCATATTTCACTTTCTAGTTTCCCCTCTGATGTTCATGCATATGGATTTCCACTGATACCACTGGTGTCCAAAAGATGTTCGCTGAATTTATATGGAGGTTTGCTCTGTAAAATCACATACCAAAATGAAACTTGCCCCTTTAACAGTTAAAATAGACTTTCCAGGAAAAACCTCTTTCCAGAAAAAGCCCATCCTCTATTATTTCTTTCATTGAGCTCCATCTAATGGCAATTCCATGCTTTTCAACAGGGAGGAAATTCATGTTCTCCAGGTAAAGAGTAAACTCCCCCAAAGGTGTCAAGGGAGCTGAGTTTGGACTTTTCTCAGGAACAGTAGGAATCCCTGGAGTTTATCATTTGCTGCATCAGACTTTTCCTGATTGGATTGATTTCACTTCCAGTCACAGAGAAAGTCAACAAAAGAGAAAGCATGTGCTCTCACTGAATCATATCACAAAGCAACATACTACCAGTGCACAGCTCCAGGCAACCTTGGGCAGGGGCTGGAGCCATCCAGCTTTTCTAAATGCCAAGTCAGGTAAGAAAATTGCAGACTTGAGACTGAAGACCACAGGAGGCCTCTCTGCAGCCCTTTATTGCATTACACTGTAACACTGAGGCACAGTAGAAACTGCACGCTGTGGGGGGGCATGCATTTCAAGACAGAAATAGCAATAACAAAACTTCGATGCCTCATTGGCACTGTGCTGCTTATAGGAGTGGAGAGCCCCACAGGCACTGCCCCGAGGGCATCTTGCAGTCCCAGCTGGACGCAGGCTCTGCTGAGTCACTGGCCTTGGCAAGGTGAGTTGGCTGGGACCTGGTGGGCAGGTGACAGAGGGGGAAAAATATTGCTCTGTAAACTAAGCAGCAAGTCCCTTTCCTAAGACTCACTTTTTATTTTAGTCCAATCCCTTCTTTTCTATGTTTCTTATATTTGAGCCATTCAGATAGTGTTGTAAGCATATTTATTTAGAAATATATTGAGTAATTACAAATATATCAGTATCTAAGGAAAAGGAGGCTCTCTTCCCTCCTACTTTCCTTTTTCTCCAAACACACACACACACACACACACACACACACACACATCCCTTTCTGGGGGAGTATTTGTGGCTATGGCTTGGAAAACTTAAAAAATCCAAAATCAGAAAGAGATTATAAAGAACAAATGGGGAGGACCCTATCCTAGCCACCCCAGTCCCCTATGGGTGAGTAAAGGCATCAGATGTGGGCAGAGCCACCCTTGCCTCCTCAGCATGGCCTCAGGCTGCTGTTCGAGGTGGGCTCCTCCAGGAAACTGCCAGCTCCCACCTTGTGTCTTTACACCAACTCGCTTAATTGGAAAGATTTTCTATCCCATGAGTGAGCCACTAAATATTTCCGTTGAAAGGCTGTGAAAGGTGGGAACGATATGTCCGGAAGCAGGTGTTTGAGTTCCAGAACACCCATCAGGTCAGCTGGAGGTCTCCTTATTATCTCTTTGTTACTGAGATGAGGTTGCTCCCTATAGAGGATCCTGGCTCTGCAAAGGCAATGCTGTTAAAGTGTCCTGCTATATTTACCCGTGATCAGTGGGAGTGACTTTGCTTTTCCAGTCAAAGGTGAAAGATGTTACAAAAGATGATCTAAGCACTGAGGTGACTTCAAAAGAGAGGCAGGAAATGCAATAATACATCTCCATTTCAATCCATTTAGCATCACCCCCTCTCCCCAAACTAAGTACTCCTCTGCGGTTGTTTTGGCCTTTGGCCATAATTTGTTTGCTAATAAGGAAATTCTTGTCCTGGACAGCCTTCTCTTCAAGGGCAGAAAGTGACAGTGTCTGCAAGGAGTTTTGGATCTAGGGAATAGAAAATGCCTTCTGTGACCTCCTCCAGGGATCATGTTGCCCCCCCAGCCCCTTGGCAGGGCCAGATTGTTGCCCAGGAGGAGTTTCATAGCACTGTGGAAATTGATCCTTCACTTACGACTTCAGATCTTTACCCTTTCAGAAAAAACAGACTCCAAATGGATTCATTAGCGTGTAGGCTGCCCTGCAACAAACACCCACCCTGTATCTTAACCCTAATGGTAATAATATGGGCCCATAATCCTCTTCCTTCTCTGAAACGGGGGAAGTTGTATTTCCTCAATTCTTCTCATTCATCCACCCACTCATATTTCAGATTGGTCTAGAAATAAAAGGCTCAGGAGAGGAGACACGAACATTGAGGCCCTGCTGTTCTTCTGGCAGATAACCACCACACTTCTCCAGTGCTTGGGCTGGCCGTGCTGTGATGTTAGAATCTCATTCGCTGGCAAGCAACAGAGAATTGTCCCCAAAATGGCTTAAATTCATAAGGGTGATCTTACTGTTGGTTTATTTTTTACTGGATGCAATGGTAGCACTTTGCCACCCCTAATTCTGAGAGAGTCTAGGAAGCTGAGATTTTTAGCTGGCACATTGTTACCTTGAACAAAATTAATAAGGAAGTGTGGGGGAGAGTGGAGGAGGGTGGATGTTGGATTTTGGACAGGAAAACACATAATGATTGCTACATTCCCAGCATCTAATACTGCCCAGCACACAGTAAGTTATACATAGTTGTTGTTGAGCGAGGGGCCTTAAAATGTCAAGACAAGGTATGATCAAATCCTAGAATGAGAAGTCCTTTTCAGGTGTCACTAATATACGTGACTGAGAAAGCACCCTTGAGAAAGTTTCATGGTCACTGAGATAAGCATATAAGGCAAAGATTGATTTGATTCTTTTTGATTCTTGCCCTTCTTGATAAAATACAGAAAGAGAAAGAAAGAGAACTCAGAAGGCCCTTTATATGCTCTAGCCATCCTTATAATAATTGTTGTTCTCAGAGCTGCAAGAGTCTTGACATTAGCTCTTCCCTCAGGAATTTTTATGAATTCCCTGATAAGCATCATATAATAGATCTGAGACTGTTTCTGTAACTTTATAGAAAATCATCCCCCAAATGGAATGTCATGTACAAACATTGTCTTGGGCTGGTCTTTATTTTTGACACCTTGATCATGGATGAGTTTTCATGAAACAGAGGTGTCTAATGGTGTCTTTGACTTCAGTAGGACCTTGCCAATTCAATTCCACAAGGATTAATGAAGCATCAGCTCTATTCCAGGGATTGTGCTGGGCCCTGAGAATACAGAGAAGAATCATGTGCTGTTCCTTCCTTGTAAAGAAGGTCACAATCCAGTGTTGAGAGGCATTTTTTACATAAGTGAGTACTCTCATAGATGGGCAAACATGGTGCTCTAGGTTACTTGGAAAGCATGGGACCAAACCCATCTGGAGAAGCTTCTCAAAGGTTGTTAGAAGGATTTGAGTTGGACCTTGGTGTCAAGCAGTAGGACTTTGCCAAGCAGAGAGATGTGGTTGAAAATTCTATCCTTTTGCATTAAGCCTGTTTAAGTTATAGTCACGAGGCACTGCACTGCCACAGTCTCTGGAATTGGGAAAAAGATTGGTGGGAATCTTGTAGACTGATCAAACTTTGCCAAGACTAAAGAAAGAAACTCTCTTTTCTCTTTGGTAGGAAGAGAAACTCTCTTTTCTCTTTCATCCATTTCATTTGGTAGGAAGGGGAAATGAGAATTCAGAGTCACAAGCCTCCCATAACTTTGTAATTGCTGGGTTGGGAGCTGCCATTTTGCTCCTTGGAGAACAAAGCATCCCTCAAACTAAGGATTCTCAGATTATAGCACTATCCAAGTGATTTCAAAATATTTGAAAGGATATTTAAAAATTAAATAGATGATGTAGCTATTTTCTGTAGTAAGGCAAAATACCCAGGTATTTATAGGATTTAAATATGAAAAGTTGGGAAAAGGTAAAAAGCATTGTGACAAAAACTGTAAGACTGAAATTCAGTCCCTGCTAGGGAGGAACAGCTGCTTCTCTGACAGACTGAGAAGCAACTCATGGCCCTTCCAACTGCCACTCCCACACCTTTCCCCCACCAACAGGGGAGCAGAAGAGAACTGAGCTCAAAAGTCACGTAGAGGTTGATGTTACAGGAGACCCAAATATTCAAAACTGCAGTCAGTCAAAGCCTGTGGTCTGGTGGTAGAAGACTGACTAAACTGGGCTTAATTTAACACCATGACCTTGATGAGGTCCTTTGGCCATCTGTGTACACTAGTCAGTATCTAGTACACCTAGGTACTCCACATTGCTGGTCTTCTCAAACCTCCAGTAGCTTGGATGTCTCAAGCTTTTGGTTTTTGAAAGCTCTTGTGTGTTCCATCTGAGAGGTGTCAGGAATGCCTGTGTCTTCTCCTGGAGGGGATGGGCTTACTCTGTTTGACAGTGTTGGCTGCAGTGTTCTTTAGTTTTAGTTGTGGTTGCAGCCTAGCATGGCAAGGTTTCCAGTTTTATTTTATTATTTACTTATTTTTCTCTTGCACTGCTCCAGTCTTTCCAGAGGAAATCTCCACCCACACCAGGCTAATGGTTCTTCAGTGAGAGTAGATCATGCTCTCCTCTGGGAATGTAGGAAGTAGAGCAACCTTAGGCTCTCTCAAAACCAGTCAGGCATTTGCAGGTAACCTACACCTGTTGCCAGACAATTAAGAGAAAAGGACCTCACAGTACAATGGACTGAAGTTGCAGCTTTGACCTTTTAACTAGAATCACTGTAGCATCCTGTCCTTCCTTAACTGGGTGCTTTACTGAAAGCTAACCTATCACAGACATGATAGATTCAGGACACAGCTTCCCTGGCCTCTCCAGCAGGTCCCCAGCTGTAGGACCCCACTGTGTGCTCATTAATGTATTGGAGCTCAATGGCACCTGAAGACTCACTAGTATGCCCACAGGCCAGAGTGCAGTCCCCGGAACTGAGAGTGGCAGACTGGGAAGAGGGAATCCTTGACAACAGCCATTTCTTCTAAGAGGCATCTTTCTACTTGTCTGGCATGAGAGCATTCTGTTTTGTTATGGAGTCATAACAGTTTTCTGAAAAGCCTTACTTGTTGAGGTTAGGAATCAGTGTTTATGAAAAAACAGAAATCTTAAAATAGATGATTTCAAGATTTTATGACTCTAAACTATCATGATTTTGGTCAACATAGAAATGTACTAATTCTGAGACATTCTTGCTCCACAGATCTTTTGAATAGAAACATTCAAAATGGTACTTTCTTATTTATGTATGAGAATCAGATATAGATCAAATCAAACAGTAATCAGCCATTTAGAAGACTGTAGTATGATGCTACTCTACCTCAGGTTTTTCATTTAGATTAGGATGCTACCATCTTCCGGAGGTATATTGGACTGTGAGGGCCACCATGACCAAGTACCAAGGACTAGGTGGCTTAAACAGTGAGAGTTTCCCCCAACACCCCCAATGCTGGCAGCTCCAAGTATGGAACCAGAGTGTCAGCAAGACTGGTTTCCACTGACACCTCTCCGTGACTTGCAGATTTCCGACTTCTCAGTGTGTCTTTACATCATTTTCGCTCTGTACTTGTATGTGTCCTAATCTCTTCTTACAGGGACACCAGTCACATTGGATAAGACCCCACCCTTGTGACATCATTTTAACTTAATTGCCTCTTTAAAGGCCCTGTCTTCAAATACAGTTTCATTCTGAGGGGACTAGGACTTCAACATATGAATGGGGCAGAGGGGAAGACAACTCAGCCCATAACAGGAAGTGTTAGCAAGAAAGATGTATTTGCAAAGCAGAGAAATTTATTGAAACATATTACATGCCAGGTCATGGGATAAATTTTATTTTTTTCATGTATTTCTTACAACAATCCTAAAAAGTTAGAATCTCTATTTTTCAAAGGAGAAAATTCAGACTCAAAAATTGAGTAGTTTCTCCAAAGCTACAGAAAACAAATTGTTGAAACCAAGTCTGTACTCTGTCCCCAGGAAGTGCTCACGCCGCCGTCATGTTCTTGTGCTGTTATCCAAGGTCACAGAGCAGGCTGATAGCAGATCAGGCCTCTTCATTCCCAGTGAAGCTTTCTGTTGCCCTGATATGTAAATAATATTTAAAAAATTTAGTTTCACTGCTCTGCTTATTAAAAACAAGGATATTATTTTGTCTTGTGTTAGTTAGGCTGTTTTGTTTTTCAAGGGATGGAAAATACTGAACAGTATGAGATTTCAAAAACCATCACTGCTTTGCTTGTTAATTAACCAGGCTATTGAAAAGACACAAACAGGTATGGATTACTGACCATCCCAGTTTGCCTGGAACTAGGGACTTTCCTAGGCTATGAGGGTTTTTGTGTTAAACCTGAAACAATCTCATTTTTAGAAAGAGAAACCGTTTTAGAAGCAGAAAATATAGGAAATAGTCTTAATAACCACGGAGTCTGGTCCTATGGATAACCTGGTTATCATTTCAGATACAATAGCTAGAGACTCCAGAGATTGAACATGCAATGGACAATGGCCAGATCATTTATAAATAGTAGATCTTTGACCCACAACCTGCAGCCACCTGCCCAGGAAACCAACCGCTTGTCTGTAGCAAGCAATCCAGGAAGCCCGTCTGCTCTAAGTGTCACACGTGAGAAACCAGATCACTGTGTCTGGTGCCAGCCTGGGAGGCTAAACAGTAACTTCTATAACAGCTCCAAATGCCCAGGGTTTGATGAATAATGGACAACATCCTTATTTTTTATCCAATCAGAGATAGCCAAACATGCGCCTCAACCAATCACAGGATGTCCTACTTCTAGCTAGCCCACCTGCAATTTCCCCATGCCAGCAGCCTCCAGTCAGGGTGTCTGAAGCCTTCCCTTTCGTCCACTGTGAAGCTTTCCCACTCCTCTGCCTGCTTGGAGTCTTTGTCAAAATGTAGATAACAGTGGCAGAGCCCCCTTGCTATAGCAAGCTCAGAATAAACAGCCTTCGTTCGCTCTATTTGATTATCTCCACACACCGTCAACAGGACCCCTCAATCACACTCTACTCTAGTACTCCACTATTTTGATAACTCAGCACTGTGTCTCCACTGCTTTACCTTCCTGCTGCCACTGAAAACAGCCTCTGTCACCTTTCAGGTCTGTTAACATCTGCATCCTGTAGTTCTCTTCTTTTCCACCAGCTGCATCTCTCTTTGAATTAAATTCCCTGAGAGACAGCATCTGACTGTAATATGCACTGAGTGCCTAGGGAGCATCCTTATTATGTATTCTTATGGCTCCAGCCAACTCTAAATCTGCTGACCCAGACTACAGATGACTGCCTTTGGCTCAATGGCCTGACTTTGGCCAGTTAGCTGTGCTCATGGTAACGCCATTATGTGGTACAGTGTATGGTAACTTATGCATAAAGAATCATTTCATTCAAAAGGATCTCTTGTTATGGCTGCTCTTAGAGTGTACATTTATACAACTGGTCAATAACATTTTCCCACCTTATTGAATAACCCCTTGCCTATGAAGCATTTTAATAAATGAGTTTATAAATTGTTATTCATTTATAGTTCTATAAACTACTTTCTACTAAAAATTTTTTTGAAACAAAGAATGGTTACTTTTGAGCCCATTTTTAAAATAAAGTTCTTTGAAGATATATTGGTTAATTTTGAATTACTTGTATTCACTCACTCATCACTTATTTCTCATATTTACTGAGAATCTTCCATCTTTCAGGTACTGTAGGAGTCTGATTTCCAAAGCAAAACTCTTATGCTTAAAACACCAAATTACTGTAGATGCATCAGTAGATGAATACTCAGAGAAATGTAATTTCAATATCAAAAGATCATTGGGCTTAAAAGCAGCAGTTTTAGCATCTAAACTTCATTTTCTATGGAGATGAGAACTTCTAGTCTGCAGCACATGATTAACCCAGATGACTAGAAAGATGAGTTGTAGAGGTAAAGGAAGTCACTGGGTTCTGTCTTACTCTCACCAAATCCCTTAAAAGCCATCTAGTTCTCTTAATTTTTGGCTCTATATATGAAACAAATAGCACACAGCATCTTCAGCCACATTTTGCATCCCTCACCCCATCCTCACTGTTACCAAGTTAGGAAAATTTACTTAATCTCTTAGTTCATCCAAGTCAGGGGTAGTCTTTGACTCCAGCAGAGAAATGGCTAACACAGAAAGGATAGATTTCTTCAAGTAATTTTACTACACCTTATCACTCATATCTTGCCCAGATACCCCACCTTGGTTCCTTGTTACTGATCCTACTTTGTGTTTGCTAGACTAAATTTAACAGATTTGGAGGAGCACTGTTAAAAATATGGTAACAGTCTCACCCAAAGTAGATTCAAAAGTCATCTCCAGGTCTAGGTTCCAGGCTGCTCAGTCACGGTGTCCTCAGTTCTGCTCCCTCCCTGGTCCCTGAGGAGAAGGACATTTCTCAGTGTCTGTGTGTCCTCAGGCTTTCTGTTGTGATCCACCACCACTTCACTAACTCCATTCCTGGGAGGCTCTATGACCATGGGGTCCTAGATGTTCTTCCTCAAGCCGTCATCCAACTCTCTCCAACTTGTATGATTTACTTGACACATGTTCACTAGTGAGATACTAAGGCTCATTTCAACCGGAAAATTAGCTGAACTTCCTCACCTACTACTCCAAGTTAGCAGCGGGTCCTATTTTTATCACTGCATGTCTGTCTCTGATGTCAGACCCCACCTTTCCCCATTTCAAATCTCCATCAGTTACTTTTAACTATGAGAAATAGAATTTCTGTCTTTTGTTTTGGAAACTATCCATTCTCACTCATCAGGGTCTCCCATGAAGTTTCTATTTCCTCTTTGAAAGAGACCTTTAAATCTTAGCTCATCTTCAGAACAGAGATACTCCTGAGTAACCAACCTCATGTAAACAGCTCCACGCACTGCTCCGGATTCTGCCAGGTGACTCACCCCTGAGGAAACTGAGGTGTCATTTTCTGGAATCTTATACCCTGCACTGTTTTACAGCCGCAAAACTATTCTACACTGATTATAAATGCAACACATATGGTTTCCATCAAGGGAAAAGAAGAGTTAGTAACTGACAAATCTGATGTGTCAATTATCCCTAAGATTAATACTGGGAAGAGCCCACAGTCTCTATTTTAAAAGTGGTTCTTTTGGTCCACAAAACACATAAGTGCTGCCTCCTTGTTGTATTATAAAAATTCTTGATTTCATGTAAACCATAGCTCTGAGAACTTAAATAATTATAATCTTCATACCATGATTCAGGAAAAGTAGTAAATTGTTTTGGATTAGATTACATCTCTGGCACACATTGTTGGCATCCTTGAAACACTGCACTTCAGTTGAAGTCTGCAGAGCTTTAATTCACCCATAAGCATACTCTATACTTCTAAGGTTTGTTTTCTGATGGAAAATTTATTTCCATGGTTTCATATGTTTTTGCAATTATTTTTATCAAAGAACATTCTGCATTGTAAAATTATCTTCTTAAGAAAGATTAGAGGATCCATATTATGATGAGTCAACACAGCCGGTTGGCCAGTCAGAAACGATTCTGTGTCCATCAGTGTCAGCTGTGATAATGATTCATGTCCGATGACTGCCAGGAGCATTTGTGCAGTACTCTATTAATCAAAGGAAATGTGTGGAATTCAAATGGTTGGGGAATACCTTCTAGTGATAAATTGCATGAATAGTTCTCTTATTTTTACTTCAATATATAAATAAGACCTTCTGGGCAATACTATCTGAGCAATCTCAGGCAGGGAGAAATAGTGAAGTTTTTAGGAGGCAGAAGCTGTGAGACACCTGGAAATGGGGAGCAGGAAGAAATGGCATGAGCTTGGGAGATTGAAGAGGAGAGACAGAGAGGCAAATAGACAATGAGTGCTCAAGAAACAGCAATCAGGCCAGTATGCTGGGAGCAAGAGTGTTCCAGAACAAGGATGATGGTTACATGAGGATTGATGTCTTGTGGAAAGTTTCTGAAGGCCCAGAAATGCCAAAATTTAGAGATTTAGATTTTCCTCTTTAGGCCAATGCTTTTTAATCTTTTCTTCCATCCATCCCTCCCTACTTCAATCTCTTTTTCTTTTTCTTATTTTCTTTCAAATATCAGAGCAGAGCCCTGAAGAAATCAAATTAAATTTTGCATGGCTGACTAGTATTGAAAACAGATGAAATCAGAAAAGCTTCTTCAAAACGTGCACTGTGGGAGGGAATAGAGTCCTTGAATTTGTAGTGTCTTTGTACGGTAACTACACTTGTTGTGGTGATCATTTTGTGATGTATTTAATTGTCAAATCACCATGTTGTATACCTGAAACCGCTGTAATATTGTATATCAACTATACTTAAATAAAAATGAATATGTAAGTAAAAAACAAAAAAAACAAAAAACGTGCACTGTGGGAAGGGACCCTGGGACGTATCACAAGATTTCCCCCTTGAGATGGCTCTGAGGCCCCTCTGTGGTGCTCCTTAGGATTCTTTGAAATACAGATACAAATGGTAACTTTAAGTAATGCGGAGTCATTAATGGATTTTTGAACTGAGAAGGCAAGCCTTCTGTGAGCCTTCAGAAAGTTATTTACTCTCTCTGGAGCTCATTTTCTCCTTTGTAAAAGGCAGATAATATCTTCCAGAGAGGTTGTAACGATTAGAAACAATGTAGTTGGCATAGTGCCTGGTGTGTAGGTGTTCAGATAAATGTAATTGTAAAGTTAATGATCATGACGATGATAATGGAAGCAGAGGGTGTCTCCAGGCACCAAGTTCCAAATTCCCCAACTCATAATGAAATCTGTGTTTGCTTTTGGTTTCTCTGTTGACTCTACCACAAGTTTCGGAAGACCCCTTACACTGTAACCACCATGAGGAGATCCTGTCTGTGCAGCTCTTGCTGACCCTGGATATGTAGGGAATATAGGTCTTTCTGAGTCTCTCCTGAGCCGTGAGTGGCCCTGAATGTGAAGCAGACTCTCTGCAGTGGCTCTGGGCCCCCTGCCATGCCTTTGCTCAGATGGGCCACTCTGGTATGAACCTGGTACACCCAAGGGTGAAGCAGGGAGCTATCTCTTCCCCACGCTCAGCATGGCTCATCTCTTACGTATTTCCTGTTTCAGATGGATACCTGCAACCAGACCTCTCTGCTCCCCCTCCGGAGCTCTGGGAAGGGCAGCTGGCTGCATTCCTTTCCCTTAAGACCCTTCAGTGTCATCGGATGGGTAAAATGCACTGAGAGTGTGTCATAGCTATGTGCATATTATCTGTGGATCTTCCTTTTATGAAAAGGTGAATTCACTTTGCCACTTGTTTGTTTATCATTGATAATAAACATTGAGTGCCCAGTGTGTGCCAAGCACTAGGTTATGTAGACATCACAAATACACCAACAGAGTGGCCTACAAAGTTAACACCATATGAGTGCTAGTAATATACATATAACTTATCTTTAATATGTATATATCAAAGGCTCAAAAATTTATAACTCAAAAAATACATAAACTCACAAAGATATTTAAAAACATATATATTTTTTAACATAAATATGTATATGTATATAAACTGAAAAGACAATGTGGAAAGTCAAAGCCAACTTTGAAATGTTCGTGTCTTTCCAAGATGACTTCCGTGGCACTGCCAACACCATCTGCTCTAGAGTAGAAAGACTACTTAACAGGCAAAAGCAGCTGCCGGCTTAGGCGTCAATGTACTCTTTTAGTTCTATCCAGGATGACCTGATGTGGCCACCCTTTCTAGGTAAAGAGGATTATATCTCCATTTGCCAATAAATCCTTAGCCTGAAGAGAGATAGCTCATGTCAGCCTGGCTGGCTGCAAGTCACATGAGGGTGGAATTTTTATAACTTAGTCCCACCTTGCTAAGGCCAGTGTGTGAATCACACAGATGGGTGAATCCAGGTTGGTCCTGTTATGGATCTGATTGTTTCAGTGTGTTGGTATCACTGATGTGAGGAAGGATAATATTTCTGAAATACTAGCCTATATTTTTTTCCTGATATTTGAGTAGTAGTAAAACATGGTGGCTAATCCCTAGGAAGGGGATACAGGCAGGGATGAAGGTAGACATGGGCTGGGGAGGAAGAGGGAAAGAAATGTATGGAGATCAAAATTTTCCACTCTTGACAAAGATCTGAAATGAAAATTAATTTTGCTCTAAGAAATAAACATCTCCTTTTTGCACACCTGACATTGTAGAGTGAGTTGAAATTGCCCCAGATACTTCTGGGGGATTTGGTCTGAAATTAAAGTATTCTTGGACGCACTGATGTATAGCAGAAAACATTGGCAAATTGCTTAATAATGAAAGCAAATACAAGGTTACTGTAAGAACTTTAGAAATTATAAAAGTGCCTAAATAAGGAAAAAAAGATTCATTTATAACATTTATACCCACTTCCTTCTAGGATATTCTTTTTGTGCTTTGAAAATATAATTGACGTTATACTGCATATAAAACTTATCTTACTATCTTACCTGACAACACTGCATAAAGAGTTTTTTTGTCATTAAGAATATTTACATGTACTTTTAAATTATGTTTTAATTGTAAAATTAACCCATGATCATTACAGAAAATCTAGAAAGTAGAGAATGAAATAGTCCTAACTAGAGAATATCACTATTAATATAGTTAGCCCTGAGCCACAAGTGTTTTGCCTAAAAGCCTCATTTTCTTTATCTTTAAAATGGGAATAATAATAGTATCTTCTTTATAGGACTGTTATAGTTCATATAAATGTAAAAGGCTTCTCACAGTGTCTGGCATATCATAAGCACATATTTATAATTTTATGCTAATTTTAAACAAAGAAATATAAACTTCTACAAATTGTTTTACAATCTTCGTTTTTTTAAACTGAACGATATACCAAGATCATTTTTACATATTAACAAACATAAGCCTGCAATTTAATCTGAATAAATAATTCCTTTCTATAACTGTACCATATGTAAAAGATATTTAGCTTGCAAACATGATTTTAATGGTTGTGTAATATTCCATCTTGGGTATGTGCTATAATTTAATTAGCAGTTTATTTTTGTCAACTTTAAGTTGTCTGTTATGATCCAGCTGCCTGGGGAAAATGAAGCCATGTTAACAGCAATAAAGTATATTTTTCTGACACTCTTCCAGCTTCCTTTTGCTGGGCTTCAGGTTCTTTTCAAAGACTCCTCATTTCTAGGAGACCCCAAGGGATTCATTCACTCATTCAATCAATAAATATTGAGCATGTATCAGGTACCAAGCATGGCACTGAGGATGCAATAGTGTGAAAAGACACATCTGCTGCTATGTTGGAGTTTCCACTCTAATGGGGGAATCACCCTCAAGCTATGTTAGCTGCCATAAAGAATAAGCAGGGGGCTATGAGAGCAATGACAGAGGGGCCTGACCTAGGCTGGGCTCGGGGAAGGTCTCTGAGGAAGTTCCCCACTGAGATGTGGTCTAGAGTCTAAAGAAGTCCGCCAGGTCTGGGGAAGGGTTCTGAAAAGAGAGGGTCATCTCTGGCAGAAGGAATGGCAGGAGCCAAAGGGCGTGGGAGGAGGAGGCACAGTGAGCTTGCAGACCTGCAGGAAGCCCCTGGGGCTGTGAGTGCACACATGCAGGGGACGACATGTACCATGTGGTACCGTGTGGTGGCAGCAGGCCGTGCATGTCTTCTAAAATGTAGGTCTTACTATTTTTCAGGTATGGAGAGGTCAGCATATCAGGAGACAATCAGCATTAAAAATAGTTTGTTATATTCACAAATCCAAGAGGAAGGGGCACACAGGGAAGCACCAGTGTGGGTCAAGAGGTGAGGGAAGCAGGGGGAAAACGTGGGCAAGTGCCCGTATTGTGGCTTCTATGGGAAGGAATGGGAGGGGTGGGGCATGCAGCTCAGGACTGCCTGGTCTGGACCATTTCAGTGGGCTCTGGAGCATAGGAGCCATCCCTAGTCATCTGGCACCCAGTCCTGGGTGACTAAGGCAAGGAAACGGTGGCTGAATGTGCAAGCCTGCAAGAAGGTGGTTGCCGGTGTGGGCTCTGGATTTGTTGGTTTGCATGTGGAAGGCTCCCTCACAGGCAGGTTGTTTGGTCTCTGGAAACTGGCTAGTCCAGGGATAGAGACCCCTCCAGGGTCAGCAAGCTCCAAGATGCCAAAGCATCAAGAGAACAGAATCCTAGACACGATTAATACAGCTTGTTTGCAGAACATCAAGGGGCAGAGTGGCTAGCAAGGCATTAGAAAAGGGGAAATGAGGAGGACGAATGACAGCCCTCAATGTCTCTGAGAGACTGTGGTGCAAACAGGTCTGGCCAGTCTTTGTAGTCCTTTCCCTCTTCAGGCACAAGCATACAGCTGGGCTGGGGGCAGAAACATGTGCACTCAGAAGCGTGCCAGCAGCTGCCATGCGATACTGGACTAAGCCTGAGGGTTGAGTCTCATCCTTGGGGACATATCCTTTCCCACGTTCTTCAGTCACATAGACCCTAGACCAGTGGTCCTCAACCTCAGGACATCGGGTCATGTCTGGAGATAGTTTTGGTTGTCACGTCTTGTGGAGGGCGCCACTGGCATTTAGGGGCAGAGGCCAGGGATGCTGCTAAACACACTGAAATGCACAGGCACTTCCCCCACAGCAAAGCATTATTTATTTCAAAAGGTCCATAGCAATGAGGCTGAGCATAATGCCCTAAGTATCTGCTTCCCAGAAGTGGATAGGGCCAGGGGTCAAGCGGTGGCCCTTCACAACAGAATTTCTAATTAATGGTCATGCTATAGTGGGCATATTGTGTGCATTATTCTTATGAATCTTTTAGTCTCAAAAAATACCTCACTTTTCTTCTTCCTGTCTCTCCTATTACTCTTCTAGGGAAGAAAGCTTGAGGTGTTTATGTAGAACTAGTTACTTCATCTACTCTCTCACAGCACACTTCCAAAGCCCTTTCAATGAGTCTTTTGTCTGCTTTGCTTATTTTTTTGTTTTCTTGTTACTTTATGAGATCAAGTCAACTCAACAAGCTTTTAATGACTGCCGGTCACATGCTTAGTGTGTGACCAGTCTCTGGAAACACAGACCAGTACCTGACACAGTGCACATAGGAACCTGGCCCATGGAAACATGCGTTTTCTTGTTTACTTCTCCCAGTACCCCTATAACGGAAGGATTCATATACTTCATGCTGCACATCAGCAGTTAGAGGCTTGGAGGGTGGGGTCATGTCTAGGCCAGATGGCTAGGATATAGTAGACCTTGGACTTGAGCCCAGACACATGGTCTGACCCCAAAGCTAATACCTTCTGACAAATCTCCATGGCTCCTCCCTACTGATGACAGCTGAAGACTGCAGCTCTTTACCCACTAAGAACTGAGCTCCAGATGGCTCTTTTAATTTAGAGGGTTCCACGAAGCTCACTTAGCTTGGCCTCAAGGAAGTAAGCACAGTTCTGGATGAAAGGGAAAATATTAACCAAGGGAATAAAAAACCCTCATAATGGCTTGTGTTCCACTTCACCAAAAGGCTGGCTTTCAAAAACTCTTAGGTGCTATAAATCAGCTGGGATCAGTTAAGCATAATGGCAATGTTTGGGGACATTTCCTGAGATTACTCAAGTTCTGTTCTACAGATTGCTCCCTGGGAAATCAAACAGATTCTCCTTGAGCCTGAGGTGAGCCCTGAAATTCACAGAAGATGGGAAGGCTCATCACAGGAGGCCCATTCCTTCCCTCAAAAGAAATTACTAATCCTCAGATGTCAGCCCCTTCCTTGAGACTCTCCCTTGGATCTCCCAGATTCTCAGCAGTTTTTTTAAATCATATTCTTCTGTATTGTTTTAATATTTTGCCCCATTATGCCCATATTCACTCTGTAAAGTAGGACATGAGCTAGCTAACTAATCTTTAGTAAATACGTACAACTGTACGCTATGGTATAGCCAGAAAAATAAGATGCATAAAGCAAGTCACAGAAAAGTATATAAGATGTGATTTCAACTGTGTTATAAACAGAAAATAGGTTTTAATATGCATAAGATATGCCTGGACTAAGACAATGGCTATCACAGGGAAGCCTGTAAGGAGGTCAAAGAGGGGTGGGATGTAGAAGATGTCTGCTTTTTAGAGGTTGTTAAGACCTAGTCCATTTTCCCAGGGAGAATTCTACAGGTGACAAAATGCCATTTTGAAAGCTCATGCCTGATCTATAATTTGCAGCATTAAGCTTTTGGTATGTTTACTAAAGTTTGTACTTTAATTGCAGTCATAGAGATCCCTAATAAAATAAATTATTAGTCTTTCACAAAACCGCCTCACATACCAGGCATCCACACTCAGATTTCAGAATGGCTATACCTTCCATCAAAGAATGGGGCACACCCTCCTTGGGCTAATGCATTACTCTTCTTAAATCAATGCCCACCTAGTTGGCACATTTCTGCTGATTCCTAGCAATGCTGATTTTGCTGTAAAAGTTACAGTGATCCCTGGGCACTGGTGGCTTTGTGTGGTTGGCAGCATGTCACTACCCAACAAAAACAAGATAAGTCATTCAGTGACTGATAACAGTTGAAAGCAGAATCAGTAAGTCTTTGTAATGCCAGGCTTGCCAAGCAGAGCTCCCTGGCCCTACAAATGTCCTGCCCAGTGAGAGAAAGAGCCTCCAGGTCACACCATTCACTTTGCACTGACTGTCTTTCTTCTTCTCATCCAACTTTTTTTTCTATGTTCATACTGCAGTCTCTGCTGAAATTTAAGAAAGACTAAAATCATGGGCACCTGTTGTAGTTGGAAACAACCATGTTGTCTGTGTCTAGTGGCCATTGAGCCTGACAGCTGCACAAAGGCAAGGCCAGTCAGGGTCCACTTCAATAGAAGTGTCTTCTCTGTTTGGAAGGAAAATGCCAACACAACCTCACAGCCTAGATGATTGCTGTGCATTAGTCTGTTTGCTTGTTTTTTTCAGAAATAATATTTTCTCCTCTGACTCCCATGTAGAGAGTCATGCACACACACATAGGCACATAAATGGTTGGACTAGCAATTAACTGAAAAGGTCAAAGAGAGGTATCATAAAAATAATATTCATTTTAAGTACTTATTTTAACTTAAAACACAGATATCTATTTGTTTGCTAATGTCTAGTATGGCCAAGACTTGATTTGAGTGGGGACACCCTGTTTGTACTTACGTGGTTGCCTCATTCAGGTGAACCCCACTTTCTGACACATCATGTGTGCTTTCCAGGTTGGATTTCTTTGAAGTGAAATTAGAACTCCAAGATACTTGTGAAACAGAGTAAACTCCATCTAAATTTTTACAGTCTTTCTCCAAAGAGTTAACTTGCCCACAGTGTTCCTAGCTCCCTGTTTTTATGTCTTTCCAAAGCATTCTCCCTACTAGTTATAGAAAACAGGATTCTCATTGTATTTCCCCAGTTTATGTAATATGTAATTAAAGGAATATAATAAAAATAGTAAACACAGCTGACATTGACTCTTTTGGAGCCAGGGTCAACTGACTGCTGGACAGTGGCAGCCCGCTGGAGGGCGCAGAAGGAGGGCGCCTGCGGACCAGCCTCCACTGCTTGCATCGCTCAACAAGTCTCACTCAACTCTGGAGAAGGTGAAAAGCTCAGGTCTGTGCATGGAATTTATTTCTGCAGTTTATTGATTTTTTTTTATGGTTTTCAATGCATTTTAATCAACATAACCCTTTCTTCAGGCAAAATGTTACACAGAAGACAGAATATCCAAAAAGAGTGGTGGTGTTTCCGGGGAGTTGCCTGTGTTGCCTCTCTATCTCTTCTACTCTCCTGAGGTGGCCCTTGAAAAACATCTAGAACACGAAGGGCTGCATGAAGCACGATATACAAACCTATGACAGAGTCCAGGGCTTTCACAATACAATGATAAACTGATATCTAAAGACATTGTGGCCAGAACTGAGGTTTTCTGGTTCCTGAGCTTAACATTTTCTGTCACATTTTTTGACTTTTATTTCCCATGCAACTTGAGGCTGTCCCTTATGCGGCTTTTCTGCCTTCTGATTATCTCTGTGTGGCAGCCCAGAGACCAGGAAGGAATAAATGGAATAAACTCAGCCTGGCCCTTACTGTCTGTGTAGCTCTCTGAGCTTCTGGCCACTAGCTTCTAACTCCTGTGAATCAATCAGTGTGTGGAAGGTTAGACACAACTTTCTTTAAGACTGTTCCTTTCCAAGATATGGTGGGTTGAGGAAGTGTTCTCATTGCTAAATATATGCTCCCTGCCTTTGCCTTCGAATTCGTCCCAGGGGAGCTTTGGGCTGAGCTGGGCTTGGTCAGGAGAAGGGGGCAGAGGAGTACAAGGGCATGGTAGGCAGAGCGAATATCAAACACAAAAACCTCGACTTGACTTTAGCCAGTAAATGGTTCAGAAGCAGGAGATGAGAACAGGCCCAGAAACAGGAGGGTCCTGTATCAAAGCTAACCAGTCTGGATCATATCTCAAAGGCAATGGAAAGTTATTGAAGGATTGCAGGCAGGGGCATGACATGACTAGATCTGTGATTTAGATGAGCCACCCTGTCAACACTAGAGGTTGGCTGATGGGGGGAGCGGGACTAAAAACAGGGAGGCCAGATAGAAGGTGGCTACAGTACTTGAGGAGAAAGATGACAGAAACCTGAACTGAGGCAGTGACCATGTGGGTAGAGGGGAGGTGATTGATTTCATGGCATAAGTATGCCTGCACATAAGTACAACACTTTCCAGTCTTGACTAGAAAGCTTGATTAAAGTGGCCAAAACAATTTTTGGAGGCACAAAAGAGGGGACATATTTTACATGTAATCAAAGTTCAGATTCAATTTTGGGGAATATTCCAGAGCTTCTAGTTTTCCTCTCAGTGCTGCCATGGATGGCCAGATAGGCTGGACACTGCACAACCCCAGAAGATGCTCCTGGCTTGGACTGCAATGTGTTCAAAGACCCTTTGAGTTGTGCAATTCTACCACCCAGCTCCCTATGGTTGTGCAAACAGAAATTTCCAGACAAAGTCTACACGGCTTCTTGAGAAATGTTATGTGAAGTATATAAGTCCTACTAAATTAAAAAAGTAAGGATAAGGCAAGATTACTAATGGCAGCAGCATTCAGGATCAAAGATAAGACTGAAATAGTCCTTGCTCCGCACAGGTGCTGAGAGAGGAGAGGAGTGTAGATGGCAGCAGGCTGCCAGGAAGTTGGGGAAGGACTTTAGGAGGTCATATGAAGCACCTGACACCAGAATAGACTGAGGCAGAACTTCCACCAATGCTGGGCACTCTGGAACACCGAAACCAGCCCCACCAAGGAGACCCTGCCATGGTGCCCGATTCCCAAGCTCAGGGTGTGGACTGCAGAGGGACTGAGGAGAGTCACAATGGCAAGCCCCTTCATAGTCTCTGCACCCACACACCAAGGAGCACTTTCTTTGCATTCTATGTGTGGGAAGGCTGTAGTTCACATACCTTCCTTTGCTTCACATTAGCCAATAAGAATATAAGTCTTCTAGAACTAGGCTCTTTGTTCATAATTCATGATGCATATGAACTACATGAAGAAGTCGATGGATATGTATAATGGTCCCTCTACCTCAGAGAAGTTGTGGGTACTACATACAAAGCAAATTTCAACACAATTTGGAAGTCTCTATGAGATGCAAGTTGCAAATACAAGTGCCACATGCTGTGTGTATCTTAATGTCAAGGTCTAACAATGCCTGGCACATAGAAATGCTCCATGAATGTTCACTGAATTCACAAATAAATGGGTTATATTAGCAAAGTGCTTGTACATAAATTATCTCATTTGGTCTTAACAAGTATGTGAAGTATGTATTGAAATCTAGGAGAGAAAAAAAGCTTAAAACAGGTTAACTGACTTAAGTGCTCAAGGTCACACAGTTAATAAATGGTGTAGCTGGGACATTAATTGAGATCTTTTGATTCTTTCCACCACTCTACAGTTGTTCATAAAAGCCTTGGTCTGCACAATTCTGACTGAAAGACACCTACTGAGGAATCCTTTTGAAAAGAAAGCCATGCCTAAGGTATATTTTGTAAGTCATTATTTAAATTATTTTGGGTTTACCTCAGGTGGATCTGTCATCTTGCAAATGCATTAATCCCTCCACTCTGAAGATGGAGTCACTGAAGCAAGAAATTGGCCTGTAAAGGAATGCAAAATCTCCCCCAGCCCCCCTCCTACTGCCAAAACACAGGCAGGGAAAACCATAGATGGAGGGAGTCATAGGCCATTGGGATTCTGGCCTTTCCTCCATGTGAAAACTGAAGCAGTTGAGCCCAGTGATGAGGGAATCTGTCACAGAACATGTCACCACTCAGATGTGCCACAGAGAGTAGACTCTGCCACTGTGTAGTACTCAGATTTCGATACCTCTCCCACCTGCATGGGAGCCTCATGGGCCGAAGTCAGCTCAGACCTCCACGTCCTCCTGTGGTGACCCTCACAGCTCCCACTGGGGATTACATTCTCAGTTCCTGTCCTAAACCACTGTTGAGCCTCATCTACTTGGTTTGCTTTCTGTCCTGATCTTTTTTTAGGTGAGGTGAACAGAGGCCCAGGGATCAGGTGCTGGCTACACAACACAGATGTTTTAGCTTCTGCCAGGATCAAAGGTAAACAAAAACCAGAAATGAGGATAGCACCTTGACCACCAGGGTCTTCCAGACAATAAAACAGAACACATTTTTGTAAGTGTATCCACAAACACTGCTCAGGGCAATTTGTCTGATGAAATGCATTGTCTTAATTTGATCGACCCAGTCCCTACTTGACTGACGGAAGTGTCACAACACAGATGCAGGGCAGTGGACCTCAGCAGCCTGGCCTTAGGTGGTATTTTCATGAATTTCAGAGACCGCAACCTTTTTTATGGTTAAACTTCATTCATTCAACTTTCCCTAATTCAGAGTCCTTTTCTTCAAGTTATTGTATTTAAAGTGTTAAGCAAAAACTGATTGAATGTTACATTTTGAAACAAAAAGGGAATTTGCTTAATATTTTAGTTGGTAAAAGAAGGTCCAATAAGATCTAAATACATGCATGCATAAAATTTTAATGGAGGTGCCAATGTATTCCCCAGCAAGCAAACTGCAAATTCACAATGGTGTTTACTGAAGGGCACTATATTTAGAAAAGACAAGTCCGATGGAGCTTGGCTTTGAGAGAGCTGTTTGATCCTCCCTTTCATCGCTACGTGGTGGAGAGGACCTTGGCGAGGCCCAGGAAGGGGAGAAATCACCACCAGGGCTTCTACTGCACGAACCTCCGCTCTTGTGACCAAACATAGCCCTGCTGCTTAAGGAAGGTTTGCATAAAAGGGATTGACTTTCATTTGATTCTGCAAATGGACTCCCTGAGGGAGCCTGGCAG
This sequence comes from Manis pentadactyla, assembly GCF_030020395.1. Lineage (NCBI taxonomy): Eukaryota > Metazoa > Chordata > Mammalia > Pholidota > Manidae > Manis > Manis pentadactyla. The sequence continues at coordinate 83,857,664 of NC_080023.1, read as the reverse complement.
AAAGGAAGAGAATTAAAAAGGAAAAAAAATTTTCTTAGGCAGTTCTGGCCAGCTTCCAAAGCTTCAAGCTGACAGCACAGCTGGTTTAATCTGCTTCTTTAAAGCTGAAGACATGCTTAACTTTCAAGGCCAGAAACTTGGAACTTAATGAGTGAGACTGAAATTATGATTTTTTTTCTGGTAAATAGCAAAAAAACAAGCTATTAGGCTTGCACTATTCTGCATTGAACTTTTTTTTAATTGCAGAAATTATAGTGCTTCTCCTTTACTTAAAAAAAATTTATATGACTTCTTTAAAAAAGAATAATTTTGCATCTGCTGTTATTACCTGATTAAGTTGACACTGTTTAAAACAAAAGATATCCCTCTTTAAAATTAAATTAATCAAGCTGGATCTAAAATAGTTGTTATTTATTTATTTGCTGACCAGTTACCATGGCAGGCATTAAACTCAGTTTAGTTACAAAGACAAAGATCAATAAAACACATTCACTGTTATCAGGCAGCTCACAGTCATAAAGGGAAGAAAAAATTCACAGCTGTGTAAAGATACGTGTTCTAATTTTCATACAGTGCAATGAGTTTTCTATGAAGGATGTCGCCAAATTGTTGCTGAAACAAGAAGAGAGAGAAATGACATGGGAGTGGAGTGGGGCAGAAGGTTGCTACAGCTTCACATGGATGTTAACTTTGAGTCTGGGCTTTGAGGAGAAACCATCCAACAAGATTTAGGAGTGAGGTCAGGACTAAATGGACACATATTGTACAGAAATTGGTAAGAAAGGGCCAGCTCTGTTCAGACAAGGTGAGGGCCAGAAACAGGATGACTTGGCTGCTACTGCTACCTAACCTGGTCCGAGGTCCGTCAGGTCTCACCTGAACTGGAGTGCTAGGCTCCTAACTGGTCTTCTTGCTTTACCTCTCACCTTTCTGTAAAAGTCTTTTCTCCTTTAATGTGAAAATTATTTATTTCTTGAACACATATTCTCCTGAACACATATTCACAGAGCACCTACTTCATGTCAAATACTCTGCTAAACACTTGGAAGATGTGAGTAAACCAAACAGAAATCCTGCCCTTGTTGAGTTCATTTCCTAGCAGAGGAGACAGTCACACAATGAAAAGATAACAGGTGAATATAAGCAACTAAGTATGTTATAGTATATTAGAAAGTAGTAAGTGCTGTTTGAAGATGTGTGTGGTGAAAGGATGTCAGGAGTACTGGAGTCAGGGGTGGGGTGAAATTTTAAATAGAGGGGCAGGGTGGACCTCAGTGAGAAACTGACATTGAAGCAAAAATGTAAAGAAGGGGAGGGGGTTAGCCAAATAAATAACTGGGTAATTGCATTTCAGGCTAAGGGAACAATCATGATAAACAGCAAAGTCAAACAGTACCTTGTGTTTTCAAAAACAGCAAAGAAGTCATACATACGGCTGGCGCAGAAAGCAAGGGGGAGAGAAGTAAGGAGGAAGTCAGAGTTCGGGGGAGCATCTCGTGAAGAGTCTACTTGGGTATTCTAAGGAACCTGGCTTTTACTCTGTGGGAAATGTATTTTGAGCAGAGGAATGACATGCTGTGACTTACACTTCAGAAAGAAACAATCAGCCTGCTGTGTGGGGAATAGACTGTAGGGGAAAGGCTGAAACAGGACAAATGTTTGGGAGACTGCATGATCATGTGAAAGGGAGAGGCAGGAGGCCGAGTGCAGAGCAGCGAACAGAAGAAGTGATGAGGAAGGGTAGTGTCCTGCGTGCATTTTGAGGGCAGAGCCGGTAGGATTGGCCATGAGGTGAGAGAATGAGAGGCATCCAAGATGGCACCAAGGATTCGTTTTCCATCAGCTGCAATGTGAACGACAGCAAGTATAGTAGATTTGTAGATAGTAAGGAGTTCAATTTTGGACATAGGAAATTTGCGATGTCTGTTAGACACCCAGCAGAGACATGAGTCTGGGTTCACGACAGTGTTCAGGATGCAGACATTCATTTGGAAATCATTGGAATATGAGTTGTACCAAAGGCACCGAGTTGTACTGGGTGAAAGCACAAAATGAATGTGTAAATGTGGAGAAGGAAAGAAAACCATATACTGAGAAGTAAAGGAACAAGCAGAGAAGGTGGGGAAGGCAGTCTGTGAGGGACGAGAAACACTGCAGTGCAGTTTCCTGGAAGCCAGATGAATGAGTTCTCATCAAAGGAGAAAGAATGTTCAACTGTGTCCAATGCTGCTGAAAAAAAAAAAGAGAGAAGAGAACTGACCTTGTTCTACAGTGTAAAGCTTATTGTTAAATACAAGGGCAATTTTGATGGAGTGGTAAGCATAAAACTTGACTGAAGTAAATCACTGGCAGTCTCTGTTTCAAAACCATGTTCCCAAACCTATTCCTGTTTCTTCCCCGAGTCTTGTCCTTCTGCCTGTTTACCTTCCTGTTTCCTCATTTTTCATTTGTCTGCATATCAGGTTTGGATTTGGTGCTTCGCCCCAGTTCCATGGTTATAACTTTGACTCCTTTAAATAATGACTGTGTGCCCAAGGCATAATGCCTCCAGGTACCTCAAAAACAAGTCCCTCCCAGCTCTCTCTGACCCTGACCCTTTCTACTCTGACATTATCCTCATGGACTTGTCCTGGCTTTAGATTAGAGACGACTGCATACAAGCATCAAAGAACTTACCATATCATATAGTGGGCTGTTGGCAAAACTTTCCTGGTGCCCAGATCCTACCAAGTCTCTGCCTTCCCTTTAACCTACCTGGCCTGCTCCAGTTTTCCTGAGGCAGACTCACCAGCCTGGAGATAAGAGTTGCTCTACCTTCTGTGAGGTTCAGACCCTTCATATCTTGAGCTGGCCACAAGGCCTAGTTTCTCTTAGTGGCTTGCCACTTCCATGGAGAGTTCTATGTCCCTAGTAGCCTGTCTTCCTCTGAATTCCTTTGAAGCTATTTTGGAACTTTCAAAGTTCATCTCATATAGGGACTTCCACTGAGTTTTTGTTACCAAGAGCAGTTCTAATATTCATCTTACTTGCATTATCATATGCCAGTCTATGCTGAATGCAAGGGGCACACAGATGAGGTCAGGAGGATTCCTAATGGATATTTGTCATGCAAGGGAACATGATAAGGAGTATTCTCCAAGGACTGATGTTGGCCCTTATGTTTGTTATGGATCCATTCAGTGCCACTATAGGGCCATAATAAAGTCGATTGTGGTAGATCTCAAGATCTAAATTTCTTTGAAAAATAAAGGAATGATAGGATAAGAATGGAAAGTTATTGAATAATGGCTGCTAAAAGATACTATCCAGAGAGAAATTTCAAATTAATTTCTCTTTTTCCATGTTCTTGAGTCCAAATATTTCATGAAAGCTCCCTGAAAATAAATATGATTATATCTCAGAATAGCCATGGTGATTAGGTTCAGCATCCTGTTAGAAAAAATGTGTAAAATTCACCATTTACTTAATTCGACAATGATGGAAAATTTTGGAAGGTGCCTGTGGCAGCCAGCCTCCAAAATGGCCCCCAACAATCTCTCCCTCCTTGTATTCACACTCTTATGTAGTCCCCTCTCACACTGTGACCAATAGAATGAAGCAGAAGTGATGGTATGTGACCTCCAAAGCCAAATCATAAAAGATATGTTGGCTTTTGTCATGTTCTCTCTCTTCAGAAGCCAGCTGCCATATTAGAAGGATGCCCAAGCAGCCCCATGGAAAGGCCTTCGTGGTCAGGAACTGAGGCCTCCTATCAACTACCAATAAGAAACTGAATTGTCTTGCCAGTGTGTGAGCAAGTCATCTTGGAAGTGGATTCTGCAACCCCAGGTAAGCCTCCATGTATCTTCAGCTCTCTCCAACATCTTCACTGCTGTCTCATGAAGGATCCTGAGCCAGAACCCTTCAACTAAGCCACTTCCAAATTCTTGACCCACAGAAATCGTGTGAGATAATAAACAGTTGTTTTAAGTTGCTAAGTTGTAGCATACTATGACATTCAGCAATTGATAACAAATACGGTGTCATATGGAAATTTTTTGAAGGTACTATCTTCCCTCAAATCCCAGAATGCTAATAAAATCAACTTCATTTATCTGGTCTCTCGATATACAACTTAATTTCCTTCAAAGATGTTTTCAGAGTTCTGGGTATTTTACCCCTTTACTTTGTTATTCACCAAAAGCTAGCATAGAGCTTTGTGACTCAAAAGTTGGGATTCGGAGTTAACAGAATTCAGTTGAACTACTGTTCCACCACCACTCATGAAGGTGTGAACTTGGGAAAGATGGGCCTTGGTTTTATTGTCAACATCATGATTATAATGAGAACCTAGCCCAAAAGACTGAAATAAGGATTAGTTAGATAATATGCAAAATATTTAGCAGATTACTGGCTCTTAAAAACTACTGAAAAAATGGTACCAAGAATGAGGAGGAGTATGGAAAAGGTAAAAATCTCTTTGTTTTCAACTTGCAGGTAAGTTCCTTATGGAGTAAAATAACCTTTGCTTTTCTAGATCATGTAAGTCTCAGCTATTACCCCATACTTCTTCTTGCACATGTGTAATTACATCTATAATAATCATTATTTAATTTTGCAACATATCTACTTTTCTAGCTTCTTCATTCACCTTTTCTACAGCCCACAATAAAGAGAGCATATTACAGGTATTCTCATGATAGAAGCACATACTATTGAGTCAATGAATGCACAACTTTAGCAATAAATCCAATTTTGGTGACTATTTATATTCTCATTGATTACTCTTTTTGCTGGTAGGTGATCTTATTGTAAAACAGATAATGAAAAGGCATAAATTAAACTATTCAAGTCCTTATAGAGATGTATAACTATAACTTTGGTTGAATACCTGAAAACATTGTGGGGTTTGGTTAAATCTCAATAGTAGGATTAATTTTGAAAGCAAAATAGAGTTCACTTTCTTTAAAGAAGGTTGGGCTGTGTTTCAGTTCCATGGTTAAACATGATTTTGGATTTCCTTTCCCCAAGGAACTTGATGAATGAGGAAAGAAGACCTACTTGTACTGTAGACCTAGAGACAGTGACAAGTATCTGTTACCCTGGGGCCTCTCTTGTCTCAATTTTATCCCTTTGACAGTAAGTAGGTTGAACTAACTGACCTACAGAGTCCTTCCAGATTTCTTCTCATTCTCCAATAGAGAAATCACAAGCCTGTTTCTTTTCCTCCAAAGCTATAAAAGATGAAAGGTTTGGCTGAATCTTTGTTTCTACATGAATATCTAGAATTAAAGAACTATACCTGCCTTTTACATATTTTGAGGGTATCTTGAGCCAGTAATTTATGAAAACATTACTAGATGGTTCTAAAAAGATCTAAACTCATGCCCAGGATGCCTGTTATCATGAGACCAGCAATAGAAGCAATACCAAAGATACTCCCTGTATGTTGGGCAACATTTTAAGCCTTTCACATGTTTTACGTCTGTTAGCTTCACTCTGACTCTCTAGCTCTGGTTATCTTCAGTTTACAGAGTTGCCTAGTGTCTGCATTCTCCTCTCCTCTTGCCAGGTACAGGGGACAAAATTTGTACTCTCTTCGTGGAGTCACCAGCACGGTCTTCTTCATGCCAGTAGCAGCAATGTGAGCTGAACTTTAAAAAGTGGAAAGTGAGAATTCAGAAAGACACAGCCATTCACAGCATAAGGGCAAATGTGTGGTCTAGAAGTCTATTCTGAGAGGTGTAACTCTTTGCTTAGAAATTCTGAAATCCAGTCTTCCTCCACCCTCCACTCTTACCACACATACAAAGACACACATCACATGGAACATTCACTTTAGTCATTTCAAAGAATTTAAATTTGATTGCATACTACCTTATTAGAAATGGAACATATTTTAAATTTAATGGCTTTTTTAAAAAACTCAAGGAATACACGGAAAGTCAGTCAATACAGAAGAAAGGCAGCAAATAGCACATAGGAATTTGAAAAGATCAGGTGTCTGGCTGAGGAAGAAAAAACTGCCTGCCTCTCTAGATAATCAAGTGGGTCACTGGTGCCCAGATATGGGTTTCTTGTGACTATTTGACTTGTTTAATTAAGGTTGTTGATATTCATAAAGTTTTTCCACAGAAACAATGTTTAAGGCACACAACTGGTTCCAAATGGGGCTTGTTTCAAGCAGAGAATAGGAAACAAGGCTTCAGGACAGAACTCAGAAGCCAAAGGTATAGCTAATTTCTGAGGTATAGAACCTTCTTGACTCCAGTGCATTTGATTTATGCAAATCACCCACTGTGTGGGGGTGAGAGGCTGGGAAATAAAATAATGATTTCAAATGTTTTGCATACTTCTCTGTAATGTACTGACTAAACACATGCACTGTATATTATATATCATAGGTAACTATGCAGATCCGGCGATTATAGCATATAGGGTAGTATATTCAAAACCCTGAAATCAGACTTTATGGTCAACTTAAGGGTTTTCCAAGGGTAATTTTGATCTTACTTGCTTTTTACCCTGAGCACAGTTTCAGAAGCCCAAACAGCTTCTGACATCATTGTGAATTAAAATGGCTCATCATTGAGACAGAAGCCCCATGGGATACATGTCTCCTGGTCCCAAGTACTAATCCCTATCTGATTATGCTTAAGGTGGGGTCTCTGTCTCTCAGATACTGGGATTGACCAGGAGTAAGAAAAGGAAATGAGGTCAGAGTAACTCAGTTTTTTGGTCAGTCCATTAGGTCTTACCCAGAAGACATTTCAAAGTCAGGAGGAGACTGCTTTGTGAATTATTGTACTAACAGTGTGTTGTACTGAGTTAGAAATGGTTTTCTTGCCCATGAGTTTGCTTCCCTAGCTGCTAAGAGTGCACAGAGAAGATAGTCCATCAGAGTTAGCCAGAAAAATCCTCTGCACCTATTTCTATTCTTAGAGGCTGTATGTGTGGTAGTTACACAGAGACCAACTCCAATCTTATGGAAAGGGGTATATGTTTACAGGGACTAAAATAGTAGCACATTAAAGTCAGGCAGGTGCTTGACTGGGGAATGTGAAACCATCTTCTCAAAAGAGGCTCTGGAAATGTTTATTTAAATGTTTTCAGCAAAATAAACTGTTACTAGGAAAACATGCTGTTATAAATATAAGAAGTGTCTGCAGGTCTGAAATGTATCTGGCTGATTCTCCTCCTTTGTAATTCCACTAAGCCTAGATGCTCAGTAGTGAAAGTCTGATCTCCTTGCACACTTATCCCCTGTGGCTGCTGGCAGAGAATGGTCAGCTCTGAGCTCAAAGTGAACAGTATTCCTTGGTTAATATATCCTTTCTTGGTCTATGTATTCAGAGATCTCTTTTGACTCAAGATTCTCTTATATGATATAATGGGTCAATCAACAGACTGCAAAAAATTGTGTTGGAGGCAGTGACTGGTTTAATGAATGCTCTGGCATGCTCCAAAGAAGCCTGTTCTGAATACATCTCATCAAATGTTAAGTTGAATTATAAACAAAAGTCATTATTTTAGAATTTATTCATTCTGAATTTGTATTACTTGATAACATATTCAGGAATTTTTATTTGCTTTATTTTATAAAGTTTTTTACTAACCATATTTATTTTTAAGATAAACAAGAAAAGTGGTGTTTGCTAACTTTTGAGTGTTTCTAAGAACTTTAGATGAAACCATTTATGAGCAATGTGTTAATAACACTCATAGATCATAATGTTTTGGTACATTAGTTATAAATGATTTTTAGCTATTAATTTAAGAAGGATTTTCCCTAAATAATGTTGCTAGCTTTTCTGCAGTTATCCAAAAGTAATAATAAAGCTATTTATTGATTGATTCAATAATGTAGACAAAATAACATTTACCAAGTCCCACTCCTCACTCAATAGTCAACAAAGATGCATTGTGTGCCTCATATGTAGCAGGCCTTTTTTTAGGTACCAGGGACAATATCAGAAGACAACAGAAAGAAAAGAAAATCTCTGTGCCTGTGGAGCTTAGTTCCCAGATGTTGTGACTAAAGCAAGAAACAAGTCAGACATGACTCCTGCCTGCAGAGAGTTTAAATTCTGATGGGAAACATGAGCAATATATAAGGAAATGAAGACTAAGCTAAAACATGATGGATAAGAAGGCAGATATTTAGAAGCCAGGGGAAGAGAAGAAGGGACTTTCAGACAGATAAGTAGCCCAAGGCAGAGAAGACTTTGCTGCTGGGGGAACCTCAGGAGAGGCTGCTGTGACTGGAGGGCACTGTGAGTAGCCATGAGGATACAGCAGGGAGCTGGGTCATGTGTGGTTCTGACTTTACCCCAGGAGCATTGGAAAGGATTGTTAGACAGGGAGTACCAGCACTGAGTTATATGTGTGAGAAGTCATTCTGGCAACTGGAGGATGGGTTGCGGAAGGCAAGGAGGGAACAGGGAGAGGAGGTTAGAGGCCATGTAGAATGGTGAGGGCTTGGACCATGATGGCAACTCTAGATGGAGACCATGGAACAGCTCTGGGATCTTACTTTGGAAGGTGACTTGAGAGGACTTTTTAAGAAATGGGGATGGGGATGGGCAGAATAAAAGGGAGGAACCAGGTCTAAATTGATGGAAGTGGCACATATGGAGATGGAAAAGACTGGGTTAGAAACAAGGTCTGCTGGAGAAAGGAAAGGGTGGTGTGAACAACCATGAGTTCCTTTCTTGACATATTCTACCTGTGATGCCTATTGGTTATCCACATGAAACAGTCAAGTAGCGTATGGGATATATGAGTCTGGGATCAGGGGACAATGTCTAGGCTAAAGCCATAATGTAAAGCATTTAAAACCATAGGCTGGGATGAGGTCACTTGAGGAAAGAATACAGATGATAAGGGGATAGTTACTCAACCCATTGTCATTGTGGACTCACTGTGTAGAAGGCATACTGCCTAGTCATTATGTGCCAACAAGTTTAAAGACACAGCCTTTATCCTCAAAAAACTTACAAAAAAGTAGGGAGAAATATTTTCCAAAGTAACACAAAACAGAAACATGATTTTAGCCCCCAGAATAAAATATCAAGAGTAAAAAGACAGAGATTAAACAAGATGGTGGTGTGAGAAGTGAGGAAGAAACCTCCTCCCAAAACCACATAACACGAAAATACAGCAAATACAACTAATCCTGAAAAAGCAATGGGAAAGAAAGCTGCAACAGACTGCCTGTATCTGCAGAAAAGAGAAGACCTCACGGAAAAGGGTAAAGTAGCAAAGCTGTGATCCAGTGGGACCCAAGCCCTCCCGCAATCCCAGCTCACCAGCGGGAAAAAGCGAAACAGAGCAGGGAGGGAGTAGAAGCCCAGGACTGCTGAACACCAACCTCTGAAAATATACCCTGGGAGCATAAACTCACATTACATGGTGCCCTGTAGATTAGTGGGGTTGGAAAGCAAAGACAGGCAGAATACTCAGGTTTCAGCCACTTGTAGAGAACAGGTACCCACAACAAGCCACTCCAGGACAAAAAAGTGGGCACTTTGAAAGACTTCCCAACAGTGAGAAGGCTGCTAAAGGGGCAAGGATTACACAGAGTTTGCTGTTCAGGAGAAAGAACAGGTGGACAAAATCATCCTGGCACACTCAGCACAGCAGGTTGGGAACTTTCAGGAGCTTCAGGTGCTCCATCCCCCTGGCTGGCAATGCAGTACCAAGGTCCCCCACTGTGGTACACAGCCTGCCACTCTTTGCTCCTGGTTGGCATCAGTTTACAAACCTGCAGTCACCACCATTGTGCCAGGCCAACAGGAGGGTGGTCCCACCAATGGCAGCTACAAAGGCATAGCATAGAGGCTCCAACCTGCGAGCTCAGCCTGCTGGCCCTGGCAGTGGACACAGGTACTGCAACCAGGAAGAAGAAAAGAGCTTTTTCCTCCCAGCAGACACTGGTGCCACATGTCTGCAATCCCTGCCATTGCTCCACGTGCTGGGTAGCTCCAGAGAGTAGAGCATCTGGGTACTACACAAAGTTATTATTTCATAATAATCATTATAAATATGAAAGAGCAAAAGAACCTGGTACAAACCAACATCCCTCAAACACCAGAAAGAAGTCTAAATGAAACTGAAATAACCAATCTTCTTGATAAAGTTTCAAAATAAAAATCATAAACATGATCATGGAGCTATTCAAGACCTTAGGGAGGATTTCAAGAAAGAAATAGAAACTTTGAAAAATACAGTATCCAAAAATGGAACATTCAATGGAGGGATTTAAAAGCAGATTACATAAGATAGAGGAGACAGTAAATGAAATAGAAATTAGAGAAGAGGAATACAAAAAAGGTGAGGCACAGAGAGAAAAAAAGGATCTCTAGGAACAAAAGAATATTAAAAGAACACTGTGACTAATCCAAATGAAACTATATTTGCATTACAGAGGTACCAGAAGAAAAAGAGAGAGAAAAAGAGATAGAAAGTGTCTTTGAAAAAATAATTTCTGAAAAATTCCCCAATCTGGGGAAGGAGATAGTCTCTGAGGCCTTGGAAGTGCACAGACCTCCCAACACAAGGGACTCAAGGAGGACAACACCAAGATATATGATAATTAAAATGGTAAAGATCAAGGAAAAGGACAGAGTATTAAAAGCAGCCAGAGAGAGAAAAAAGGTCACATACAAAGGATCAGGCTGTCATCGGACTTTGCAGCAGAAACCTTACAGGCCAGAAGGGAGTAGCATGATATATTCAATGCAATGAGGCAGAAGGGCCTTGAACCAGGAATACTCTATCTGGCAATATTATCATTTACATGTGAAGCAGGGATTAAATAATTTCCAGATAAGCAAAAATTGAGAGAATTTACCTCCCACAAACCATCTCTACCCTGTATTTTAAACAGACAGCTATAGATGGAAAAGCTCCCAAGGCCAAATAGCTGTCACCAAAGAAAATAAAACCACAGTGAAGGACGTAGAACAATGAATTACTAAGCAAATGCAAAATTAAATCAACTACCCACAAAGTCAGTCAAGGGATGCACAAAGAGTACAGAATATGACACCTAATATAGAAAGAGTGGAGGGGGAAGAAAAGCAAGAGAGGAAAATAAAACCTTTAGACTGCGTTTGAAATAGGACAATAAACAAGTTAAGTTAGACTGTTAGACAGGTAAAGAAGCTGCCCTTGAACCTTTGGTAACCATGAATCTAAAGCCTGCAATGGCAATAAATACAGATCGATAATCACCCTAAATGTAAATAGGCTGAATGCATCAATCAAAAGACATAGAGTCACTGAATGGATAAAAAAACAAGACCCATCTATATGCTGCCTACAAGAGACTCATTCAAACCCGAAAACATACACAGATTAAAAATGAAGGGTTGAAAAAGATATTTCATGCAAATAATAGGGGGAAAAAAGGAGTAGCAGTACTTATATCAGATAAAATAGACTTCAAAGCAAAGAAAGTAACAAAAGACAAAGAAGGACATTACATAATGATAAAGGGCTCAGTCCAATGAGAGGATATAACCATTATAAATATCTATGCACCCAACATAGAAGCACCTATATATGTGAAACAAATACTAACAAAATTAAAAGGGGAAATAGAATGCAATGCATTCATATCAGGAGACTTTAACATACCACTCACTCCAAAGGACAGATCAACCAGACAGAAAATAAGTAAGAAGACAGAGGCACTGAACAGCACATTAGAACAGATGGACCTAACAGACAGCTACAGAACACTCCAACCAAAAGCAGCAGAATACACATTCTTCTCAAGTGTACTGGGATTTTTACCAGAATAGATCACATACTAGGACACAAAAAGAGCCTTAGTAAATTCAGAAGGATTGAAATTGTGCCAACCAGCTCTCAGACCACAAAGATATGAAACTAGAAATAAATGATGCAAAGAATAAAAAATTCCATGAACCCATGAAGGCTTAACAACATCCTCCTTAATTATTAGTGGATCAATGACCAAATTAAAACAGAGATCAAGCAATATATGAGACCAAAGAAAACAACACCTGAACACCCCAAAATCTGTAGGATGCAGCAAATGCATTTCTAAGAGGAAAGTGTATTACAATACAGGCTTACCTCAAGAAAAAAGAATAATCCTAAATGAACAGTCTAAACTCAAAATTAATGAAACTAGAAAAATAAGAACAAATGAGGCCCCAAGTCAGTAGAAAGAGGGACATAATAAAGATCAGAGAAGAAATAAATAAAATTGAGAAGAATGAAATAACAGAAAGAATCAATGAAACCAGGATCTGGTTCTTCAAGAAAATAAAATAGATAAACCCCTGGCCAGACTTATCAAGAAAAAAGAGAGTGTACACACATAAACAGAATCAGAAATGAGAAAGGAAAAATCACTACTGACACCACAGAAACACAAATAATTATTAGAGAGTACAATAAAAAATTATATGCTATTCCTACACACTAACAATGAACTAGCAGAAAGAGAAATCAGGAAAGCAATCCCATTCACAATTGCATCAAAAAGAATAAAATACTTAGGAATAAACCTAACCAAGGAAATGAAAGACCTATACCCTGAAAACTATGGGGCACTCTTAAGAGAAAGTAAAGAAGACACTAACAAATGGAACTTCATCCTATACTCTTGGCCAGGAAGAATTAATATTTTCAAAATGGCTATCCTGCCTAAAGCAATCTACAGATTCAATCCAATCCCTATCAAAATACTTTCAACATTCTTCAATGAACTAGAGCAAATAGTTCTAAAATTCATATGGAACCACAAAAGACCCTGAATAGCCAAAGCAATCCTGAGAAGGAAGAATAAAGCAGGAGGAATTACGCTCCCTGACTTCAAGCTCTACTACAAAACCACAGTAATGAAGACAATTTGGTACTGGCACAAGAACAGACCCATAGACCGATGGGACAGACTAGAGAGCCCAGCTATAAACCCAAACATATATGGTCAGTTAACATATGATAAAGGAACCATGGATATACAATGGGGAATGACAGCCTCTTCAACAGCTGGTGTTGGCAAAACTAGACAGCTACATGTAAGAGAATAAAACTGGATTATTGTCTAACCACGTACACAAAAGTAAACTCAAATGGATCAAAGACCTGAATGTAAGTCATGAAACCATAAAACTCTTAGAAAAAAATATAGGCAAAAAAATCTCTTGGTCATAAACATGAGCAACTTCTTTATGAACATATCTCCCCGGGCAAGGGAAACAAAAGCAAAAATGAACAAGTGGGACTACATCAAGCTATAAAGTTTCTATACAGCAAAGGATACCATCAGTAGAGCAAAAAGACATCCTACAGTATGGGAGAATATATTCATAAATGACATATCTGATAAGGGGTTGAAATCCAAATTATATAAAGAGTTCACACACCTCAACAAACAAAAAGCAAATAAGCCAATTAAAAAATGGGCAGAGTAGCTGAACAGACACTTCTCCAAAGAAGAAATTCAGATGGCCAACAGACACACATGAAAACATGCTCCACACTGCTAATCATCAGAGAAATGCAAATTAAAACCACAATGAGATATCACCTCACACCAGTTAGAATGGCCAACACCCAAAAGACAAATAACAACAAATGTTGGCTAGGATGTGGAGAAAGGGGAACCCTCCTACACTGCTAGAGGGAGTGTAAACTAGTTCAACCATTGTAGAAAGCAGCATGGAGGTTTCTCAAAAAACTAAAAATAGAAACACCATTTGACCCAGGAATTCCACTTCTAGGAATTTACTCTAAGAATGCAGCAGCCCAGTTTGAAAAAGATATATGCACTCCTATGTTTATTGCAGCACTATTTACAATAGCCAAGAAATGGAAGCAACCTAAGTGTCCATCAGTAGATGAATGGATAAAGAAGATGTGGTACATGTACACAATGGAAAATTATTCAGCCATAAGAAGAAAACAAATCCTACCATTTGCAACAACATGGATGGAGCTAGAGGGTATTACACTCAGTGAAATAAGCCAATCAGAGAAAGACAAGTATCAGATGATTTCACTTATCTGTGGAGTATAAAAACAAAGAAAAAACTGAAGGAACAAAAAAAACAGCAGCAGACTCACAGAACCCAAGAATGGACTAACAGTTACCAAGGTGAAAGGAACTGGGGAAGGTGGGTGGGAAGGGAGGGAGGGATAAGGAGGAAAATGAGGCATTACGATTAGCACACATAATGTAGGGGGGGGTCACAGGGAAGGCAGTATAGCACAGAGAAGACAAGTAATGATTCTATAGCATCTTACTATGCTGATGGACAGTGACTGTAGTGGGGTATGTGGGGGGGACTTGATAATGGGGAGAGTCTAGTAACCGTAATGTTGTTCAAGTAATTGTACATTAATGATATCAAAAAAAATTATATACTGAGAAACTGGATGACCTAGAAGAAATAGACAACGTTCTAGAAAAACACAACTTCCAAAATTGACCCAAGAAGAAACAGAAAATCTGAACAGACCAATTACTGGCAATGAAATTGAATTGGTAATCAAAAAACTATCTAAGTACAAAACCCCTGGACCAGATGTCTTCACTGCTGAATTTTGTGAAACATTTAGAGAAGATCTAATACCCATGTACCTTAAAGTTTTCCAAAAAGTAGAAGAGGAGGGAATACTTCCAAAATCATTCTATGAGGCCAGCATCACTCTACCAAAATGAGGCAAAGACACCACAGAAAAGTAGATTACAGACCTACATCCCTGATGAACATAGATGCAAAAATGCTCAACAAAATATTAGCAAACTGAATTCAAAAGTACATCAAAAAGATCATCCAGCATGATCATGTAAGATTTATTCCAGGGATACAAGGATGGGATGATATTCAAAAACCCATCAGCATTGTACACCACATCAACAAAAGAAAGGACAAAAATCACACAATCATCTCAATAGATGCTGAAAAAGCATTTGACAAAATTCAACATCCGTTCATGGTAAAAACTCTCAACAAAATGAGTATAGAGGGCAAGTACCTCAACATAATAAAGGCTATATACAACAAACCCACAGCCAGTGTCATATTTAACAGAGAGAAGCTGAAAGCTTTTGCTCTAAGACTGGGAACCAGACAAGAATGCCCACTCTCCCCACTTTTACACAACATAGTACTGTAGGTCCTAGCCACCGCAATCAGACAACACAAAGAAATAAAAGGCATACAGATTGGTAAGGAAGAAGTTAAACTGTCATTGTTTGCAGATGACATGATATTGTACATTAAAAACCCTAAAGAATCAAACCCTAAAGAATGCACCCCAAAACTACTAGAACTAATAATTGAATTCAGCAAAGTTGCAGGGTACAAAATTAATAAACAGAAATTTGTCACTTTCCTATACACTAATGATGAACTAGCAGAAAGAGAAATTAGGAAAACAATTCCATTCACAATTGCATCAAAAAGAATAAAATACCTAGGAATAAACCTAACCAAGGAGGTGAAAGACCTGTACCCTGAAAACTACAAGACACTCATGAAAGAAATTAAAGACCGCAATAAATAGAATACATCCTGTGCTTATGGATTGGAAGAATTAATATTGTCAGAATGGCCATCATACCTGAAGCAATCTACAGATTCAATTCAATCACTATAAAAATTCCAACAGCTTCAGTGAACTAGAACAAATAGATCTAAAGTTAATATGGAACCACAATAGACCCAAAATAGCCAAAGCAATCCTGAAGAGGAAAAGAAAGCTGGGGGGGATTATGCTCCCCAACTTCAAGACTACTACAAAGCTACAGTAATGCAAACAACTTGGTACTGGCACAAGAACAGACCCATAGATCAAAAGAACAGAATAGAGAGCTCTGATATAAACCCAAATATATATGGCCAATTAATACATGATAAAGGACCATGGATATACAATGGGGAAATGAAAACTTCTTCAACAACTGGTGTTGGCAAAACTGGACGGCTATATGTAAGAGAATGAAACGGGATTATCGTCTAACTCCATACACTAAAGTAAACTCGAAATGGATCAAAGACCTGAACATAAGTCATGAAACCATAAAACTCTGAGAAGAAAACATAGGCAAAAATCTCTTGAATATAAACATGAGCAATTTTTTTCCTGAACACATCTCCTTGGGCAAGGGAAACAAAAGCAAGAATAAACAAATGGGACTCCATCAAACTAAAAAGCTTCTGTACAGCAAAGGACACCATCAGTACAACAAAAAGGCATCCTATAGATGGGAGAATATATTCATAAATGACATATCCTATAAGGGGTTAACATCCAAAATAAATAAAGAACTGACACACTTCAATACTCAAAAAGCAAATAACCTGTTTAAAAATGGGCAGAGGATCTGAACAGACACTTCTCCAAAGAAGAAATTCAGTTGGCCAACAGGCACATGAAAAGATGCTCCACATGGCTAATTATCAGGTTAATGCAAATTAAAACCACAATGAGATATCACCTCACACCAGTTTGGATGGCCAACATCCAAACAACAAGGAACAACAAATGCTGGCAAGGGTGTGGAGAAAGGGGAACCTTCCTACACTGCTGGTGGGAATGTAAAGTAGTTCAGCCATTCTGGATAGCAATATGGAGGTTCCTCACAAAACTAAAAATAGAAATACCATTTGACCCAGGAATTCCAATCCCAGGAATTTACCCAAAGAAAACAAGATCCCAGATTCAAAAAGACATATGTACCCCTATGTTTATTGCAGCGCTATTTACAATAGCCAAGATATGGAAGCAACCTAAAGATCCATCAGTAGATGAATGGATAAAGAAGATGTGGTACATATACACAATAGAATATTATTCAGTCATAAGAAGAAAACAAATCCTACCATTTGCAACAACATGAATGGAGCTAAAAGATATTATTCTTAGTGAAATAACCCAGGCAGAAAAAGACAAGTACCAGATGATTTCACTCATTTGCAGAGTATAACAACAAAGCAAAATGAAAGAACAAAATAGCAGCAGACTCACAGACTCCAAGAAGGGACTAGCAGTTACCAAAGGGAAAGGGCATGGGAAGGGTGGCTGGGGAGGGAGGAAGAAGGGGATTAAGGGACATTAGGATTAGCACACATAATGTAGAGGGGGTCACTGGGAAGGTAGTATAGCAGAGAAGATAGATAGTGACTCTATAGCATCTTACTATGTTGATGGACAGTGACTGCAATGGAGTGTGGGGGGGGGACTTGATAATATGGGTCAATGTAATAAACACAATGTTGCTTATGTGAAACCTTTATAGGATTGAATATCAATGATACTTTAATTTAAAAAAAGGGAAAAAATTCATTCTAAAATCACAGAAATAAGTCATTCATGTTATTCTGTAGATAGACAGCTGAGCTGACCAGTTGTTTAAATTCTGTTTCAACACTGGTCTGGAAATACCTACCATAATGTATTAAAGCCTAATGAGGCATCTTCCCTGACCTGCTCTCCCAGAGCAGGGAGGCACCCTTAGCAACTCCCCTCTCTGGACCCTGCGCCTGTAGGCAAGGAGAACAGACAGCCATCTTGGGTGAGATGGACAAACATTTAGAGTTAGGCTCTCAGAGGTGGTCAGTATTACATAGAGGAGATTTATTTGTCCTGTCAGTGTTTCACTTTGAGGCTGTCCTGGAAGTGACAGTTTTTCTTTATACATAATATGTGGAAAACCAAAACCTTCATTACTCCCTCAAGAGAGCAGCAGATGGAAACTATTTTTAGGGGTCAAGAAGAGGAAGGGGAATGGGGGTGGTGAAAGAAAGGGCACAATGTGTAGGAGACCACTGAGAGAGGGGAAGAGGAAGCAGGGAGAGCAGAGGGGAGGAACTCCCTGATACACATCTGGACCAGAGAAGAGTAAAGAACCTTTTTGCACCACTTCTGCCTTCTGCATGCAGGCTGAAGTGTCTGTTAAAGTCTTATTCCTGGTGGTGAACTGTTCCTTCCTGTCCTTCCAAGTTTTAAGGGCATAGCTAAGGGGTGGTATCAACAATGTGCATGGCACGATTCCACAATAACATGCTCTTCTGTGCATGGGAAGACAGTGTTATGTGTTCACCCTCATGGTACCTACTGTTATGTACTCACAGGGATAGTTTTACACTAATCCTGACACTTAGTTTCCTTGGACTCCGTGGTCACCAGCTGGCCCCATGTGCAGGCAGTTCATTGGGGCTGTGGAACAGCTGACTGGCCAGCAGTGAGAATGAGCCTGTGACCTCCACTTCACGGACTGAGTGCTCAGTCATCCACTAAGTCACTTAGAGCTGGGCAGTCAGGCCTCCAGGTCTTTTCATTGTGAAAAGTCATGTGGGCTACATGTCTTCACTCAACCTTCATCTTTTATCCATAACTTGGGAATGTAATTGCTCTTGCATAATGTTTTTGAGAGGATTATAAGAGCTCTAGTACATAAAGCATTTACCTCAGTTAACTAAGTAAATAAGCACTCTGGCAACCCCAGCGACAACAGTAGTAATAATATGGTGCCTTTCCATCAGCTGGAATCGTTAGGTGTGCCTATGTAGGTCAGGAAGAGAAATGGCTGGCCACGCTCACCATTAAGCAGTGGGCAACAGAAAAGCCTCCTTTATATCAGTGTACGGGAATAAGTGTACAGCTGATTATGGAAACCGTTATACAAAATTTAAAATCATCAGAGACTGCCTCTCTCCTCTTGCATCCCAGAGAATCCTGAGAATGTCTGTGTTTGGTAAATCTTTTGTCTGAGTCCCAATTTGAGTCAGAGTTTAAACCTACCTCTCCTTTTCTGGTCTAGTAAGCTATGTCGGATAAACTGTTCTTTCTTTTGAATGATGTATTTGTTCATCATATTAGGCCACTGTCAGAGACCTGAAATATAACCGTCTCCTATTACCAGTTGGTGAATAGTCTGACCTTCATTCTTATTTTCTTTAATCATGTTAAAGTTTTCCATACTATGATACATCTCACAAGACTTTCAGGGAATGCTAAGAAACTTTGTCCGCAGAGATAAAAATAATGACAGAGTCATTTCCTTTGTTGTTCTTTGAATTCCCATATAAAGTTATCTACCTAGTATACCTTGCCTGGCCTAGCAAGTGTGCCTGCTTAATAGGGGCTGATGCTCGTGCTATTAGTCACTGTTAATTGCTCAAGAGTTGAGGTAGGCAATCACTGACTTCATCTGTAAAAAATAATTACTGTAGTCATATTAAGGAGTAAAAGGCTCTATGGCTACAAAAAATGACTGCAGATTATTTCAACAGAAGTGAGAGTATTTCCTAGTACCATGTGCTGACCTAGAACTCTACAAATGACAGAGGGCAGGCAGTTTGGGGTTTTTAAGTGTTTTATTTACCCCACAAATGGTCATTGTTTTTCCATGCTTGAGTTTTTGGGCTTTGGTTTTTTTTAAATCTTTTAATAAATATTGTCCTACTCTAAATTCTCTACTTGTTTAATTTTTAAATGGAACTTGTGTTTTGAATTGAACTCTACTTTTTGGAAATTGTATTTTGAAAAAGATTTCCCTACAGGTTTTCTCCTACAATGGCATTTATTTAGATAGAAAAGTGAAAAGGAGCTACACAGACGTTCTGGAGGTCAGTACCTCTTTTAGGATAACCTCAGTCTCTTGGGGAGCTTTGGCTAGAGCTGTGCTCTCTGGAGGAAGCAAGACCCTGGAAATAGGTTTCCACAAATTCAAACATTAAGTAATTATGCTTTAACCTACACCTTGGGCATTTTACCTTCCAATTTTGTATTTTGCCAACTGCACGGAGAAATTGCTGAAATCTGTCGAGTTGTCATGACAGACAGGGACATATGTAAAGTGCTGAAAAATTCTTTCTTAGACTCTAATTTTCTCAATGAGCAGAAACTCTGCCTTCCATTTAGCTATGGAGTGTGTATGGCCCCCAGTGCTGGAGGCAGTGTTCAGGATTTATTTTTCAATGCCTCAAAGCAAAATTACAATGGGATATTGAAAATACTCTGCCTGA
This sequence comes from Manis pentadactyla, assembly GCF_030020395.1. Taxonomy (NCBI): domain Eukaryota; kingdom Metazoa; phylum Chordata; class Mammalia; order Pholidota; family Manidae; genus Manis; species Manis pentadactyla. Next base: position 83,837,670 of record NC_080023.1, on the reverse strand, counting down.
AGGAGCCAATGATATTTCATTTTATTTATAGGACCATATTCTTGAATCCCTGAGTACAAAATGTGTATACAGGTTGATGATATGAAAAACAAAACAAAACAAAACAAAACAAAAAAACTTTATTTGATCCTGGAAGTCAGCAGGACCCTGGAGCATAATAGTTAAGGCTCAAGTTCTGGAGCCAGACTGTCTGGGTTTGAATTCTGCTCTGTAACTTCTTAACATGTCTGCCTTGGCTTTTCCATCTATAACATCACTACAATAATTGTATCTGACTTAACAGGTTGTTATGAGGATTAAATAAATTAATATGCACACATTTAAGAGTGCTTCATATAATGGCTCACACATAGTAAGTACTATATACCTCTTAGCTGTAATTATTATAATTTAAAATTTTTTATCATTATTAAGAATCTAGGATTTTGTGCCATTAAATACATTACAGTTCTCCATAACCAAAAGTTGGTTGTAAATTCAGCAGATTTTCTCTTTTCTTCTTGTTCTTTCATTCCCTTTCTCTCTCCTGCCCTCTGTTGCTTTTCTCTTTCACTCTTCTCACTTACTGCTCTGGCTTTATAGCCACATTGTGATATTATTATGTTTACCATTTCCAGTTCTCCTTTATGTCGTGTTTTTAAGGCAGTGATGTGGGCAGAAGCGAGTTGTCATGGGGAGAGTGGCAGGCTGTGCTGTCCACATCTTAAGTATGGAGAGGTGAATGCTTCCGTTGTTAAGGGCTCTCCCTCCACACCTACCCCCACAGTGACCCAGAGGAAGGAACATTTTTCTAAGTGGGGGTGGCATTCGTGTTGGAAGGAGATGGTTGATGGTGTTATTTTTATTCCCCACAAATGTGGATGTTTAAAATAGTGCTTTATTCAATCGGCATAAGTGACACACAGACTATGTATAGTGGTGGAATTGGGCCTGGCAGGTGCTGAGGGCCAGATCCTACTAGAAACAAGAGTCGTGACTCTCCACTGATAGCACCCAAGGGGCCTGCTCTGAAGATGGTCAGCACAGTACCCCCATTGTGGATTGCCTGGAAAATTCACTTGCACAGCTACTGAGTTGTCTGAAATGGAGGTACCCCAGAGCCAGTGAGAAGGGATTTTGGCTTTGTCTCCATGGGGCATGCCAGCGGGTCACATTTCCTCCCTGAACCTCCCTCCAAGCTTCACTGTACTCGTGAAGGGTAAGTGTATTTGTTGCTCTTTCATGCCTTCTGACTCTGTGCCCTGCAGGTTTGGAATTGAGCCAGCATACAAATCATGAGGCCACAGCTCAGGCTATATTTAATTGGAGGTTTATTGTCACCATGGTTTTAGGTTAGGGAATGTTTTTTGAGATTGATCAGATATTGTAGGGATTGGAAGTAGTGCCAATTCTGACCCTATGTGCTTTTTTCAGTGACTAAGTAAAAGTTTATTTAAAGCATTATGTTTAAATTCTCTGAAACTTGCCCTTTTATACTTCAGTAGGATTCTAGAAGAGATCATTCCTATTTTGAAACAACAGATTTATGTTTCGTAGACAGTAACTTTGGGGGAAAAGGGATGGAATGTTTTATTCCTATGAAAAGTTTTATTACCAGAACTCATCTGATTTGCGATGAAGGAGAAAGAACATGCATAGGTTCTGAGGCAAACATAAAGCTTACCATATGTCCAAGGGGGATTTTGAAATCTTTCTGGATTGTCCTTAATTGATTTGAAATGCCATGCAGAACTTGGATTTTTTTTTTAAGAACAAGGTAAAAACCCATTTAATCAGACTTGGGAATGAGAGATTGCAGTCCGGAAAGTATTATTTCATATTTGTTAGACATCTCTGTAACAGATTACATAGAACATTTGGTTGATTTGATTAGAACCCACATACCTCTACCACCCTCAATCTTCTCTTCTCATCTTAGAGCCACTTCTCTCTACCCTCAAGTGCGGTTTCAGTATGACTAGGGAATAGACACTAAAAATATTTCTGGAATGACGTGACCCACTCTCGCCCCATCCAGGAAAGGGACGCGGCTTCCCAAGAAACAGCACATGCTTTCCTTTCATATCTGGGAGTCTCAGGGTCGGCCCACAGATGCTGCTCCTTCCGTGGCCGATGGCATTCGGACTCCTAACCGCACAAAGTGCCAGGCGAACAGCTGGACAGACCAGCTCAGCTACGGGAGGCTGGCCCCGATCTCAGCCAGAGCTGCAGCCCCCCGGCCACAGACCACCTCTGGGTCCGCATCCCGCAGCCTTCCCAGCACCCTCAGGCTTGCCTGGGCCCCGCCACCGGGGCTGAAGGACTGCTGGCTGGTGGCAGAGCTGCCTACGGCCTGGGGCCCAGTGCAGGCACGTGGGATCCTGCTTCGGGCAACTCTGCAGCCCCTCCAGGGTCAGGGAGGGACCCAGGACAGCCCCCGCGCTCACCGTCTCTTCCTGTCGCTGAAACTTGGGCGAGGGCTCAGAATGAAAGCCGCCACTCCTGAGCTGAATCGGAAGGCCAGACTGAGGGAGGTGGGGGATGGGGTGAGAGGAGCTCGAGACAGCCAGGAGCTAACGCAGCAGCAGCAGCAGCAGCAGCTGCAGCCACTGCCCAAGCCATCAGCCTCCTCCCAGAGAGAGGCGAAATACGTGGACATGAGCCCTTCAGCTGGAGTCCAGAGGGACAGTCCCCCGACCATGAGACGTACTCTGGAACACTGCCCCGAAGTCCAGGGGGTTCCTAGGGGCCCCGTGGAGAAAGCCCAGGACGAGCCCAGCCATCGGGAGTGCGCGGCTCCGACTGCTCAGAAGAACCCCGCTTCCCCCGGACTCTCCAGCCCCCAGCTCTCCCACACGGAGGAGGGCCGCAGCTGCTCGTCTTCCTCCTGCTCCTCCTCCCCAGGGGACAAAGCAGAAGAAGGTGGCCTTCCCACAGTGGACGGTACCACCACATCCACAGGGGCTCTAGCCACCTCATCTTCGTCCTTGGGCTTTGAGAGTGAGAGTGGTGAGCACATAGTGCGCTGCCAGCCCAGGGGAGGAGGAGGGGGAGGAGGCGCAGGAGAGGATGGAGCAGAGTGCAGGGACATTATTGCCAAGTCTCAGAGCCGGAGGGACCCCCCCCAAAACGAGGAGGCTCACTACATCACCACCCACGAGATCCAGCTGAGTGAGGTGGAGCAGGATATGGATTTCGACGTGGGCCTGGCGTCCCACTGGGATTTTGAGGACAACAACGTGATCTACTCCTTCGTGGACTATGCTTCCTTTGGTGGCAGCGACGAGACCCCGGGGGATGTCACCACCCCGACTGAAGAGGACGATGACAACAGCTGCTACCTCAGCACCACCTCCAGCACCCACGCCACCCAGACACCTAGTCCCCCCAGCACCGACCCCGCCCGTCCCGGCACAGGCAGCAGTGGTCGCGACACCAGCAGTACGGAAGTGGGCAGCTGCCCCTCTGACACTGACCCCACCCCCCCGCCCACTGGGCCTGGCACTGCCACCCCGAGGGAGCCTTTGCCCGAGCCCCTGCAGGCAACTTCAGGGGCAGCCGCCGCCGCAAGCAGCTGTGGGAGTGCAGCAAGCCAGATCCTCCTATCAATCAAACCGACTTCCCAGGCTATAAATGAGCCTAGCAACGTGCGTGCAAAGCAAAACATTATTTACACTGCCAAGCATGAAGGCGACATGAGCCTCTGCATCTCTACAGCTACTAAACACAACTCAAGTTCACTAAAGCAAGACCCGGCTGCAGCTGTGGCTCAGGACCATGCAAAGAAATTCATTGCTGTCCCTGCTCGCCTGCAAACCCGGTGCGGGGCTATCCGGGCAAAGGAGCTGGTGGACTACTCGAGCGGAGCCTCCAGTGCCGTGAGCGAACTGGATGATGCAGACAAAGAGGTGCGTAACCTGACCTCCAGGGCCTTCCGGAGCCTCGCGTACCCCTATTTTGAGGCTCTAAACATCAGCTCCCGGGAGTCCTCCACGCTCTCGGAAGTTGGCTTTGGGCGTTGGTCCACCTTCCTGGACTTAAAATGTGGAGGTGTTGGAGCTAGGGTGGAACAGAGCCTCCTCAAGAACAGCGCGGCCTCTGTGGCTGCAGGTCTGAGGAAGGGCGGTGGGGCCAGAACAACCGCAGACCAGCTCTACATCCAGTCCAAGAAGTCCCAGACCAAAGCCTTGGAGTTCGTGGTCAGCAAAGTTGAGGGGGAAATCAAACATGTGGAGACACCTCTGTGTTTCCAGAAGCAGGTCCAGACCGGCTCTCGCGTAGTCACCCTTCTGGAGCCCCTGAATTTTCGCCGTGAGAGCAAAGCCAGCTCAGCCCCTGGTCCCTGCAGGACCACCAAAGTTTCCAGCAAGGGCTCCGGTTCAGTGTGCACAGATGATGGCTCAGAGACCTCGGAGAGCAGCAAGCCCGCCTCCCGGGCTGATGCCCCGCAGAAGAAGTCCAAGTTTGCTTCTAGTCTGCTAAAAAATGTCATCTCCAAGAAGATGCAGCGGGAGCATGAGTTCAAAATGGAGAGGGGAGAAGTCACTGACACATCGCACCGTAATGTCCCCAGCAGCTGCAGGGAGACCGAGGGCCCCCCTGGGAATGAGAAGCAGCGGGAGAGGGGCCTGCAGAGGCAGAGTTCTCGCCACTCAGAGGCCGGCTCTGAGTACACGGTGGTCAGCGTGTCTGATGCAGGTGGGGAGGGGTCTGTAGTTGGGTCGAAATCCCCAACTTTCAAAGCCAGTGCTCCTCGGGAGAGCAGTGTGGGCTCCTGCCGAAATTTCACCGACAGACAGGCGGAAGTGTGTGAAATTAAAAAGAGTGCATCGGAGACAGTCAAGGGCATCTTCCTCCGTAGTCAGAACAGTGCATTCCGGTCATGGAAGGAGAAAGAGGCTGAGAGGCAGGAAGAAAAAGTCCCCATTGGGAAGCTGAAACTCCCCAAAAGGGGCGACTGGAGGGCTGATCTCGGCGAAATCTCTGCCAGCAAGTCCACCATCATGTCTCGCCTCTTTGTCCCCAACATCCAGCAGACACCCAAAGACAAGCAGCCGGGGAAGCAGGCCACCAAGTACCCTGCTGCCCAGGCCACCTCCACAGCCATGATCAGGCCCAAGGCTCCCGAAATCAAGATACGGCTGGGGAGCGTGCAGCAGCCAAGCTCCGACTTCAACATTGCCAAGTTGCTCACACCCAAACTGGCCAGTGGCAGCGCCTCAAACCTTTTCAAGACCATTGAGGACAATAGTAGGGCGCAGCAGAAACTCTTCCGGGGAGAAAGCTTGGAGAAAGTGCCCCAGTTCCAGGTGAGAGACGTCAGAGAAAAGTCCAAGGCCCAAGGCCCCCTCCACCAGGTGAGAGATGTCAGAAAACTGATCAAAGGCTCAGGGGATAGCAGTGACAAGGGCAGTGTGACCCCGGAGCAGGGGCTAACCGGGCCCAAACCCAGGCAGCTGGCTGCTGCGGCTGCTGGGTCCAGATCCCTGTCTCCCATGGTGATCACCTGCCAGGCCGTGGTGAGCCAGAGGGAAGACAGCAGCGACGGAGAGCCGAGGGAGCACAGGGCCCAAAGCGGCAGTGGCAGCCTCCTGAACTCCTCGGCTGAAGGGACGGTCTTGGTTCACAGAGCATCCGGCAGGCTGCCTGTGGCCACCATTGCCCCCAACAAGCCTGAGCAGGGCTCATACCTGCCTGTGCTCAAGATCGTCCCCAAGGCTTCTGCTCAGAAGACCCCAGAGAAGGCGAAAGATGAGGAGGCCAAGGAGGAAGGGAAAGCCCCAAAGCCATCACGAAATGCCTTGGAGAAGCTGACTGCCGCCGTGAGGTCCATGGAGGAGCTGTACAGCTTCAACAGGAATGAGTGGAAGCGCAAAAGCGACCCTTTGCCGGTGATGATGGATAGCCATGTCCTGTCACTCATTGCCAGTGAGGAGAGGGAAGGGGCCAGTGCTGAGGGGGACCCTGACAGGCTGGCCAAACGGCTGGGGGAGGTGAGAGAGCAGGGCACAGGAAACAAAGGTGGCGTGGTCCTGCGAGGGGGCCCCATAGAACGTCTACAGCGAAGAAACTCCAACCCGAGTGCCGAGAGCGTGTCTGCCCGGGCGGCTGCCTTTGAGAACCTGGCCAGGGAAAGGCCCCGCTCTCTCTACATTCCCCCAGTCCACAAGGATGCAGAGAGAACCCAGCCCCTGCAGCCCTTCCCACCCAATCCCAGCAACAGGAACGTGTTCACCGTTAGTGCCAGCAGCACCCAGAAAACTGGGGGTGTTGCCGGCAAGTTCCCCCAAGGGCCTTCTCCAGAGAGTCCTTCAGCAGCAAAGGGCATCAAATCGCAGGGCCTCCGGTCCCTCAAGATCTCTCCGGCTACCCGGGTACCACCTGACGAGGTGGCCAACAGGAAAAATGGCAGCAATTTGGAAAAGAACAATAGTGACTGTGAGAACTACCTGACCATCCCCCTTAAAGGAAGCTCTGCAGCTGGTGAGCTTCCAGGCAGGCCTGGGGCTGGGAGGGAGGGGCCCCCAGCCTCCTCAGTGGCCACTCTTTGCAGCTTGCCCCCTCTGAGTGCCCGAAGTCAGGTCCCCAACAGCCCCAAAGGCTCTCAGGTCAGTGGAACCAGCCGGCCAGCTTGGCGAACAAAACCTGACAACACCCGGGAGACAGTAGCTGCCCCCACAGGGCCTCAGAGCCCAGAGCGTCCCCCTACTGCCATCTACCACCAGCAGCCGCTGCCCTTCACCCTGCAGGGGGCCCAGCCCCAGGTCCTCTGCTTCTCCCCACCTAGTATGCCTGCCCCGGCCCCTGCAGGCCCAGCTCCAGTCCCCACAGACCCCTTCCAGCAGTCACAGCCTCAGCAGACACAGCGGAAGATGCTACTGGATGTGACAACTGGCCAGTACTATCTAGTGGACACACCAGTGCAGCCCATGACCCGGAGACTGTTTGACCCTGAGACAGGGCAGTATGTGGATGTGCCCATGACCTCCCAGCAGCAGGCTGTGGCCCCCATGTCCCTCCCTGTGCCTCCCTTGGCCCTGAGTCCTGGGGCCTATGCACCCACCTACATGATCTATCCCGGGTTCCTGCCTACAGTGCTGTCCACGGGTGCCCTGCAGCCCACGCCAATTGCTCACACACCAGGGGGTAGTGAGCTCTCCCCTATGGGAACAGAGCCCCCCAGCAAAGAGGCAGCTGCGACATTTGCCGAGACCCCATACTTCATGGCCTCTGGTCAGTCTCCCGCCTCCTCAGCCCCAGCAGCTACATCACAGCTCTTGGGAGCCAAGGGCTTCACCCAGCTGCACGGCAAGCCTGTCATCAGCATCACTTCGCAGCCCCTGGGGCCCAGGATCATTGCCCCGCCTTCCTTCGATGGCACCACCATGAGCTTTGTGGTGGAGCACAGATGATGAGAAGTCACCAGAAAGCAGAGTGGAGCAGCTGCTGGTGAGTGAATGCTACTCTGATAACCAGGTTTAAGGGATTAAGAGCAATCCTATTTCTTTGCGTCTGAAGTGGCAGATTTACAGCACAGGAGGCTGTTTGTAGAAATGGGCATTTTGAAGGAATAGGAAAAAACCTCATCTAATTTATTAAGGAGGTAATTTTCTAACCAAGTTTCCTCCTCTTCCCTCTCTTCAGTCCCATCAAGGCCAGCCTTTCTCCTTTGACCTTTTCAAATTGCCTGAGTGTTTCTCTCACCAGGGAGTAGGAGGGATGTGAGCCTTAATTCTGTCAGGTTAGCCTTTGGTAAAAGTAGGCTGTAGAAAGGAATGAAAACCCAGTCTGGATTTCCTGGAAGGAGGCTCACTGTATTCATAGCAGCCCCAGTGACAGAAGTCACAAACATGCTCAGATATCACTGGGGACCCTCTTAACCTGGCTGCTTCTCAGAAGTAAGCAGAATCAAAGACTGACATTTTCTTGTTAGAAGGTTTTCTAAAATCTGCAGGAAGTCTTCTGTCTGTCCACCATCTTCTGCCTTTTGGAATTTCTTATACAAAGGGACTGTATTTTTTTAAATTCTGGCTTTTCTGTTTTCAAAAGATCAGAATATTTTTCCTTAAGGCAAGTCCATGGTCTTTAATGTATTTACACACACACACACACACACACACACACACACACACACACACACATGCACACAGGCATTCTCTTTAGCTCTACAAGAAGCCCCGTGGGATGCGGCTGCTGCATTTGATCCAGTGTGTTCAGACTGGATCCACTAGGCTCCACACTCTGCTGCTAAGCACTGCAAGGCACTCGTTTTCTTATCTCCATCCTCTTCCTTCAGAAAAAAATCATCTTCCACTTGTCCACCTCTAAAGGAAATCAGATAAAGTTAGGTTCCTAACACCTGAGTTAATCAAGCTAATCTAAACTCACAGACAGGAATCCTTGCTGTGAATACAGTGCATGGAACTTGATAGGAAAAGTTTGACTTGTCTGAACCAGGACACTTCCGGTCAAATGGAAGACAGGGGGCAGCCTTCAGATAGGAGCACAAAGGTGTCAGCCCCTGGGGGACGACTATGCCTCCTCATTCTCCATTTCTCTTCAGATGAGGATGGGTTGACAAGATAAATGCTTCTAGGACTTACATTTTTTGGTAGGATCATACTGAGCGAAAAAAGGAGAGGGAGGGGAGAGAAACCTTTGCTTATATGAAAGAAATAAGCCATTTTTCTCATTTCTCTGTGCAATGAAGGAGGCTTACATTAGGAAGTAAGATCATTAAGTTAGGGTCAGCTTCTCACCAGCTGTGTGCTGTTGGGCACACAGACTCTAGCACTCAGGACACTTGTGTGTCAGTATCTACTCAAAATTGGTCTGCATGTCAGATGGCATAACAGTAAAAAAAAATTGTTTTGAATCAAGGGATTGTTGCTGTGCATTACATTTACTGAACTACAAAACAGTAGGCCTCTGTTCAGAAATCACTGGGTCTTTAAGAACTCAGGAAAAAGTCTCATTTTACTTGCCATTTAGAAGTAGATGATTTGAATTCTTCTTCTCCAAAGGTTTGCAACAGGCAACATGTGATGATGATGAATACAGAAGGGGGAGGATTAAAGATAAATAATGCACCTTTTGTTGATATAAAACTAAAGAAAAATTTCATTATGTATGTGGCAGAGGCTCAGAATTCAAGAATTCATTTTGCAGAAGGAAAAGAGTAGTCCCTAGACAAAAGCATTTTAATCTTCTGGACAGGTGGTATGTTTACCTAAGGCTATTTTGGAGCAGCTAATCCTGCAAGGCCTTTGTGTGAGCTGTGGAGGTGCAGAGGCAAGGGGAAGGGAGGACAAGCCACAGAGGAGGAGGGCCCTGGGCACCGCTCGCAGGTCTGCTCAGCAGCTGCCTTGGGCCTTTCTCCTGTATGCTGAGCCTGGAAAGATTAAGCTTGGAGTTGTTTCCATTCAACATAAATATAAATCAGAGTCTTTAGTATTCAAGATTTGAACAGCAATTTTTTTAAGTTTTCCCTTTTTGAAAGTACAGCCTTTATTTTAGTCCACAGCCCTAAACATAGATGGAAAGGCAAAAGCTGGCTTTGTGATTTAAGACTAGTCAGGAATTAATGATTAGTTTTTTATGTATAGGCAAAAATCTAATTCTCCAAACTCATGTAACTAAAATCCTTCAAAACTCACTTTCCTGAAAGTTCTAGGCCACTTTCCAAAGTCAGATACATTAAAAAATGTTTAGTTCTTTCCCTTGTGTGAAAAGGTTTGTAAATATTGTTCAGATATATCAAAAAAATATATTGTACACACTCATTCATCAACTGATGCTCATTGGATGGTCAGTATGAGAAGCCTTAGAAGCTCATTTCAGTCATATTTCCTCTGAAAGCCAGACTTATCTCAAAGATTGTCCTCGAGGTAGGACAGAGTTCTATGTGCCCCTTTCAACTAACAAGTCCATAAGTGATTTGAACCAATCAGAACATTTTACGAGAAGAAAACTGGGGATTCGAAATAAGTGTTTTATTTTGAGGTCCCTGGAGTGAGAGAGCCATGACCTGTGAGCTGGCTCGTAGTTCCTGGGCCACAGCTGCTGCCTGTGGGGGATTCTCCGCGCTCCTTGGTAGAGCCCTGGATGTAGGCGGAGCTATTTTTCCAAGACGGTCCTTCAGGGGCCCTTAGATCTTCAAACCCTGTTCCCATGTGTTAAAATTTCAGGAGGAAATTGGGGTTGAGAGAACATAAGAGACCCCTCTCAAGTCCCAGTGTGTCTTTGGGGCAGAGTTGGGGCTCAGAACCCAAATGTCCGGAACCAAAGTCCTTTTTCCAGCTGCCTCGTCCTTACTGCTGCTCCGTTGCCCCTTTCCTTTTCCGCCCAGGCCACTCCTCTCGGTGGTCCTCCTTCCAGGAGTCTGTACCACTAGTTCACTTCCTCTTCCTTCTCCCCTTGCCATTTGTTTAGAATTCACTTTCGGTTCTTTGCTTTTTTTTTTTTTTTTTTTTTTGGCGATTTTGTTCCTAACTGTGGTTTCTCCTCTCCCATTCCTTCAAGCTGATTTAGTTTAACACCCCACCTTGCTTTTTCCCTTCTCCTTGCTTTTGTTTTTATTGCTGCTTTTTTGTAGTTCATTTCTGCTGCTCACTGGGTACTTCCAGGGCCGGGACTCCCGGCCAGCCCCTCACTGGAACCTGCTTTCCGGCTTTGTGCAAAGGCGGGTGGTGGGGCTGCAGGCTGCCAGCCCCACATTGCCTTTTCCAGTTCATTCCATAATTACATTCCCGAACCAGATCAGTTTTTTTTCCACTAGCTTGGTTGTGGCTTCCTCTCCCAATTATTATACATAGCTGCTCTTTTCTTTTATTATCTTCCTAATATCTCTTTGCCTTTTTTCTCTCTTTCTTTTTTCTTTCTTTTTGGATTGTAGCTTTCCTCTAGCTTATTATTTTCTGCCTTTCTCCACAACTGTACTGCCATTTTCTACTCTGCCCTCTATAAAATCAATACAAAATGAAATGTGTATCAATCACTTATTATATACCAAGATTTAACATCATGCCATTTGATCCGTAAAATGAGTGGGTACTATTTTCATCCCTGCTTGACAAATGAAAATCTAACTTGTCCCAGGTCAAAAGAAATCTGGGCCCTTTGGGTTCCGCGGCCTGTGCTCCAATAGATGACCCCTTGTTTGCCCACCTCTCTTACTCTCTGCCTTCCAGTTCCTTATTGTGACTGTCCCTCTTCCTTTTTCCGGGAAAAAAAGGAAGGGAATAAGGTAACAAAGTGACCCTGGATCTGGCTGTATCCGGTATACACTAAGTCTCCATATGTGTTTTTCTTTTGATTAAAAAAATTAACTGTCCTTAGTTATTAGAACATTTTATGCCCCAAAGAGAAAACTTCTAGGGGCTGCAACAACCAGTGGTGGGGTGACTCTGTGTGTACATGGGAAGGGGCACGTGAGGGGTGTCCACATGAGAGTGGGAAGCCCTCTAGGCCACAGCACGTTCCGGCATGCGAGTTGGAGGGGAGTGGTATAGTTTGTGAACTTTCAAGTCGGGAAGCCCTGGCTCAAATCCTACTGCTCTTATTACTCTGAACAAGAGACTTCCCTTTCTGGGCCTGTTTGCTCAACTGTAAAATCAGAACACCATGCAGGAGTGTTGTGAAGATTGAATTATAAAACCATTACAAAGGATACAGCAAACGGTTCACAGCGTGTAGTAAGAGTTTAATCTCTTCTGGAAATTAGAACCTCATAAATGTCTCAGAACCCCCTCATCTTTCAGGGGCCCTCACCAGGGCAGAAAATCAGCCCTCCTCCTTGCACATCCCAAGGCCATGTCAGGGCCTATATCCATGATCGCTCTGCATTTTCCCCAAACTGGAAGCACTGCCCCCCGCTCGGCAGTCCCCTTTGAGCTGGCTGATCCCTAGGGGAGGCCAGTTGGCTGTGAGTCAGCGTACTCTAGTATCCCCCAAGGCCTTCCAGAATGTTATACAACTCCAGGCATGGCTTGCAGGATGCATGTGGTGGTTTTCCTCTGTCTGGGCACAGGCCTGTGGAGCAAGGGAAAGCCTGCTGAGCTGTCATATGCTCTGGTGCTGTCAGCCTGGGAAGTCATCCGGCTGAAACTGCCTGGCAACACACTGTAGCGACCTCTCATCGTTACTGACCAATTTGTGATCCTCTGATAGGCTAGACTGGTGATTTTTATTATTTTATCCTCGACAGGAATTGGAGCAACTTCATTACTTTCCAGATTTCAAGTAAAATTCCTGTGAAGTTAATGTAAGAAGAAGCACTATCCTGTGAATGAATGAAAAGGCAATATCTGTGGATCCCTAAAAATGATCCCAGTAGATTGTATAAACAGATTTCTCCTCCCTTTCCCAGACTACTCTCAGAGTCCTGAACACCTGTCCCCCACTGCACACACATGCACGCACACACACACACACACACAAACATGCACACACTGTTCCCCCCACCTGCTTCTCACTCTGCTCAGGGAAAGCAGCCTGAGTCGTTATCAGATCCTTGGATCTGTGTTGAAATTACTCTTCTTAGTCTTCTATTTTCTTCTCCTTCCCTTGTAATTATAGTTTCTTTTCCTGTTGCTGCTTTGTATGTCCTAAGGTATAAAACTTTAGAAATGCGAAGTCTCCAAACCCACAACAACCCCTTTCATCTTGAAGGTCATTCCTCAATATAAAATACAGAAGAATAAAATAAATAAACATGAAATATACATCTATGAAACCATAATTATTCTTATAGACTTCTTTTTCCATAAACATATGTTTAACATTGGTCACTTTCTAAATGGGAGGATTAAAATATCCCAGCTGTGTTCCTCTGATTGCATATAATTAATCAGATAGCTGTTATATGATACTCCTCAGAGGTTATTTTTCACTTGATAGTCTTCCTAATCCCTAATAAATACTACCTGTAGGTCACTCTATTTCTGTCTTCATAATATTATGTCAAATAGTAACTGTTTAAAAAATAATTTGTTCTTTTGGCAAAATTTGAGTAGCTATACAAAACAGAGAGCAATAGAAAGAGAGGGCTAATTTTCAGTAAGCTTGGAAACATGGCAATGATTATCTTAGAATGGATTTAACAAGCTATGGACTCTAACCAGTAGATTTCATTTTAAACAAAATGCACTATATGAAATTCCACATATTTAGGTAGTGATTATTTGTTTTACAAAAATTCTCAGTATGAAGTTTACTCATTTAACTAGATTATTAACTCATGGTGAATATCAAATGTTTTAATTTAGTTTAAATATCATGTCTGCATGATATTTAAGGAATATACCTATTACACTGTTTTATCTCTGCTCTGGATGACTTCAATAAAACTAAACATTCAACTCTAAAATCATTTTTGAGTAGTTGATAGATGTAATGCAAGTTTCAAAGTTCCATTTTCAGCACTTTTCTTGCAGTGAGTTCAGAAACACATTTGCCAAACACATTTTAAAATGTAAACTCCATCAATACTGAAATTAGTCTAATAGTTAAGTAAAATGTATTTTAACATTTTTCTTGCTTCTTTAAAAATGAGACTTACTCTTAGGGATGACAATTATTTCTTTGCCTATGTTTGTTTATAGGAAGAAGACAAAGATGGACTCTTCTTTAACCTGAAGGTTGTATTATAACAACACTAAGAATTCATCTGAAAAACTTCCTCCATGTGTGTTATTCTTAGTTTTTCCTTCTTAAAACCACGTGTGTAAGTTTCTCTATTTTTCTGAACAACCCTGTTAAGACAGTTTGTGTTATTTTAGTTTTACTAAGCTGAGTGAATGGTTGCATTTTTTTCCCCTGTGAAACTATTACTTTTTATACTTTAATACAGGTTATAAGCTTTCCATCTTTCCCTTCTGCACTGGTGACTAAGCAAACAATCCCTTGTTTTCTTAATTCAGCCAAAACATACAACAGAATGGGATTGGCCCTGTTGTAAACCAAGCCAACAAATCAATAATTGGATCACAACGTCTTCCTAGGTTACTGGACTATATGAAGACTAGCTGGCAGAGTTGTAACAAGTTTGTGTTTTAAATATGATTGGTCTACAGTTTGAATTATATACTAGCCAAGCCTAGTTACTCTCTTGGTTATGTTCTACATGTTCTGTTATTGGGTTTAGCATGATTTCAAATGTGATTGTGAAAACAATGGTTTTAACTTTTGTGCTTTGTTTAAATTTTCCCATTTGTACAATGCCATGAATATTTGTTGCCTTAAAAATAGAATGGCTTGCAATACTGAAGAGCCAGTCATAGCCTTAAAAATGAAGTGCTGACTCTCAGAAAGGTAAAAAAAGGTCTATTTCCCTCTAGAAACCCAATCTTTGTTATAAGTTTATAGTTTTTTTGTTTTTGTTTTTTGTCTTCTTCAGTGATTCCCTCTGTAGTTGCATACCCCTGTCTCTCACGGATTGTTTGAACCCTGAAGAATGACCTGTTTGGGGCAGTAGAGTAGAATGTAAAAAATTATTCAGTGACTGATGCTCTCCCGCACTCTCCACACCAATAGCAGGACCTGGGATTGCATCCCTTCTCCTTGCGGCTTTAAGAGATGTCGTGAATCCAAATCATAGTCTTTCATCACCATTCAATAGAGCCTCAGTTGGGACCCAGCTCTGAAGGCTATTTTAGCGAGTGTTCCCAGAGCATCTGGAAGAGTTAATTGAACGGATATTTAGCTTGTCGTAATTAATGTGTGTTGGTATATATTCAAATGTTACATTGGAAAATTTCTTACTTCTTAAAAGTGTAACTTGAAGGTTCTTCCAGGCTTTCTTTACAAAATCTCTTCTGATTTACTTACTTGTTCAAAGATGAGGCATTCTGGTAATTTCTTTAAAAAGCCTTATTTTTATTTTAGTGATCATCAGTATTTGGTTTCTGCTTAAAATTGCTTCTTAAAGCCACAGAATTTTATGCTATTCATGACTGAAGGTGTGACTATAAAACTATGAGACCGATTTCATGTGATTTATGTGATCGTATTTCTTTGTAGTTATGCTTCCCATCTTTAGACTCTTTTAGAAAAACAGTTCAATTTCACTTACAGGGCCTTCCTTAAAAGGATCTTTACAAAGAAGTTCTGTTGGATTAAAGGGGGAAGTTTGAGGCAGGAATAGGCAGCTCCGGTCACAATTCAATCAGTCATTGGGTTGATGAGCTGTGAAATGAAGTGATAGCCTCAATGAGACCTGAAACATGAGAACAAAACAGCCTCTGTATATAGAAGAGATGCCTTTGTACCACACCGGGGCATGTAGTCTTCCTTTGTCATAGAGGTTGTCTTTCCCAGGAGCATCAACAGATTCACCCCAGAACTTAGTTAATTTTCCACCACTGGGAAACTTCTGTAGCACCAGTGCTTCCTCATTTTCAATAGAGATTGGCTGGGTATGAGGTCCCCTAATACTGAAACAACAAAGTAGAATCAGCTACAAAGATCTCAAACCTATAATACTCAAAGCAGCACTGTGAGTTCTCAAGTATGTGAACACATCTGGTTAAACTTATATAGGATTTGGGTGGAGAGCACCAGAATTGATGACTGCTTTAAAACCACATGTGATTTTTAGAAAAACCCAGTGGTCATGTTGAGTAGTCAACTGCTTGCCAGGTCTTCAAAACGGGATGCACCTCCTTCCCTAAAAAAAACATGGTAGAGTTCTTACTTACCAAGGGCCTGGGGCCCTCATATGCAATTTGTCATTATTTATCTCCAGCAGATCTGAGCCTTAAATTCTCACTTTCAGGTAAACTAGGACAGAAACTAGATAAAAGGAGGACTTTTCACTTGGTTCTATCAGAGAGGCCACATCCTCTGAGAAGCTGTCAAAGATGTAGTAAATGTCCAAGTGGTTAAAAATGTAACTTTAAAATAACATTCTATGAATAACACATCTATCGATAATTCTATGGTTCTCTATTTCATCAAACCATAAAAATACAAACCAAATCTGCTAGGCCACTTACTACCTCAAGTGATAAGGAGGAACATTTATAAAGACATGAGGTAAATCTAAATCCTCATTTTCATCATTTTATCATTTAAGTTGCATTGGTATTTGAATGAAGTGGTTGTGCCCTTCCTTTTCCACCAAAGTAAAGTGGAATAAAAAAAGAGTCTATGAAATCTTCTGACCCATAAAACTCTTACCCTAACAATGTTCCTTTAGCTACTGAATTAGCCTTTTATGTTTTATGTACACAAAACCATTGATAAAGCATATAGCATTTCCTAAATAGTGCCCAGGCTTGAATCTAATCAGAATTGCTGAGTCTGTCTTTTGCCATTTCCTTTCAGGATCACATGTGTGACTATTTTTCCAGAGGAACCACAGGGCATTGTGAATAGAAATCTGGATTCATTTCCTCTTTTTCCCTGTTGGTTAATTGGTCAGGTTGAAATATGCTCCGTTTGAATTGTTTCTGGAAAACTGAACACATGTGTAACCAGTATGAAATTTAACTCACCAGAATGTATTTTCTTTAAAGCACTCACTAAAATTGCCCTCAGGATTAAATAAAGCCCAGACATGCAGTTAGTATAGGCTTTCTGTATGTCTGTGTATGTTTCTATATGTCTGTACATTTATGGCTCTCTATATGTCAACAAGTAAATAAGCTAAAAACAAATTATACTTGGTAAAACAAATTACAAATTATCTTT
Organism: Manis pentadactyla; assembly: GCF_030020395.1. Taxonomy (NCBI): domain Eukaryota; kingdom Metazoa; phylum Chordata; class Mammalia; order Pholidota; family Manidae; genus Manis; species Manis pentadactyla. The sequence continues at coordinate 83,821,002 of NC_080023.1, read as the reverse complement.
ATAATAAATCTCAAATGTTCTAACACATTTCAAATTTATCCTTACATAAAAGGAAATATCTAGTGATATAAATTTCTTTTTTCCTAGTTTCACACATGATTTTATCATCCTTGCCTTTTAAGGAGATTTAATGCATTTTAATTATTTTCATACTTCATAGAAATGAAAGTCTGTGTTTGCTACAAATTGAATGCTCATGCTACCTGAAATAACACTTTGGACTGCAGGACAGTACTGATTCCTAAGTAGATTGACTATAATCTCATGATAAATATATATATGTATATATATATGCATGAGAAAACCTATTCAATAATAGTCTCTGTGTTTAAAACTATCATGGCATACATTTTCCTATCTGGTGCTTGAGGAGTTTCATTCTACAGTTTACAAGGTGTAGGTTTGCACCCCAAATTCTCAGGGTATGCTATTTTACCCAAATACTTGAAAGAAAAAGGTGCCCTGTATTTTATCAGTACTGTTAAGAGGGAAAAATATGTGTAGGTTTGTTTTAGAAAACTATTTATAAAAATCAAATTCATTAATATGTTAGGTTTTTATGTAATTTCTAAGGAGATATACATACAGATATGATGTATATTTCCAGGAGACTGTTTCTACATTCTTAACTAACTTCTGGGTCCTAAGTAGACCTCACAGGTGCATAAAATCAATAACAAAGCATGTAGCATTTGCTAAATCATACGCTGAGCTTGAATCTAATCAGAATTCAGACTCTGATCCTCTGGGGAAAAATGTATATGTCCATCTGCGGCATGTATGATTACAAGGCCCAGGGGGGAATTCTGAAAGTCGGACTCATTTGTATGCCCCATGTCTCAGAAGAGAACTAAACATTCACAGTGGTATTTGTAAGCTGTTAACATTCTTGTTTCATGTTGCAACTAGAGCATGTTATTAGATTTATTCCTATTCATAATGGTGCAGAATAAAACACACACACAATACATCTCATTTGATTTCTTTTTTTAAGTTTCATAATTGCTTTTTACAAGCTAATGTTAAAGGCAAAAAGTCCTTTCCAGGGCTCCCTGAAATGATCTATCATGCCTGTATCCATTTCTAGCAGGTGGTCCTTTCCTTTTCTTGCCCTGAAGATGTAGGCTTCTATATTTACATTTAAATCATATTATTGTACAGTAAGGACAGTAATGGTTGTAAAGAATGTGAAGACTGAGGAAGTTATGTCCCAAACAGAGGAGAGTAAATTGTGTGGTGAATGGAGAAAGATGCTGGATAATGCTGAATTATACGCTTGACTGAAAAAGCCAGTGATAAATGGAAAGAACATGGAATTTTAAACTGGTCTCAAGATAGAAATCTTGGTGGAAAAGTTCCTACCTGCGGTCTGATGTGATTCCATATAAAGTTCAGTGAGCTCGGCCAAAAGGACTGTGAAACCAGCTCAACAGCTCTGCGAGTTACATGATAGGGTGTTGCATATGGAGAAAACTACTTAGACAAGGACTCTGTGAGACTAGCCTACTTACCTTTGATTGCCAGCATTTGTAAGTGATTGTGCCATCTTGTGTAATGGTCTTTTATTTTGACTGTTTTGAAAAAAAAAATATTTTGTTGTTTTTCCAGTAAAAGTAAATGCAAAGAGAAAACACGCATTGTTTGTCTTTTTTTAACTCAAAAAACAAACTTTGGACATTTAAATTTTCTTCTGTGTTCTAACTTAAAGCCCTTATTTAACTAAAATACTCTATGATAATGTTTCACATCCAGGTTGTATTTGTTTTCTATTGCTGTGGTCTTGGTGGCTTAAGACAACACAGATTTATTATCTTACAGTTCTGGAGGTCAGAAGTCTGGTATGGGTCTTTCCCTGTACCCAGAAGACTTCATCTGACCAACAGAAGGACTCTAACTGCAGCATCAGCACCATTGCATAGCATTATGAGGAGCACCTGCCAAGGTGTGTGAGGCTCACTGACACTGAAGAGCAACCCGGACAGCAAGTTCCCTGCGGGGCTACACTGAGGTCCAGGAGAGTAACTGTGGTTATCCCCTTCAAAACCTGAACATAAGAGGCACAAGTTTTGGACCTACTGCACAGTGAGGATCAAGGCTGGGGCCCAAGTCAACTGAAGTCACCATAAACCTTAAGACTAAAGCCCCAGAAAGACTTGAAGCCACCTTCCACAGAGAGGGAGCTCTAAAGGATTGCTCACTTATGTCTAGGGGTTGAGAGCAATAGGATAACAAGGAAAGGTAAGGACAGTTCCAGGCCTTATAATTTCCTCAGTCACCTCTGGCTTCCAGCTCTCATTTCCAGTGAATTCTCAAATTCCATTCTCCATTTTGCTTCAACTGTTCATTGCATTACTTTGCACTGTACTACTCCAGCAGACTTCATCTGATTCTGAGTATTCTAGACTCAAGACTGTATGTGTGGCAGGATTTTCCTGAAGGTTTAGAGTATACAGGATAGAGATTAGCAGGTGCTCCAACAACACATGGCAGCCAGCTGCATCGGCAACTACCTTAAATCTGAACCATTGACATCCTTGTTCTCAAACAGCCTTGTGCCGTCTCTGGCACTAGATAATTTCACTGGCTGTTGAGTTCATTTGTGCTTCAGCCACTCTGTTGCTAGAGCCCTCTCCTTCCCTTCGTCTACCGCTTCCTCTACTCCTTAGCTTGCTAGCTCAGAATGCTCTAATTTCCTGTTCTTTCTTACATAGAGCACATCAACTACCCAAGGAAGCCTTACTAATGCAGACATACTACACTATGTCCAGAAGACCTCATCTTCATAACCAACCATGCCCATTGTTCCTACTTATGTATTGTTGAGTAAGAATCCACCCCAAAACTGGGTGGCTGAAAAGCTACAAAAATTATCTGTTTAACTCATGGAACTGTAATTTGGGCAGGGGTTGTCATGGAAGGTTAGGCTTTGCTTCAAATGGCAGCTTGACAAGGGCCTGGATAATCTACTTCCAAGACAGCTCACTCACATGATGGGAAAGCTGATGCTAGTGGTCAGCTGGGAGTTCAGCTGGGGCCAGCCAGGGGCTTCAGTTCCACTTCATCTGGGCTTCTCCACGGCCTGCTTGGGCTTCCTCAGAGCATGGTGGCCTGGTTCCAGTGGTGAGTATCCCAGGAGGCAGGAAGCAGGTGCTGCTGCCAGTTCCTTAAGGCATCAGCTCAGACACAGTCACTTTCACTGCACTCTGCTCAACAAGCAAACACAAAACCCAGATTCAGGGGCAGGAACACAGACCCCACCTCCCAGCAAGAAGAATGTTTGGGGATATGTTTTAAAATCACCATCCTCATTAAGGGATATTTTTAACAGATACATTTTTAAAAAGGAATTATAAAGTCAGTCCTGAGATTAGTGTAGGCTCAGTCAAGATTCTGAAAAAATCTAGAATGAGAGAAGTCTACACAAGGTTTGCTGAGCATGCTTTTCTTTGGGTATTGGGCCTATGTCAAAGTCTCATAGGGCAAAAATCACTGTTGTATTTAGAGTGTGGAAGGGATCAATGTTCTTAAGCAATGACTGCCTACTATGTGCCAGGTGCTCTGATTCATGCAGAGGTTAGGAGTTCAGAAAGCCTTTAGATATGGTGAGAATGCCTGATACGCTGATGAAATTGTCCAGTCTAAGCCTTGTCAAAGGCATTGAGATTGAAAGAGGAAACTGGCTAACAGCCACAGAGGAGAGATCCATGCCAGCGACCCAGCATGCGGCAGGCAGGGAGCAAAGAGGACTAGGAGTGAAGAGTACCGGGAAATCCAGGGCAACAGCAAGAGACTGAAAGTGCAGAGCCTGTTCAGCTGTGCAGGAGGCAGGGGGGCTACCACAGGGCAATAGGGGTGGGGGTTGGGTAGCATAGGGAGAAGCAGCAGGGCCAAAGGCCTTTGACAGGAAATTTACCCAGCAGAAGTACTGTGAAAAGATTGTCTCAAAAAACATAGCAAAAGTCAATATTTCTTTCTGCCCCTTGAAACTATAACCTGATCAGCAGATTGTCCCTTAAGTGTAGTCTCTGAAGACTTGAGTGCTACTGGATAGAGGTAAGAACAGGTTTTATTATATACATATGCATATATATTCACAAACTCACACTATAGTATTTCAGAATAACATTAATATATTATATATGCTATTATGTGAGAATTATTAAGAGATAATATATATAGTATACCCCTAGCCTGTGGTATATACAGTAATATACTTTCCATTACAGCATTTGTGCTTCTGAAAAATTCAAATTCACTGCTACACAGGTTGCTTACAATTACTCAAACCCATTAACTGGGATATCTTCTATCTATAAAAATAGTTCATGCTCTTTGGAAGAAATTTAGAAAAATGTTAAAATATTCCAAAAGTTTGGAAAATGCTTAATCACTCAAAGGGGTCCACTACACAAACTGCCTCTAAAAAGAAATACTTGTGAGTGTATCTGATACTTTACATGCTATTTTGTAGTCTACTTTGCTGCTTCATAAAATTATAAACCTACATCCTTATCTCCAATATTCTTAGAGGAATGGTTTTTAACAGCTGTATCTTATTTCGTCATATAGCTGTATCACGTAGTTAATAAATCTCATATTGCTAGTATTTAGTTTTTATAGTTTGGAGCTATGAAAATAATGCTGCAATGAACATCTTTGAACACAGATCTTCCCAAACATCTCTGATTGTTTCCTTGCGATAACATCCTCTGAGGACAATTACTAAATAAAAGGACATGAATATATTTAAAAATTTTGACCCACAGGATTTTGAGATGTCTCCCTACCTCCCATATCCCAACTCTTCCACCCTCAAACATGCAAACACCTCAGTTAGAGACTTCATATTTTAGTATTTCTTTCTGTGGAGCAAGGCTCTCAAAGTGTGGCTTCCATCCCAACAGCATGGGCTTCACCTAAGAAACGTCACCTATGATATGTCACCTGTTTTCAGTGCAAATCATTAGTGCACCTCAGGCCAGTTGGATCTGAAAAGGAGGAGAGGGGGAGCAATTTAATTCTCCAGGGGGTTCTGAGGCACACAGTTCTGAGAACCACTGCTCTGGATCACAGTGCACGGCAGCCATGGGCTGGCCACTTGGAGGAAAGCAAGAAGGTTGATGCTTCTGAGCAGAAAACTCTGCTCCTGCTCTATCATGTTAGCATACCAGTCCCCGGTGAGACAGTCCCTTTCTGATCCTCACTTTCCACAGTGATTTTTTAGTGGAGAAAATAAGTTCCTGTTTCAGGATTTTTTATGAACTTTTAAAGAACATAGTGCTTAAGAAATACTGCTTTCCTTCTGTCTTGCCAATGGGTTTCAACCCCAGCCAAGTTCACTTTTGATTTGGTGAAACTGAAAATGACAATGGAATATTCCTGGGGGAAAAATGGGTTTATACCCAACTTTATTTTCCCAATGACAGCAGGTTAGGTGCTAGAATCCCATCCACCTCAAAGCGACTCTGCATGCAGCAAGCTGCCTCTGGGCCTCTCTGCCCACACAGCCAACCCAGTCTCTGTCCTCCGTGCTGCCACCACTCCAGCCTCTGCTCTCCTACAGCCATGCAGCCCAGAGCACTGGGCAGAGGTCTTTATATAGAGTCAGTAAAAATGTATTGCCCACACATGTGTAGGGAGCAAGCCCACCAGGGCCAGGTGAGAATCCTGGCCATAGAAGTTTGATTTCCTCCATACCTTCCCTTTTTGACAAAGTCGATCTAAACCATATTTTTTGCTCCTTTCTATTTTTCTTTTGAGGAAAGTGTAAGAGCCCTGGGCCATGAAGGGAGAGGAAATTGCTTTGCTATAGAGGCTCCAACTGAAGTCTGTCTGCCTGAAATGGGCCCTTGGCCATCCTGAAAGCAGTCTGAGCAAGCTGGAAGTTAGAACGCACTGACATCCATAGCTAAGCAGTTGCTGAACAATGACTGTGCACTACAGGGAGGGTACTAAGGACCATATGAATGGTCTGAGCTGGAGAAGCTTATACTCTGTTTGGGATAATAAGATATCTACATAACAAGTGTGATGTTTAATGACATGAGGCAATAGGGAAGGGAAGACACCCAAGTTGCTATGGTTAATTCCCAAGTGGGTGGTGTATGTAATAAGCATGCCCAGGAGTAGGTGTGTTAGTAGGTAGCTGCTTCTGTGTGTAGGAAATGTGATGGGAGTTGGGCTTGGTAAGATTCCTTTGGGCAGAAGGGCAGGAGAGGGATGGGAACAGAAGAACTGAAACAGCAGAACATTGGTGTGTTTGAGGTGCATGTTGCAGGAACAGGATGGGTGTTGTTCATGAAGAGCAGTGCATACAAGGCTAGGATAAACTGTTGAACCTGAGTGTGGACAAGAAATTGGCTTCTAGGCTTAGGAGCTCAGACTGGATCCTGCATAGGTAGCAGAATATAACGGTTATGTGCTTGAACTCTGGAGGGAGACTCCTGAGTTAAATCCTGCCCTTCCCTTCACCAGCTGTGAGATCTTGGACAAGTCACTGAATCTCTCTGTGCTTCAGTTTCCCATATACACAGGGTATATAATAATACTTTGTACCTTAGAGAGTTGTTATGAGAATGAAATGATTGGATACCTATGAAGTGCCTAGCACAGTACATGGAACCTAACAAGTACAATATAAAATGTTGATAAGTAATACAGGTAGAGGGAGACTTTGGAAGACTTTGGTTAGGAGTAATTTTAATTTTAGGAATTGTCTGTTCATCCAGTAAGTGCTTTGTATTCACTATGCCCCCTCAGATTTCATTAAAGAGCTAACGTTTTTCCCCCCCCAAATAAGGAATATATTAGAGCATTTCCACCACTAAGCATCTCTTCATATCTCAAAAATTTGGAATGTTCATCTCATTCACACTGAAATCTTACTCTATGACTGTGTTTACCTTGATAATCTTCAGGCAAATTGAGTGGGAGAATTATTTTAAAATAATTAGAGATAGGTACCACAAAACAGAATGGAAGTGACTCACCCACTAACAAAAGAAATCAGGTAATTTAAAACTAAGCCTACTCTGAAAAGAACACACAACCTTGTACATGTAATCCTAGAAGATTATGGCAGGAATCTTTCTAGTGAAAATAGCTTACAGGTTTATGTGATGTTCCAAGACAACTGTGAATAAATTAAACTTTCATTAAAAGGAGAGTAGCAGCTCTTTACTAACTCATTCTAAATTAACTGTAATCCCATGACGGGAGGTACATGATTAACTAATGTGTCGCCAAAGGTGAACTTTTTATTGATCTGAATTTTTATATTCTTTTATAATCTCATCACATAGAATATGCAATTGTACAGTGGGGTCTCTGAGAGTGAGGACTGTTTGCCGGCACATGAGGCTTGGGGGTTTCAGAGCTCACGGAGGGTATGACACACAGCTAAAGGGTGAGGCCGATGCTGGTTAGGTAGGAGCTGGAATAGAGGCAAGGAAATCATGTGCTCTGGTTCAAATTCACCTCGTTGATGATGTTTTCTTTATTTTTTTCCCCCTTATGCTGCTCTCTTAGGGTTTTGAACACATTTCTTTTACAACCTTTATACCATTGTACTAAAAGTATTTTTAGTTGTATTGCTTCTTCACTCCCTGAGTTTCTTGAGGTGAGGCACCCACCTTACTTTTTTTTTTAATGTAGTACATTTCTTAACCATAATAGACCCTCTACGTCATGTAAAATGACTGATTAATGCAGTTAATAAATTGCAGGGAAGGCCGTCACGTAAGCTTGGGCTGGCTCTCTTCCATTTTCCCCTCCAAACCCCTCCCTGCCTTTTCCACCTTTGTAGACAGTCTGGACCAATAGGCACTCTTGCCCTCTGGTTTCTGGGTGGTTTCAGTCAATGGGCACCACAGACAGGAGACCAGAGGGAGGAAAGAGAGAGAAGTCAGGGTGCTGTCTCCCTGGTTCCCTCCACTGGAGGGGGTGAAGCCTTCATTCAAAGCCATAGCTCCACACAGCTCATGCCCTCTGGGTTCCAGCGGTCCCTCTCTCCCTTGACCTTTCAGGCTTCTTGTTGTTACAAGCCTCAGGGTGCTGCACCATGCTGTGTGGTTCCCTATATTCTGCTCATATCTTTACAAAGTTTACTGAGTTCTTCAAATTGCTCAGTGTGCAGTTTCACACAGTGACCCCATTCCAACAGGGACCCTAACAAAATAAGAGAGCCTGACAGTGAGGGAGGTGGTAACTAAGAATAGACACAAATATGACATTCTGCTCAAGTTCTGAAGCAGGATGATGACTGAGCAGGATGCAATCTTCTTCCAGTACTTAATTCCCTCTCAAAAAAATGCTATCCATTTCACCTACGATGGGGGAGTTCTCTCACTATGCTCTCCAAGAACTCTGCTGCAACTTGCTTATTCTATGGCTGAATTTTAGATTCATTCCATGCTTTCTCATAAAAATACTTATTCTTTCCTTTTGGCAATTATCACATCCACAGGCAACAAGGGCAAAGGAATTTGGTAAAGAAAGGAGCAGTGAAAACTGAAGTCAACTTGGGTGTGTGGAGAAATGGGTGAAAGTCATGTTCTTACACAATGTGAGAATAATTTTTATAATGTGAAAGTAGTGTTTTCATGATAGGCAAATAAACCTGGTTATCTTCCTAAAACTCACAATGCTCACAAGTCAAAGTCCAGAAAATAGATTCACTCCATGGACTCAGAACAAGAAATGTTGCTTTATTCAGGGGTTCTAGAGGATCACATATAAAAGTTAATATTAGTGAGCACTTATTAAGTGCTTGTTATGTGCCAGGCACTAGCCCATGACCTTACTTCATCCTTACAACAACCTATGAGGTTTTACATATGTTTCTTTACAGATGTGGAAGCTGAGAGGCTGGAGGTTTATGTAGGAGGAGTATGTGGAAATGGTAAGATTTCTTAACCGTAATAGACTTAAAATAGATTTAAGCAGGAGTATCTTACTCCAAATTGCCCTCACTGCTCTACTCCCCTGCTTCCCACCTTCCCGGATGCTGCATGTGAGAGGTTCAGATATCCACACTCATTAGAGAGGATCACTATGCTCTCCAACTAATTACAAGGTAAAGGTAGATGTAAGGTGCACACAATCTCTTTGCTAAAAATCAGAACAAAGCTGATCATTGGTAATAACATTGCTCACTACATTTCTCATAGTAAAAACATTAATGATAGCAGAAAATGCCTTGTGGCATTTTAACAACAGTAATAAGACAGGATGGTACTGGTATAAAGATAAACATATAGATTAATGGAATAAAAATTTCGATTCAGAAATGAAACTTCACATACACAGTATTTATCAAATACTACTGTGTGCTTGGCACTGTACTTGACACACATTATCTCATGAACTTTTAAAACGACCCAGTGAAATGGAGACTATCCTATCCATTTTAGAGATGAGAACTGAGTCACATGTCCAAGACCACCCAGCCAGTAGTTGGGGGATGGTTCTCAGAGGATTCCAAGCCGGGCCCCCAGGCCACTCCCTGCTCCCTCACAGTCTCTTAGTTGGCAGCTAAACAGATGAGAAGCAGTGAAGCCTCAGTCAGTCTGGATCTGGAACAGATTCTTGATGTTGGCTGACCCTCCCTGTACAGGAGGGCACTGTGACTATTTAAATGTGCTTTAAGCTTTCTAAGGTTCTATGAATTTTTCAGGTGTATAAGTGAAAATAGAACTATCACCATTGTCGAATGACCTGAGCCTTCCTTTCGTGTTCTGTGGTCTTTCTGGGCCATCCCTGCTAGCACTCCACCACCGCTTTTCACCAGCATCCTCATCTTTGCCATGTTCTTTGTCACCAGTCCTAGTCAGCATCAGCCTGTTCAACAGCCAGGGCAGCTAAGCAATTAAATTAAATTAAAGACATTCAGATAGGAAAGAAAGAAGTAAAACAAGCTCTGTTTACAGATGATATGAACTTTTATATAGAAAGTCCTGGGGAAACTGGACATCTACCAAAGATAGTAGAACTGACAAATGAATCCTGCAATTGCAGGATTCATTATCAATATACAAAACTCGATTGTATTTCTGCATACTTGCAATGAACAATCCAAACATGAAAGTAAGAAAACAATTCCATTTGCAATAGCATCAAAAATAATAAAACACTTGGAATAAATTTAACAAAAGAAAAGTGCAAAACTTACACCTTGCAAATGACAAAACATTGTTGAAAGAAATTAAAATTTAAAAGTGAAAAGATGCCTCCTGTTCTCAGATCAGGAGACCTAATATTAAAGTGGCAATATTCCTCAAACTGACACACAGATTCAACACAATCCCTATCAGAATCCCAGCTAGCTTTGTAGAAGTTGACATGCTCCTAAAATTCATAGGAAACTCAAGGGACTCTGAGCCAAAACGATTTTGAAATAAAACAAAATAAGTGGATTTACACTTCCCCATTTCAAAACTTACTACAAAGCAACAGTAATTAAGACAATGTGGTACTGGCATATAGACATATAGATTAATGGATTAAAAATTTCAATACAGAAATGAAACTTCACATATATAGTAAATTTATTTTCAACAAGAATGCCAAAGCAATTCAATGGGGAAAGAATCATCTCTCAACAAATACTTCTGGGACAATGGGATATCCACTTTCAAAGGAATGAATTTGGACCTCCTACTGTATATAATATATAAAAAGTTAACTAGAAATGAATCAAGTACCTAAATTTAAAAGTAAAACTATAATTTTAGAAGAAAACACAGAAGTAAATCTTTGCAACTTTGAATTTAGCATTGGTTCCTTAGATATGACCAAAGAAGCAAAAAAAGAAAAAAAAATAGAAAAATTGGATTTGACCAAAATCAAAACACTCTTGTGCTTCAAACGACACTACCAAGAAAGTGACAAGACATACCACAGAATGGAAGAAAATATTTACAAATCATGTATATGATAAGGACTTGTACCTACAATATATACTGAACTATTACAACTCACTAATAACAAGACAAATAACCCAATTTAAAAAAATGCAAAGAATCTGAATAAACATTTCTCCAAAGAAGATTACTAATATATGATGGTGCTCAACATCATTAATCATTAGGGAAATGTAAATGAGAACCATAATGAAACACCACATCACATCCACTAGGATGGCCATAAGCAAGGAGGAAGGTAGGAACAAGTGATGTGGAGGATGCAGAGAAATCCAAGCCTTCACACACTGCTGGTGGAAATGTAGATTGGTGTAATCACTTTGGAAAACAATCTGGCAATTCTTACAAAGTTAAACGTAGAGTTATCATTTTACCCAGCAATTCCACTCCTCGGTATAACATATGCCCACACAAATATTTGTACACAGAAGTTCATAGCAGAATTATCCAAAATAGCCAAAGATAAAAACAACCCAAGTGTCCATCAACTGACAAATGACATATGTATATGATGAGAGATTTTTCGAACATAAAAATGAATGAAGCATTGATACATGCTACAACGTGGATGAATCTTGAAAATATAATGCCAAGTGAAAAAAGCCAGTCACAAAGACCACATATCATATGATTCCATTTATATGAATAAATCTATAGAGATAGAAAGTAGATTAGCGATTGTCTTAGGCTAGGAGGTGAGGAAATTGGGGTTCACAGCTAAAGAGTATGGGTTTCTTTCTAGAATGATAAAAATGTTCCAAAATAGACTGTGGTGATAGTTGTACTCCTTTGTGAATATGCTATAATATGATATAAAAATTGAATTCTACACCATAAATGGGTGAATTGTATGCTATGTGATAATATTTCAATAAAGCTGCCATAAGAAATGCACATTTGTTATTACACAGTCAGACCTGCCTGCAGAGATGAAGCACCCTTTATGCCAGAAGGCACACTTGGCCAAGAAAAAATACAGGTCTACAAGTGGACAAGAAGTTTTGATCCTACCAGAGAAAAGGACACAGCAACGACAGAGGAAAAGGGCAATGGCGCTCAGGACTTCGCACTGTAGCTGAAAGCTTTGTAGCTGCAGCCCCATGTTTGTTATTTCCGTAATTACTGTCTGTATTCTTTAAGCAGCAACTTTTAAAAGCCAAAACGACCTGGGAAATACAACACGGTGGATTCAGAGAGCTGGCTCTAGGGTGAACTGACTTATATCTGAATCTGACTTTAACCATTTTTTAGTCAAGAAAAGACTTCTGTGAGGTGAGCTAAATGGTCTTTCTCTCTTCTCAGTAACATAACAATAATGTGCCATTCCAGAGCTTTATGAAAACTGGGTTTGAGTTGTTTTCAACTCAACTTAGGAAGTTCTGACTTTTGCTATTATCAGTGGCCCATTTTCCAAAGGGCTCTGACCTCCTATTGGAGGATCTGGCCTATTCTTTTGAGCTGCAATGGCTTAACTATATATGTTTCTGGGCTCAGAAAGCAGCAGGAGCAGAGAAATATGGGTTGGAAGTAATATAAAGCAAAAGTAATTCAATAGGATTTTCACAGATTTATTTCATCCCACATCATTTTAAGTTTGCAACCAGTGGGGGGCTAGTTAACTTCCATTGTATGTGTGTGTGTAATGGACAAATGAACATCTGTTACCTGTTCTGAGTTTAACCCTATAAACACATGTGTCCATTTTTTAAATAAATATTTGAAAAATTTTTAACATGGTTCCTTTAATTTGTACAAATAAAAACAATCTTTATCATTTCATGTTTTAGAAGTACAAATCCAACACTTCTTCAAAGCAATGTTAAATTCTCTTGGCCATTCTGGCTCTTGTACAGATTGCAGTCAAACAAACTGGAACTTCTACCACAAAACAATTGAATAAACAATAAAATGAAGAATATATGCAGATGTCCCTTATAAAGGACAGTGTATCACAATACAGTCTCAAAGAGATGCAGCACGAGAAAAATTGAGTGGAGTTTCTGAAATTAACATTTCTAACTCTTATGTGCTAAGTCCAATATTTTTGCAGGGCAGAAGGCAGAGAGGACTGAATGGCTTTCTTCTAGCAATCTGACTACATGGTCAGCAGAAAGATATTTTAAATATAAATTTGAATATTTTAATTCAGTTTGTCTTCTACCACAATGCTTAGTACAACTAAGAGAAGATATAAAAATTCATTCTTAAAGTTAGCTAACAAGTTTTAAAAAGTTATGTCCCCTCCCCTCACTTCCACAAAAAGGGGGAAAAAAGGTATGTTTTCTTTCTAATTGGGCAACATGTTTGGTAGAAACAAGCCACATTTAAGGTTCCATCAAAGGTTTTATACATGTTACTTGAAAATTGTTGAAACAAAATTGGGTTCTCCTGAGAATACGTGTGTTTTGTTTTGCGTTTTATAAACAATAGTTTCTTGGGGCAGAACTATTCTCACTATATCAAATGGGATTTGAGAGAGGTACAGGAAAAATAAGAATGTAGCTAAAAGTATCACTTATAGTGGCTCAAAATGACACTGTAGGTAGGATACTGAATAGGCCCAAATTTAATCATTTGAGGTTTTTCATAGCTTTTTACAAAAATCTTAAATACGGGTAAATATGTAAACACTGTGCTCTCAGAGAGCAAGTACTTAGGCATGTCACATCATACCCCTTCTGGGGAGACCAATTCAAGTGAAACACCACCCATCAGTTTCAAAACCAACCACTGGAGGAACTTTCTGGCTGAGGGGCAAATACCACCCTGCACATCTCAGAGTTCTCTTGGTGGAGCGGGAATTCAGATCCGGCTAGCAGCCTTTCTTTTCTTTTCCGTGAGATGTAGCCTCTGCCTGTGGACAGCCTTTCATACTTTGTCTCAAATTGCCTGCATAACAATAACAAAATTACACACATTTTAATGTCACCCCACACCCATCAGAGCCAAGTTACGGAGTGTACACTTGAAGCTTCTGTTTCAAAGTGCTTTGAGAAAGGATATGAGCACTAAGATTCCTAGCTTCCATTCCCATGAGTGGGGTGATTGTTCCTTCTCATTTCTTTTTACACAAACAGATATACTTCAAATGCCTGGATATGGGAGCCCAGCCATACATTTTTCTGGAATGAAGGAGTAAATTCCTCTCAGCATTTTGGAGATGCTGTAAAGCTTTGCAGGCCTTGCCGTGTCTCTCACTCCTCATTCCAGGAGCCCCACCTTGGGAGCAGCTCTCCTTTGAGTAAGCAGCAAGCCCAGCTGGATTTAAACTGGGAATGCTGACTGGGAAACATTCCCAGAGCTTTGGACTGAGTGAAATGGGGAACACTGCCAGTTGGCCATGTGCCTGGGCTGGTGGTCGCTGCACTTTGACCATGGGGAAGGCTGAATTTTTTTTTTAATGCATTAAAGGAGTTTTATTCTAGACATAAATCAGTATAAATTAGCAACAATTTAACACTCTAATTATAATCCACTATGTTTTATTCTATAAAAACATAAAACTACTCATATTTATACTTATATCATTTATACATTCCCTTTATAGATCATGAGATGCCAGGAACATAAAGAAGGTGCTCAACTGTGGCCTGCTTATCAAGGGAGATGATATAAAATTTGGCTTGCTGTTTTAAGTCATGGTAGATAGTTTGTATCAATGGAGGAGGGAGTGCTCCGGGTCACAAAGCATTCTACTTCCACATGACACCATTGTTATAAATAACAGTTACGAGCCTCAAAGGACACAGTGTAAATGAGAAGCTCTAGAGTAAAAGAGGTGTTGAGAAAGTTAGATGAGCAATTACATACTTGGTTTTTGATACACTAAAAATTCAACTGAAGCATTTTTTAAAAAATAAAAAACTCAAACTCTCAAGCTTGAGCCAAAACTTAAACAAGGTCAAGTTGCTATTGTATGGTTCCTGTAAAAACTGTGAATTTATTGGGGCTCTTAAACTATAGCCTGTGTTTGCCAGGTGTTTCTGAACTTTTTGTCTAGGAAACAATTTTGAAGACAGTTGATAGTAAATATGCATCCAGTATATTCCTGAAACTACATGTCAATTCTTACAGTAAATCAAATCTCTTTGTTTTCTTGATAAACTATTTCTGGGTTAGGATGTGACATTATCTTCAGAAGCAAATGAACAGTCATTACACTTTCTCAGTACCCTAGACATTTTTTTTTTGTCTTAACAATTATTCTTTCACTAAAAGAAAATTCATGTTTCACTGGATTTTCACTATTTTAAAAAAATTTCTGAAACTGAACCCAACTCAAAACTGGGTTCAAGTTCCTAGTGACCTGGGGATGGCTCTGGGACATTCCACAGCACTGCTTCTTACCTGAAAGGAATTCCATCCTTGTCCATTTGCAGGCAAACTAAGAATGGGTACTGAGAAAACTGTACTGTGGAGATGAACTCTAGGCCTGCTTCTGTTTCTGCACTGATTTCCAGGCCAGCTTTCACAAAAGAGGAGTCCACAGTGATATCACCAACTATTACCAGGGACACCCTAGAGATTTGGGCAAAACAAAAACAAAAACAAAAAAACCCTGTTAATAACTCATTTAATTGAGCTGGACAAACAGCTATAATTTCAGAGAGTCTGAACCCTGACAATGATGACTGGAAGGAAACACTTCAGGGACTAATATGTGACCTCAATGTGCTAGCGTTCTATTGGTATCCAGACCCTGGTTAGTCCAGGGAGTGGGCAGTGAGGGTTTGTCCTTCCTCTGAGACCTCCCTCCAGCCTTCTACTCTAGATGTGGGAAGGAAGCATCTATCATGTAATACTGCTTTGTATCAACATATCAAGGGTTAAGGATGAAAACATGCTTGGAACCTAGTCCTCTCAGGAAGTCAGAAATACCTGAGTTATCTTCAGAAGAAATCTAAACTCACCAAGAAGACAGCTGATATTTATAACAATTTTCTTGGTAACTATTTCTCTGTTGGCTTCTATGTAGCTATTTTAATTAGATTTCATTACTTTCTGAAAAGGGTAGAGACATAAGTCTATGGTTACCAAGATATTTGAAAAAGATACTATGTCACAAAGAGCCACTCCAACAGTGGGGCCTGTACAATGGGTGCCCTAAGAAGGAGAGGTATGGTAGATTTTCCAATAATCACCAAGAGAACTGGATAGACATCTTGGATTAACAGGGGAGCGTGGTTTGGGTGATGATAAAGAGGATAATCCCAGCAGAAGGCTTACGTCTAGGCTCACTCTAATTTAATTGTAGCCTTTAAATGAATTGTAGGAAATTACTCCCACAATTAAATCAGAGCTGTTATGTCCAGGCTTTTTTGATAGGAGTACTGTCCAAAGTTTGCCATGCAACTGAAAGCCCCTGCTGCTCTTGTCAGTACAAAAATAGGTCAGAGGTGGCATTGCTTAAACCCTGAATCCCTTTCCATACCTACTAATATCTTACACTCAACAAGGGCTTAAGAGTTCTTTTTTTTTTTAATGAACAAATGAAAAATTGAAGATAGATTGGCTACAGTGTGGATACTGGTAGATTCTTAGGGATACTGTGTCCTTTTTAAAAATTCAGGTACTTTTGTTATTTTTTAAAAACCCAGTTTTGCTGTTACTGATTTTCCTGCAAAGAATTCAATTCAGTTTAATTTGGGGAAACTTATACTTGGAAAACATTTCAGAAAGAGAAGAAAGATGACTCAGTGGGAAGCCCTAAACTTTATTGCTGATCCCTCTGATGGCCTGTTCTATGTCTTATACTCTGGTTCCTTTTAGGAACAAGGTGGGTCACCTTTCACATTAAATGTAGCAACTTTGTTCTCAATTCCTTCATCCGTACTTTAAAATATATAAAAAATTTAATTTTATCACTCCTTACTCTTTCCCCACTACATTTTTAAATATCAAAAAAGGTAAAAATCAATTGCATTTCCATATCCTCTTCTTCAATTGTATAACAAACAGAAGAATAATTCTTTTGATTATTACACTGGTTCAGAGACATTGTTTTATGTTCAAGATAAAACCCTTTCATATGATCGGACAGGTAGATTAGAAAAGTAAAGGAGCTGAGAATATTTTGTTTAGAAAAATGAACACTAATGAAAGCCTTACCGACTCCTAAAGTTAACACTTAGATTCTGCACAAAAGTAACCAACTTTTTATTTTTCTCCATTGAGGACAGCAAAAGAAGAAAGATCTAAAATCCTGACAAGAGTAAATGAAAAGGTTTGCTTCAAAGTAAAACTTCCTGACAGCATTATCAATTTCCAGCTGAAGTAGAACACCAAGAGATAATGAACTTCTCATCCATGGATGTCTAGGATGTCTGTGGCTGTCTTTAAAAGCAAGAAGATCCCTGACTGAATTATATTAGGTACTCACCTGCTCATAAGAAGTTATGGAAGGAATGACTACCAACAGTTACTTCCTACTCAATGATTTAATGATTATAAATCAAAAGCATCAATTAAAAAAAGTCAGAGGGTTACACAATTCCAAAATCGTATCTCTGCAGTTCTTTGCCAAATATTATATCAGCAATATATATAGCACACATATATTTTATTATTATATTACATATAGCATAAATATTATATATATAGCAGAATATTACAGGCACATATGCTTACCGATTTTTCACTCTGGTTTTAGACTCACGATACCACAGACTAAACTCCATTGCACCAGATATATCAATTGCTAGACCGCTCTGGATCCCCATATTGGCCTTCAGTCCAGATTGCAACTGAATCTCCTGGAAGCAAAAATGTGTAATAATTGCAGTAATAATAATCATCACAATTCAGCTAACCCCTTTCTAAAGATACATTCAACCCCCTATTGTAGGTAATACCATTTGAGTTGTGTTAATGTTGGAGTCTTTCTCTAGGCTTGGAAATGCATTATTCTAATGTTGATCACCAAAAGTATGCTATTGATTTGCTAAATTATTTAGTCAATTAAAATACTACAACATTGAAGTGCCAGTTGAGAAGGGTGTTTTCTTTCAATCATTGCCTCACTCTGGGAAAGGCAAAGGTTCTCAAAGTGTGGTCCCCTGAGGAACAACATCAGCATACTGGGAACTTGTTAGAAATGAAAGTTCGATACCTTCTGAATTCGAAATTCTGAGGGCAGAGCCCAGCAATCCGTGTTTTAACAAGCCTTCATGTGATTCTGATGCATTTAAATTTGAGAACCACTAGACTAGAGGAAATGAAGAAATCTCCATCAGAAATCCAGCTGTGGCTTTGAGGTGGGGTGAGGGACTAGGCTATATGACTGCTTGGGGCCTTTCAGCACTTCTCCAGGTATGTGCTGTGCCAAACAAACATAACTGCATCTTTCTGGTGAATGAAAGGCGGGATATAAAACTGCTGGTGCAGTACACAAGCTCCACGACTTGCCTACATCATGTTAGGAAAGAAAGGCCAGGCAGCTTACCTAAGCCTTAATACCTTGTTTGACATTTGGAATGATCAGACTCACAGACAAGTCCAACATGAGCTCAACAGCATATTCCAGAGGGGCAGTACTAATTCACAAACATAGCCCATCCTGAGCAGTTCTGTAGCTGTCTGTAACCGGCTGTTTGGTGCTGTTTGCCAGCAGTTAGCCTTTAGTCTTGCATTTTCTATGTACGTTAGATGGGGTGATGTTGGTGAAAACTTCTTCATCTGGATTGCAGTTAGATTGCCTGGGGACAGTGTTGGAAGTAATCATGGTTATGGGAAAAAGGCTCAGTATCCTTCATTCTGATATCCCTTCAAGACCTTAGGTCCATGGTAACTGGCGGCATGAGTAACTCCTTTATGTAACCGCCCTACTCCAACCACATGGGCTGTGCTTTCACCAACTATACACGTCCTACTTTCACTTTCTGGAAAGGATTATGTTGAGCTCCCTG
Organism: Manis pentadactyla; assembly: GCF_030020395.1. Classification (NCBI taxonomy): domain Eukaryota; kingdom Metazoa; phylum Chordata; class Mammalia; order Pholidota; family Manidae; genus Manis; species Manis pentadactyla. Next base: position 83,802,179 of record NC_080023.1, on the reverse strand, counting down.
AATTCTCTCACTTCCCAAAAAATGTGACAAGACATCTCAAAGGTCTTGGTCTACAACCAGGCATACTAAAACCTCCAGCTGAGGCAGGAAGCTACTTTCAGTCTGAAAGACACTTGAATGAAAGTGTGGGATTCTTGACACAGAGCTCAGGACACATCAGGGAGAGCCTTAAGGATCCCTCAGCTATATTCAGTCTAAACAAATGTGGTGGTGGCAGTGTGCAGGGGTTTGTCATGCATCCAAACTGATATGAAGGGACATGAATTATCCTGAGAAAATCACAAGAATCGTGCCCAAATTTTAACCCCCGTAGAGGGACAAACCACTCATTCTTTGAGGAAGGAACTAAAACACATGGTGTGACGGTCCTAATTTTTGAGGGGTATAAACTAAGTGGGACTAACAATTTTTGAACACCTACTATGTCTCAAAAGCTCTGTATTTGGTATCTCATTTAATTGCCCTACTAATCTTCCATGGTAGGCACTCTATCTGAAGACTGAAAAGAAAAATCAGGCTTGGTGGGCATACATGGAGCTAGAATCAACACCCGGACTGACTCTTGGATGGAGACTTTTCTACTATCATATATGGCAATCTTGAAATCATAACTCCTTTTTGTCTCCTGGTATGCAGGGAAGACTGTTCTGAGAAATATTACCAAAAAAAGGGTGTAAGCTTATGTCCTTGTTTGACCCAGAGTGCCTATTTATTTAAATTATTGCCTATGAACTACAGAAACAAGATACTGGAGCTGTGTATTCATAGCTAACATGACCCCTTTGATCTTTGGTCCCCTCTATCCATGAAGTGTTTCTTACAGTTCAGACACTGATATTTAACAACTAATTCCATTACTTCCATTCAGTAGAATATGTTCCTTTCTAGCTAAAGAGGGTCCCTATATTAAGCTGACTTTATCAGACATCCTTCTCTGAAGAGTAATCCAATTAGCAGAAAAGAGAGAGAGAGAGAGAGTGAGCACAGAGTAATTCCATCTGCCCTGGTAGCTGTGACAGGCTACCCACTGCCAAAATTTCCTTCAATGTCAGCACTTGACCTAGAGTGGTATGTGCTTCTGAAGCTGAGATGGCATTACTGGAGTGCTCTGCAGAGCCAGGGGGCCTCAAACAGCTTATTTGCAATAATATCCCCAGATCTGCCAGACACTCCAATCTGAAATACACAGACATCAGGTTATGCTCAATAGCTACCAGACAATCTTCTTCTTAGAATATTCTTTATTTGCCTCCCTTAATGAATAGCAAAACCTTACAAGGTAATCTAGATCAGGAGTTGGCAAACTACAGCCTGGAGGCAAATCTAGCTCCCTCACTATTTTTGTAAATAAAATTTTAGTGAAACACTGACACATTCATATGTTAACATATTGCTGATAGCTGTTTTCATTTTATAATGACAGAGTTGCATGGTTCCATCAAAGACTTGTGCCCCACAAACCCTGCAATATTTACTTTCTTCCCTTTACATAAAAACTTTGCTGACCCTGATCTAAAGGTTTTAACTTAGTTTATATCAAGTTTCACATCCCAACTAAGACCATCAGTCATTGTTGATAGGCGGCTGAGCACAAACAGATGGTGTTGAACTGTTATTATTCCTGCCTTAAAATGTGGGCTACTTCCTCAGCATTCTTAAGCCTTTGGCAGAGATGTTTTCATTAAGAATGCATCTCCCCTGGGTAATTCTGCAACTGGTTTTTCATGTGACGCTTAAGATTTGGTTGTGAGGACAATTGAAAACCATTCTGAAGAATGCAGTTCAAGTGAATGAAAGTACTCTTATTCTCTGATAATGAGTGAACCCCTGTAAGACTCCAGGAACATGGGAAGCTGGGGCAGAGTTGCCATGACACACCCAGCTGGCATCTGTGGTTGCTTGTGCCTCTGATCAGGCAGGGTCCAGATGATGTGTGTGTGGACCTTCATCACTGGTGTCATGAGAAATGTCATCAGCGACTTAGGAAGCCATGCAGTTGAGCTCCTGCCTTCAGAATAAATACCATTCAAGCTCTAGTGCCCAGGAAAGTCAAGTGAAGAGGTAATGCCAGCTCTGTTCCATTGTATCCTAGGTTGCTTTTTCCATAATTTTTTGTTTCTGTTGGTATCAGTAGTTTCCTTTTTGTTCTGTCAGTGTTATTGAGATATAATTGGCATTTATTACTCTCATATTATACTGGGTATTTTCTCTGCCTCAACAGTGCCAAGATGTGCTAATCAACTAATAGAGGCAAAAACCGCAACAAAACAAAATGAGAAATCTGCTTACCTACAGCAAAGGGGAAAAGAAAAAGGGCAACAATACCAAGAGGGCTCAATGCTTAGAATATGAGCTCCAAGGTGGGTGGGACACTGCCTTCTTTCCTCCAGTGTGGCTGGTACGTTTCAAGGATTCAATAAATACTTGCAGAATGAATGGATTACCTGGGAATGATCTGTTAGCAGGATAAGTCCTTTCACCACACTGACAGGGTCACTAGATGCTGACAGCATTTTGGACATCAAATCACTGTATCCGTTGAAAAAAGTGACAGGTCTGAGTTGAATATCAAAAAGGATGGCTGACATGCCAGCATAGGAGTCAAGATTCTCTTCTCCCTCATCCGGAGTGGCTGCAATTAAGGTCTCCAGTCCTTGGGCTTCAATGACCACCTAGGGAAAAATGGATATACCATTCATGACGTAAGCTCCCTGCCTGTTCTGTAAATGATGGTGAGGCCTCTAAGCTATAGCTAGAATTTCCCAAGGGGTCAAAAATTCAAATACCTGTAGTAGCTAAGCAAAAACAAAAGACAACTCTATGCAAGTTAATTGTCTTCATTTAATCCTTACAAACATCCTGTGAAGTACAAAGGATTTTATCCATTTTGTATATGATGCAAAAAAAAAAAAAAACCTCAAACAGCAGAGGAAGGATTCAGACCCCTAAGTCTGGCTACAAAGGCCATGAGCTTTCCACTTTATGGTGTCATCCTAGAGACTTCCGAGTCTCTCCAGGTCTGTCGTGCAAAAAGGATCAGCTCTCCTGTAGGGCCCCTGAAGGCAGATGGAGAGGTGTTGAGAGAGCCCGCCGCCCTAAGGCTGCTGCCATGAGAAGGTAGGGATGCCAGGACCCACGCCTCTCCATGTCAAATTTTCTTTCTAGCTAAAAGAAATGATGACAAGGCTTGCATCCTGAACTCTACCATACATAACAATCCTACATATTCTCTGTCCTCCAGACCCAGCCCCTTAACCAATGGGTGTTAGGTGTTTTCAGAGTGCATAATAGGAAACACATGGTTATTCCTCAGCACAGAAAGGCAGGGCATTCTGACTAGGGTCTCATCAAAGGGTGCAGTAATATTTATAATATTGTAAGAACTCAAGTTTATATAGCACTGGGTCATTTTTACAGGTTAAATTAACTCATTTAGAAGATTATAATTTGATATGCATACACATCAAAAAGAAAGTCTGTTTCATAATTAGGAAAAATTTATAGATTATCACCAAATTTTGGATAAAGCAAAAGGCATGGAAGTCAGCCAGCTGTCAAATGCCTATACTTTTTTCTTTTCTCTTCTAGAAGTATTGAAAAATACTGATTGACTCTTTAGGAGCCATATTCTATAGTGAAAGTTTTTATTATGGAGAAATCAATCTGTTCATAGAAACACCCAAAGAAAGAACATATATTTCTAGAATTAAATATATGGAGCTTTATGGAATATATCTGTTAATAAAAATAAGATAGTTTAAAAACTTATGTGAGAAATACTGACATGATTTCAATTTTGTGAATATATTTAACTTTGAAATGACAAATGGAAGTCCAGTGAATCAAATTACTTAGGTTTCAGATTCAATTTTGAAACTCTCTTTGGGATCACAGAGCCTCCTGCAGATGATGGAATCATGGGCAACTTATGGCAGAAGTCTCCATTAACTTACATATTCTATAGCATTACCATCAGTATCTATGCATACTTTTTACCTCAGACTAATTTTCCACATACTTCTCTGGGCAAAAGTAATGGAATATGCGTCACCTGGATACCGTGAAGACCAGCCTTCCCAATTCGCTGAAAGATGTTCAGGTTACTTCTCCTCAAAATACCGGAGCCAGAGTAAAGAATGTCGAGGCTGTACGTAGACACTGAATGGGGATGACCTAATGACAAGAAAACAGATCCCGTAATTGAATAACAGTCCCAGCAATACGCAGTTGGGGAAAGAGCATGAGGGGACATCCCCTTATGGGGTTACGTACGTTCTACATAGCCAGTATAAGCAGAAGAGGATCCACTCTTGGAGAAACGGTCATAATTATGAACAACCATTTCCTTCAGAACTCGACGGACCATTTTGCTGCAACACATTAAAGGGAAAAAGCTGTACATTCATTGTAATGGCTATTTCCCAAGTCAGATGCGGAAAAAAAACAAATCCTCGGTGGGAAAAAGGGGCCAAATTTTCCTCGTGCTGATCCAGGATTGAGAGGGGCCAGCTGGAGTGCCAGTGCCGGGCTCAGGGCTCCCGCCTTCATTCCTCAGGTGTTTGAAATTTAGTTTGGTATCAAAATGACAGCAAGGTGAGGGTGCCTGGCTCTGAGATGGCTAAAACTGACAGGCGGACACACCTCAGGAGTGGGAAATACATGTTCTTTAAATCATCACAGTTCTATTGTTAAATAGTACATACTTTTAAGGAAAGCTGTGTGTGTCACACTGGGGGCCTTTCCCAGTATTTCTTTAAACGTTTTCCTGCACCTCTACTGTTATCACTGGCTAATGATATATAACAGGAAATTCCAGGAATTTCTTCTATTTGTGTAGTTTTTAATTAAAGAGACATCTCAGTAAAATCCATGAACCATTTCCTCCTTTAAAGTAAGTCTTAAACCTTACTGCATGCCTGTATCTTATCTACCTAATTAGTGTTGGGATCCTTTCATTCTTGGCTACTTAACAACGATCATATCAGTAATAAAAAACATATGACAACACAGGAAACATCATCACAATAATCACCTCAAGAAACCTGGACCTAGATCTGAGGTAGAAAATTATGAGCAGAGGGAACAGTACCCTTGCAGGTGCCCCATCTCCACCATCAATATTACTAGGTTATAAGGTTTTGTCCTGGAGAAGAAAAGATGAGGAGAGTTGTGATAGCTGTCCTCAAAAATATTCAAAGGCCCTGCATGTGGATGAATGATCTGACCTGTTCAGCTTTGCTCCAGGGATAAAACCAGGACCAATAAGAAGAGTTCAGTGATGCGAAGAAGTAGTAGTGAGAGTCTCTGAGCAATTACACAAGTTCCCTCAGAGGCAGTGAACCTCTGGAGAGGTTCAGGCTAAGTCTGGACACCACTTGCCAGGAGACGAGAGCCCTGGCTGGGGAGAGATGCCAAGCAAGGTGGCCTTCGGTGTCCCTCTGATGCCAACATTTTGGTTCTGATCATTTGACGTGCAGTGTTGACAATGGCTCCCTCACCTTTCTCGGGCTACTTTCCACTCCACTGCTTCCCCTTTACTGCCCCCTGAATCACTAGTTCCACAAGACAGGGGCAGAAAATGCACCCAGGATCTCCTCTGCAGTCTCGTGAAAGCAGACCAAGAAACAGAAGTCAAGTCCATTCCACTAGGCGTGATGGGTGCAGATGGACTTGGCTTCTTTCTCCTTCATCTGCTCCTTCCTCCTTCTTTATTTGTCCTGTTCTTTCCTCCCTTCTACTCACTCTCCCTATTTCTTACTCCTTGGGTCTTACTTCTTGTTTCTCTTTCCTTCAATCTTTTACTGCCTTTAAGAAAAACTTCCTTCTTCTTTATCTATTTCCCACCTCCTCCCATGTCTGTTTTCCTTTACAACTGGGAATACTCAAAGGTGATCTTCCCTGGGGATAGTGCTCTGCATGTAACTCACGGGAAATGGAAATTTCTTCTCTGGCCCTCTGATTTCAGTGAGGAGGCGTTGAGAGCTTTGGGGAAACCACTTTGAAGAGGGACATGTGTGAATTCAGGAGAAGAGACTTGAGGAATGGAAGGAAGCTGAGAACAGTGAGAGTAACTGAGAGCAATGAAGTCTGCTGATGGCCGTCTTCGCACCTTGAATAGTCCTAAAACATGGGCCACCCTTAAGATTTTAAATCCAACTGGCAAATGCATTTGATCTGTCATGAACGAGGTTTCAAAGCTCCCTAGCATACGGGAACTTCTCACGAAAGACCATTTGGTGAGAATTTACATCATTTTGTTGTGCTATTTATAAAAGTAGTCCTATTAAAAATGTGGTTGGATTTTAAAACATTGCAAACATTTGACAATATATATTGACCTGACTGAACAGCAGAGCTAGAGTAAAAAATCACATCCAGAATTCCGAATCATGCCAAAGTGAAGTTGTTTTATCTGCCCCACTAAATAGTTCTCTTATGGGAAATTTGGTGAACTCTGATTTTATGCAACATAACCCAGCATAAGACACCATTATTATTAACCACATGCGTGCCACACCAATACACAAATTAGCTTGACTAAGCAGAGCGATCAGTACAGTGTATCATACCTTGCAGGCATTTCAAAACGTAGGATGTCTTGAACAACAGCGAGCATGTATTTATTCATTTCTTTGGGAAGTTCCCCAATAGAAAGCAGGATGTTTTTTACTTCCATGTAGGATGGGTTGTTATTTAAAATGACAGCAGCTGCAGTAGTGCGCACAGTCTTTTCATGTACTTTACGATTCTGGTGGTATATCCTGTTCAGAGTCTTCTTCACCTGTTCATAAGATGTTCAAACTTAGTGCACATCTAGCTTTTTTAAAACTGATATTGTGGCAGGAATATTTAATGCTCTTAAAAATGTACATGTGTTCCTATATTTCCTAGGTTTCTTTGCAATTAGGTTGGGGCCATAGTTCTGGCTAATGGACCATGAACAGAATCATATGGGAAACTGCTGGGCTGAGGTGGCTCAGAGCTGGGGTGCCTTCTCCCTCTTTCTGCTGCTGCTGTAGTGAACTTTGGGCCACATTTTCCCTTGCCTAGCAAGGTATAGTATGAATAAGAAATAAACTTTTGACAAGCTGAGATTTTGAAACTCACTGGTTATTGCAATGCATCATAGTGTTATCTAACTAATACGGATTTTTAAACATCTACTGCCATGTGGCAATAGAGCTCTGGGGAGAAACGGCTGTATGAACTGATATTTCCTTAGAATGAATTACCCCAGGATCTTCCTTTTTTGTTGTTGTTGTTAGACTTCATTTTTTTACAGCAATTTTAGGCTGACAGCAAAATTGAGCTGTAAGTATAGAGAGTTCCTACATACCCACTTCTTCTAGTCTCCCTGCCACCAATGGATACATACAACCTTCCCCCATCAACATCCTGCCCCACTGTGGCACATGTGTTACATCTGATGAATCTGTTTCAATATATCATTATTACACAGAGTCCACTGGTTACATTAGGGGACTATTTAAAAAACAAAACATTAACACCAAAGAAAATTTGCCAAAATACTTGCATTATGTGGCAACAAATAATTTTGTTGGTTACTATTCTGGACTAACAATATGTGGTGGGTGGGGTTCTGTATTAAGCATTTATATCTTTCAATTCTACTTCCCTTTGCCTTTTTTTCCCCCAAACGCTGGCCTTCTTCTGAGGTGTATAGAATAACTCGCCTTAAATAACTCAGGTAAGCACAATCAACTAGGAAGGAAGAGAATTGGAGTATATATGTAGGTCTGTCTGTCTCAATAGCCCATGACCCTAGCCATCATGCTTTGTAGACTGTCAATTTAGAGACAAAACTAGTAGGAAGGTACTTAGTTGCAAATTGGAAACATTGTTGTCAGCAGGCAGTTTATTTTGAGGTTTATAAACATTCTCTGCCCTAACAAAAGTTTAATTTGGATGGCTTGCTAAAAATGTGGTTGTAGAAACCCAAATGGTAATACTTAAGCCAGGATATTTCAGTGTCAAAAAACCTAACAGCATCTTTAAAACTTATAGAACTAAAGATATTTCTGTAAAGAATTTGTTTCTTAAAATAAGAGAATGTGCTTCACTATTTATGCCTCAGGATATAGGACATTATCTGTTCAAAATGTGAGGCTGCTTCAGAATAGCCTTAAGTTCAGCTTGAGAGTTATTTCTAAGCAGGAAAGAGATTGTTAGTTTGGAAAAACCAGGGTGACTTCAGGGGAATTTGCATTTGGCTTGTGTTTAGGCAAAGTTTTTTCATTTTGTGAATGTTGCAAATATTATGAGGAATTTACCTCATTAGTTATGAAAGGGACATCGTATCTCTGGAGAGCGGTGGTAGCAAGGTGGCTGATGGGCCCCTGTCCTGACTCTGCGTGCTTCAGGAGGAGTGGGATGCCTTCTGGGAGCAGGGCGTTCTTCAGAGCCAGCAAGTACATCATGGTGTCCTCTTTCTTCTCCGCTTTTTCAAGTCCTCCCAGAATTAACTTCTTGGCTTCTACCACTGCCTAAAAAATCACATACTACCTCAGACATTGCATAACCATACATTAAACAAGGCTTGGGCAAGACTACTCTTGGGTCGAAGAAAACAACCTAGTTTTAGAAAGTTTTGCATTGGTTGCCTGATTGAGGAACACAATAAAAATGAACAAGTAAAGTTTGATTAAGGTGTTGTGTGTTTTAAAAAATACACACATTAACATATTCTTAAGAAGCAATGAGTATAATTAAAAATGGACATATTTACTTTGAACACACCCTGAATATATGAAATCATTTAAAAACTTCCCCTGTGATTGGTTATTCATAAAAGTGCCTATTTATTGAATTTCTAAATCAATATCAGATGGCAACTAAGTGGTGCCATCCACTTTTTCTTAAGTATCAATTTGAAGAAAGTGCTTAGAACTCTATTGTTCTTATTCTAAACATTTAAAAAATGCTTGTTCCCACTTGATTCCAAATTTGATGACTGCTACCATATAGTTCCAGAAAATGCTTTTTATGTGGCAGATACTTTGATAGGTACTTTTCAAATATGTTCATTAATCAAAAAAGATCTTTCTTCCTGGCCTAGAAAAAAAAAGGAACTAATTATAAATTAATAGTTTAATGGAGAAGCAAATCAGAAGTAGGAATATCTGAGTTCTGGTCTTTACCATTATGTATGTTTTAGGAACTTCAGTTTCATCTTTAAAATAAAGATTCCTAAGATCTAATTCATCTATAGAATTTGGAAACTCTGGAACTAGGCAGCAAGTGTATACATACACACACACACACACACACACACACAAAGTGTAGGAGAGAAGGCAGGGGGTGGGGGGCAGGGAGATAAAAAAAAGGTCCCCCAAAAAAAGAAAAGATACTAACCTTCATGTACAATCAGAAAAAAATGCTATTTCTTAAATGTCAGATTAATAAATTAAAAAGTTTGATGACATACTTTGTTAGTGGGGCTGTGGAGAAATAGGCATTCTCATACATTGCTGATGGAAGCATGAAATGGTGTGATTCTTATGGAAGATAATTTGGCAAAAGATAACATGTCTGCATTTTGACCAGCAACCCTAGCTCTGAAGCTACCCGTCCAACAGTGGGAAAAAAAATGTGCCTTATATTATTCATTTCAGCATTATTTGTAATAGCAAGAGTAGAAACCACTTCATAGGAGATTTTGAACAAAGTGCAGCACAGCGATACAATGAGTACTAGGCAGCTGTCAAAAGGAACGAGGGAGAGCTCTGTGAGCCAGTAGGGGGTGATTTCCAGGGTAGAGTGTTAAGTGGAAAAAATTAGCTATCATAGAGTGTATATAGAATGCTATATTTTGCAGAAGAAAAAAATGAAATTGTGTGTGTACATCTGCTTGCCATTGTAAAAAGAAACATGGGAAGGAAAAGCCAAAAAGTAATGATACTGCTTACACAGAGGAAGTAGGTGGGAATGGGTGGAAGGGGAGGAGACGGAATGAGGTCTGTTTGAGAATACTTTGAAAATACAGTTTTGAATTATGTTAATATTTCACATAATCAATAAATAAAATTATATCAACAAGGATGGAAGATTATTAAAACTGAATTCAAACAGAAACAAACAAATGTAAGTATATATCAAATTGATCATATAATGAAATGGAAGAGAATAAAAAAGAATTAATGCAAGAGACCATTGACTATAGAACTATCACCATATTCTGCTAATGGAATATATTCTAAGAATAAAAAAAACTGACACATCTGGAATTTTATTTAGTCAGTTTGTTTTTTGTAGAGATATTGATGTAGCAATTCCAAAACTATTTTCTGTGTGTTTTAATATTGAGCAAATAAATCAATATATTGATATTCTTGTAAACCAGGGTTTTCCCTGTGGGGAAAGGAAGATACAATTATGGAATAGGGGAAGAAGACAAAGTGACTGTCATACTGGATTGGAATTAAAGGTATGAACTCACCATGTAATAAATATAAATATATGTATGTTGTCCATTGTAAGAGCCTAGATGCAATGACACTCAAGTAATAAGATGTAAAAGCATTTATGGTAAAATGTAAGATGTCTGCAACTCACTCTCAAATGGTACAACCAAAATAAAAATGAAATGAGATAAAACAGAATAAGATAATGGGAAATGGCAATATGTTAGCAATTGTCAAATCTGGATGAAGGATATACAGATATTCATGGAATTGTACTGTTCCTACAGCTTTTCTGTAGGTTTGAATTTTTTCAAATACTAATTGGAGGAAAAAAAGAAATTAGGATGCAGGGAGGTCAGAATATAAGCAAAAAACAAATAGAAAAAAGAAATAGGGTGTTTAGTACTCATTGCGAACTTGCCTAGCTGTCATTTGGACTGTCATCAGGCAGTAATTTTCATATTAGTAGTTCTGAAAAGTAGCAGGTAACTTTCGGGCAGTAGAAGTATTGTATCCTCAGTAGGCTTTTTAAGTTTGTACTTAGAATACTTAACTTTCTTTCCACTCATATGCCTTCAATTTTGGCAAAAGGTATTCCACAGCAGGAAGTTGAAAAGAAAATGTGAACATTTACTACAATCCATCTGATGGCCAAGTCTAATTATCTTCAAAGATGCAGTTTTTTAGAAGTTGCCAAAAATATTAACAAAATTGATCGACAGTGATAGCGTATAGCATACAGTTACTAAAGGTGCCTTTAAAGATGTGATGAGAACTAGGCTGAACCATTATTGGCAGAACTTTAAATTAATCCTTTGTTCAGTTTTCTTCTCATGGTACATTAGATTCTTTCCCAAAGTTCCAGCCACTCTCCACTCCTGGCCCTACCTCCTCTTCTGGGCTGCAGATGGGTGGGCCATCTGCCTGTTGGACTAACTCAGCTTGGTGGCCCAAAGGATTTCAAACTCAACCTAGCCAAAACAAATTACTAGCTCTACCTTCCTCCCACCCCTAAACCAGGTTCTATGAACTTTGCTTCAGTGGTCCACAGCACTGTAACCTGCTATCCTAACCTGGAAGCTTAATAATCACCTAGAGTTTTAACCTGTTTCTCATTCTCCACATCCCATCAGTCACTATAACTCCACTTGCTAAGTAGCTCTTGAATCTGCCTCCTTCTCTCTCTACTGCCCCTATGTTATTCAGGCCTCTACTTACTACTCTTGCTTAGGTTGTTGCAAACATTTTCAATTGGCTCTAATCTAACCGATACCCAGTTCATACATAATTTTGCTTCTTTCTAGGTAACAAATCTTAGCATGTTGTTCACCTGCCACCAACCACATTATTCTCCCTTTTCTCTGTAGAATGAAGGCCAGACTCCAAGTTTTTCATTAATAAAGATGTAGCCCATCTCTTTGCTCTCTTCCCTACTTTCCTGCATCTCTACTCCTATCTATCTGTCCCATACATATGCACACTTTGTGCTCCAGCCCTGCAGAATTTTCTCACTGTTCCTAAGCATAGCAGCCCATTTTGACGTCGAGCCTATTCATGCATTGTTGTATTTCTCCTAGAATGTCCTTTATTCCCTACTACTATCTCTTCACCTAGAAAGCTCTTCTAGACTCAGCTCAAATATTATCATTTTGGTGAAACTTTCCCCAACATCCCCAAACAGAATAGTTCGCTACATTGTCTGTATTCTCAAAGTACTCTATGTATGTTTCAATATTATTGTTTGTTTGTATTTGATAAGTAGATTAGAAATTCTTTGAGCATGGTAGAATATTTTATGCATCCTCATATTAAGGGATTAGCATCATCGAGCACAGAGTAGATGTTCATTGAACAATGCTGAGTGGATGTTTTCATATGTGAGTTTGTCTCTAGCCAAAATGTTTCATATAGGATTGCTGAAGTAAACTAGCAACTCAAATAATTATGGAAATTCAACAATATAAGAATCATAGCTCTTTGATGTCATAAAAATAATATAAAATTGATTTTTGCCAAAAGTTAATAAGCTGATACTCATTTTCAATGCCATTGTTGTTTTGGTAATCTTTTTCATACTTAGTTTATATTCTAGTTATGGATTGCCTCTTTTGGAACTATTTGGTCTCAAAAATGTTCTTCCTATTGTTTTTAATAGTAAGTACTCAGTGAGCAAAATAATATAATGATGTTTCTTGGAAATAAAAGAAAATTGCTGATTGGAACTTGTCTGTATAAAAAACATGGACAGTAAAAAGGCTGTTTTTATATATTTAGCATCTTTAATCTTCTTGCATTGAAAGATACACTGTGCTGGATATTAATCATTTGGATTTTTCATATTTTGTTATGCTTGCAAAGTGAGTGCCTTTTCTTTTTAATGAGGAAGATGTTAAAACTGATAGTCCAGTCAGGCAAATGGAGAAGACTTGAGCAAATGAAATCAAAAATAAATATAAAATTTTAAGTAATTAGAAGTAACTAAATTCTCACCATCAAAACTCAAAACTGTAAACCACACTTATTATAGATAAGTTCTGCTATAGGAGGTATCCCTAGAGTCTAGTGTTTTCCTAAGAACAAGAACTGCATCACACAGAACACTCAAAGTTGAATATATAGCGGGCACTCAATAAATATATATTGATGAGGGATTAACAGACTATTCACCTCTTAGCAAGTACTTATTGAACACCATCTATGTACTAGATATCATTTTAGGCAATTGGTGTTAACAAAACAAATATCTTTTTCTGCATTGAGCTTACATTCCAGTGGGAGACAGAAATAAAAAATGTGACAAATATCTGAATTATAAAGCATTTTAGATGGCAATAATTGCATGCAAATAGGGAAAGTAGAATAGGGTAAGGGGGGTTAGGAGTGCCAGTGGTGAGCAGCATGATGAGTAAGAAATAGAATGGTCTGGAACGATGGCAATATGCAAGACCAGATTCACACTTACTTGGAGTTTGCAGCCTTCGTTCTGACACAGCTTCCTGACAAGGGCCCCAATGACAATCATAACAGTTTCTCTGATGTCGTTGCTGGCAAAGGAACCTCTGAACTTACTCTGTTAGATAAACAGAGATAAAACAGGTTACCAGAATATTTAAACATTTCCAAGACTATTTTTAGTTAAGAAACAAAGTAACCAGTACCTGAGAAATATTCTTTTTAAGTTTCTAGATGAAAATTCAGAATTTGAATTTGGGGACACTTAATAAAATCACTCTCTGGTATTGAACTGAAGAACTAATGGAATCTCCCCTTTTCAGGTCTTTGGAACATGGGCCTATGAAATCCCAAGAGGTTTATGGAGTGGGCTTACTGGGTCAGTACACCAAAAATGACCTGTAAAGTTTTAGGTATGGGTGAAGAGGGGCTTCATTGCTTTTTATCATATTCTCAAATGGGCTCATTTGCCAAAAAAGATTATTAACTATTCCACTAGATTATAAGTAGATATGTGAACATTTTGTTTTTAAATCTTGTACCCAAGATAAGTCTAGCTTTTGTTTCCAACCTAAATTTTTTATTATCAGAAGAATTGTATCTTTTCAATATAAAGTGTATTAAATACCATGGAAGTTTTTGCAATGAACACAAGTCTTTTAAAATCAATTTTTAAGTATAATTAAGACTTCTCCCCTCTGAAATTTTGTCCTATGTCACATTATGTGATAGGTGAACACAATTTTTAAACTTCCATAAAGTACAGTTTATGTTATTTAGAAGAATCGCAAAAAAGGCACTACATAAATAATTTACTGTACAGTTAATGATTTATGGGTAGAAAATAGTCCACTAGAACCTGAATATGAATAACCAGAAGGCATTCTAGTTTCAGCTTTCATTTTGATGCTAGCAATTTTTAATTACTGCTTAGATTCTTAAGAGCTTTTCAGCAACAGAGAGCCTTTATTTTTCCAGTGTCCATATTACTTACAATGAGTGCTCTAAGGAGTTCTTCATTGGGATGGGAGGCAAATCCACAGGCATAGAGAAACCTCTCCTGAAGGATAACACTCCTGTCGCTTTTGAAATCCAAGAAGTCCAAAATGGCATCTAATGAATCTGACGTCTGAGCAGAAGTGACAGCATCCACCAGCTGAGGTCTACAAAGAGGCATAGTCATGAATATCAGTGTCCAGGGTGCTTAAGAAATTAGTTAAATTCTCTCCCATATACAGACTCTCCATTGGTCTGAATTTCCTACGGAAGTGAAATTTTATTTGAACTAAGGAAAAATCAATGATTTTTCTCAAACCACTTCCCCATTTTATTTTAAATCTCTTCCTTAATTATTTTCTCTCTAGCTCACTGTGCACTCAGAATATACAAACTAATTTTACTATATTAGACTAAACCAAATATAATTTGTAAATAAAAAGTATGTAAATAAAATTACAAATTAGGCTCCTATTATTTTCAACATGAGTAATATACAAAAGTTATCATTTCAAAAATTGATTCTCTCTGCTAAGCTTTGCAAATATACACATTTCTCAAATGCTTAACTTAACTCAGGTAGTATTCTTTAATGGAAAGGTGGGAAATTCTTTTAACTTTAATTTATATCCAAGGGAGAAGTTTTGCTCATTTTTTTAAGAATAAAAAGCACATGGTATAGTTCAACATCAACCATAATGGTTATGTGTGGGGAGAGTAGAACTCCTATAGAAAAGTTCTAATTATGTATTTGAGTCATTAAGAATTTTGGTTGGTTGAGTATGGGATAGTAAAATTCTTGAAACTAGTTGATGGACTAATTAATTACTGTATTATGTATGTAAATATTATATTCCACATCCATATAAGCACACATACATGTGTGTATGTACGTTTAAAAAAATGATAGACTTGCACAATATCATTTGGATCCTAACAAAATCCTTGTGATGCAGAGACTGAGAGATAATACCTCTTAAGTGCCTATTATGATAGCAGTACACTGGAAATTGTAGTGTAGTCTTTTAATTTCTTTATCTGTAAAATGGGGCTAAAAATAGCAGTTATTTTAGGATTGTTGGATGAAATTACATAATCTATGCAAAATAATTAGAATAGTTGTACACTGGCACATTATAAATGTTAAAAAAATATGGGCTTTATAAATACAATCACCTCATTTAATCCGCAGAACAGCTCTGTCAGTTTGATACTAATATTGGCCCTTACATATGAGGAAACAGAATCAGATATATCAAATAATTTGTTCAAGATACAGCAGCTGGTAAGTGTAGAGCTGAGATTGGAATTCAAGTTTTTCTGACTCTGGGTGCCTGTTCTTTTAATATTATGTATGTAAATATTATATTCCACATCCATATAAGCACACATACATGTGTGTATGTATGTTTAAAAAATGATAGACTTAAACAATATCATTTGGATCCTAACAAAAACCTTGTGACCAGAGACTGAGAGATAATACCTCTTAAGTGCCTATTATGACAGCACTACACTGGAAATTGTAGTGTTTCCCAAATTACTGGAAATTACACCATTGTTTCCCAAAATGTTTGGTGTCTAGTCCTACAAAATTCTTTAAGAAAATGGATTTTCAAGGGTCATGCAAGTTTACAAAATGTTTAAGGACACATATACATAGTATTATCTGACTAAAGATGCTAAAATTTCTGAAACCAAGAGAATTAGTTGATTTAGTTTAATCCAGAGTTTTTCAAATTCATTGCTTACAGAATTCTTTCCTCTTGCCACATTTGTTAACATTGTGAAAATTACAGGATAGACACTTCAGGAAATGTTACACTCCTTTCACTATTCTACAGTAAATAAAAGGACTCATTCTCTGCATTTTACAGATGTTGAAAGTGAGGCTCAGAGAGGCTCAATGTAATGACTTGCTTAAAGGTTAAGCACTGTTGGCGGTCAGAATTTAAAACTAGGTCTTCCAATTTTAGTTCATTTTCCCGTCCTTTCTGTTACACTATGCTACATGTGTGTTACATATGGTATGGTACAATGTTACATAAATACAGGTATCACTGCTTTTTGAAAGGTCACATTACACCACTTTGCTTTTATGGAAAACCTACATTAGTACCTGTTCTCACTAACCAAAAGAAGCCTAAAGAGGATTTCTGCTTTTCCTAAAAAAAGGCAGAAAGTGAAAATGGCCTCCAGAGTTTGTTCTGCTGCGAAGAGGTAAAGGGGCAACACGCACCCTGAGCAGCAATGCTGGCCCCTCCAAGCTCCTTCCTGAGGAACCACATCAGCTTCTCAGCTTCAAGCCCTTGAGCTTTGAACTGTGTCTGTGAGCATCTGCACTGTATCTTGATTTATTCTGTGCAACCATTAGCAAGATGTGTCCTAAGGTATCAGAAAAGCCTAAGAGAGGTTCCTTTTTGGGGTCTGGGAATGCTCAAAATATTTTTCCGTATAAACTAATGGCAATTGCTTCTTTGCTTTATGCTATTTTAGCTTAGGAGACTTTCAGGAATGCTCTACTTTCAGATATGGGGGAAAACTGTAATTTGACTTAGAAAATACATCATGAAGTCATCCAAATTATTGCCACCCAAGATTTTTAGGCTATAAATAAGGTATGGGTTCATTAATCTCTATTCTAAAGTATTAGATAAGTATTGCACTTGATTTGCCAGTATTTTTGCCTTTGAAAATAGATACAAATCACCTTATAAATATATTTTAAAGTTCTATGACAAAAACAGAGTCTGAGGATTTATTATTTTGTGTATCTTTCGACTTCTCTTTAAATACTTACATTTTGAAGCAAGATTAAACCAACTGTGTTTTATCATATGAAATTCCTATCATATTTTTTAATGTCCTCAAAGCAACTAAATAACAAATTTGATCAAGAATAAACAGACTCCTCAGAAAAAAGAGCTACATTCTCTTCTTCTTAGGGAATTGAGTCATTGGAACTCAATGACAACTGCTGTTGTGTGCGTAATTTGGCCAATTCCCACTTTTGATTATGTTAATGGCTAGTTTGACTGTTTGTTAAATTGAGCCATGTTCTATATCCTTAGCATAAAAATCAGTTGAATTTGTATTTATAGACAAATTCTACATTACAGACAAAAAAAACTTGTATCCACAAAGTAAATTTGAAAATTAAGTCCATTCTCTTTATTATGCATGTAGAATGAATCATACTTCCACCAAATATTCACTACTCCTTTTCTCTAGATTCTTTTGGCTATTTACCTGAATTCTCAATTTTCTATGTAAAACATGGCTTCCATGGTGATGATCATCGAGACTTTAATGAAAGCACATATTTCAATTGAAAAAGCCATGCTCTTTTTCTGTTTTTATCATCAACTCTGAAATTTTTTCAAGTGTAATTTAATAGCTCCAGGAACACAATTTCAAAAACAGTGAAGCAGCACATGCTTCATGGCGTCAAGATGAAACCCTGCCCTGCCCTATCTATGTACCAATCTAGACCTGATTTGAACTCCTAAACACTCAAAAAATGTTCATTCTGAGTCATTCTGAGCTAAAAACTTGTTATTGCATTTCTGATCAAGTAACCATTAAATTATTGCACTGTGGTGTAACTGTTCGAAGAAAATACGAAACAATGAAATGATTGATTTGGAGATGGGGCAGTTTGTTAAAAAAGGGTCTTTCTTTCTTAATAAAAAAAAATAGGCCAGAAACGCTTTCTTACAGACAACCCCTCACAATGTCCAGGGAACTTACAGTACTTCCTTGTTTTCGGCCTTTAGGATTTGTAGGATCTCCTCTTTCTTTGCAGTCCTCAGGCGCTGAACGAAATCCAGGAAGCTTCTGACAGCCTCGGCCTTGCCCAGGATGTCTGGCTGTAGGTGTTTTCTGGTGGACTGCCAGTGCTCCGAGAGCTGCAAAACAGGGCTGCAGGCTCACACCGACTTCTTAATCTGAACATCCACATTTACAAGGGATGCTCCCCGCAAAAAAAAATTTTTCCTTGTACCTGACAATCAAAGGAAGGTCTTTGCATCTTACTTCAATGTATGATTGCCCCCGACCATTTCACACTCCTGCGACTCTCAGACACAAGTACGAGAACCTGCTGTACGGCTCCTCTGCAGGAGGGCCACTTATGTCCCTCAATATTTAGCTCAAAGGACCTCAGGTTTCTGGGCATAAAAGGCATTCTACGGTCACACCAAAGAATTTTATCTGAGGCCAGGCCTGAGTTTCCATAGTGAAATTGTGCAGAATTTTAACAAATGGCAGGATATATCAGAGGGGGAAAAAGCTCAGAACTGCCGAAGTACTGCATCAGGCTTCATATTTACTGGGAACTCACTGAAAATCAGTCTTTGTAATAATCTGAGTTCCCTATTCTCTCTCTTTGGTTTATTGTTTGTATGAAGTGCAATGTTCAACTGTTGCCGAGGTCTAAACTGTTCTTTACTTACATGGTAAGTAGAGTAGTATTTAGATAAAGGTAATTATCATACACTATTGTTAATCTACTATGGTTTTTAAAAAAGTAAATAATTCCAGTTAATTGTATCTTTTGGCTTTGAAATAAGCTAAAAGACTTATTTTTCACAGTTCACCATTTTCTTCCTAGTTGTAAAGAATGTGTCCATTAGTAATGGCTAGCTCTCTTAAGTCTATGGTAATCAGCCTGCTACTAGTTATTAAATTACTCATTCCTTCTAATAAACAATAAACACGTTTCACTCTTTTTCAAATCCCTTTTGGTTATCTAATCTTAAATAAATATTTCAAAGCAAAATTCTAACTGTCCTTAGCTAAAGATGTACTGGCTCATTTCTGAGGGGAGAAGGCACATCACTGTGAATTCAGATATTTTTTCTTTAAAGGGTTGCAATGGTGACATGATACTGAAGTTGGGAGAGCAAATTCCTCAAAGACATAAACTTTTCCAATAACAGTAAAGAAATAATTGTCAAAAATCTTAGATAGTTCATAATGTTTAATAACTATCAAGGGATTAATAGTTCACAACATAAAAATATAATAGGTTTCATTATTCATGCTCCTAAATCATTTCCATCTCCATATGACATTAGAAAATTACACTAGAACATTAAATGATATATGGCAGAAAAATAAAAGAAAAAATAAAGTTGGGGAACATGATTTTCAGTTTCATTTTGTTTTTCCTTTAATTAAATTTTGACAAATCTGAGAAATTAGTAGGGAAATGGTCCCATGGACTTTCAGCAAATTGTGGTATTAATTCTTGGTAATTCTACTGCTCTGAATACTGATAATACCCAAGGAAAGAACACCTTTGGGTAGCTACAAACAGAGCATGAAGCCAAGGGCTTGCTTTCCTAACAAACAAGAGGTGGACCCTACATCAGTTTTGTGACCATAGATCACAACTGATACATGCAACAAACAAAATCTCTCTTGGTCGGATGAAAAAGGTTACATTATGATCTACACTTTGTCTAAGGGATGTGCTATCTCATTCTTGGCTGTAATTATAGGGAAACTTGAAGTGTGGTAAAGAAATGTTTCCTTAATTAAGGCAGAGAGCTTGGTGCACTGTTTTAGTCCTCACGGCAATACTCAGAACACCAAGCTCAGTAAAATATTTCACCTGCAGACATATCACTACTATGTGGCCCAACTTTCAGGATTCATATCCCTGTCCATGCTCTAGACGCTGTATGCTTCCCCCAACCTTCTGTAGACCTTTTATCCCCTTGTATTCTAGTGCTACCCTTTAAGAAGCTGCCCATAAGTCATAACATTTTTTATTTGAGATGAGTAGATGGTGATTATTTGTTCATTATTGTTGCATTATGCATCATCTTAGGTACATATTGTTAAGCTACTAGCATTATAACTCAGTGGTGGCTGGTAGTTCTTTGTAAACTTTCTTTATAGATTTAACTGAAGCTTCTAGTGGAGATAAAAAGAAAACAGAATTTTAAGCCATGATTTTTCCCATATTTGATCACATAACACAGTTGATCACACTTACAGAAGGGCATCCTTTACACTTGCTCTGGAAGACTTGTCCCACAATGGGGAGGGCTGTGTACTTTGAATCAACTGCTTTAATTATGGCTGAAACCTGCTTTCCAGGCATCAGTCTTGGGCCTGCTTCAGTTGTCTTCAGCTCCAATTTCTGCCTGTATAACCAGGGAAGACAAATATCACATTAGGAGCATTCTTTAGTGTGAATGAGCTATTAATTGCCATTCCTTTACCAAAGAAGATACTAATTTATTCAAATAGTGCAAGGCCATGTCTGTCAAACTGTAATATCTCCAGTGGAAAGAGAAACCTCATGATAATTATGAAATCTTTCTGGAGCAACAATTTTATCCAAAGATTTAAATAATCAAGTCTGGATTTTCAAAATATTATGACAAGAGAATATAGGGGAAAAAAATTTGCCTGTTTGGTGAACAAGATATGTGATATTACCTCTTTCAAATTTAGCCCAGCTTTCTGAAAATGCTGTTCAATACAACCACATAACTTATTAACAATAACAGTAAGAAAATCTTATTTTCCAAAAATGGCCTCAATGATATTCTTGTCTGATATGTTGTTTTAGAACCCAGGCTCTAAACCCTAGCAAGGGGTAGAGTCTACACCTATATCCTTGAACCTGGGCAGAACTCTGTGATGGCCCTGAGTAACAGAGACAGCAGACTATGTGACTTGAAGGCTAAGTGATAAAGGGGAATTCAGCTTCCATCTGGCATACTAGCAGCACATGTTCCTTTGGAGATATGAGCTGCCGTGCAAGAAGTCTGGTTGCCTATTGCTGCTATGTTGTGAGGCCAAATGGAGATAAAGAGAGAGCGTGAGGAACCTCAATATTTGAGTCTTCCCAGCCCAGATACAAGATAGGTGAGAGAGCAACCTTTGCACCAGCTCTGGTCAGTGACATCTGCAACTGCATGAGACACCAAGCAAGGAGTCCTGGCCAGGCAAGGCAGGCCCAGAATTATGAGGGAGAATAATAAAATGATTGTGGCTCTTTGCACCACGAAACTTGGGGTGGTTTGTTGTAGAACAATGGAGACCTGATAGATCTCATGAACAATTTTAAACATTTATTTAATGTGAAGACAATATAGACATAGTACAGAGTAGAATGCAAATTTCTACCTCAGATGAGACTTCAATAAAATTTCATGTATTTACGGTTTGAGGCACCTTTCCTAAGATTTTTGTATCTACTCATGTCTAAGGGGTCTACTGCAGAAGAAACATTTGAGAATCAATAAGATATATTTAATGTGAGAAAATGTTCTTCTAAATTAAAACCTGAAAATAACACATACTCTTATATTTGAAATTCAATGTTTTAAGCCTATGACAATTATTCTGACCAGAGAAATTTTCTACATTGATAACAGACTTGAATACATAAGTACTATAAATCACATAAAAAGTTTACTTAATTCTACTTAATAATTCTACTTAATTCCACTTCACTATGCGACTTTTTTATGTTTCTTAACAAGAGCAAAAAAAAAATCTTGAGGAGAGAACATGCATATGCCGCGACTTTTTAACCTTAACATGGAAAATATTTGACAAAGAAATCAGAAAATAAACTACAATGAATCAAGTAGTTTGTCTTTTTTAAAACTTAAATTCTATTCAACAATGGATTTGTTAATGAAATTCTATTAAAACAGCAAGTATTTAATACATGCCACATATATTATTGTAGATAATGTGAAGAATGAAGATGAACTAGATATAACCACTGTTTTCAAGGTGCTCACCGTTAACATGACGAAGCACTCTCCTCTCTCTCTATGTATGCATATGTATATTTAAAAACGAAGTATAGTAATATATCAAAGAATAGCAAGGAAAATTAAAATATCAGCTTTATCTTACTTCGATACTATTTTGCCTGAAATTGTTCGTAGAAAATTCATTCCAAAAGCATGTGTCTCTTCTGCAAGCACGGCTACTACAAAACTGTCTTCTATCTTATAGGTAGTGACCGATGTGGCTTTTGAAGTGACACCCAAGACCTAAATAAATAAATATTTGTAGTTGTAACATGCAGTCAACTTTTCATCTCTGAATCAAATCAAAGAACAAACTACCTTTTAATCTTCAAAAGAGCTTCCCCTTTACACCCTCCCTTCATCACCCAAACCTAGAATATATTAAAATAAAACTATTCATTTGATATTATATGAAATCATATCCTAAACTAAAAATTACAGGTGTTCCCAAATTATATACTTACCCTGTTCTTCTATTATTTTAAATTAATCTCTACAAAATGGCAATTATTGGGTGCCTCACAGAAAGTGGTATTGATCATACCTGATTTGGGGTTGTAAATCCAGTCCTCTCTATTCTGCATGAATCCAAGGCCTTAATTTTGGTCACTTTGTCTTGATGCGCCTGGTAGGTCACTTTACAATCCCCAGAGATATCTACCTAAAATAAAAGTTACCATAAGATGTCTGAGATTCTCACATGGACCTGTTTGCATTCTAGTGGGAAGTGGCTTGAAAAAGTTGGGGTCCCTTATATGCCATGGGGGCTGGCTGCCATTTTGTCCAAGCTGACAAGATAGGAAGACAGGAAGAACTCAGTATTTTCTGCAGAATGTGGATTCTTTTCCATTCTCTCTGAGTCTTACTAGTGCCTTCTTATTGCCCCAGAAATAATAAAGCACTTCCTACTTCTCTCTAATGTCTAATAAGAATCAGATAAATAGCCTAGTCATAATCAAAACCTCTGATAAATGGGTAAATATATGGCAAGAAGAGTTGATTTTTAATGCTGTCTCTAAGATGTGTGTGTGTATGTGTGTGTGCTTTGACTAGCTGAGTATGATTAAAAATCCTTTAAAAACTGGGATTAATTCAACTCTTTATAAATTATATCAACAATTTGAGTGTAGGCAAATGTATACCAGTACAAACCCTGTTTAGCCTCTCTGAGCCTTCTCTCGGGCCTCTGTCAGGACCACACCGACTTAATACTAGCAAGCTTACCAACACCCCTTGGCCTAGCCATGGCATCAGATTTTGCTCATCCCTTTGTGGGCTAGTTGAATTCAGACCAAGAAACTTGGACTCATCTCTGCCTTTGACTCCAGGTGTGATACTGGGAGAGCCACTGAACTTCTCTACTTTAACCTCAGTTTTTTTTGTCTGTAAAATGAAGGAGGTTGGTATAGACCAGTGGTTCCCCAGACTGATAGTGCATCCAAATTATCAAGAAAAATGATAAAACACAGATGCATGAGATCTCCCTAATCTATTGAATCAGAATCTATGCAGTGAATCCAGGGAATTCATATTTTTAATAAACTCCCCATGGGAGAGATGTACAGTGACATCACTGGAATGCTTCCCAAGGATTTCTGCCTCTGTATCATTCAGTCATTCTATAAGTCTCCTTAATGTAACTGATTCTGATTCCCTTTACCCTGTTTTTGAGTACAAATTGGGGAAAACAGAAAGTTGTTTCATATGTAAATAAGATCCACCCAACTCACCTTTTCTGTGCATGATCATGGTAGTAACTTTTTTACTGAAATCCATATAAACAATTTTGTTAACTACTGACAAATAAGATTTTGGATCCTTAATAATATTAGCAAGTACCTCATTGGTGGTTCCAGAGCTTAACTGCATCTGAAATAGGCTAGCCAGGCCTCTCTTGAGATTTTCTATGGCCACTGGATCCTTTTGATATGAGTAGAACTCTTTAACCTTGTGGGGCGGAAAGGACAAATGTAAATGAAGTAAAAGCGCATCATTTTTTCAGACTGGTTAAAAAGTGGCAGGAAAGGTCAGATTCTTGCTCCATCAATTCTGGGAGAAAGAGAGCTGTTATTCCAAAGCTGGGATTTCTTTCTTATTTTTGTAAAAAGAAGCTATTTAAATTTCTACAAAACAAGACTTTCAGAATATTAAATCTCAGAAGACTGGTAATGAAGGCTGTGAACATGATGAGTATAGCATAGGGAGGGAAGGAGAGCTCTGATTTAGGCTGGGACTTATGTGAGAACAACAAGGATTCCCCAAGAAAGATAAATCAGAAACATTCTCTTTGCTATGTGAACACGTTATCTCCCTGCAGCTCTGCTGGAAACACAAACTAACCAAGGTCTAAAGTAACAGCAAAGAAACAGGTTCTCGGAAGAGGACAGCACTCACCAAGTCAGTCACTTGAGACTCATAAGATAGCACAGCCTCTAAGAGCTATGATAAGGGCCCAGATATGGCCATGATGCTCATGGGCAAAATTCCACAGGGGTGACTTCTCCTGGCCCTCCAGAGAATTCACATGGGTCTTGGGTATAAGGAGATGATTTGAGGTTGAGATTGCTACCACTGTATGGCCTGCCAATTTGAGATTCCCTTTGAAAGGCAGGAAAAAGAGATTGAAACAAGGAGAGTCACTGATTTGGCTGCAATAGTAAGTAACTTAACTTAGCTTTGTTTCTTCCTTGATATTTATAGGCAAAGGAGTGATAACAATGTCTCGTGTCATTTTGATAATTCAGCTTATGTTTAAGAAATAAGGATAAGAATACAAAGAGAAGTTTTGGGAAAGCAGTCTGTTATTTTCCACCTTGTGTTAACTCTAAACACATCACATGACTTAGAAATAGAGGATGGATATAGCTTCCCTGTAAAAATTCCCAAATTCTATGGTAACTATAGCTGAGCATTTCTTTTTTTATTATTATTATTAAGGTACCATTGATACACACTCTTATGAAGGTTTCACAAGAAAAACAATGTGGTTATTACATTCACCCTTATTATTGAGTCCTCCCCCCATACCCCATTGCAGTCACTGTCCATCAGTGTAGTAAGATGCCACAGAATCACTACTTGTCTTCTCTGTGCTACAATGTCTTCCCCTTGACCCCCCACACACCATTGCATGAATCATGATACCCCACAATCCCCTTCTCCATCCCTCCTCACCTGCCCTCCCTCACCCCTCATCTTTGGTAACTGCAAGTCCCTTCTTGGAGTCTGTGAGTCGGCTGCTGTTTTGTTCCTTCAGTTTTGCTTCATTGTTATACTCCATAAATGAGGGAAATCATTAGGTATTTGTCTCTCTGCCTGACTTATTTCACTGAGCATAATACCCTCTAGTTCCAACCATGTTGTTGCAAATGGTAGGATTTGTTTTCTTATGGCTGAATAGTATTCCATGTATATGTACCACATCTTCTTTACCCATTCATCTACTGATGGACACTTAGGTTGTTTCCGTATCTTGGCTATTGTAAATAGTGCTGCAATAAACATAGAGGTGCATAAGTCTTTTTGAATCTGAGAACTTGTTTTCTTTTTTGTTTGTTTGTTTTTGCTTTTTATTTTTTTATTAAGGTATGATTGATATACACTCTTATGAAGGTTTCACATGAAAAAACAATGTGGTGACTACATTTACCCATATTATCAAGTCCCCACCCATACCCCAATGCAGTCACTGTCCATCAGTGTAGTAAGATGCCACAGATCCACTATGTGCTTTCTCTGTGCTACACTGTTCTCCTCGTGATCTCCCACACTATGTATACTAAACATAATACCCCCCAATCCCCTTCTTCCTCTCTCCCCACCTGCCCTCCCACACCCCTCCCCTTTGGTAACCACTAGTTCATTCTTGGAGTCTCTGAGTCTGCTGCCATTTTGTTCCTTCAGTTTTGCTTCATTGTTATGCTCTACAAATGAGGGAAATCATTTGGCATTTGTCTTTCTTCGCCTGGCTTATCTCATTGAGCATAATGTCCTCCAGCTCCATCCATGTTGTTGCAAGTAGTAGGATTTGTTTCTTTCTTATGGCTGAATAGTATTCCATTGTGTATATGTACCACATCTTCTTTATCCATTCATTACTGATGGACATTTAGGTTGCTTCCATATCTTGGTTATTGTAAAAAAGTGCTGCGATAAACATAGGGGTGCATATGCCTTTTTGAATCTGAGAAGTTTTGGGTAAATTCCAAGGAGTGGGATTCCTGGGTCAAATGGTATTTCTATTTTTAGTTTTTTGAGGAACCTCCATATTGCTTTCCACAATGGTTGAACTAGCTTACATTCCCACCAGCAGTGTAGGAGGGTTCCCCTTTCTCTGCATCCTCGGCAGCATTTGTTGTTCTTAGTCTTTTCAATGCTGGCCATCCTTACAAGTGTGAGGTGATATCTTAGCATGGTTTTAATTTGCATTTCCCTGATAATTAGTGATGTTGCATTCCCTGATAATTGCATTTCCCTGATAACAAACATCTTTTCATGTGACTGTTGGCCATCTGAATTTCTTCTTTGGAGAAGTATCTGTTCATATCCTCTGCCCATTTTTTAATAAGGTTATTTGCTTTTTGGGTGTTGAGGTGTGTGAGTTCTTTATATATTTTGGATTAACCCCTTGTTGGATATGTCATTTATAGATATATTCTCCTATACTGTAGGATGCCTTTTTGTTCTGCTGATGGTGTCCTTTGCTGTACAGAAGATTTTTAGCTTGATGTAGTCCCATTTGTTCATTTTTTATTTTGCTTCCCTTGCATGAGGAGATGCGTTCTAGCTTATCCAAATAAGTGCCTCAAATCTCTATTTTTATTTTCTACATATACTTTGCCTAGTGACAGATTTACTATGTACTTTATTTGGCAATCAATTTTAGTCATTATACTGGATGAATCTACAAATGTTGGAATTGTGTTTGTCTAGGTTAAAAAAGGAACTGGAATCGTCATCTCAGTGTCTGAAAATCCATTGTATCATATTCGCAAACAAATCACTGTCAGTTTATCAGATCCACGGCTGAGTTTCCATTGTTCTATTTTGTAAACTGGGTCTTCTTTCCTTTTAGGAATTACAGTGTAACTTCCTTTTCAAATATTTGTGAGTGTAAGATCTTCAGATATCATGACTATTATAGGCTCATAACTGGATCTCTTGGGCCCAGATACAGTCAGAAGGGCTCACGTGGTGATGATACACTCATGCTTATGGCCCTGACTGTTTTTGCCTGAATCTCAAATACTTTATTTCTTAAGTATTTAGAATGCAAGAGGAGCCATTATGTAGGAAAAATACTTATACTATCACCAGTATCCTCACTTTCCTTCCAGGCTGCAAAATGTGCCTGACCATTTATAAAGTTTTACCTAAAATTTCAGCAAACCCAGTTCTTAGATTTAATCAATGGACTACGCTCAAGGTTAAGTGCCCTTCTATTACCAAACCACTTCAAAGGATCAAGTTTTGATCTTGACCACTTAGGGTCTATAGGACAATGGTGTTAGAGCCCTTTTTATTTTCCCTGGCAGGCTGAACAATGTGAACTGTGAGATAGAAAGAGAATTTTTTTTTCTTCCTTTTATTAATTTATATTGTTTCCCTACAACTGAAAAAGTGGACAAAAAGTTTTTCCTTTGTATGACTGCTATCTTTGGGGCCTAATTTCTGTTCCTTTGGTGCAGGCTAATGAGATCCAAAGCGAAGGCAGCATTAGTGTCCATATTAGCTAACTGTCAAAACTGTTAGAATTGAGCAGGCTTTTTATAATTTAAAATAATAATAGTAATACAATCAGAACTTTGCAATTTGTCCATTTGGCTGTCAAAGTACTAATTTAAGAATCCATTATTTCACAATAGGAACTGAGTAATTTTTATTGTATTCATGCCATAAAACTGATTACTTCATTTAGTTCTGAAATGTGCTTTGAACATCCAAGAGCACAGGACGCTTATCTAAATTCACAGTCCCCAGAGCTTTCAGAGAACAGGAACAACCTAGTTACAAACTAAACCTTTACCCCTAGGAAACCAAACACAGAAGGAGATGGGTAGGCTGTGGGGAAGAAGATGCAGCGCCTCCTCCGGCCAAATTTTAGCACTAATTTCCCCTTGGAATCAGTAAGGATTATCTGTACTTTCTCTTTAAGAAATAGATGTTTCTCTACATTCCCTTAATTTATAACTTCTTTAAGAATAAGACAAGGCAAAATTCCATTAGCTGGCCAAACAGCAAAAGTAAACAAAACAATCCCAGCAAACAGAGATTAGTCATTTTATTTGGTCTACTCAGCCGGAGCTATGTCTCTAAGCATATCTTTGATATGTGTCTAAGACAGACCAGAGCAAGGAAAAGCACAGTGAAAAGCAGATAAGTGAAGAAATATATGAAGAATCAGAAGTTTCTCAAGGTGTCATATTTCTTTTGGACAGCCAGTGTGTGTACAGAAACCACACCACCAGATTCAGAGAGCAAATCAATGGCCTAGATAACAACACAAAATAAAGGGTCAGCTCAGCAGCCATGTGCTTAATTAATCAATACTGACAGCAAAGAACAGAAAGGGAAATCTAGTAATTATCCAGTTAATTGGATTAGCATTTCAGGTGCAAAAGAATCCATGCTGAAACTTGTGGCATATTTTCCTTGTTAGTGTTAATCAACCAGGAAACCGTTGTATTTCCACATTTACGATTTATAGACAAAACTTGAGTCATGACCAAGTGCTTAAGTAGGGAAGAAGAATGGGCTTGGAAAAAAGATGTGCAATAAACATGCATCTAGGTGTTTTAATGGGCTCTCTTTTATAGTGTAAATATGGGAGCTTCAAACAGGGGGCTCTGGAGGGACAAAACAAAAACATGCTGATGAGCATCCTTGAATCACAGAAATTTCAGGGAGTAAAACTGAATTTGTGCCTGGCGTAGAAAATATTCTTTAAGAAAGCATAAATCAGTAGTTCAGCCTTTCCTTGCAAAATTTCTCTCACAGCAAGCCAAAGTGAGAGTTTACATATGATTTTTCTGACAATGATGTGGCTGAAAATTCCACGTGGCTTCTTAGTCTCCAGGGTCCTGTTTTTTCCAACTTTATCATATAACTGAAAGATACCTCAGTGTACTTTAACCTGTGGCTACAGTAAATCATCACAAGTCACTCCTGTAGAACTGGCATGTTGGAGTCAATGAAATAATGATGTGGCAGCTCCATCCCAGCCTTTGAACAGGAAGGGCACTGAGTTCTTTTGTGTGTGTAACAGAAGACTTTGTACTCAGCTGCTACCCAAGGAGCTATAAAATGATAGGTTGTCATTAAGATTATAATGCAATTAGTATTTTACAGGCTTAAGTGTTTTGCCACATTGGAAGGCCAGAGAAGAAAATAACAGTATTTCATGTTGTTAACAAAGTTGTGCCATATGAAAATCAAGTGAATTAATGGATATGGTGAAAAATAAAATAGGAGAATACAAGTCAGCCAAAGAGTTAGTATTTTTCCCAAATATTTTCCAGCTGGAAGATAGTATAACATACAGGTTTCTAGCCTAGATTCTGAAATTAGACCTGTTTCATATTCCAGTTCCACTACTTGCCATTTGTGTGACCCTAGGCAAGTTTCTTCTCTCAACTTCGGTTTCCTCATCTATCACAAGGGGATGATAAAGCAGCCTCTGCTTCCTACAGTTGCATGAGGCTAAAAGAGGTAATTCAGATAATACCTCCAGTCAGCCTCTGGTGCACAGTAAGTGCTCACTACGTTTTGCCTATTGGTAATCAGACAATAAATTGAGCTTTTCTCTAAGTTCAACTCATTTTAGCTCCATATAACCTTAGAGGTTCATTCTTTTGGAGTACAGACATTTATTGTGTTCCCACTATAGGCGAGGCTCTGAAGATACAGAAATAAGGACACCATTGCTGCCCGTGAAAAGTTTACTTTAAATGTGGGCAAAGACAAATAAAGAGAGGGTTGCAATACACTGTAATAAATGCTTGGATAGAATAAGTCCAGGAGAGTACAGGATTTGGGAGAATATTGAGAAAGTCTTCCTGGAACATCAAGTCAGTCAGTGCAAGGCATGGTTCTAGGTGCTTCAAGGAGAAAGTGATCCCAAGGGTGTAAAGGACAGAGGAGGGCTGGAATATAAAGAGGAATGGGAATTTCCTCTACTAAAACCCATAATCTAGCAATAACACAAATGACCAGAAGAAAGTGATAAGGGCCATGAGTGAGTTACAAAGTGATAAAAGGGTCCAAATGAGGGGTGGGTATTTCCAGCTGGCTGGAAGGGTATGAACTTTATAAAAGAAAGGGCCTTTGAGCAAAGCCTGAAACATGGTAAGTATTTTGACAACTAGGGAAGGAATAGAAGTATTCCAAACATGGTGTCATGATAGTGATTGGTTGTAGGAGAGGTGACAACACAAGAATCCTTCTTGTAAGCACCTTTTTACCATTTTATATAAAAATGTGCATCATGATTAGCAAAATCACATGTCTGAAATTTGTATTTTGAAGTATTTGTTTCATCTTTATTTTGAATCCAGAAATTTCAAGTCTAGAGAAATTTTAGACATGTGTATAATTTATCTATAATAGCTCCTTTCTGTTTTTCTACCTTATTTCCTAAAATTGAGCTTTCATTTTTACTGATACAGTTTTATGCATGTAAATATATCTATACTTTCATAAACCCACATATATATAATGCCTAATAATTCAGTGATAACAATTGCTTCTCAATTCCAAACATATTAAGACCATTTTAGTAGACTACAATCAAATCATGAGTAATACACAAAGAATTTTCTGTGCAAATTTCCAAATGGATATTATAGTGTGCATTCATTACTTTTATAAAATGCTTTTCAGAGTTGTTGCTTTAAAAAAATCTCTAAATGTTTTTTTAAAAAATAAACTCTACTCAGAAATAGCATGCTCATTCAAAAGCTTCAACTTCATACTTAAGCCAGATATTGACATTCTCATAAATTAAAATCACTCATCTGTTAGATTATTTCATTCTCATAATTTGTCTATTCTCCTGAATGTATCCAGCCATCTGTGATGAGTGTTGTATAACAGTCACTTTCTAATCCTTCCTAATTTAATAAGGAATACACCTTTTCTGGAAGGCCTCTCATCAATAAACAGATACTTGATGCTACTACAAAGACTTTTATAAAAATAGGGAACATAATAGCTATAAAATATAAGTGAATTCAATGCCTTGATTTGCTTCTGAAACATTTAATTTGCAACCTGTTTATTAATTCTTGAAAAAATTCCAATTACTATAAAAACAGTGATGCCACGATCACCTCAAAATCCTATAAACTGAAGGGGAGAAGAATTTGAAGTTGGAGAAAAAGTTGTGAGACCCCAAAAGTTGCTTTTACCTTTCCATGTATTAGATGGAGGAGCACAGGTCTTTTCAAAGCGTCCAAGTTTTCCTTTCTTAAGATTTTGGATGGATTTTTTCCCTTAAAAATGCTCTTCTCTCCTCTCTGCTGATTCACATTTTCAACATTTACATCCTTTATCTGGAATCATGGAAAGAAACCTATTAGAAAAACTTCCTATGTCTGTTTCCATCAGTCTCTTAGAAAATAAAATGGTAAAGCAATGAACAGGGCTGGCCACAATTTCTTCTGTTACTTTTCAATTCATGATTCAAAGGGCTTTGTCATTGACTTTAATAAAGAGGGTACTAAAAAATTAGGTTTTTGAATTAGGTAAAAATACTGATACTTGGGATCTGTGACTTAAGGTTTACAAGAATTGTGACTAGAAGATGGCTGTTTTATATTGCTCTTATCTCCTCAATCATTTTGAACTGTTGCTGTCTGCCTGATTTCATCACTTTCAGTGCCGTTTGTTGGAAAGAAATCCTGCCTGTTGTACTTCATCTCTATATAATTTAAGCAGTCTGATTACTGAAGAAGGAAGTATATCGTGTTTTCTGCAAGATAGTTTACTGTTCTATTGAGAAATGGCTAAAGCAGGTAGCTGATGAAGTTTTGACCCAACTACAGAAACACAACACTTATTAGAGAAATCCAAAGAAGCACAGCTTGCTCTTTAAATATATTGCAATGACTTCATTATAAAATGTGTCAGCAAGTATTTATCAGCTGTAGTGAAGCAAATCTTGGTCTTATATACCTGTTTCACACTAACAGATAGAATAATTGGCTTTATTAAGGAAATATACTTCCTTATGTCCTTAAAAAGCAAATGTGGAATCACCATATGTAAAACTGGAAGAGGCCCCAGAGGCCATCTGATTTGACCTCCTTTCTAAACAAATAAATCTAAACCACTGTGGCTGACCAAACACTGCCATGGCAAGGGAGTGCTTGGTTCTTTCCTCAGGAAGAATACAGAACAGGTTTAGTCTCTCACTAATAATTCCACCTTTTATACCAAGGAATGCAGAAAAATTGGGGGGCCCAACTTCTCTCCTCTTTCTATGAGAGTGATCTCAATTGTCTCTCATACGACATGGATTCTAGACTCCTCACTCCCAGAACATTTCAAATGGATTCTAGTTTAATGTGCCTATTAATATAATACAGAGAACTAGACATCATATTTCATTTACTCACCAGCATATGCCTTATTTGCCTGCTTCAACAATTTGGAAAGATCAGATCACTTTTGATTAGGAAAAACTTCAAAACTATAGGTCTACTTATTTTAGTGGCAAAGTGGATATACAACAGAGCACAAGACAAGTGCTGTCGAACAGTATACGTCTCAAAGATTGTTGAGGTCTAGTCTTTGCATATCTCTGGTAGAAAATGCCCACCGTGATTTTGATCAGCTGGTCATCATCACCGTCAGGGTTCCTCCACAGTAAGACAACGTCCACATTGGATGAAATTCGGTAGCCCACACTGTCTTGGAGTTTTCCTTTGCCCCGGTCAAGAAAAACTTCAGTGGAGTATGTGAGCTTGTACAGCCGGTCATTATTTAATGAGAGACCAGTTGTGTGACCTGTACAACGAGAGTGACACAAGTCAAGTCTTAGTTGTGAGGCACCAGTCAGGTCAGGGACTGTGCTATCAGTGCATCCATTGTCTAGTACAGTGGTGCCCAGTGAGAGCTTAGTAAATATTTGCTAAATGAAAGATGGTTCTACTTCTCCATCTGCTGAAATCATTGGCTTGAACAACAATGAAAACAACAAACAAACAAATAAGCTTCCATTTCAGAAAACCTTAGTTGGTATCATTAATTAATAATCA
Organism: Manis pentadactyla; assembly: GCF_030020395.1. Classification (NCBI taxonomy): domain Eukaryota; kingdom Metazoa; phylum Chordata; class Mammalia; order Pholidota; family Manidae; genus Manis; species Manis pentadactyla. Next base: position 83,768,768 of record NC_080023.1, on the reverse strand, counting down.
GATTATCTAACTGCCCTGGTTGAACAATAGAATGGTTTTTAAAGAAATGTATTATATTGCTTTTAATTACATGAATACAATTTCTTTTTTTCACTCCAGCTGTACTGAGGTATATGAATATGATTTCAAGTAGCAGTTCAGCCAGAAATTGCTTTATAAAATTAATAAAAACAATTCTTAATTACCATATCATTCAAATGCAACAGCTCAATGCCAATGTAATTTTAGTGGTTAAGAGTCAGTTCCTTAAGTTGGATATTTTGAAAACTTAAAATATATGCCTCTATTTTAATTTATTAGTTTAACTAGTAAACTTTTAGCACAAAGGTTTATCTCAATGTTATGCATATGTAAACTTATATCAGCTGTTCCTGACTAAAACGGTGTTTTATTTTACTACATAAAATCTTAGCAAAGGCTTTAACTTGGCAGGAGCAATTTAATGTCAAATAGTATACAAGTATACCAAAAAAATTGATATATGAGGGAGCTCACACACGCTCCAATTGAGTTTAACTTAATCCAAAGAAATGTAAAGGATCAGGTCCTTCCCAGAGATGTCTTAAAGTTTATGGTCATACAAATTCTATCTGCAGATTTTCTATCTGTGTCTCTCAAGAGTTAGTAAAAAAAGATTTCAGTATACATTTTTCCTCAATGCTAATGAGGTTGCATTGCCTAGGTAACTATAAAAGGCAACCACAAATTTTTCCTCCTCAGGAAATATGCATATGCAGGGAAAGGAGGCTGAGATGAGTAGGCAAGACATGAGGCAGCTGAGAAAGGAATTAAAATTACTTTGCAAAGCCAACAAATCAAGAAAACCTCTGAAAAGTTTTTATTCTTTCCATCACCTACTAGATCACCTACTGCCCAGAGGAAAAAAAGGGGTCAAAATACATTGTGTCTAATAAAATGCTATAAGTGTTTTATGTGCATTAACTTATTTAACCTTACAAAAGCCTAATGGGATAGGCACCATTATCAGTCTTATTTTATAGATAGGGAAACAGAAAGGCACAGAGATTATACTTTTTACCTAAGATTACCCAGACAGTGATGGAGGCAGGATCTGAACCTAGGTTGTCTGGCTCAAGACACTTTGCTCTTCCTATAGTATAAACACATCTAAACATTTAGGTTGAACTCCTTCCCATTCTTAGGCAGTGAGCTAGGAATTCATTCATTCATTCACTCATTCAACAAGGATGTAGTGAGCATGTATTTGGTGGCAGGCAATTTTCTAGACTCTGGAGCTATACCAGTTAACAAGCAGACAAATGTGCGTTTACAGGTAAATAAGGAGGAGATGGGCAATAAAAAAAAAAGCATTTAAGCAAAGTATACAGTATGTTAGAAGAGCTAAAGAAGAAAAATGAAACAGGAAAGGGAATGGGGATGCTGAGGGAAAGAACTTTGTGAGCAGGTATGATTCTGGGCAAAGGTGTCAGGCTAGCTACATGGTATCTGTGGAAAGTGCATCCCCCTGCCCTCCATCCCCACTCCTACCTCCACATTCCCCTACCTGGGAAGGAGCAAATTCAAAGGTCCCAAGAGGGCTCATGCAGGTGTAATGGAGGAACATCAGGAGGCCAATGAGAATGGAATCGAGTAAGTCAAAGCCACAGGAGGAGATGAGGTCAAATAGGCTTCCATGGGGGGCAGAGACTTGGCAGGACATTTGCATAGACACAGAATGTGACTCTGAGTGAGATGGGAAGCCAACAGAGTTTTGGGTGGTGAAGTTACATGATCTACCAAACCTTCAAAGAAAGGGGATATGGAGACAAAAGAAATAGGAATCTAGAAAAGCCAGAAAAAGGAAGTGTGAGAGTGGGTATGCAAGTTTATATGCACAAAACCTGACTGTGTCCAAGCACCAAGTCAGACAGAACCACAGCTATGAGATACAGAGGCATACAAAGTCAGGAAAAACCTTGAAGAAGAGGAAGTCTGTGACTCCCTCTAGCCTTCCTACATCCACCTCTTCTATGTTTTAACTGGGGACCCAATTGCCATTCCAAACATTGACTTTATGGCCAAGAAAGATGTTTTGGCCAGAGAGGCCTTCTTTTTATGGCACCTATCAAGTTCCAAATAAGGCATAAAGGAAATACATGTTGTCTTATCTAATCCTCACAGCAATTCTGAAAGGTAAGCATTATATGACAGCTGGAAAAAGCTGACTCTGCATTCAACCCAATAGAGTAGATATAATGTAGAATTTGATTTTTAAATTTACTGAGATCTAAGTTTTGTGGACTACATGAAGGTGTCTTCTGATTAAAATAACTATGAAAAGTGAGTAAGAAGATAACCTCTCTGGAATTCCAAAGCTTTCCAAACTATCCTGTTGATAATTTTTTTCTTTCACTTTACTGGTCAAAAGAATGTGAAAAGGGACAATATATATGTAATAAATCAGTTTTCAACTATGACATGGAAGGGTAATGCACAGAAGATGGGCCTTGCTCTCCTACAACTTGTCCCTACCTCTCTTGACAGGAGATAAAGTCCTGAATGGTTCAAATACATGGCTTGTACTATGGTGTTGTCCCTGTTACCCTTTCATCTTTACCAAGTATTTCTGTTTATGTTATTCAGAGATCTGGAAACACTGGGCAATAGGGGCATGTTGTATTTATAATTTTGACTTAATTTCTTTCTTAGGGTGTTACTCTGCAAGTACACAGAATGGCATTTTTTGGAACTAATTTTCAATAAAGCCAGAAGAGAAATTAATTTTAGCCCAAAATGGAGTCAGCGCCTCTTCAATGTACCCCTTTAAGTACATTTAGAATGTTTAAGTGACTTAAAAGCAAAACTCTTAGTTTTGAACCTGTTGAGGAATAGCTTAAAATACTCATTTATCAAACTTAGATGACTACAACAGCACAGTTAATAGGTTTAAGCAAGAAGATGATGTAGAGATAAATTAAAGGTAAGGCTTGAAGAGACATGCAGTAGTGATAAGGATGATAGGTAATGGAATTTAGGGTTCCAACAGAAAACTATACGACTGGAAGTACAATGGTAGGATGAAGGATAAGGAAAGAAATTTGGAAAATGATTAATGTGAATGGACTGAAAAAATATGGGTCGGGCCTGCGATTTAGAGAAAGACTGGAAGTGAAGGAACAGTTCAGGTCTAAAGGTGACAAGATTAAGTAGAAAGTTCATGTGTGGGTTATTAAAAGTAAAAGCACTATAAAGAAAATACCAAGAAAACCCCTGAGAAGAGACCCACCATTACAAAATATGATTCAAAAGTAGGAAAAACTTGAGTCAGAACATTTACACTTAGCACATCTCTTCTAAATAAGACCTCTTTCATGCTAATCCTAACCTCCTCCTCCATTCTCTCCAGTTCAACCTGAACTCAACAGCCACCGGAATCTGGGGATTTGCTAAACAGTTACATTGATAGTTAAATTTGAGATGAGCTTTGAGGTGATGCCTAGGATCCCAAAATTTATGATGGCCTGATTTTAAAAGTAAGCTCTTCGCAATGAGTTTGGTCATTAAGTGTCAATTCATTACACAGGGCAAGGGATCTATAATTAAATCATAGTACTCTAATACAAAAGGCAATTACATGTAGATAGAGAGCTGTCAAGTCCTGTAGTTCTTATTTATGATATTTGGTATAAGCAACTTGTATCATGAAGCTAATGGCTCTTAAGTTTTGGGGCCCTCACGTGTCCAGGCACCTTCCCACATCTTGGAAGGGGACCCTAGAACGTGTACACACTCCATGGTTTTTTCAGTGACATTTGCAAAAGTAAGATGTTTCTGTAATCTTACCTCAAAGTAGCACCTATTTTGATATGTTTCAGGTTCTAAAATCTGGATATGCCATTGAGCTTGTACACAACTAACTGTAGCTCTCTGTCATATTCTAAACCATATTTCCCTGTAAGTCACTGTTGTGTTTATGTGTGTGTATTTATTTTTAACAGTCTTTGTAAGTGTATATATTTGAAAACATCAGGTTACCCAATTTTCTTGTATATAGAGTAGGGAAGAAAAGAGAAAGCCACAATAATTACTATATGTCAATTTTTTCTCAGACTTAACCATGGTATTATATCTCACATTATGAAATATAAGTCTGTCATATTTCAAACACTCAACATTTTATTTGGAAAGTAATGCCAAGTAAGGACTGTATCTTTAATTATTAAACGTTTTTGAAGCTGGTGAAAAATGCAATCTTTAGTTCAAGAAACTAAAGTGTAATTTGTTTAAGTGAAATAATTTAAATTTACCCCTGCATTTATTCTTCAATAAAAAAGGTTGTCTTTTTTCCTAGTGTGGAATTTTTCCACACAAGAAATTTTGAGACAGACTTCACTTTATGATCACTTTATTTATCCCAAAAGGGTTTTAGACACTTTCAAGTGAATGCTTTTATATCAGTTACTTAGAGTACAGTTATTAAAATTGGGCCCTATTTTAACTGCATTTCATGTTAGTAACTATAAACTACTGCAGTTTGTGTGTGCCCTCTTAACAGACCCTAAAAAGTGATAACTTTAAAGGTGCAACACTTAGAAATCTAAGGAGTTTATGTTCTTGCTTTAGACAAGATTCCATATTAATATATTTCATCCAGTTTTTTTGAAACTATTCCCTATAAAATGTATTTGTTTTCTCTTAAAGGTATCAATTCATGTGTTTTCCAAAATCAATTTTATCCTAAAATAGAAACTGTAACTAGCCACACTATTTTCCCAAAGATAATAAGTATTCATTTTTAAAACTATATCATGTAGTTTTTTCTTTAATTCACCAATTATGACAATTCTATCACTTTCGAATGGCAGTGGATAAAATACATGCTTTACCATTTCATTCATAATTCTTTGGCAAATCAAATGCCTTTCTCACTGGGTCTAATTCTTCTTGATGTCACATTGCTAAGCAACTAGACAGAAATTCAAGAACTTTAAAAAAAATCCTCTTTTACAATTCAAATGAAGGAGCTGTATTCAGTTAGTGACCAATGGAAGCAGGTAATAATAGCTGGCATCTTTCTTCTCCCTTTTAAAAATAGACCGTGAATGAGAAATTGATGCAAGTCACACACTAGTCTGAGGGACTAAAATTAAAAGGAACCTCTGTTTTCTTAATGTATGTAGGAATAGGAGCTTGGTTTTCCTACCCACCAGTCATGCCTTCACAACATTCCAAAGTTACATGGTTTTGAAGATGGTCTAGTTCGGAGCTCTTTCGCTATAAACACACACACACACATACAGACGCTTTCCCTCAATGATTAAAATCAAAGTTTAGCAAAAGGCAACACAAACTTACCTTTAACAGAGGCTGAATATGAGGAAATGAAGCAGAGAAAAAGCACAGCAAGAAGAATCATAGTGACCAGCTACCCTCTAACGCATCCAGGCCCCGCTAGGCTTCACTGAGAAGTGGACTCTTCCTTTGGCAGCCAGGGAGTGACCCTCCTCAGAACCTGCAATAATGTTTATCTTTGAAGAAAGGTCAGATTCCAAACTCCAAAATCAGGACCTAAGTTCACCAAAGGGCTCACAATTAATGATTAAACTTAGGGGGGCTGTAGTTTTCAGTCTCTGTTCTTAATTTTTTTTACTCAATATGGAAAACCAAGAAAATTTTCACTTTTGAGACTTGAATTAAACCAGTCCACCCTCCTATAAATTCAGTATTAAGAGGGGCATTTGAGGAAAACTGGAGGTGATACTCTTCTGCTCACTATTTAACCATCATCATACCTTTAATATTAAATGCCTATCTTTGTATTTTACCACTTTATGTGGCAGGGTGGTGAGAATTCTCAAACTCAGCCAAACTTAAATGAATTTTATTATGTCTTGTATGGTCATCTTTGAAGTTTTTAATACTATGTGTATGTTATTATTTTTAAAAAACACTCTGAATTTTAGGATTTAAATTAAAAATATGTAAGTGTTACCACCACCAATCACTCAAAAATAATGTCAGAGTAGATAGAACTTTCATTTCTGAAACTTACATGATTCTCCTTATGGGTGACACTGTATGGGGTTGTGACAAAGTGGCACTGCCTGCCATTACCTTGCTAACAGGCCAACTGAGTACATCAGTTTAGAACTCTAGCTGTATTTATGAAAAGAAACACTTATCTGAGTCCCCAGGCTGGCTGGGAGTCCCCCAGGCTTTCTGAATCCCATTTCTAGGAAGAGACTCAGAAGGGGAATTTCAGCCCTCAGCACTTTGCCACAGAAAATTAATTAGGAAATTTCTCTAGAATTAAAGCAAATACCCTAGTATGGCCAAGGTTCTGCTAGCTGAATCAGATCTTTTCTGGTCCTTGGAAACTCCCCCAACAGAGACCTGGTATGAACAAAACCTACTAAAATGAGGTGGTTCATGGGGCATGTGGGGATGTTTTGGCAAAGGAGGGAATAAAGTGTCAGTGAAGGTCTATTTAAATGAATTTGATAGTGCTTACAGCATACTTAAGTATAAAATGGATTCTTAAACTACTCTTGTCTCTCTCAAAACCCTTTTCCAGAATTCTAACCCTAGGCTTAAATCTTCTAGACAACCCAAGTAAAAGATAGCCAATTTGTCAGACAAAGACACCAAATGAAATATAAAATGTAAAAATCTCCAAAATTAAGCACATATCCTCTTGAAAAATATTTTCACATAAAGAACTAAAAAATGAAAATTCTTTGCCTTTAAGAACTATTGAGATTAGAACTTTTTGCTATCAGTTTCATATGCAAATCATGGCTAAAGTACTTAACACAAAAATAAAATGGTTATGACTATCACTTTAAAGTTATAAATAACAAGTTTTCTAAAAAGGCCATTCTTTGAAAAATAACTTTGTCAAAGAAATATGTTTTTATGAATAGTAGTTATTATAAACACAAGGTAATGTGAAAGTGCTTTATCATTTTACATTTCAATAGATTTCTGTGTATTTATACAATTTCTGCATAACATACACAGTAACATGAAGCCATTTTAGTCACTTAACCTTCACATATTTATTTAAATTAAGGACCTGTTTGAATCTTGTGTGATTCTTTAAGAACTGTTTTCTGTATTTCCGTTTGAGGTTCACAGTTATATAGACCTTTAATGTTTAAGGCTAGAATATGCAGTGCATGACACGTGTGTCTTCGGGTAAAGTACCATTCTTGTCAGGTGTTTACCAGAGTCCAGCCAATAAAAGGCATGTCACTATTGCCAAATAAAATAAGTGCTGTTTCCTTTGAGCATTTGCTTTCCACTAGAAAGCTCCTTTGAGTCATTGTATTAAGCAGTCATTTCAACACAGGATGTTCAATAAGGCTGCTTCTGTTGATAAGAAATAACATCATCCTTTTATATTTTGCTTATAGCTTTTTCTTTTGAAGATAACATGTGAAAGACTTAAGATTGTTTCACTGGAGAGGAAATAAGAATGCCAAACTCTTTCCATATTCAGTGAATTCTGTGTACCAGAGGAGAGTCATTCTCTTCTGTTGCTCTGTTGATCAAGCAAACATTATATAATATATGTAGGAGATACATCCCAAAACTCAGCAGCAAATTACACTGCATATGAAGGACAGAAGCACAACACAGTATAAAAATAATAAGAATTGCCATCCATGGGATGATTACTATGTACAATACATTATGCTAAGTACTTTACATTTTTTACAGTATATCCTAACAATAATCATTTTACATATTAAAAAATGAGGCTCAGATTAATCTGGTAAAATGATATAAGAAATATAAAAGAACAAACCTTGAAACCTAGTCCAATATTCTCCTGTACCTAAAAAGCATTAGAGATAGGAAGTGGAAAGAAATTGATTTCTTACAGATGACACAGAATTATTAATTGGGGCTGTCCTTTAATAAGTCCACCACAATTTTGTATGGAGCCTAACAGAGCATTTGATTATCACATTAGGTGTCTGGGATGAACATACAGGGGGAAAAATTGATCTGTGCTAGCTAGGTCAAAATCAAATAATAGATTTTAAAACAATGCTATTGCAATGAAATTCTGCTGGTAGTATGTGATGCTGTGGAATATTTGCTACACTACTCTTTTGCTGTGATAAATGTACAACTATGAAATAAAGATGGATGACTAATTCCAAAGTACAAGTTGTGTTTCTGTTGAGTATCAGAGGTTGTTAGGAGTTAAGTAATTTTCCGAGATTAGAAGATAAATGAAATTCACCCCACTGAAGGCTGGAAGGAAATGTATTACCCAAATAGACACAGATATGGTAAGTCAGGATGATAGCTATAGGGGAAAAAAACTTTATAACATCAGAACACTACTCTGTTCTTAGAAAGAAATGTGATACTAATGAAAAAAATTTTTAGAGAGACATTCCAGTTATCCCTAAGTCTAATAATATATTTTTCATTGAGTGAGGGACTTAGCATTTTCAAGAAATACCACAAAAAATATTTTTGTTAGGTTAAGAATTTTTTATGATGTGGTGATCTTTTATGCAAAGGCAAAAAGATTACAGGAGAATACATACACTATTTTAAAAGGTATTGTTTAAGAATTCTCTGAGAAAATTAAAACCCACTAAATTCATTTCCTTAACAAGAGTAAACTTGAGACTTAGGTATGAAATATTTGGAATCTAAGACTCTCCAAAAAGGATAGTAATTTTCCCCAAATAGAGTTATTAATTGAACTTTGCCCCCCACTCCACTCCACTCCCCACACAGGTATTTGACAACTAAATCCTCATGGGTCAATAACAGTCATCTTAAGAGGAGTCTAACTTTCCACTATCTTTGGCAACACAAAACTGAACATCTAGCATTTAAAGGAAAAAATTGATGGCTCACTTTTACTGAACTATAGTAAAGAAAATTTATATTTTGATCAGAATAATTCTACTTACTAAGACAGTCCAGAGATTTCCCATACAGCCTGCATTCAGTTACCCCTATTATTAATATTTCATATTAGTGTGGGAGATTGTTAATTTAATAAAACATTAATATATTATTATTAGCTAAAATGCATACTTTATTTATATTTCCTTCATTTTTATCTAATGCTTTTTTCCTATCCTACTATCCCTTCCAGGATACATTACATTTAGTTGTCATGTATCCTTGAGACCCTTATGACTGTGACAGTTTATTTTCCTTGTTTTTTATAACCTTGACAGATTGGAAGTAGTTTGTAGGATCAGGCCAGGTGTTTTGTAGGATGCTCCTTTACTGGATTTTGTAGGAGATTTTTCTCATGATTTGACTGGGCCTATAGGTTTGGGGGAGGAAGACAAGAGAGGTGCCATTTACACATCATATCAACATGATTTATCACTGTTGATGCTGACCTTGATCACCTGACTGAGCAGTACTGTCAGGTTTCTCCACTGTAAAATTACTTCTTCATCTTCCTTTACACCCTGTACTCTTTGGAAGGAAGTACGATGTGTGACCCCTACTAAAGGAGTAGTTCATTTTGTTCTTCCTCCTTGAGAGTGGAGTAGTATATAAATTATTTGAAATTCCTCTGCATGAGAGATTTGTCTCTTCTCCCACATTTATTCATCACTTAACATAGTATGGACTTCTGAATATGTACTTTTTGAGAATGTCTGCATTCACAAGACAGAAACTATCCAATTTCCAGAATATGCCTTGTTTCTGGGTTTTAGTTATAAGAGAGTTTTTTCCAAGGCATCTTCAAATCGTGGTTAAAAGAGGGTTAAAATTCAGGGATTCCTAGCTGTGGAAACACATGCCACTCTATGACACTCATGTGGCAGGTTCTGAACTGCTTTCCTGCAAAGGTAGCCTATTTCCATTTCAACTTCTGAAATATCAGACTTGCCACAGGCGTTGCTCCAACAGTTCAGGCTCTGCAACCTTAGTGGCCCACGTAATTTCCAGGAAAAAGGGAAAGAAGGGCTTAGTCTGCCTGGGCTGTTCCTGGAAACCAGTCCTTGAGCAGCTGGGTAGGCAGATAGTTTGCGGTTGCCTATTTATGTGTATTTATCTTGTATTTTGGGTTAAATCCAATACTACTTTGTTTCTACTATTTTTCAGCTTTAGCTATTGGGAGCTCTTTCAGTTAGCTCCTGCATTCCTTTGACATACCCCACCCTGTGTGTGTGCAACTATTTCCTTAATTTCTGACATTACAAGATGCTCCAGGCTCATCTTGAATATTTTCATTCCAATCCTAGAATCAGTCCTTTTTCCAAGGAGCTGTGGTTCCTTTTGTTGAATAACGATATCAGAAACCAAGATAGGCACACAGTGTGACAATTTCTACAATATCAAGTGTTCCAAATCATGAACACAGAATGACTCTACGTTTATTCAAGATTTTTAGTTCTTTCATCAGCTCTGTAGTTTGCCTCATATAGGTACTGTATATATTTTGTCAGATTTATACCTATTATTTTTGTTGCTACTGTTTTTAAAATTTCAAATTCCAATTGTTCATTGCTGGTAGGAAATCAATTAACTTTTGCATGTTACTCTTGTATCTTATGACCTTGCTATAATCACTTATTGGTTCCACAAGGGCTTTTTTGTTGATTTGGGTGGACTTTTTACATAGATAATCATGTCAACTGAGATAGTTTTACTTCTCTTTTCCTTTCTTGTCTGGTTGCACTTGCTAGGACTTCCAAGTGTGATATTGAATATCCATGACTGTTTTCATATTCTTTTCTGAGTTCTGTCATGTCCCCTCAAATCTTCTCTTCTCTAATCACTTCATTTCTGAGTTTATTTTATGTTATTCTATCGTTTATCATTTAAATATGTATCTTGTTTTGAAATATTGGGCTATAGTTTCTGTTTCATATTCTTATCATAACATTAAATAGGATTCAACTCTGATTCTTTTTTGTAGCAGATGTTTAAGCTAAGCAAGTTATTCTGTAATTTTAACAGGGAGAAGTGGGTAGAACATCTTTTCTAGCCTGATGGTTCTAGAGCTTACCTTTTCTGATGTTCTCATAAAATGACACATAATGTATGTCATCATCTGAACTGTCGTTTCCATCTGGACCTGCTTTTTCCTTTGCCTCTATTGTCCTTATTCTGTTCAATTTGGACTCTACTTCCCGAAGTTTCTCCTTAGTGGTAAGCTTTGTTTAAGAAGGAAGTTCAGGTTTACTAAGTTCTGAGAATTCATAGGTTCCACACCCTTACAGCACTTTCAGACCTTCCTGCTCATCCCTTTGTACTCACCTTGAAATTAGTCTGCCACTTTTGCTGCTGATCTCACATTGGTCTCCCTCGCTTTTTAGCAAATACCTGTCGGCAGTTTTAGGATCCTCATTCTTTTCAGATACTTGTTGTCTTTCCAGTATTTCCTCCTACACAGACACTGATACTAAGTTGGTGGTTTCTTCCCATCTGCTGGTATTTTGAATTTTGAACTTTACAAGGAATCTTTTTCACTTAAGTTATGTTGTAGCCATGATCTAAGGTTATTGTGGTTATTACTGTTTTGCTATCCTACATGCTGTACCTGTTTTTATGAGGAGATTCAAACTACACTGTCTCCACCATCATATGCCTAGAGTTTTCAATATGCATATATTAGTTGGGAGGTAGGATGCAGGAGATAAGGTATTTTTAACAAACATCATAAACCTTTTCTACATTTCAAGTCAATCAAAATGCAAGTTGAAATGATTATATATGATAGGTTGACTTTGTCTTTTGGATACCTTTCAAGGTTAAAAAAATTCACTGATTTTGGTTTTTTTATCTGAAATTAACATATTTGCCAAGTATTACTCTATTCCTACACCCTCCTACTCCCAATTTGCTGAAGAGTACTCTCAGACTTAATGAATCAGAACTAGGCTTAAAGTAATGGATCTTGTTAGCATTGTTCAGTATTTTCAGGTCAAAGATTTGTAGGAGCTCAAAATTGTATTTAGTATGTTTTCGTGTTATAAAATTCGGTTCTATCTGTAGCCCTCTTCTCATTCTACAATCTATAGTCCAGTTTAACAAACTGCTGACGATTGTCTGAATGTGGTCCACAGACATGTTTTGTTTAGCCTGCTCGTTTTTTTAAATAAACAGAATAGTTACCAACATTTAAAGATCAGATTTCACATAAAAATCCAGATTTTCATTTGCTCTTAAAAAATTAAGATCTGATATCATTAGGCTCACATACCTATTTGGCATTTGTACTCTGATTAAACAGGTAATGTGCTCTCAGGTTTGTGACATTTCTCCCAGATAGCCTCTCTCATTTGGTATCTTCTAGTCCTCATAGACATTGTAAGTTTATAACCCATGGACTATTATTATCTCTTTGATTACAACTTATGTTGGCCTAAACTACCAAATATGTGCTGACTTCAAGATGTTACTACTTAGATATCCTACAGACTCCCCCAAACTACTTTTTTTTCTAAACCTAATTTCCTTCCACTATTTTCTAAATGGCCCAGTTAACAGAATTACATTCTTACAGTTGTCCAAATTAGAAAAACCTTTAGGGTTATTCTTTCTTCTTTCTTCCTCATCCTACTCACAGCTTTTCATTCATGTGCCAAATTATGGCATGTCTTTGCTCTCACTGTCCTCAATATTTTAAATACCATTCCTTCCTTGATATTTGGAAAACTCCTACTTACTTTCCAAGATGGGGCAAATTATTCAGTTTCTAAAACCACATCCCCTGCCTCCAGGAGCATTTAGTTGCTCCTTTCCATGTACATGCATCTCAAATACATTATATGTTGTATAGTATGGTATTTATTTGCCATTGACTATCCCACTAGATTAGGGATTCCTTAAGGACAGAGATCATGATTTAATTAACTTCATATCAACAGTATTAAGACAAAAAGCATGGAACTCAAAAAACGTCCCAAATAAACACACAAATTTTACAAATCACTGGAAATAGTATTACTTATAGCATGACTTTACCTTCCCAAACTTTCTATATGTTTCAATCTCTGGTTAAACTGCCCCTTTTATTTTATTTGCTAGTACTTTTTTGGAGCTTGCTTTAGATTGATACTAGAATCATTTTAAATTTCGCACCATATAAGGTTAAATGGCTATGTCAAAAGAAAACCCATTGACTCCACTACTAATGCATAAGGGATTTTAAAGTAATTTGAAAATTTTGTTTTAAATATCTAAGGATGGTATTAACTCTGAAAAAAAAATGTAATTATTCATAAGGCAGATCCAGAGGGACAACTGAACAGCTGTTGAAAAGATTTGGCATAGCACTGTGCCAGCTTGAATTTAATGACCTACATGTGAAGGGCTCCATATCCAATTACTAATCCTCCCTCAGCTACTCTTGGCCCTGATATGGAGGTAGCTGAAAAAAGATGCCCTACTAACAGACCACAAACGAATCCAGACTTCGTTGTCAATGCTCAGTTAAGAGACCTTTTAGATTTGAGAGGAGAAAGAAACAGAAAGTGATTCACATGGTCTTATAGCTGACAGCTTTTCAAGTAAAATTTGAGCGTTTCAAGAGTGACTTCAGTTTTGTGACTAAACTTAGAGAAATTTCAATTATTTTAGAAAACAAATTCTGAACTGAATTTTCTATTCACTGAAATCTTTAAATATGTTCAAATATGTTCTCAAAAATAAAAAATAATTTACTTCAGCATTCTTTCCATGAGATGGCAGTCTACTATTCATTCAAACCTCATTCTTATCTTCAAATTCTGCAATAATCATCTTTTAGCAGTAGAACCAAATCAAAAACCAAATACAAAAGACAATCTAAGGGGCTAAGTTTCGGTTTTGCTTCAGTTGACTTGATCTGTATATTTAGCAAAAAGGTTAAATATGGTTAAGTATTATAAACAATGAAATGTCACCTATTTTGCATAACAGCATTGGAAAAACCATACAAGAAATGAATGGAGATATTAAGAATTTGACTCAGATTTTAAATTTTATTTTCCATTTGTGTAAAATCACGTGATACTGGCAACCCTCTTCCGTATACATTTTAAGTAGTTTAGGCAAGAGAGGCTTTCCTCTCTTCAACACAAATGAATTCAGAGCTCTACGTCACTGTTTGGAACTTTTAAGGGTAGTAATTTTTAACACTACCCCACTTCACCCCAATCCCCATAGGAATATATGAAACGAATACACACGCACAGGACGGACTCGCCTTGAAGAGGAAAAACACCACTGCAACCACCTCCCACTCCAAAATCGCTAACTCCAGACCCCGCCCCATATTAAACTCCTTCCCCTTTTTCTCCCACTGCAGCGTGAAGTTGGCGCAGTTAGATGACGTAAGAGGAAACGCCGCGACCTTGTCCGTGTTAACTATGGTTCCTGCCTCTGGGAGTTGGAGTTTCCGAAGGACTCGTGAGCAACATCCAGAAAGGCTTTCTGCCCATGCTCTCAGGTACCCCGACAACTCCTCCTTACTCCTCCGTAGGTCTTCTGGCACTCGCCTACCCTTTCGCACCCTCTGGGCGCCAAAGTGGCGAGGGCCAACGCCGCCCTCATCAAGCAACTAGGGCTTCCGGGGAGAAGGGGAGTGGCAGGGAGAGGGGCGGGGACAGCAGAAGCGGTCGCAGCTACCCCGTCCCCGAGGGAAATGACGTCAGAGAGAACGCTTCTCCGCCAGCGCCGCCGACTGCTCCCTGATTCACTAGCTGCAGTTTAGTCCCGCTTCCAGCGTGCGTCGGCCGCGGCAGGGAGGGAGGGCGGGGCGGGACTCTGCCTACCCCGTAGGGCGCCTACGTTCGACGTATTTGGGGTCGGTCTCTAATTTCCTGTGAAGAGAGTTTACAAAAAATGGCAAGAGGGGTATGTGGACTGTGAAGACGAGTTGTGGTTCTGCCACGTGGTGGCTGGAGACTGGGGGCAAGTCTCTGTGCCTCTTGAGAGCTGCTTTGCCTCGTTTTTCCGACGAGGCGTGGACGAGACTAAGCGCTCTGACCTGTGCGGAGAGCCGGGGGCAGTCGCTGCAGGTGCTGCGTCCCCAAGAGGTGGTGAGCTGAGGACCGTTTGAAGAAGACTGAGGTGTTACTTGATTTCACTGAAACATTTTAGGTGTTGAATTTCGGGCATTTTTTTTTTTTTAGAAATAGAGGATATCAACAGATGACTATCACTTTTTTTGGTTTGTGTTTTACCTCCCGCAGCCCAGCCTGGCCCTCTGTCCGAGGCACCTGGCCGCTGAACCAGAGCCTTCGCTACTGCAGATCTGGCAAAGATTTGGAAAAGGGTATTTTTTCCCTATTACTGTCAACTCATTTAATTCCACTCTGCAGTTATTGGATATTCTTTTGGATCTTGCTGGAAGGAGGCTGTGTCACAAATTATGAAGACTATATTTTAGCCCAGTCAAAATCCATGGAAGTTTTTTTTTAACTTTTCTTATGGCCATTCAGTGATTTATGATGTGTGTCCTCACTCCCGAAACTGTGCTACGTGGAAATACAAAGAAGACTGAGATACTTTTTTACGTATTCATCCCACCCCAAAAAGTCTTAGTTATCTTTATCCAGTTCTTAGTTTTATAAGACCAACTGATAACCTACTTATATGACTAAATGAACCACATTTTTTATATGCCAAAATAAACAATTTCACACAAATAATTCTGTAATGGTTACAAAGTAACCTTTTTAAATATTTTAAGTGTACTGTGAGCTTCACTGCGTGTGAGGGAAACAACACAAAACTCTGCCATGGAGCTTATAAACTGGCCACAACTAAAATAATATATCTAGTAAAACTTATGTTGTGTTTAACAGATGTTTCGAACAAGCCAGTACATAGTGAAATGCTTGTTATATGGTACAGGCAGAGGGAGTTGGTACAAAATCTTTGTGAAGTGTGCTGTAAGCAATAATTTATAGGATCTCAAGCTAGCACATTGTTGTATTCCATGCCTCAGTGTATCTAGCTTATTCAAAGCTTAAAAAATGACTTACTGGAGTGCATGGCCTTAATTGGGAATAGCTTAAATAATAATGGTAATGATGCTGATAGCTCATGACCTTTGCTTGTATTTGATAGGCTGTTTAAAAACATGAGTATAGCAATGATAGGCCAAGTTAAATATAACTTGGACTTCTTATATAGGAAAGGTGAAAGCTCCCCCTCGTGTACATGAGCTGAAAAGCATTGCTATCTATTGCTTTAAAAATTTTTCACATAGAGCCAATCAACACTTGCAGTTTTTTTAACATAATAGAGAACTAGAAAAAAGATGCCACTAATGAATGGAGGTGTTCTCTCTTGGAATATCAATCATTGTTAAGTGAAGAGAGCAATTTCTTTCCTGTAAATTTTAACTGTGCTTTGAAGTTTGCACGTTTAGCTTAATGAGCAGGTTTAACTTGTTTTTTCCACCCTATATTATTTTGTATACATAAATTGCTGACTTGTTATTTAATGTACCATTTGTGGGAAGGAGGTAAAATATATGTGATCCTAGAGATCAAGATATATTTTAAATACTCTTCCTTCTAAGTTTTTCAGGCTTACTGAGTTTCCCCTGTCTCCTGTTTCTTTTTTTTTTTTCTTTCCTTAAGGTATTATTGATATACTATTATGAAGGTTTCACATGAAAAAAACAATGTGGTTACTACATTTACCCATATTATCAAGTCCCCACCCATACCCCAATGTAGTCACTGTCCGTCAGTGTAGTAAGATGCCACAGATGCACTGTTTGCCTTCTCTGTGATACACTGTTTTCCCCATGACCCCCCACATACACCATGTGTCCCTCTCTTCTGTTTCTTAAGTGGAATGCTTACCTTAATTTCCAGCCTTTTAAAAACATCTTTAAATGAATGTACTCAAGGTTATATATTTATCTCCAGTTACCTTTTTGCCTGTAGTCTCTCATCCTATTACTCAAATCTTCTAACTGCTGCAACATAGATTTTTTTCATTCTCATTCTCCATCTGAAAATCAGATTATTGGTATATCTTCTAATTCATAAGTTACTTCTTGGACCCCAGGTAATCTGGAATTTGTCTCATGTGTTGAAATTTTTATTTCTTCATTTCCTCATTTCCGAATTGGTTCTTTTTCATGGATTCTTGTTTTGCTTTATGCCTGTTTTTGTGTCCTAATTTCCTGTTTTGTTTTCACAGTTCTTCCTCCTTATGATCTCCAAAAGATTATAACCTAACTTAATTTTAAAGTATTTTCACATTGCCCTATAGTCGATTGGTATACAGTGAATGTATCTCCTGATTGTTGACTTGGTGTTTTTTTCCATCATTCCTGTCTTTTTGTAATTTTGCTTTCCAGACTTATCTTGAATGGAATTATTTCCTTTGCTCACTGCCCATACCACCTCAGTCTACTACTGATTTTGTGGTTGCTCTCACCCCTGGCCCTGTTCAGTGCTTCAGTCCACAACAGAACATATACAGGAGCTCTAGTTCTGTAGTGGTATAAGTTCATATGTCACCTCTTGTCTTGGCCCAGGTTGTAGCTGAGCAGACAGCCATGTCTGCTTCCTGCAAGTTTCCCCCAAGTACTCAGCTTCGGATAAGCTATAATCTAATTTTACCTGTTTTCAGGCTTTTCTCATGGAAAGAGGAGTCCCACCCCCAACACTTGTTTAAGGTTCATCTTAAACTGTCTTCCATCCTTAGTTTTGTATTATTATTCATACTACTTTAAAGCTAGGAAAACCTCCAGCTGCCTCCCAGCAGGAACAGTATCTATTTTTGTTTGTGGTTTTGAGAGAGGCTATACCTCTTTTGTTTGCCCTTTTAATATTTCATCTACTACTGCCATGTATTTCAAGATTGGGAAGCAGGGTGCCTCAAAACGTGAACTTATGGCAACCATTTCTAGGAAATCTGTCCAAATTTTTTGATTCAGTGGTATAGGAATAAAACTGGAGCTATTTTTTTTTATCTTTCAGTGACACAAGTGTTCTTAGAGCCCTCCAACACCATTCTTTGGAAACCCTCATTTTCTAAATAATATTTTGGATTTCTGAAAAAGAGTAGAGTTGGATCTGGGTTTGAATCACAGCTGCATCACTTCATCTGTTCACTCAACAAGTATTTTGAGGACCTACTTTGTGCTGGATGTGTTCTAGTTGCCTTATTTCTTAGGAATTATTTAGTAGCTTTGCAATTGTGGGCAAGTTATTTAACCTCACTATATCTTCTTTGTAAAGTAGACATAATACTGTCTATCTTACAGGGTTGTTCTAAAGATTAAATTAGATAATAAATTTTTTATTAAGCACAGTAAGAATAAATGTTTGCTAGCACTATTTTCATTAGCTTAAAAAATCCTTTGTCATATTCACTCATTTATTTATTCCATCACTGTGTAATCAGCATGTACTAAGTGCCAGGCACTGTGTTAGTAGTACAATGTGGAAACAGGTCATCCTTGCCTGTGTGGAGTTTCCAGTGGAAAATCAAATTTGACTTGTTATTTTTAGGAGATGCTCCCCCACACCAAGGGTACTGTTTGGTTAGAGGTATAAGGAAAACTTGTGAACTCTTACTTGGATTACTAGATGTTTCTTTCCCACTCGTAGTAATTTTGTGACCTAACAAAATTCCAGGGCTTTTGCTGTAGACTCCAAAGCACACATCTTAAAATTTCCTGTCTTTCAAACTTGGTAAGCTTTCTAAGTTTGCTTAGTTCTCCCCATATGTCCTGTTACAACATTGTACTTTAGGAGAAAGCAAAAACCGTGTAATAAAACTATTATTTATGTTTTGCAAAGGTTTTGTCTTTTCGTTAGAATTTTGGGGATTTTTCTTTTTTTTTTTTAGTTGTTAGTTTCTGTGCACAGACTTGTTAGCTATCTCTGTAAAAAAAGAATCACAGATCACAGAATTTTCTTTAAGGCCAACAGAACATTTGCAAGCTTCATGGTTAGGTTTTGGTAAGGATAAATAACAAATACATTTTTAAGCTTTGATGTTAATAATCTATTGAGGGGCAAAGAAATCTCAGTATTCTAGTTTTTCCCTAATCTGAAGGGCAAGTTCAGTTCTAGAAAATATGTATCTATATATTTATATGTAAAGATGTGAGTGGTTAAATCCAGATTAAGATGTTTGAGGTGGCCCTAAGCATTTCCATGACTGATAATAGAATCAGTTTATATATGTTGTTTTTAAGTCATGACTTTATTGGAATATTTACAATGAAATATATGGAGCGGGGGGTGGGGGGGTGGAGTATAAACTTTGTTTTCTGTAGTGTCCAAAGTGTACAAATCTATAGTATATCTTTTGTCAAAGATCCATTGTGACTACACTCAGGTGATAAACGTTGATTCCCCTCATACTATAGCATTGAACACTACAAATAGGTGTCTTCCATCTCCCTTTTAAAGGTATACTATGGTACAGGCAGAGGGACTTGGTACAAAAAGCCTTTAAAACATCTCCCTTTTTACTTTTATAAAACTATATTTTCATTATATAAAATTAGAAAAATGCAGAAAATGATGGGTAAGAATTAAACGTGTGTCTATGCTTTTTAAAACCAAATTAGACATTATGTATATGTCATTTTTGGTTTTGATTTTTATTTAAAATAATCATTTCCCTTTATCACTAAATAATTTGGGGAAACATGATTTTTACTGGCTGCTTAGTATTCCCAGCCCTGTTATGAGCTGCAATTTACTTAGTTCCCTTTTGCTGATACTCAAGTAGTTTCTAATTTTTCATTGCAAAAATAACACTGCAGTTCATATACCCTTAGCATTAATGTTGTGTATATTTCTGATTAGTGTACAGGAATGTATTCTAAGGAAATTACTGGGTCAAAAGATGTCAATATTTTAAGAAATATCTGTGTAGCCTTCTGGAAAAATTGTGCAATGACCACTAGTAGTATATGAAAACATCCCCATTTCATCAAGTGATCTTTACCAGAAAATAACATTTAATTGCCTAAATTAGCATTTTTATTCATTATAGTGTGGTTTAATCTTAGTCTCATCTATTGGTCATTTGTTTTTGGTTGATTTGTGTGTGTGTGTGTGTGTGTGTGTGTGTGTGTGTGTGTGTGTGTGTGTGTGTGAATCATCTGTCCATATCAAAAGCTGCTTTTCAATTTTTCAGAGGTATCAAATAATGTCATCTGAAATGTTGCCAGTATTTACTGAGCCTTACAAGGTTGAAAGGAAGCAAGGTTTAAGGGAAGATCAAGAGGAGAGCCAAAAGCCAAGATTAAATGAAGAGTTTGAACCAATATCTAAAAGACAAATGAAGAAGCTAATGAAACAGAAACAATGGGAAGAGCAACGAGAACTCCGCAAGTATGTTTCCAAATGCACATACATTCTACTCTTGTTCAGAAATATGGAATGTTGAATCTTACATAGCCTTTTGACACATTGAAAGTGTGTTAATTAAAATTGGGGCTATGCATATTTTTAGCTACCATGGTGAATTGGCTGTTAAAACTGTATACCAATTTGAATTTTTTTTTAGCAATGTTGAATTCACACCATACACTATTGTGTGTAGCAGCAGTTTCTGTAACAACTGACTTAGATAAGGGATATAGTTAGCATCCATGTCCTAGATATAGAACAAAAATAACTACCTCAGAATGATCAAATTTGGGTCTAAGATTGATGTCACTAGAATTATTTCAGGTGTTAATGAGAGCAGTTAGGCTGAAGCTGTTATTGTGTAACATGAAACTTTACTGGGGAAAATAAGCTATAAGTAATATAGATTAGAGAAAAAGTATACGAGACTTTTTTTTGGCAACAATTTTACTTTGCTTTTTTTCTATACCATATAAATGTTGCTTGAAAATCATGTAGGAGAAGAATGGTAACAGTAAAAAGTTCATCACAACTCTCAAGTTCACTATTTATGAAGTTTCCTTAGTAAGTGTGATACCAATAATAAATGAGATCATTATTAGTATAGTTAGGATTTCTGTAGAAAGCATTATATTGTTTCTGCAAACTCATTTCCCTCCTATCTAAAGCTTTTAGATGGATTATATAAAATTGCTGATTTTGACCATTTTTGGTCCACAGAAGTGGCAGTTTCATAAGGTTCAGCCTGATGATTTTAAAAGGCAATTGTTTGTCTATCTAGAAGAGTCTTGTAAGTATCTGAATATACAAATAGCAAAAAGTTATTTCAATTACTAATTTTAGACAAAAGCGGAAGGAAAAACGCAAAAGAAAGCAATTGGAGCGACAGTGTCAATTGGAATCAAACTCAGATGGAAATGACAGGAAACGTGTTCGAAGAGATGTTGTTCATAGCACACTTCGCCTTATCATTGATTGCAGTTTTGACAGCTTGATGGTATTAAAGGTATCATGAATCATTGTCAGAAAAATCCTGTAGGTAAACTAAGCTGAATAATTCTTAATACGTATATCACTCTGGTGTAAATTTATGTACCAAAATGCATCTTAAAAATCAAGTTTTCAAAATCTGTGCCCCTTAAATTAAACTAACTAATAAATTACTTTTATTTATATATGTATGTACAGATAAAGGGGGGAGGAAGAGAGACCACAATTAAATTATAAAACAATAACTATATTAATCATAAAGATTTATGGGTGTTTTTTGTTATTTATTATTTCCAATCGGAAAAAGAAAATAAGAAATATGATTGGCTTAATAGAATTTTTATTTAGTTGTTTGAGAAACCTGGTTGTTTGAAGAATGCTGGTGAAAAGAACATGTTTTAGTTATTTTCCAAATCATTGGTAAGCTATAAAAATAGCAATAGTGTGGCTCTAAGAGAGTTTTTTGTTCTTTTCTTGTCTCTTAGAATGGATATATTCATGAACTAGCATTTTAAGTGTATACAGAATAGGTAATTATGGGTCACTTACACAATATTTACTTTACTTATAGTAGTTATTTTTTTAGTATGTAAGGAAATTGGATGGAAATTACCAGAAAAGATTTCTATTTCAAAAGAAAAAATATACCTATCTAGTTATCCCTTCTGTTTGTTCTGCTCCACCATGGGTATGGAATGGCCATAGGAGATATTGAAAATGTTTTAAAAATTGCACTCTTTTATAGGACATTAAGAAACTTCACAAGCAGATTCAACGATGCTATGCAGAAAACCGACGAGCACTGCATCCTGTGCAAGTATGTTTGAGGAATTTAAAACAGACTCTAATTTCCTTTTGTATCTTCTTAGGAAAAGGCATAGATAATCCTGGCTGCCTTGCCAAGAGCCTTACAGATGATTTTCCTTAGAGAATAAAATGCCTATTTGAAAAATGCTTTATTTTCCTACAAAAATAAAGTATTTTAAATATTTTCTCACATGTCATTCTCAGAAACACACTGCACAGTCATCATGAGTCTTGCACACATTGACCTGCTCACAGCTGTGTAGCTCAACATCTATATTAAAGGACATACACATATCTTCATACAGCTAAGATCCTCAGCTCTCAGTTCTTTCCCTCTGGGAGTGGCAGGACTGCCCCTGCCTGATGTGTGCTGTGTCACCTGGTAGGTAGTTGTTTCAAAGGATTTCAAGTCACAGATCATTTTGAAAGGTACTTCGTTAGCTAGAGTGAGGGAGTGATTTGTGAGATTAGTTGGCTGCTTCTCAGAGTAGGGTCCTTTTCTTACTGAATTGATATGAATTTTAGGTGATCTTAACACTGGCTTACTGATGTTAAGAACCTGAAATTCTTAATATGTTTTTGGTTCAATACTTTGTTTTTATCAAGTAATAGTAATTTTTTTTATTAAGGTATGATTGATATACACTCTTATGAAGGTTTCACATGAAAAACAATGTGGTTAGTACATTTACCCATATTATCAAGTCCCCACCCATACCCCAATGCAGTCACTGTCCATCAATGCAGCAAGGTGCCACAGATCCACTGTGTGCCTTCTCTGTGCTACACTGTTCTCCCCGTGATCCCCCACACCATGTGTGCTAATCATAATACCCCTCAATCCCCTTCTCCCTCCCTCCCCACCTGCCCTTCCCACCCCTCCCCTTTGGTCACCACTAGTCCATTCTTGGAGTCTCTTGAGTCTGCTGCTATTTTGTTCCTTCAGTTTTGCTTCATTGTTATACTCCACAAATGAGGGAAATCATTTGGCACCAAGTAATAGTAATTTTATAATTTTACATTTCATATTATTCTTAATTAGAATTGATTAGACTTGAAATAGGTGTCAGGGTTTAGAACCAAAGATAAATTATGAAAACTTTGGACTGATAAAGAAAAGTAGCAGTGATGGCAAAAGAGAAGGGAAGGCAACTTGACATGGAAACGGAGTTTGTAAAAAAGTGGTCATTAGGGGAGAGGCTGATTATAGCTACTTAAAAAAATGGGATGAAAATGTAGTGGATTACAGAAGTTAATGGATTATGAGATACACAAAACATTTCTACCACAAATTTATTCTTGCATCTTTAAAGCATGTCACAATTTTTTTTCTAGAATAAAAATATTTTGTTTCATTGATATTCAGATGAGGGCAATATCAAACTTCATTGGACTTTAATTTTTTCATTTGCTTTCTCTTTCTGTGCCTACCAATCTCTTTATCAGTTTTACTTGACAAGCCATGGAGGGCAGTTGAAAAAGAACATGGATGAGAATGACAAAGGATGGGTCAACTGGAAGGTAATTTAAATACATTAACTCACAAAATTCCAAGTATTTTTATGCTTAACATTCTACATTTTTTTGACATTAATTCTACATAATGCTAATAAATACAGGAATCAGCAGTCGGCAAATCATGTATATCACTATACCTAAGTCGAAGGTTATGAAGGAGAAGTTAGAGACTGAGGTTTCTGTTAGTTTGTACATGCTCTAATTAATCTCATTTACTATTTTACTGCCATCTATAAAACATTTTTTAAAAAAGGAAAAATTTAAATGTCTTTATACAGTCTCTACCTAGCAAACTGGCTATACATTGTTTATGAGAGTAAAGTCATTCTAAAACTGGAAACGTATTTGCATTCTGTTTTTTGTAAACCTGGCTATCTCATATGATGCCCACTATCCATCCACATGAGGCTGTTGAACTTATAAAATGTGACTGGTCTAAATTAAGACATGCTGTAAATGTGAAATACATTTGGATTTCAGCTTAGTATTAAAAAAGTCATGTAAAATGTCTCTTTGAAATTTTAAAAAATATTATATGTTGAAATGAAAAATTGTGGGGTATATTGTATTGAATACAATGTATTATTAAAATTAATTTCACCTATTTCTTTATTAAGTGTGGCTACCAGAAGCTTTAAAATTATGTATGTGGCTCACTTTTTTTTTCTAGTGGGATGAACCATTCTCAGTCATTTGTAAAGATAACTAATAAATTGGCTTTCATACCAATTCCTAAGGAACCCTATCCTATTCAGAGAAGTACTAGGCTATACCTATACTTTTCTTCTTTCTCAAAGCCAGTTTTCGCCATGACAAACTTTCCCTCTCAGACTCACCAATTCCTTAATGATTGCATTTTTGTATTAATAGCCCATTGTGTGAAACATTTTCAAAGGCTTTTTAAATTTTCAAAATACAGTGTATTTACAAAGTTTTATGTGTGTGCCTATTTTCCTAAGGAATAAAGTAATAATTTAGAATAGGCATACTTTTCAGTTATTTTATGGCTTGTCAAATTTGCTACCAGCTTTCCAGAGAGACATGAGGTCACTGGTCTCTAATTACTCAGGTCCTTCTTGGGGCCTTTATTAAGCATAAGGGTCACATTTATAATATACCATTTTCCAGAAAAGTCACTGTTTATTAATCAAGAGGTTATACATTTTAGCTGAGAGGTCTCCTGTTTCTTTTTTTTTTTTTGATAATTATTTTTTATTGAAGGGTAGTTGACACACAGTATTACATTAGTTTCAGGTGTACAACACAGTGATTCAACATTTATATACATGATAATTCTAGGTACCAGCCATCACCATACCAAGTTGTTACAATATTTTGACTATATTCCTTATGCTATACATTACATCCCGGTTACTTATTTATTTTACAATTGGAAGTGTATATATATATATATTTGTGTGTGTGTGTGTGTGTGTGTGTGAGGGCATCTCTCATATTTATTGATCAAATGGTTGTTAACAACAATAAAATTCGGTATAGGGGGGTCAGTGCTCAATGCACTATCATTAATCCACCCCAAGCCTAATTTTTGTCAGTCTCCAATCTTCTGAAGCATAACGAACAAGTTCTTACATGGAGTACAAATTCTTACATAGTGAATAAGTTACATGGTGAACATTACAAGGGCAGTCATCACAGAAGCTTTCGGTTTTGCTCATGCATTATGAACTATAAACAGTTCAAATATGAATATTCATTTGATTTTTATACTTGATTTATATGTGGATACCACATTTCTCTATTATTATTATTTTTAATAAAATGCTGAAGTGGTAGGTAGATACAAGATAAAGGTAGAAAACATAGTTTAGTGTTGTAAGAGAACCGATATAGATGATCAGGTGTGTGCCTGTAGACTATGTGTTAATCCAAGCTAGACACGGGCAATAAAACATCCATGTATGCAGAAGATTTCTCTCAGAACAGGGGGGTGAGGTTCTAAGCCTCACCTCTGTTGATCCCCATTTTCTCACCTGATGGCTCCCCCGCAACTGTGCCTGTCTTAGGTTCTTCCTCCCTTGAGGAATCTTAATCGTCTCTGGCTAACCAGTCATCTTCCGGGGACATACAGGGAAATGTTAAGTTGGTAAGTGAGAGAGAAGCCTTATTTTTTGAAAAGGTTAGCTTTTTACTTCTTTGCATATTTATGCCCTGTGGCTTCTATGCCCAGCCTTTCTCTTGAGGTGTCTTTACCACTTGGAAGAATTATGATACTCGGTAAATTCAATATGTGGCACGAATTCTATTTAACGGTTGTAATTAGGAAGGAAGAAGAAAAGCTATAGAAGTAGCAGGCGGAAGAAAACATGGAAAGATTGATTATTTCTTTGACATATCTTCTTGTAGAGTAACTTCAGCATGTATAGGTTTTAAACTACTAATTAAATTGCGGCACACATAAACATAATAGGAGTACAGTTACGTAACCAAAGCATACCTGTAATTACCACCCATCTCCAGTGAAACCAAGAAAACCAGTTAGGCATCTTAGGCATTTGTGAAAACTTATCTATGATATGGTGGATATTGTCCAACTGAACTTGAACAGTCTGAGAGAAATCAGACAAATTAAAACAACCCATTCCTGGGGACTGTTCACATCCCATATGTTCTTTTAACAGTAAATAGTCTGTAGTTGTAAGATTTTGGAGTGCTACAATTTGCACTTCTCCTAATTCTTGGTTGAGTTCCAACAGTATAGATCCATTCAAATTTGTTGTTTCATGGTATACACAGGCCAGCTTAGATATCTCCTTCTTCATTCCCATGGCAAGTCCAGGAACTTGTGGGATGAGTGCATCTACACCTGTAGTAGTGCGTGGATCTTTGTTGGGGTTTTTTTGATGATCATCTTCTGGCATGAGTCTTCCCAAGAGTGCTGATGTTGGAAGTTCTTTTTCATACCGTATCTTAGTTCATTTTTGGGGTAGCCAAATTAGGCTTTGATCCTCTGTATAAACACAAACAGACCCTTTGCCTACACTTTTATATGTCCTTTATATCATTGTGTAGAACTCATTGGAGGTCACCACACAGGAACTGCTTTTTTTTTTTTATTATTAATCTACACTTATATGACGAATACTTTGTTTACTAGGCTCACCCCTATACCAGGTCCCCCCTATATACCCCTATACAGTCACTGTCCATCAGTGTAGCAAAATGTTGTAGAATCACTACTTGTCTTCTCTGTGTTGTACAGCCCTCCCCTTTCTCCCACACCCCTATGCATGCTAATCTTAATACCCCCCTTTTTCTCCCCCCCTTATCCCTCGCTACCCACCCATCCTCCCCAGTCCCTTTCCCTTTGGTACCTGTTAGTCCATTCTTGAGTTCTGTGATTCTGCTGCTGTTCTGTTCCTTCAGTTTTTCCTTTGTTCTTATACTCCACAGATGAGTGAAATCATTTGGTATTTCTCTTTCTCCACTTGGCTTGTTTCACTGAGCATAATACCCTCCAGCTCCATCCATGTTGCTGCAAATGGTAGGATTTGCCCTTTTCTTATGGCTGAGTAGTATTCCATTGTATATATGTACCACATCTTCTTTATCCATTCATCTATCGATGGACATTTAGGTTGCTTCCAATTCTTGGCTATTGTAAATAGTGCTGCGATAAACATAGGGGTGCACTGATCTTTCTCATACTTGATTGCTGCATTCTTAGGGTAAATTCCTAGGAGTAGA
The DNA here is from genome assembly GCF_030020395.1 of Manis pentadactyla. Classification (NCBI taxonomy): domain Eukaryota; kingdom Metazoa; phylum Chordata; class Mammalia; order Pholidota; family Manidae; genus Manis; species Manis pentadactyla. The sequence continues at coordinate 83,741,457 of NC_080023.1, read as the reverse complement.
ATTCCTGGGTCAAATGGTAAGTCTGTTTTGAGCATTTTGATGTACCTCCATACTGCTTTCCACAATGGTTGAACTAATTTACATTCCCACCAGCAGTGTAGGAGGGTTCCCCTTTCTCCTCAGCCTCGCCAACATTTGTTGTTTGTCTTTTGGATGGCAGCCATCCTTACTGGTGTGAGATGATACCTCATTGTAGTTTTAATTTGCATTTCTCTGATAATTAGTGATGTAGAGCATCTTTTCATGTGTCTGTTGGCCATCTGTATTTCTTTTTTGGAGAACCATCTGTTCAGTTCCTCTGCCCATTTTTTAATTGGGTTATTTGTTTTTTGTTTGTTGAGGAGTGTGAGCTCTTTATATGTTCTGGACGTCAAGCCCTTATCGGATGTGTCATTTTCGAATATATTCTCCCATACTGTAGGGTTCCTTTTTGTTCTATTGATGGTGTCTTTTGCTGTACAGAAGCTTTTCAGCTTAAAATAGTCCCACTTGTTCATTTTTGCTGTTGTTTTCCTTGCCCGGGGAGATATGTTCAAGAAGAGGTCACTCATGCTTATGTCTAAGAGGTTTTTGCCTATGTTTTCTTCCAAGAGATTAATGGTTTCATGACTTACATTCAGGTCTTCGATCCATTTTGAGTTTACTTTTGTATATGGGGTTAGACAATGGTCCAGTTTCATTCTCCTACATGTAGCTGTCCAGTTTTGCCAGCACCACCTGTTGAAGAGACTGTCATTTCGCCATTGTATGTCTATGGCTCCTTTATCAAATATTAATTGACCATATATGTCTGGGTTAATGTCTGGATTGTCTAGTCTGTTCCATTGGTCTGTGGCTCTGTTCTTGTGCCAGTACCAAATTGTCTTGATTACTATGGCTTTATAATAGAGCTTGAAGTTGGGGAGTGAGATCCTCCCTACTTTATTCTTCTTTCTCAGGATTGCTTTGGCTATTCGGGGTCTTTGGTGGTTCCATATGAATTTTTGAATTATTTGTTCCAGTTCATTGAAGAATGTTGCTGGTAGTTTCATAGGGATTGCATCAAATCTGTATATTGCTTTGGGCAGGATGGCCATTTTGACAATATTAATTCTTCCTAGCCATGAGCATGGGATGAGTTTCCATCTGTTAGTGTCCCCTTTAATTTCTCTTAAGAGTGACTTGTAGTTTTCAGAGTATAAGTCTTTCACTTCTTTGGTTAGGTTTATTCCTAGGTATTTTATTTTTTTTGATGCAATTGTGAATGGAGTTGTTTTCCTGATTTCTCTTTCTGTTGGTTCATTGTTAGTGTATAGGAAAGCCACAGATTTCTGTGTGTTGATTTTGTATCCTGCAACTTTGCTGTATTCCGATATCAGTTCTAGTAGTTTTGGGGTGGAGTCTTTAGGGTTTTTTATGTACAGTATCATGTCATCTGCAAATAGTGACAGTTTAACTTCTTCTTTACCAATCTGGATTCCTTGTATTTGTTTTGTCTAATTGCCGTGGCTAGGACCTCCAGTACTATGTTAAATAACAGTGGAGAGAGTGGGCATCCCTGTCTAGTTCCCAATCTCAGAGGAAAAGCTTTCGGCTTCTCGCTGTTCAATATAATGTTGGCTGTGGGTTTTTCATAGATGGCCTTTATTATGTTGAGGTACTTGCCCTCTATTCCCATTTTGCTGAGAGTTTTTATCATGAATGGATGTTGAACTTTGTCAAATGCTTTTCCAGCATCTATGGAGATGATCATGTGGTTTTTGTCTCTTTTTGTTGATGTGGTGGATGATGTTGATGGACTTTCGAATGTTGTGCCATCCTTGCATCCCTGGGATGAATCCCACTTGGTCATGGTGTATGATCCTTTTGATGTATTTTTGAATTCGGTTTGCTAATATTTTGTTGAGTATTTTTGCATCTACGTTCATCAGGGATATTGGTCTGTAGTTTTCTTTTTTGGTGGGGTCTTTGCCTGGTTTTGGTATTAGGGTGATTTTAGCTTCATAGAATGAGTTTGGGAGTATCCCCTCCTCTTCTGTTTTTTGGAAAACTTTAAGGAGAATGGGTATTATGTCTTCCCTGTATGTCTGATAAAATTCTGAGGTAAATCCATGTGTCCTGGGGGTTTTGTTCTTTGGTAGTTTTTTGATTACCGCTTCAATTTTGTTGCTGGTAATTGGTCTGTTTAGATTTTCTGTTTCTTTCTGGGTCAGTGTTGGAAGGTTTTATTTTTCTAGAAAGTTGTCCATTTCTCCTAGGTTTCCTAGCTTGTTAGCATATAGGTTTTCATAGTATTCTCTAATAATTCTTTGTATTTCTGTGGGGTCCGTCATGATTTTTCCTTTCTCGTTTCTGATACTGTTGATTTGTGTTGACTCTCTTTTCCTCTTAATAAGTCTGGCTAGAGGCTTATCTATTTTGTTTATTTTCTCGAAGAACCAGCTCTTGGTTTCATTGATTTTTGCTATTGTTTTAATCTTCTCAATTTTATTTATTTCTTCTCTGATTTTTATTATGTCCCTCCTTCTGCTGACCTTAGGCCTCATTTGTTCTTCTTTTTCCAATTTCGATAATTGTGACATTAGACCATTCATTTGGGATTGTTCTTCCTTTTTTAAATATGCTTGGATTGCTATATACTTTCCTCTTAAGACTGCTTTTGCTGTGTCCCACAGAAATTGGGGCTTAGTGTTGTTGTTGTCGTTTGTTTCCATATATTGCTGGATCTCCATTTTGATTTGGTCATTGATCCATTGATTATTTAGGAGCATGTTGTTAAGTCTCCATGTGTTTGTGAGCCTTTTTGCTTTCTTTGTACAGTTTATTTCTAGTTTTATGCCTTTGTGGTCTGAAAAGTTGGTTGGTAGGATTTCAATCTTTTGGAATTTACTGAGGCTCTTTTTGTGGCCTAGTATGTGGTCTATTCTGGAGTATGTTCCATGTGCACTTAAGTAGAATGTGTATCCTGTTGCTTTTGGATATAGAGTTCTGTAGATGTCTATTAGGTCCATCTGTTCTAGTGTGTTGTTCAGTGCCTCTGTGTCCTTACTTATTTTCTGTCTGGTGGATCTGTCCTTTGGAGTGAGTGGTGTGTTGACGTCTCCTAGAATGAATGCATTGCATTCTATTTCCTCCTTTAGTTCTGTTAATATTTGTTTCAGGTATGTTGGTGCTCCTGTATTGGGTGCATATATATTTATAATGGTTATATCCTCTTTATGGACTGAGCCCTTTGTCATTATGTAATGTCCTTCTTTGTCTTTTGTTACTTTCTTTATTTTGAAGTCTGTTTTGTCTCATACCAGAATTGCAACACCTGCTTTCTTCTCTTTGTTGTGTGCGTGAAATATCTTTTTCCATCCCTTGACTTTAAGTCTGTGCATGCCTTTGGGTTTGAGGTGAGTCTCTTGTAAGCAACATATGGATGGATCTTGCTTTTTTGTCCATTCTAGTACTCTGTGTCTTTTGATTGGTGCATTCAGTCCATTTACATTTAGGGTGATTATTGAAAGGTATGAACTTACTGCCATTGCAGGCTTTAAGTTTGTGGTTACCAAAGGTTCAGGGTTAGCTTCTTTACTATCTTACTGTCTAACTTAACTTGCTTGTTGAGGTATTATAAACGTGGTCTGATGATTCTTTATTTCTCTCCCTTCTTATTCCTCCTCCCTTCTTCATATTTTGGGTGTTTTGTTATGTGCTCTTTTTAGGAGTGCTCCCATCTAGAGCAGTCCCTGTAGGATGCCCTGAAGAGGTCGTTTGTGGGAGGCAAATTCCCTCAACTTTTGCTTTTCTGGGAATTGTTTAATCCCTCCTTCATATTTAAATGATATTTGTGCTGGATACAGTGGTCTTGGTTCGAGGCCCTTCTGTTTCATTGCATTAAGTATATCATGCCATTCTCTTCTGGCCTGTAGGGTTTCTGTTGAGAAGTCTGATGATAGCCTGATGGGTTTTCCTTTGTAGGTAACCTTTTTTTTCTCTCTGGCTTCCTTTAATACTTTGTCCTTGTCTTTGATCTTTGCCAATATAATTATTATGTGTCTTGGTGTTGCCCTCCTTGGATCCCTTGTCATGGGAGTTCTGTGTACCTCTGTGGTCTGAGAGGCCATTTCTTCCCCTAGTTTGGGGAAGTTTTCAGCAATTATTTCTTCAAAGATACTTTCTATCCCTCTTTCTCTCCCTTCTTCTACTGGTATCCCTATAATGCATATATTATTCCTTTTTTATTGGTCACTCAGCTCTCTTAAAATTCTTTCATTCCTGGAGATCCTTTTATCTCTCTCTGCATCAGCTTCTCTGCGTTCCTGTTCTCTGTTTTCTAGTCCATTAATGGTCTCTTGCATCTCGTCCATTCTGTTTTGAAGTCCTTCCAGAGCTTGTTTTATTTCTGTATTCTCCTTCCTTAGTTCTTGCATATTTCTCTGCAAGTCCATCAGCATAGTTATGACTTTTGTTTTGAATTCTTTTTCAGGAAGACTGGCTAAATCTATCTCCCCAGGTTCCTTCTCAGGGGAAGATGTAGCAGATGCCGAAGCTGTCTGGGTTAGTCTTGTCTGGATCATATTTTTTTGCCTTTTCATGTTGACAGGTGCTATTGACTGTCAGCTGGGAGGGCCAAACTTTTCTCTTGCTACTGGCCTTTCTTTACTGGGACAACTGCGACCCCTAGTGGCTTGTGTTGTGTAATTGCGTGTAGGCTGGGTCTTTGTGTCTTTCCCGACAGAAGTGTAGGAATTTTCCTTTCTGCCTTTCTGTGGGTGTGTTTTGCCTTAGGCTGTTTCTCTGCTTTCGCAGCGCCCGGAGGGGTAATGGACGGGGGGGCTGTTTGTCTGTTTACCTCCGTGAAGGGTCTCAGAGCTGTTGCCCCGGGGGTTAGTGCGCCCGGTTTTCCCCTATAATTTCCAGCCACTGGGCTGTGACCTGTGCTGTTTCCATCCAGCTGTTAATTCCCTGTCCCTTTAAGACTTTCAAAAAGCCCCCGCTTTTCTTTGTCACAGGGGCATCAGCTTTGGCACCCGCTCAGAGGTCTTGCTGCCCTATTTCCCTAGTTTCCAGCCCTCCACGCATGCACTGTGCCTGCGCTCTGGTGCGGGTGGCTGGGGCTGGGTGTTTAGCAGTCCTTGGCTCCCTCTCCCTCCCGCCGGGAGCTGGGGGGAGGTGTGCTCGGGTCCCGCCGCGCCGGGGGTTGTATCTTACCCCTTTCACCAGGCGCTGGGTTCTCGCTGGTGTAGTTGTAGTCTGGCTGTTGTCCTGTGTCTTCTGGTCTCTCTTTTAGGATTAGTTGTATTTGTTGTATTTTCAAAAATATATGTTTTTGGGAGGAGATTCCCACTGTCCTACTCACGCCGCCATGTTGGCTCCGCCTGTTTCATTTTTTATTTCCTTAAGAATTATTGGGTAAATGCCCTGTGAGCCTGGTGATACATCTTCTTATATACTTCCAATATAGTTTGCAAAATTCTGTCAACTGTTGTTCAGTCTGGTACCTCTGACCTGACAGTTTTGGTGCAGAAGACTTCAAATGTATATCTTTGTAGAAACAGATGCATGGAATGTATTAACTCTTTAAGCATTTCCGTTTGGTGAGTCATGCCGATGGAGAGGAGGTCATTGGAGAAGGCATTCTGTGGCTGGAGAACAGCGTGAGCAATTGTGACTAAAATGCATTTGTTTTCTTGGAACAGAGGTGACATTACAAGGGTAGGTCAGTACCATATCCAGGAAAGGGTTACTAAGTTAAGGAGTTTGAATTTTATCCTACAGATTAAGGCAACACACAGAAAGTAGTGTTTTCACAAAAATGAGTGTGCCATCAGTGTGTGGAAGTAAACTGGAGGGAACTGCAGAGACAGAGAAATTACATTAGTAGGCTCTGTAAGTCATCAGGGTATGAGGTGATAAGGAATTTAAGTGGTAGGCTCTAAATAATGCATTGTAACAATATTTCAAATTTCCTTTCATGTGTTTTTGGATGGGTTTGTGTAGGGAAAAGAAAATAATCACTTTTTAGGCAATTTTCATAAAATTCTATTGATTAATAACCTCTTTCCCCTTGTGTCCTTTTTAAAGGATATCCACATCAAACCAGAGCACTATAGTGAATTCATTAAAAAAGAAGACCTGATCTACCTTACATCAGATTCACCTACGGTACTGAAGGAATTAGATGAGTCAAAGGCCTATGTGATTGGAGGATTAGTAGATCACAACCATCACAAGGTGATACTGAGCTTTTATTTTTTGCTTTTGCTCATACTCAAAATTGAAATACTTATTTTCTCAATAGTAACAATACAACTAATGATAGCTGATGTTTTTTTCAGTCACCTTTCTAGATAAGCAGGGCATTTCACATACATTACCAGTTTGCTTAATCTTCACTACAACTCAGTGAGGTCAGTGCTGCTATTACTGACATTTTACAGATGAGGAACTGGAGGTGGAGAGAAATTAAGTCTTTGATCAATTGTAATAGATAGTAAAGCAGATATTTGAAACGAGGCAGATTGTTCCAGAGCCCATATGCCTAAACAATCTGCTATATTGATAGAATATGCTGCTAATCAATTTCTAGGCCATAGGTAAAATTTATACCAATTTATAGCAAAATTTATGCCAACTGGTAAGTTTATACCAGTTTTTAAATGTGTGATTTTCATGAGATGTGTTTTCTATTCTCTTGTATTCATGTTTTTGTCTCTTCCTACCTCCCTAGCCTCATTCAAATAAAAATTTACAGAAGTACACTTTCTAAAATAAAATATAATTTTGTACTTTGCCAGCTACTTGATACATACCAAAGTCAACCCAACTAAAGAAAAAAACATGTTTTACAAAGTGTCTGAGGAAATGTCAGCAAAATGATGTGAAGTAATTCATTATTCTTGTATATCACCATTTTGCAAGTGGACTTTGTGCAGTGTTGAAATGTTTATATCATCCTGTCCAGTATGGTAGCTGTGTGGCTTTTGAGCACATGAAATGTGTACAGTATGATTGAGAAACTGAATTTTTAAAAATTGTGATCAGTTTAAACTTAGTCACATGTGGCTACAATTGGATAGTACAGCTCTATGGCATCATAGAGAGTTTGACCAGAATGATCTTTAGCCTCTTTATTTTTTTTTTAGTGGGAAAATACTATTTTGTTCTTAATATAGAACCAGATTTTTTTTTCTTCATGTTGTATGGTTCTCTAAACTAAAACAATTTTCTCTTCAAAAGCACCTCCCTCAATATGTTATTCTTCATCCCTAAAGCTACTCATTGAGAAATTTAGTCCTTTCTCCTGTACTTTGTCTTTTGGCTACTTCAGTTCTGGTTAGACCCAGGCTTTGAGTATTTTCATTTTGAGAAGAGAAAATTTTCATATTCAACATTTTATTTTGACAAAGGGACAAATAAAATTTATAGGCAAACTTTAAGATTTTTTCCATTAGGTTTTCATTTGTCTTTGCCAGTTGTGCCTCTTAGTGTTAGATAATTGAAATGCAGCTTTATCTTCTGTCTTTGGCGTCCATAAGAAGAGTGATGGTGTGTCTCTAGGAATTCAGTTTGAGTATCAGTACCTTATACTGAGAGTGGTGTCAGTGGTGAACGGATATTTGAGTCAGGAGGCATGAGCCGGGTTCTTTCTGTGATTTGCCACTGAGGAGCTCTGTGACAAGTCAGGGACCGAAGTGTCTTTGGTTTCCTCATTTGTTAACTGGTTAAAACAGATGCCCTGGATAGTCTGACTACTCATCAAGAGAGTGTTTGCAAATTAGCAGTTAAGCACATACACACATACTCTTCTTCAGATAATATTTTCTGAACTAAAGTCTTTTCTTTTTTTTTTTTTTTTTTTTTTTTTTTAATAATTATTTTTTATTGAAGGGTAGTTGACACACAGTATTACATTATATGAGTTTCAAGTGTACAACACAGTGGTAGAACATTTATATACATAATTCTAGGTTCCAGCTATCACCCTACCAGGCTGTTACAATATCTTGACTATATTCCTTATGCTATACATTACATCCCGGTTACTAATTTATTTTACCATTGGAAGTCTGTCCTTTTTTTTTTTTTTTTTTTTTTTTTTTTTTGTGAGGGCATCTCTCATATTTATTGATCAAATGGTTGTTAACGACAATAAAATTCTGTATAGGGGAGTCAATGCTCAATGCACAATCATTATTCCACCCCAAGCCTAATTTTTGTCAGTCTCCAATCTTCTGAGGCATAACAAACAAGTTTTTACATGTAGAACAAATTCTTACATAATGAATAAGTTACATAGTGAACAGTACAAGGGCAGTCATCACAGAAACTTTCGGTTTTGCTCATGCATTATGAACTATAAACAGTCAGTTCAAATATGAATACTCATTTGGTTTTTATACTTGATTTATATGTGGATACCACATTTCTCTCTTTATTATTATTATTTTTAATAAAATGCTGAAGTGGTAGGTAGATACAAGATAAAGGTAGAAAACATAGTTTAGTGTTGTAAGAGAGCACATGTAGATGATCAGGTGTGTGCCTGTAGACTATGTGTTAATCCAAGCTAGACCAGGGCAATAAAACATCCACGTATGCAGAAGATTTCTCTCAGAACGGGGGGGTGAGGTTCTAAGCCTCACCTCTGTTGATCCCCAATTTCTCACCTGATGGCCCTCCTGCGACTGTGCCTGTCTTAGGTTGTTCCTCCCTTGAGGAATCTTACCCGTCTCTGGCTAACCAGTCATCTTCCGAGGCCATACAGGGAAATGTGAAGTTGGTAAGTGAGAGAGAAGCCTTATTGTTTGAAAAAGTTAGCTTTTTAGTTCTTTGCATATTTATGCCCTGTGGCTTCTATGCCCAGCATTTGTCTTGAGGTATCTTTACCACTTGGAAGAATTATGATACTTGGTAATTTTGATATGAGGCACGAATTCTATTTAAGGGTTGTAATTAGGAAGGAAGAAGAAAAGCTATAGAAGTAGCAGGAGGAAGAAAACATGGGAAGATTGATTATTTCTTTGATATATCTTCTTGTAGAGTAACTTCAGCATGTATAGGTTTTAAGCTACTACTTAAATTGCACACACACATTAACATAATAGGAGTATAGTTACATAACCAAAGCATATCTGTAATTACCAGCCATCTGCAGTGAAACCAAGAAAACCAGTTAGGCACCTTAGGCATTTGTGAAAACTTATCTATGATATGGTGGATATTGTCCAACTGAACTTGAACAGTCTGAGAGAAATCAGACAAATTAAAACAACCCATTCCTGGGGACTGTTCACATGCCATATGTTCTTTTAACAATAAATAGTTTGTAGTTGTAAGACTTTGGAGCGCTACAATTTGCACTTCTCCAAATTCTTGGTTGAGTTCCAACAGTATAGATCCAGTCCAATTTTGTTGTTTTACTGTATGCACAGGCCAGCTTAGATATCTCCTTCCTCATTCCCATGGCAGGTCCAGGAACTGGTGGGATGAGTGCATCTACAGCTGTAGCAGTGCGTGGATCTTTGTTGGGGTTTTTTGATGATCATCTTCTGGCATGAGTCTTCCAGAGGGTGCAGATGTTGGAAGTTCTTTTTCATATCGTATCTTAGTTCATTTTCGGGGTAGCCCAATTAGGCTTTGATCCTCTGTATAAACACAAACAGACCCTTTGCCTACACTTTTATATGCCCTTTATACCCTTGTGTAGAACTCGTTGGAGGTTACCACACAGGAACTGCCCTTTTTTTTTTTTTTTTTTGCTATCACTAATCTACACTTACATGACGAATATTATGTTTACTAGGCTCTCCCCTATACCAGGTCTCCCCTATAAACCCCTTTACAGTCACTGTCCATCAGCATAGCAAAATGTTGTAGAATCACTACTTGCCTTCTCTGTGTTGTACAGCCCTCCCTTTTCTCCTACCCCCCCATGCATGTTAATCTTAATACCCCCCTACTTCTCCCCCCCTTATCCCTCCCTACCCACCCATCCTCCCCAGTCCCTTTCCCTTTGGTACCTGTTAGTCCATTCTTGAGTTCTGTGATTCTGCTGCTGTTTTGTTCCTTCAGTTTTTCCTTTGTTCTTATATTCCACAGATAAGTGAAATCATTTGGTATTTCTCTTTCTCCGCTTGGCTTGTTTCACTGAGCATAATACCCTCCAGCTCCATCCATGTTGCTGCAAATGATTGGATTTGCCCTTTTCTTATAGCTGAGTAGTATTCCATTGTGTATATGTACCACATCTTCTTTATCCATTCATCTATTGATGGACATTTAGGTTGCTTCCAATTCTTGGCTATTGTAAATAGTGCTGCAATAAACATAGGGGTGCATCTGTCTTTCTCAAACTTGATTGCTGCATTCTTAGGGTAAATTCCTAGGAGTGCAATTCCTGGGTCAAATGGTAAGTCTGTTTTGAGCATTTTGATGTACCTCCATACTGCTTTCCACAATGGTTGAACTAACTTACATTCCCACCAGCAGTGTAGGAGGGTTCCCCTTTCTCCACAGCCTCGCCAACATTTGTTGTTGTTTGTCTTTTGGATGGCAGCCATCCTTACTGGTGTGAGGTGATACCTCATTGTAGTTTTAATTTGCATTTCTCTGATAATTAGCGATGTGGAGCATCTTTTCATGTGTCTGTTGGCCATCTGTATTTCTTTTTTGGAGAACTGTCTGTTCATGAACTAAAGTCTTTTCTAAAAATTATTCTGTCATAGACTTTAAGTTAAAATAATTTGATGTTCTAGTCCAAGTTATAGTGTCTTTGTTTTAGGGACTCACATATAAACAAGCATCAGATCATGGAATTGATCACGCACAGCTCCCCCTTGGAAATTTTGTGAAGATGAATAGTAGAAGAGTTTTGGCAGTTAATCACGGTAAGCTATAAGGGGATCAACTGAAGATATTCCTGAGTGAGCATTGTGAAAATAACATTACATTTACATTTTGGACAAATAGAAAATATATATCTTGCTGGAGACAAAATTATAAAATTAATCTAAAAATTGAATATAAAAATAATACATGCATATTTTAGAAAGCTTTGGAAACATAGAAAAGTATGAATAAAAATAAGCTGTAATTTTACTACCCAGAGATACTTGGTATTAACTTTTTGGTATTTCCTTCCTATAACCAATTTCCAGTTGGTTTCCTATGCATATATAATACTATTTATTATATAATTGGATTCTTACTCTATTGTATAAAATGAAATGTTCTAAATTGGGGGAGCTTTCCCCCACATTTATATTTTTCCATGTCATTGAATCATTGTTAATGGCTATGGGGTAGTCCAACATCTGAATATACAATAATGTAACCATTCTCCTGTTGATTTTTTTTCTTTTTACTATTATAATAGACATTCTTGGACCTAACTCTTCGCCTCAGGTTTTGCTTTTTAAAAAATGTTCAGTAGAAATTTCTATTAATACACAACTATTTATTGGGCTCCTTTTATGTGCTAAACACCTTCTCTATAGCAGGCTCTAGGGAGCTATAGGAATGAACATACTAATTTCACGAAATTAACTTGTTCTAAGACCTTTGATAGGTGAAATTACTTTTCCATAAAGTAATCCAAATTAACCCTTCAGCAATGTATGAAAGTGAGAGTACTTTGGAGACAATATTAATATTCTTTACCTCTAATATTAAAAAAAATAAAAAGCAGGCAAGATGCTTCCCAGAGTGAGTAGCTCTTTTAGGAAAGATAGAAAAAAAAGTAGATTAATGTTAACCTTTCTTTTTCTAGTTTTATGTTAGCACACAAAGAATAAAGAAGGGTAAGAAAAGGGTAAGAATAGGAAAGAAATGAAAAAGGTGCTCTGTTGATTTCAATTGACAAAGGATAATCGTAAACCTCTTGAGTGCTTACAAACTGAATTGAGGGAAAGCTGGAAAAGAGGTAACAGGCTTGAGAGCCTTGGGGCATGTTGGCTCTAAGAGCCAACAGGAGAAGGAGGTAGTAAGAACCAAGTAGTTATTAGGATGCATGAGCACACTTTCACACAAAAGCAATGTGTTTTAAAACACAGTATGCAACATAGTGATGAGCCTTAGCTAAGAAATGTATGGAGTTTGTCTTTGTTGCAGTGTTTGAGATTATTCTGGAATACCTGGAAACAAGAGACTGGCAAGAAGCATTTTTCACTATATTACCTCAGCGGAAAGGAGCTGTTCCCACAGACAAAACCTGTGAAAGTTCTTTGAATGACAAGACTTATGCCAGAGTTGAAGGTATTTTGGACAGTGATTCCAGTGACGAGGAAGATAGCAGAAATGAGCTAGATTCACCACATGAAGAAGAAAAGCAGGATATAGAAAATAGCACTGAGTCTACAGTGAATGCTGTACCATACTAATGTCATCTGGTTTTGTTTTCTTTTTTAATTTAAGGAAAAGTTCGGTAGAAAATGAGCTGCTTCATAGACTCTCTGAATTGGAAGAAAATTTCATTTTCTTATTTCTGTTGTTTTTAAAGCTTCTTTTAGAGCTAAGTGATAAATAAGCCATATACGAAAGCATTTTTGGTTTGCATGATATTTAAATGTGTAATTTTAAAAAGAGTTTTCTAAGCCTCAAATAAGAGTTTCTTGAGAATATTCCTTCATTGGTAAACCTTCATTCTCTTTTATTTTCTGGATTGTATTCTTCAGGATGTACCTTCTGACATTTCAGTTTTAGTATTTATATCACCTTTTATATGTCTTTCTGACACATTGTGTACTTCTTTTTTGTGGAGGCAGATAATCACAAGTCTTTAAGTCTACCAAAATGTTCTGTATGAGAGGTAACCTTCTGTTTGCAGCTTTTATATTCAATTTAGTTTTTTCAAAGGAATATAGTGATTTTTTGGAAGAAGCATCAGATTAATAAGCTCAACAATTTGTTTTTTTTGGACTATGGAGCCTGTTTCCGTTCTCCTTTGTGATGCTTTCATGTGGTTCTAAAGCAACCACTGAAGAGTTAACCATCTTTTTAATATATATGTCTTAATTCCAATTATGGTGGTACATTATTTCAATTAAAAATTTAATTTTTCAGGCTAGATTATTTTAAAAGGCTATTGAGGGATCTGTTTTGTCTTTACCTAAATTTAAAAAGAAGCAGCTTTTAGCAGTTGTCCTTTCCTTCCATATATACTTAAGTAAAATGTCTGTTGATTTTTAAAGTGAATGGAACTAACTATATATATTTATCTGTCTACTATCATATAATAATATTCAAGCTAATATAAATGTATGTTTCTAAATAATATAAACATGTATGAAAATATGCATATAATTGTATAGTTTGTCCACATATATGAATCTCAGTTATTAATAATAGGATGAAATTGGCATACATCAGTAGCATTTATGTGAAGGTTATATTGAATGCTAAGGAGTTTGAATTTCATAAAGTACAAATACACATAACTAAACATTTGTTTGAGGATATTAGTGAGAGAAGAGGGGCCTAACGAGATGTTTTAGCTTCCAACAGTAAATGTAGATCAGTTAGGTTCCAAGTGGTTGTTCTTTGCCATAGCTCAAGTTAAGATTTCAGAAGCCTTCACTGAGTTTAGATAAATTAAGTTGCTGTTTTTACTCCCTGGCATCTCAAATTATATACACATTTGATAGAAAGGTCACTGGACTTAGTACTAATGTCGCTGTCTTTTTTTATTGCTTTATTCTGTGATCGATTTAAAGTAAGGTATGTGAATAAAGGTATGTAAATAAAGAAAATCCCCTACAATTCTGGAAGAAGAAAGCTTATGATATCTTAAGTTGTAGTTTTCAAAGGTTCAGTTTTTTCCTAAGTATGGTTTAGTAGCATGAAATATTGTGCCCTTTACTTAAATTGTTCCATATGGAGAAAGGTGGAGAAAATCATTATAGGCACTATTTAGTTTAATTTTCACTAATTACAGAAGCCCTTTATCAGTTTCCTAGGTCTGCCATAACAAATCACTACAAACTGGGTGGCTTAAAACAACAGAAATTTATTCTCTTACAGTTCTGAAGGCTAAAAATCCAGCACCAAGATGGTGTTAAGAGCAAGCTCCCTTTGAAGGCTATATGGAGGAGTCTTTCCTAGCCTTGTCCTAACTTTTGGTGGTTGCCAGCAATCCTGATGTTTCTTGGCTTGCAGCTGCATCACTCCAGCCTCTGCTTTGTGTCACATGGCCTCTACCGTCTGTCTGCCATGCCTGTTCCTATGTCCCTCTTCTTCTAAGGATTTCAGTCATTGGGTTAGGGTTAGCCCTAATCCAGTACTTTAATTACATCTACAAAGACCCTATTTCTAAATAAGGTCACAGCCACAAGTACCAGATATTAGAACCTGAACATATCTTTTTGGTGGACACAACTCTATCCACTGCAAGTCTTATTTAGGCTGTCGATGACAAGATATAGAACCTGTACGTCAAGAGGGTGAAGATTACAATTAGAAACAACTAATTTCTGAGGTATTAAAAAATTTTTTTAATAATAGTAATTTTTTTCTTGTTTTAATATATTCTTTTCTCAACATTGTTTTGGTTTATTGAGACACTTTATTATTTAAAACTTAAAAACAATCATAAAAAAAAAAAAAAGATGGCAGGGATTAGAATAATGACCACAATGGCCTATAATGCTTATTAAACTTTGATCTCAATTATTATGGAAGTGTTTATCTTTGTTTTCCTAGCTCCTTGCCAGACACATACAGTAGGCACTTAAACGTGAAGGAGAGAACCAGTGGCACAATCAAGTGATAATACAGTTAGTGGAAAGAACAGGCTTCAGTTTCAGCAATGTCATTTGCTAGTGGATGACTTTGGACAACTTACTAACTTCTGTAAGTCTCAGTATCTCATTGGTAAAAATGGGAATGTTATCCCATTTATCCTATCTCTAAGGGTTGAGCAATCAATTGGTTTGAAACCAAGCAGAGGCTAACTTGATACTTTCTCATATTGACATTTATTTTTTGCCCCATTTCCCTTGTTTCTCACTCTTCCTTTTTGACACTGTCTCCCTAAAAAGTAATAATATATATGCCTTTGTTTCAGACTCTGCTTCCTGAGGTTTAGATAAGATTTTTTAAGGGCAAACTTCCTAATTTACCAGAATGAATACTTATTAAACAAAATATGGAAATCAGATCATTTAGTGAAACATTTCAAAAAGCAATAAAACAATGCTAAGATAAAATATGACTACATAAAACCTCTTTGTCCTATCAACAAATATAGTCTAAAATGACTCAAATTGGATTTTTTTAAAAACCCCAAACCTAAATATATGCTGTATTTAAATAAAATTATTCGCAGTATTGAAAATAAAAGAATAGTGAAAAGCATATTGGACTATTAATAGATACAGAAGTCATAATTTTAACATTGGGTACAGTTCATCACTGCAATTAATGAAAAGAAGGGCATGTTGTAATGCTCAAGAATGTCCCTAGTGCGAAGATCTACACAGATCTATGCACCAAGTAGCATAGTATTCAAATTCTTTGAGAAAAAACTTTAAGAATTACATGAAAATGTAAAACATGCATTAGTATAAGAAGAGTTTAATTCATCCTTCCCACCCATGATAAGTGGACAAAAAACGGGAGATGTAAATGCTATAATAAGGTAGGTATAATTGACATATATCAAATTCTGCAGGTTGAAAGCATTTATAAAGGTGACCATATGCTAAGCCCCAGAGCTATCAAGAAAATCAAAGGATTGGTCCTTTTTATAGATCACATCTGACCAAAATGCAATTAAGTTATATAAATCATTAAAAAATATAACAAGTTTGAAAAACATCATGTTTGGGAATTTCAAAAATAGCTTCTAAACAACTTTTGGGTCACAGAAGAAACCAATGAAAATCAGAAAATAGAAGTAAATTTAATGAAACCTTTAAAACTTTTAGACTACTAAAGCAACATTTAAAGGAAAATTTACAGCCTAAATTGCTTAAGTTAGAAAAAGAAGGAAGACTGGCATTATTGAGCTATGTGTTTAATTTAACAAGTTAAAAAAAAAAACTCAAAGTGAAGGAGGGAAATAAAGATATAAGCAATAATTAGACATACAGAAAGAGGCTGAAGGGAAAAATCCATTCCTTGAAAAGACCAAATAGATTAACGTGGCAAAATTAAAAATTTTTAAGAAAGAAGGCACATAGAAATGAATAGTGGAGTATTAAATTGGAAACAAATGGGTATTATAAAATACTTCATATCCTTGCACTTAAAAGTTTGTATGAAGTTTTGTGAAAAAAGAAATTACCAATAACTCAAAAAAAAAAAACCCAAAGAATCTTGTAACTCTAAATAAATTGATTTAGTATTTTAAAATCTAGGACTAAATGTTGTCTGTGAAGCATATCTGTGAAACAACCAAAAGCAAATAGTATTACACAGACTTTGTAGAGAACTAAAAATGAGGTAATACTGATTATGAAGCTTGTTAACTGTGTTGTTCAAGTCTTCTGTGCTTTCCCATTATTTTTTATGGTCAAAAACAGCATTAAATTTACCATCTTAACCATTTTTAAGTGTACAGTTCAGTTAAGTATATTCACATTGTTGTGCGACAGGTCTGTAACTTATTCATCATGCAACACTGAAACTCTATATCCATTAAACACTAATTCCTTCTCCCCAATCCCACTAGCCCTTGGTCACCAATTTTCTACTTTCCATTTCTATGATTTTGACTAATTTAGGTACTTCATATGGTAGAATCATTTAGTATTTGTCCTTTTGTGACTGGCTTACTTAGCATAATGTCCTCAAAGTTCCTCCATTTGTAGCATATAACAATCTCCTTTTTAAGGCTGAATAATATTCTATTATATGTATATATCACATTTTCTTTATCCAGTTATCTGTTGATGGGAATTCAGATTGCTTTCACCTCTTGGCTATTTCGAATAATGAATGCTTCAATGAACACTAGTGTGCAAATATCTCTTTGAGATCCTGCTTTTAATCATTTTGATAAATACCCAGAAGTGGGTTTGCTGGATCATATGTTGATTCTATTTTCAACTTTTTGAGGAACTGTTTTCTGTAATGTCTGTAACACTTTACATTCCCACCAACATTTTGTTGCTTGTGTGTTTGGTGGCATATCCAAGAAATCACTATCAATTCAGTGTCCTGAATTTTTTCCCCTATTTCTTCTTTTATAGTTTTAGGTCTTAAGTCAAGTTTAAAGTTAATTTTGTGTAAACTAAAAATAGAAATACCATACAAACCAGTAGTTATACTTCTAGTAATTTACCTGAAGAAAACAAAATCCCTGATTCAAAAAGATATATGCACCCCTATGTTTATCATCACATTATTTACAATAGCCCAGTTATGGAAGCAATCTAGGTGTCCATCAATTGATGAATGGATAAAGAAGATGTGGTACATATACACAATGGAATATTATTCAGCCATAAAAAAGCCATCCATTTGCAACAATATGGATGGATCTAGAAGGCATTAGTCTAAGTGAAATAAGCCAAGTGGAGAAAAACAAATACCATGTGATTTCACTTATTTGTGGAATATAAAAACAAACCAAAAACAGAAGGAACAAAATAGCAGTAGACTCATAGACACTGAGAAGTGACTGGTGGTTACTATGGGGGAGGGGTTGGGGTAGTTGGATAAGAAGGGTGAGGGGGATAAAAGGACACAAAAATTCTCAATCATAATACAAGTTAGTCATGGGGATGGTAGTACATAGAGAATATAGCCAGTGATTCTGTAACATCTTCCTATGCGGGTACATAGTAACCACACTAGTGGGGGTGAGGATTTAATAATAGGAGTAATGGTTGAACCACTGTGTTGTATACTTGAAACCAATATACGATTGTATATTGATACTTCAATTAAAAAGTTAATTTTGTGTATGGTGTAAGGTAAATGTATTCTTTCAGCATGTAGAATCCAGTTGGCCCATTACCATTTGTTGAACAAGACTGTCCTTACACATGTTGAAAGTAATTTGGCCATATATGTATGCAAGGGCTTATTTCTGGGGTCTCTATTCTGTTCCATTGATCTATATGCCAGTACTACACTATCTTAATTACTGTTGCTTTGAAGCATGTTTTGAAATTAGAATGTGAGGCTTCCAAATTTTTCTTTTTCAAAATTTTTTTGGCTATTCAGGGTCATTTGAAATTCCTTATGAATTTTCTATTTATTTCTATTTCTGCAATAAATGTCACTAGGATTTTGATAGGAATTACATTGAATTTGTAGATCTCTGTGTAGCATGGACATTTTAACAATACTGTCTTTCAGTTCATGAGTGTTATGAGATGTCTTTCCATGGTTTTATTTATTTTGTATCTTTCACAGATATTTTGTAATTTTCAGTGACAAGTCTTTCACACCTCCTTGGTTACTTTATTCCTAAGTATTTCATCATTTTTGATGCTATAATGGGATTTTTTTTCTTAATTTCCTTTTTGAATTGATCATTGTTAGTGCACAGGATGCCACTAATCTTTGAGTGTTTTTGTGTCATCAACTTTACTGAATTACCTTATTAGTTTTAACAGGATTTTTTGTGGAATCTTTAGGGTTTTTTTACATGTAGTATCATGTCATCTGCAAAGAGAGATCACTTTAATTATCTTCTTCCCCCTTTGTCTTTTCCAATTTGTATGCCTTTTGATTTTTTTCTTGTTCAGTAGCTCTAGCTAGAGCATCAGTAATATGTGGAATAGAAGCATTGAGAGTGGGCATCCTTGCCTTGTTCCTAATTTTAGTGGAAAACTTTTCAGTCTTTCCCCCATTGGATACAATGTTAGCTATGGGCTTTTCATATATGGCTGTTATTATGTTGAGGCAGTTTCTTTTTATTCCTTGTTTGTTGAGTATTTTTATCATGAAAAGATGCTGAATTTTGTCAGATGCTTTTTATGCATTGATTGAGATGATGATGTGATTTTTTGTTCTTCATTTGTTAATGTGGTATATTATATTGATTTTTGTATATTAAGCCATCATTGCATTCCAAGTATAAATCCCACCTTAAAAACTCATGCTGATGAATGAGAATGACAGACTATAACTATATTAATAACATCCAACTCAAGACATTAGAACAAGAACAAACCTAAAGAAACAAAGAAATAAAAGAGTGAAAAGACCAACACCCAAAAGACAGACAACAACAAATGATGACGAGGATGTGGAGAAAGGGGAACCCTCCTACACTGCTGGTGGGAATGAATGTAAACTAGTTCAACCATTGTGAAAAACAGTATGGAGGTTCCTCAAAAAACTCAAAATAGAACTACCATTTGTCCCAGGAATTCCACTCCTAGGAATTTACCTTAAGAATGCAGCAGCCCAGTTTGAAAAAGACATATGCACTCCTATGTTTATTGCAGCACTATTTACAATAGCCAAGAAATGGAAGCAACCTAACTGTCCATCAGTAGATAAATGGATAAAGAAGAGGTGGTACATATACACAATGGAATATTATTCAGCCATAAGAAGAAAACAAATCCTACCATTTGCAACAACATGGATGGAGCTAGAGGGTATTATGTTCAGTGAAATCAGCTGGGCAGAGACAGACAAGTATCCGATGATTTCACTTATCTGTGGAGTATAACAACAAAAAACTGAAGGAACAAAACAGAAGCAGACTCACAGAACCCAAGAATGGACTAACAGTTACCAAAGGGAAAGAGACTGGGGAGGGTGGGTGGGAAGGGAGGAATAAGGGGGAAAATGGGGCATTACGATTAACACACATAATGTAGGGGGTGGGGACATGGGAAAGCCAGTATATACAGAGAAGACAAGTAGTGATTCTATAGCATCTTACTACACTGATGGACAATGACTGTAATGGGGTATGTGGAGGGAACTTGATAATGGGGGGAGTCTAGTAACCATAATTTTGTTCAAGTAATTGTACATTAATGATATCAAAATAAAAAAATTAAAAAAGTGAAAGGAGAGATCAATGAAATAAAAAATAGGAATATTGTAAAACATAGCACTACATCCAAGATCTAGGGGTTTTTAAAGTGATAATAAAATGGAAAAAACCATCTAACTGAATTAAATTGGGGATAATTCTCATATCTTTTTTTTTGGCAGGAGGTGAGCATTTTTCCATAATCCAACAACACTGAAACTGTAGATTGCAAAAATTAGCTGAGATGTAAAAATTCTGTTTTGTTATTTTCTCTATCAGACTTTGGGGCAGGTGTTGAATTGTAACTGCCTGTTTTTTACTCTGGTTTGTTTTTCTAGTATGAGGGCTGTATACTTATCTACCTAGACAATAGTGTAAGACTGGAAATGTAGTAAATAAATAAATGTATTTCTATTACACGTGGCATAAAAATTACAAATAAAAATATTGTTTCCATTAATTTTTATTTAGTACCATTATATACAGGTGCTTTGTGATTTACATGTGTCACCATATAGAGGAGATGATTCCTAAATACCAAAATATTTTTTTAAAAATAGTTTAAGTTGTACCCAAGTATGTTTATGAAAGAATTAGCCCAGTCTAGAATGTCTACCTTTAGTATGTTAAAGGATAAAGTGCTCTTTGGGGAGAGAGATCGTATCCTTGTTGAAGACTTCTTGCTGACATTGGTTTTGTTGATATGCTCGCGTGAGTTTTAGGTGTGGGAGAAGACTGGTTTGCTGAAATATTCTGCAACAGGTATTTTCATCTTATTTCTTCTTATAAACAATGGAGGCTTGTGCTCAGCCTCTAAAATAGAAAAAATCTAAATTAGACCATAATTGAGACATTGAATATGGCTTCTGTCATGTTTTAATAGCAAATGACATACAAAAAAACTAGAAATTTAGATGAATCAAATACACCCAAAATTTATAAAAGAATCTATTCTCATTTTTCTTCCTTACCACCTGCTCATCTTTAGTGAATTATTTTTTTCTATAACATGCAGGATATGTTCTTTCCTCTTAGAATCAAACATTATGTTGATAGGAATGCATTAGAGCTGGTGATGGGTAAAGGTTATAGTCAAGGATGGAACCAATGAGAGAAAGAAGGGTCTATGGTCCTGATGGACAAAAAAGCAGGTAGACAAGCAGGTTAAAACAAGTTAATTGTGCTCATTAGACCTTCCAAGGCCTTCATGATCACACCTAAGCAGGATAAGGATTTGGGGAGATACTGAGTATTGACACTGAAGACGAAGGTGTATGATTTGGGGATTCTTATACAAATACTTCCAAATATCTAAATGGTAAAATATATTTGAGGCCAACAGGTGAGATATCAAGTTGAATAATAAAAAAAACATCACAGTCATGATTTTGTAGTACTAGAGAGAAAAGTTGGTAGGAGAAGGCAGATATACTAGACCATCCCTGGAATGTCAGAGTAAAGGAATATTTTATAATTTCTAAACTACACCTACTATTGCCTATTAGCAGATAGAGCCTCTTTTAGGTTTGGTTAACCCCAGTGGAACCTGCTGGATTGTACACTGACCTGAAGGAACCCTCGTTGATTACCATATCATTCTTGGTATATGGGGAACTTGCTGAAATAACAATACAGACTTTTATTGGAGGCTTGTTGACATTCTTCAGAGTCGTTGCTCTGCAGTCATTTTTGCTATGCTTGTTTTAAAGCTAAGAACTGCCAAACCCACAGGGATGTTTCAGTTGGGCTGTTCTGGACCAAAATAGGACTTTCCACAATTCTTGATTCTTCTTGGTCCAAAGTGTAGGCTGGGGCTAGGGTTTTGCTGGGGACACAAAACTACTACTTTCTTTTGTATTATGGGACATCTGCTTATTTTACCCTTTTCTCTGGTTGACTTTGTTGCTAATGAAAATCATTTAGCTCAGTGACAGCTAAGCTGTGAAGAACCATAACTGAGTCGCTGTCTATTTGGTAGGTCAGTGCAGAGCTTTTCCTACCACAGCATTGACATAGTCAAGCCTAGAATCCCTGCTGTCCTGCTTTCTTGCTTCTCAAGGAGTATCTGTCCTCGATAAGGCACTTTGCCTTTCAAAATGAAGTTAAACTTATGCCAAATTTATCTCTATAAAATTCTGAAAAATTCAGCAGATGCTGTCCCTTAAGAGTAGCTGGAAATGACTATTTTACTGTCGTTAAAACTATCGATCCTTAATATCTGTGTCCTAACCAGTTAGATATTTATTGGTTTCCTTATACCAACTCAATAATTACCACAAAGTGTACTTAACCTTTTGGCACTTCTTATTTCCTTCAGATCCTTGAGTTGACACTCTGAATCAATTGGAGAAAGAGAAAATGAAATTCACAGATACAAGTGTTTTCTATAGACAGCATTATCAGTATGCCAAATTTTATGTATATATATCTTAAGTATACTATCCCAATTCTTTGGTTTACAATGCGACAGTATTAAATGTTACTTTCCAATGAAAAATTCTCTGACTTCGAGTTAATATCTAAACAATACATCATGTATTATTCACTAAGGTAGAGACTTATGGAAACTTTAAGGTAGAAACAAATTGCAACACAAAATTCATCTCTGTCTTAATGCTTTTTAAAGTGACATGTATGTTTTGAATATTTATTTTCTCTGAATTTAAGCTTTACCCAGCTTTTAATTTTAAAGCAAGAACTTATCTCCCAGATTAAATAAAATACCACATTCTTACCATGTTTTTATACACAAATATATATTTTCCTCCAACACTGAAATTACAAGGTTTAAGAAGAATTTCTACTGTAATAATTTCCAATTATCTTAATTGGTAATTTTCCATCTGGCAGCCACCAGGGGTATGTCAGGGAAAGCTAAGTGAAGCCATTTATTTTAACACTGTTATACACACAAAAGTAATACTTACGTGATACGCATTTAACAAAGTATACAATAGTGATACAATTTCAGTTTTCCTATTGCTTTCAGTTTTAGGCACACAAAAAAACCCTACATTTTCTTAGATTTCTAGGTATCTCCTCTTGCTTTCCCTTAGTGGAAAGGGAAGTTTTCTCAAACAGAAAGGTTGTTAGGTAAGGAAGACATAGCCCCTGCCAAAATACTCTGAACAATAGGATGTAGGATGATGATGACTATGAAAATGAAAGAAAACAAATACACATTGATTGAATAAAAAGGAGACTTGAGACCACAGCATGTTAACTATATTGAAAGACAACAAAGGAAGAGAATTCAGTCCTTAGGAACCATACGCCCTCCAGGTGGCCACTGTGTCTAGTTACCTGGTCAGTTGATGTTCTTTCCTAGATCTGGTCAGCACCTTGGATTCTGTGGGTGAATTTGGGGGTGATTTAACTTTGGATGGCTTCCGAGTCTCTGCTGCTGGTTCTGCCGAGGTGCCTTTTTGGTGCAGAGCCAGCAAGTTCATCTCAGCCAGCTCAGCATGAATCAAAGCTGAGACCCACTCTTTTTCTGGTTTAAAAAAAGTGGGGAGAGGCATGAAGGTTGTGATTATCATATTGGCTAGAAACACAGAATTCAGTCTTTTATCCAGCGTTCTGGTGTGAAAATCAACTTTGTTTCTAGTACAATATGCACATATCGTTGCACAGTATAGTCATAAATACAATGGGATTCCATTAAAGTACAGGTTAATAGTTAAATAAGTAGCTACAAGCATACAAGATACACACCAAAGTATTCATTGAAATGGTGTACATGACTTTATTGATTATTGTTGTTTTGTTTTCCTTCTCGTTCACCTTTTTATGCAAACAATAAGAACTTATTACCTGTATAATTTTTTAAAAATTACATTCTTAAAAAGGAAAAAAAGAATAACTAAAGCCTTCTTACCCCAAAGTACTTCTCAACTGCCTGCCAAGTAGTCTTGGTTTCCTGGGGTAAGGTGCTATTTCCAAAATGCTCTCCATTTAAAATGCTCATCTGTTCCTAACGAATTGGTATTTCCTAACTTCAATTAGGGCAGTGTTCTCAAAGACTGGTGCCCAGGTTGACATTATCAACATCACCTGGGAACTTGTTAGAAATTCAAATTCTCAGGCCCCACCCATGTCTGAAGTTTTGCTTGTCTGATGACTAGCTAGGTGTGAGGGTAGCTGTTCTGTTATACGTATGGTTGTGGAAAGGCAAGTTTTCTTGGGATTGGCATATGCTCTCACGGAACAAGTCAGGGAGGGCCTAAAGGAGGCTGGGAGGTGACTGAGTTGATGCTTTTGGTGGGAAATCGGCAGAACTGCTAGAGCCTGGAGCTTGGATGTTTGTGTATGGCCATCCATACCAAAGGTAGGACACGAGCTCTGTGTTCCCAGTTCATAGGAGGCCAGAAGGTATGCTCGGGGAGAGTCCTGGGTGTACAGACAGGAGAAGCACAGACAGCCCTGGACACAGTGTCTCACATCACTCAGATAATTTCAGAGGGCATACCAAACTTGGGGCATCGAATGACCAGCTTGCCTGCAGTTGGACATACAGGGATGCAATAGCTGTGATACTGAAACACTCCGGAAATAATACTGCAACTTCATTTTTGCAAATCCAAGGTAGAAAACTTCAGATATTGGCACATTCCTGGTTTCTGACAGTAAACTGAGCTCAGTGTTTGTAAATGCTTATTTTAAATCTCACCTTTTGAACTTGCATTAACCAGCCACTGCAAAACTTCTGCCAGGGAATCAGTACGTAAAATGTTACAGAGCTTTACCAGAATCTAACAGAGAATATTAGAGTTACACAGTGAGCAAATAAATGTATAAGCTTATAAATGTATATTCCTTTACTTTCTCCACAATCTGTCCTCCCAAATGTCACTTCATACATGATGCTCAATAAAGTCAGTTGGGATTTGAGTTTGGGAGCTAGATTTCAAGCTGTATACTGTGGAATCTTTAAAACACCTCTAATACAAGTCATAGTTAAGGTTAGATGATGCAGTGTTTCTCTTGCACCAACATATGCAGGAGGAATAACTCACTTTTCTTCTCTTTGGGACTTGATCATTTCCCACTGCACCAGGGGGTTCTAGTGGGGATCCTGCAGTTACAGAACTGTCCCCATAGACACTGCTCCTCTACAGTGGATGAATGTAGTTGGGTCCATCATTGTTCTTCAGTTACCTGAACACAGTGATTGGTCCAGTAGGACAGGAGTAGAATTCCCTTTTGTCAGTCAAAACTCTCTTTTGACATTTTTTTATCTGGAGCTAAGGGCTGAAGTGTGAAGGATAGAGAGGACAGATATATGAAATAATTAATCCTAATAAAGATGGACTATCACAAGCATTAAAGTAAAAAGATTAAGTCCATATAATGATGTTTCCAGTTTGACCCTGAATTGTGTCTGCTGTTGGAATGCAGACATATCTGAAAGTCACACCTGCCCCTGAGCTTCAGTCCTACATATCCAACTGCCTACCAGATGTATCCACTTACACTACAGCTACTCTGAACCCAAAATGTCTGAAACTAAACCCACCTTTCTCTTTCTAAAACCTGCTCCAGGCTTGCTGTTCCTCCCAATTCTGCTCTCAGTGGGTAGCACCAGCATACGGTGAGTGTATGGCCACACCAGACCCTGGGCTTCATCCTGCACAGCTCCCTTGCCCTCTTTTACACACTGCCAAACAAGCTCAGTAAATTCTTGGAAGCATTTTTCAAATATTTCCATTCCTCTTTATCCCCATAGCCTTGACCCCAGTCTAAACCATCATCAATTCTTGCTTGAGCTACTGCAACATCCTTTTTCCTACTTTCTCTGCCTAAAATCTTTTCTGAAAGCACTATTGATTCAACAAATATTTATGTCTGTCATTGAGTTAGATCCTGGAGATAGAGAACTGAAATTTAGGGGCAGAAAAATCTACTGCCCTATGTTGAGTTTCATTTATTACTGAGATTTCTGTCCTCAATAATGCCATATCCTAGAAGAGAGCAAGTTAAATTTGCACCTAATTTCCCAGTAAGTCACTGGCCATGGCAGAAATAGAAAAATTGCCCACTGGTATTCTCTTGGCCACTCTGCCTCTAATGGCTTTTCATTAGTTCAGTGATTGCACATTACTTCCAGCTTCTTCTAACTCATAGATCACTCACTGATCTTCAGGGCAATATAATTATCCCTTTTGTGAAAGGACATAGAATATGTCCTTCTAGGAAGCCTCCTGCATTCTCTTGAGTTTTGTTCTGGGAAGTAGTTAATATTATTGGCAGGTAAGTCTGATTTGTTGAAACTTGATTTAGGATTTTAGAGTGCAGGTCTAGAGCAGTCCCTATTGTAGAGCTAGAGTACCCTATTCCTTTTTTAAGGTGTGACTTTTCTGGGGTCTCTACTGAATTCCTGGTGTGTTCCGCAGGGTCTCTCCACTGTGGTAGATCAGAGTCCCAGCATCTGTAAGCAATATGCTATCTCCCATTAGCTCTCTTCTGGCAGGTCTCAGACTCATCCTGAGCATGTGCAGCTTATATTGGACTAAAAACTCAGGGAATCTTATTCAGATTTCTGGAGCTCATTCTCTTCACAGATCCTTCTTCTTCAGGATCTTAATTCACAAACTTCAGCCACTTCAAGTATCTGCGAACTCAAAACTCTATTTTCTCTACCTAGTGAAGCTGTTACTATCTGTCTGGGCTCCACTTTCTATGCCATGATTAGAAATGTGTCCCAGGCAGAAATCTGGGTTGAATGTGGAAACCATCCCAATCATTTCCCTTCTCTCAGTGGTCATAAACCTGTACTTTCTGTTGCCCAAAGCCTGAGAACAGTTTCTCTGTATATGTTTTCCCAGTTATATAATTGTTTAGAATAGGAGGCTAAGTCTCCTATCTAAACTTCATTTTGAAAGCAGAGGACCTTGCCTCTAACTTTGGTCTCCCTCTTCCCAATTAATTCTACATATTGAATCTAGAGTTATTTTTGTAAAGTACAACTCTGACAATGTAATTCTTGTACTTACAAAGTAATTCAGTATCATTCAGTGCTTAAAATTCCTCACTGGCTTCCCACAGCCCGTGGGGTGAAATCTGAATGCCTCAATATAGCTTATGAAGTACTTCACTATCTGGTCTCTGCTGAAGTCTCCCGCCCCATCTGTTGCACCCTTCTCCCTGCACTTTTTACAGCAGCCACATTAATTGCTTTTAGTTCCTTGACTAAACAATATTCTTACCTCTTAGCCTTTAGATATAAGGTCTCTGGGCTGGGAATGATCTCTTCTATAATTTTCTTCATCATTTAATTATATCTTAAACATTCTTTAGGTTTCTTTCCCCTTGAAGATTTTCCTAGCTCCAATATCTCCTCCTATATGTTCTTACAACACTTTTACAATCCCTCTCATTAGCTATGTGCATAAAGGAACCAACTGCATCCCCAAACTCTAGTATTTGTCATTTGACACCAAATATTTTAGAATAAATGTGTTTGGCAGACTTTACTGTCAAACAAGATACTAATAGACACAGAATTGTTTTTCTCTTCTTTTAAGGTAGTAACTGTGAAACTGCAAACTCTTTCATACACGCCACTGCTAATTTCACAACCCATTCAGAATTGCCAGCCTAGATCATAGAAAATTGGAAGTATTTCCGATTTTTTTGTAGAAGGCATGGAAGGATAGACTACCACCAAGGTAAGTTCTGTTTTTTGGACTCATTTATACAAGCCAAAAAATCTTGATCAGACCTATTTTCTCACTTTACTCCATCTTTTATTTATATAATAAATAGCCAACAACTGTGAAAAAAACACCATGCTGTGTATGCCAGTTAATATTTTCAAGCAAACTGATGAGTGCTGAGGAATCAGTTGTGAACAAGGAAGAAAAGATCCCTTCCAGGAGTTTACATTTGATTAGTTTTGCATCAATTGATGTTGTTCAGTTATACATATATGCATATATGTACATGTAGAAGATGCTACATTTCTACATACACATGAGAGGAGGGATCATTGACAGATGCCCATGAGGCCAGTGCAATAGGATAAAGCTGGTTGATGTGCCTGAAGAAACAAGACAGCCTTACTGAAACTGCACTCGGCTTACAGTCTGGTTGAGTTGAGAGCCTATGTGACTAGCTGATTTCCTCCAGTTCCATGTTGATTTTAGTAGAACTTTTTTTTGAAGTTATGTATCAACATTCAGTAAACATGTATTTAATAATTACTGGATGCCTAGAACTTACCTAGGGACTGAAGATGAGCAATAACCAAGACAGACCAGTATGAGGTCTTATAAGACTTGAATTTTAGTGTGAGTTGGGAAGGGAGGCAGAGACAGTATTGAAACAAACAATAAATATGAATATATCAGATATGGCATGTGTTACACAAAAAATAACAAAGAGTAATGGGATAGAGAATGGGTAGTTACTTTAGATTGGGTGGTCAGGAAAAGCATTTCTGAGTAAGTAATATTTAAACTGAGACCTTAAGGAGAAGGTGACTATGAGAGGGTCAAGGAGAAGAGAATTCTGAGTAGGTGCTAGTCCTGAGGTGAGGGGAGGAGCATATTGCAGAAGGACCAGTGGTGCCCAAATGCAGTGGGTAAAGCGGACAACTACTCTGACTCTATAAAACATAAAGTCCTTAGCCAGAATCATCAGGAAATCATATATGACAGTAAGTCAAATCTGCAGATACTCTCCCTTCTCCTGCTCTCCTTTTATTCTCCTTCCCAATTTTAATCATCAGCATAAACTATTTTACCTAATGCCATGGTTATGTTTTACTTTTTTTTTTAAAATAGTTATCAGGATTATTCAGTACCAGTCCTTATACAATGTTCTCTGTTGTTTGTAATTGCTGCTACAGATACTTATTTCAAACTGCTACCAGTCACTATTACAATATTTCAGCCCTTAATTCACTGTAGTGGGTCTACAGTGAAGGAATGTAGAGGTTACCAGAAGGATCTAAAGAAGGAAAACGAAGAATGGCAGGTGAAAAATATCAGTGGATTGATTTAGTCTTGATTATATGTCATTCTCAGAAATCACTGAGGGAGGAAATAATCTTCCAGTAGTCTGACATGACATATTACAATTAATATAGCTAAGTTTATAGGCCCAGATAGAGAAGGTTTGAGGAACCAGTTTTCCATAGATAAAATAGAAAGATGAATGTTGACTAGAGGAATCTCTGTCTTAAAATGTGTGAAGGGAATGTATAGGTAATGGCAAGAAGTTGGGAGCAGTGCCTCTCAAGCATTAGGAAGATGATAAAGACATGGGAAGAATAGGGTTGAATTTGTTTGGCAAACACCAAGCTTTTACTTACGTATACACCAAAGGTTTCTGTAAGAGTGACAGAATTCCAGGGAGAACTAAGAGTAGAAATGAATAGAAGCAGACCTTGGACTTCAGGCTAAGTAGTTTTAAATCATTCATTAGTCAATAGGAACAATTAAAGAGTTTTAGGGATGCTGGTGATGGTGACTTTCTGTATGCTCATGCTGCGTCCAAGTTAAGGTTTTAATAAACCTGCGTCTTACTTTGATTTCCTGATCCAGGTAGTTTGGTATGCAAACAGTGTTCTCTTTGATGCCAGTCTTGGCACTCATCACCTCTGAAGAACAAGAGCCAGGAGTACAGCAAGGCTTTGGAGGTGATGGTGGGTTTTTTACTTTCGTTTCTTCCTAAATAAAAGGCATATATAATCAATATCCACTTGTATTTTCTATAAAAATTGAATGTAAAGTGAATGAGAAACAGCTAAATGAGACATATTCATGAAAGTAAAGAGGTCAGTTTTAATCCTCCATTAGAAGTGTAATTATAGAATATTTGCATTTTGAGACAGAATAAATAGTGACATAGTATTTACTTTTTGTGAAACAATTTTAAACCTGTGGTTAAACATCAAGATAATAAAATTTTAGTGTTACTGTGCAACCTTTATTTGTCTTGCTACTCCAGATAACAACCAACTCATGACACAGGAGATTTTCTGTTGAGCTGGGAAGATTTCTCTCTTACGACTAGAAGAAGACAGCCAGGAGGGTTTATGCTGCATCTGTGAAGAGACTGACTACATGGTGTAACCTGTGGCTTTCTTGCTCTGCTAAATGACAGCTGAGACCTGGAGACAGGTAAGCCAAATTACTTCTCTTGGTTAGCTGGAAGAGCAAATAGACTAATTTCTTATTCTGGGTGGTAAATATACTATTTGTGATTTTTTTTTAAAGTTCTAGGAGCTCTAAGTCCAAGAAGAGTTATAGAAGCCTTGGATCTGGGTGCCTATTCCAAGAAAGGTTCCTTAACCTTCAGAAATTAATGATATATAAAGACACACTGAAGTTATGTGTCAACATCTAGGATACTGTGATGATTAGAATTGAAAAGAAAATACTTAACTATTGATATTTAGTGAAAATAAAGCTATACTGTATATAGATGCATTCTTTTGTTAAAGTTTATTGTGTAAAATTCTTGTTTTGGAGAATAGCAATTTTTTTGGTTCAACCCACTAAATACAACTAAAGGCAGTTTAAAATTTAAAAAAATTTTTGAACTATCAATGAATGAATAAGATAGGAATTTTTAGGTCAGAAAGTGAAGGGGAAGTGAGAGGCCTAAGGTGTAGTGAGTCAGTAGCCATTTTTGTCCTGAGGTCTTTGATCCTGAAGATTGAAACTTTCCTTTTGACAGCCTAAAGGTCCTGAAAGACAGGACTCAAAGCTCAAGACCCAAATAAAAGACAACAAAGGGCTACACTCTCAAGGTGAAGGGGACCAGAAGTGCAATAGTCCTTGTAGATATATAGAAAGATCAAGGTTTGAATTTGTTTTAAGTTTGGTATAGTCTGGTAGGGTCTCTGGGTTCCTACAAAAACAGGTACAAATTCTCTCTGAAAGAAAGTCCATTTATCATGAGCTTTAGGTTCCACAAGCAATTTTTTATACATAGTGTCCAGCAATTAAGTCTCAAAGAACACACACACACACACACACACATATAATGCAAATTAGAAAATAATTTTTGACGCCAATAAAATGTTACACAGCAAGAATTATGAAAACAACTATAAAAATCCTCAGAGGTGATTTTATAGCTTTAAAATATATATAGTAGAAAGAAAAAGTAAGTTGGTAAAAGAACTGTGAAAGGAAAAAGAAAAAAGCATAAATCAACAAAACAGAAAAGAAACACACAACACAGAGGATCAGAAAGACCGTACAAAAATTAATTCTTTGATATATTAATAAAATGGATAAACTTCTGCTAAAACTGATCAAGAAAAACACAAATGAACAAAACTGACATATAAAAGGATACATCTTACAGATCCTGGAAATATTTTAAAAAGAACAGGAGGATATTTTGTATAAAATTATCAATAAATTTGAATGTTTAGATGAATAAATTTTAGAAAAAGAATGTATTGCCAAAATCAGCTCAAGAAGATACAGGAAACCCTAACAGTTCTATAATGAAATATTTTTCAAAGCAATGAATGCTATCAGGGTTGGAGATAGTAATTTTATAATAATAGAAGGATCATATTTCACCAAGAGAACATAAGAAACCTAAATAATTATACTCCTAATTAAAGAGCTTCAAATAAATGATTAAACACAGAAATGAAAAGAGAATATGGAAATCCATAATTACAATAAGAGATTTCAATACCTCTCTCTGAATAATTAATAGAAAAAGTAGACAGCAAATCAGCAAGGCTAAAGAAGACTGAATGACAGTATCAACCAACTTGACTTAATTGATATTTGTTTTACATTCTACCCAACAAGAGCAGAGTGAATATTCTTTTCATGGGCATATGGAAAATTTATCAAGGTTGACCATATTCTGGGTATGGGTAAAACTGCAATATTTCCAGAATCTCTTGCCTGGCTTGAGTGCATCTCCATACCAATAGGTGTTCACAAGAGGTAGAGAGAAGTAGTCCATCTCCATACCAGTAGGTAATTACATGGGGGAGCCAGGGCATATCTGGACCAGAGAGGTTGGGTGGGGCCCCTTTTTGCAGCCAGGTCATGAGAGACATGGGCGAGCAGAAGTGGATGACTGCTTGTAAGCAATAAATAGGTTTTTCCCATTTTATTTCTCCCTTTGACTGATTTTGGTTTCAAAGGTAATTTGCCCTGGGCTGGGAACAGATTTCCCCCCAGAGTTACACTGGGTCATAGAGTAAGTCTCAAAAATTTTTTTAAGTTTCAAAGTATACAAAATATGTTCTCTGGCCATTATGGAATTAAATTGGAAATCAGTCACATAAAGATATCTTAAAAATCCCCAAACACTTGGAAATTAAATAACATAATTTTAAGAAACTCATGGGTCAAAGAAGTTAAAAGGGAAATTAGGAAATATATTAAACAGGATGAAAATGAAAACTCAACATAATAAAATTTGGGGATGTGACCAAAGCAGTGTTTTGTAGAAAAATTATAATAATACATGCTTATATTAGAAAGGAAGAAGATCTCAAATCAATGACCTAAACTTTCATTTTATATAAAGACACAAACCAAAGCTGATAAAATAGAAACAGAAAATCAAAACAATAGAGATCAGTGAAATGAAAAGCTGACTCTTTAATATAAGCAAAACTAAAAACTTCAAGCTAGATATCTGGGGTGGGGGAAAGGACATAAATCACTAATATCAGGAAAGAGAGATATAACATCTCTACAGATCATACAATCATTTAAAGGGTATTTAATGAATGACTTTTTATCAGTAAACTCAACAACTTAGATGAAATTGACAGATTCCTTGAAAAACATTAACTACCACAGCTCACTACAGACAACATAGATAATGGCCTACATCTATGAAAATAAGAAAACGAATTTGTAGTTAAAAACTTTGACTCAAAGAAAACTCCAATTCCAGATGGCTTCACTGAAGAATTCTACTTAACTTTTAAAGAAGTAATACCAATTCTACATAAAATCTCTTGGAGTATCAAAGAGTTCTCAGATTATTTTACAAAGCCAGTATTATGATGATACCAAAACCAAAAAAGAAATTACAAGTAAACTACAAATATTCCTCATGGACACAGATACAGAATGCTAAACAGTATTTTATGAAATTAAATATATAAAAATATAAAAAGGATCATACATCATAACCAAGTGGGGTTCTTTCCCAGCAATGAAAGTTTAGTTTGGAATTTAGCCAGTGCAATTCACCATGTTAATAGATTAAATAAGGAAAATCATATCATTTCAAATAGATGCAGAAAAAGCATTTGGCAAAATCCAACCCCTTTTCCTGATAAAAAATATCAGAATGCTAGAGTTTGTAAGGAACCTCCTCAGCAATGTAAAAATCATCTATGAATAAAGTAAATTAACATCATACTTAATGGTAATAGTTAGAATGCTTTCTGCCATTCCTGTGATTAGGTTCAAGGCAAGGATGCCCGCTCTCATCACTTTATTCAACTTTGTACTCTAGGTTAGCCATTACAGTAAGGTACAACAGAGAGATAAACAGCACATGGATTTGAAACTATAATAGAAAGCTTTTAAATTTGGCTTCATCAAATTATGTTTTGGTTCTTCTAGGGACCCTATTACAAAAAAAAAGTAAGCCTCAGACTGGAAGAAACAATTTGCAAATATACATGTAACAATAGAATTACATCTAAAATATATAAAGAACATTTCAATCTTCCTACTAAAAAGCTCACCAACCCAATTTAAAAAGTGGGCAAAAGATTTGAACATATACTTCTCATAAAAAGATATATGGATAAGTAAGAACATGAAAAGATGCCAACCTTATTAGTAATTAGGGAAATGCAAATTAAAACCACAATGAGCTATTAAAACCACTAGATTGGCTAAATTAAATGTACTGATCTACTAAGTTTTGGCAGGATGTAGAGGGTAGGAAATACACACTGCTGGTGAGAATGTAAAATGATATAACCACTTTGGAAAACAGTTTGGCAGTTCCTTTAAAATTTAAACATACACTTACTGTAAGACCCAGTCATTCTACTCTTATGTATTTACTCAAAAGAAAATATATATCCATACAAAGACTTGCACAGAAATGTTCATATCAGCTTTGTCAAAAATCGGAGACAAGCTTAATGTCCATCAACAGGTGAACATATTAACAAATTGTAGGGTACCCGTACAATTAAATACTGCTCAGCAATAAAAAGGAAAGAACTTTGATGCACATACCAACATGGATAAATCCTAAAATTATTATGCTTAAGTAAAGAAACCAAATATTTTAAAAAGAGAACTCACTATATGATTTCATTTAGATAAAATCCTAAAAACTGCATGCTAATCTTTAGGGACAACAGATAAACATTTACCTGTGGGAAGGCCAGGGTCATGAGAAAACTTTTGGGAGTGATGGTTATGTTCATTCTCTCAATTTCAGTGGTGGCTTCCCAGCTATGGGTATATATTTGTCAAAACTCACCAAATTGTATACTTTAAGTATGTGCATTTTATAAATAAAGCTGTAAAAAATGTCATAGAATGTGCTTTTTCAAAAAGATGCATGAAGGAAAGGAGAGGAAATGATAGAAGACAAACTAAATAGGTAGCTGTGAAGAGTTGTTTCTTTACCTTTTTAATTACTAAGGGATTCTCACTGGAAGTTCTGAAGCACTCCTTGGTTTTTCTACAGGGCTCTGAAATAAAATTGGGGAAAAATATATAAAGATCACACTGAAAAAAATTCTATCACATGACATATACATCAGTTGCCAAAATAGATGAGAGTACATCTGAATTCAGTTAAGGTTACATCAGAGATCTGTTTACAAATATTAGAAAACTTGCAGGTAGAACTGTACTACAATAAAATAATAAAACCATATTTATATTATAAAACTAATCCTATGTCTGGGAAGATGATATAAAGAAACACTGTAAGGGTTTTCTTGATCTGTGTAAACTGATTTTTAAAAGCACCTATTTCAGAATAAGACATGTTTTTCTCTGTTTCTTGTTCCTATAACTGTCACTTTCCTCTAATTAAAGAGATTGTGTGTGTGCTGTTTGCCTTGTAGACAGAGAGGACGTGTGCCAAGTTACATTCTTTATTTTGTTAGTCTCTAAACACTACCCATTCTGTATAGTCATCTAACCCATCTCCTTAAATCACTCTAAAAACACTTCAATATTTGCTTAATTTCCCTTTACATTAATTTAAATACATTCTGTATGAGCAATGCTATCTTTTTTTACCATAGTAAAAAAGAAGTAAAAAAAACTGAAGCCATAATTAACAAAATTTTTTAGAAAATAATAAGATTTTGTGCATATTCCCAATAGTAACTGAATTCATTAGTTCTAGCTGAAGAAGGGAAGAAAAATAGTGTAAAGTTAGCTCTCTCCAAGTAGTGGAAACAAAGTTATGGGTGGTGAGTCTATTGAATTAGTGCTCACTTGTGGGAAACAGAAACCACTCTAGCTACTTTAAGCAAACACGTAAATAATACAGGGAATTAGGTGTTTGTAATGTCATTGGAAAGGCTTAAATGGCTGAACTCCTGTCTTGCCCTTCCCAAATCACTTCAAGAACACCTTGCACCTGGCCTGCCAAGCAGGGCACAGCCTTTATCACAACCAGGAGGAAGGGGAGTCGGGAGGCCATTGCCCCTGCGATTGCTCACAACATCCATGAGCCTAAGGAGGAGGCACTGGGTCGCAGCTGCACTCCAGAAACCACTGTATCTGCTGACTTTTGCCTTTTGACACCCATACATCTGGAATCTGAACCCTGGATATGGTGGCAGGAAACCCCATGCCTCCAGTCTTTGCTTGACAGCAGAGAGCAAACAAAAAGATGACCTTAGCCCCACACCTGTGACAAAAATCTTACCAGGTGGCAACACCAGTGCCCATCAAGGGACACTTGCAAATGTAGTTTCTAAGTTCCTAGGTTTTACAGTGTAAGAAAGGATACCAGAAATAAGGTGGAATAAGTGGGCTTTAATTCTTCATTGCTAGTGAAAAGGAGGAACAAGGGAACTGCAAAGGCTGAAATGAGTTAATAAGTGTGAGGACCTTAGAATGGAATCACATAGTAAGTACTCTGTTAATGATTCCTCTAATAGTTATCTTTTGAAAGATATGTATTTTACCACATTACACCAAAATAATTTTCATGTGCCCTAAAGCTTTTAGTAATAGCATGTAATTGTATATGACAGGAGAAAGAGAAGTGGATATAATTCTTCCTTCTATTTTACCTTGCCCTTTAGATTTTGCCATACTGTGCTTTTTTGGTATTATTTAAGGTATATAAACAATGATTTGATAAATATAAAAAAATTTGATTTAAGATGTATAAAGATAAAAAATTATAAAACGATTATCACAAGTTGAGTCAACATCACCTTAAAAAGTTACAATTTTTTGTATGATGAGAAATTCTACGATCTATTCTTTTAACAACTTTCAAATATGCAATGTAGTATTATTAACTATAGTCATCATGCTGTACTTCTGATGAATGCCTTTCATTTCAATTTAGCAAACATTAGTTTGCTAATCAAATTATTTACTAAAGATCAGACACTGTGCTGGGACCTGGAGAGATACCAAGAATAGCAAAAATATGGAAGGCAATAACACTCGGCCCCCCATTCAGGAGTTGGGGGGCATATGAACATGCAAGTCCATCTGCTGCATTTCCTCAGCTAACTTTTGTCTGAAGTAGTTTCTCTATGAATGTTGGCTAAACAGTCATTTTTGGTATCTCTCAGCTACTTTTGTAGAGATTAGAGACTAGAACCGAATCAAATATGTTGTGGGCACAATTAATAGTAATTACAACATTTATTAACACTACTGAACTACTGAAATGAGATTAAATGGGTGAAAATTGTTTATATTGAAAAACCTATTTCACCTTGAGAAAACTTCATGACTATTTAAAAGTCACTGAAGCTACATTAACAATCATATAGATATTTTTCCCTGATATTTTGCAGGAGGCCTTAGGAAAGATTTCATCAGTCGAGAGGGACTCACCAGAACGAGGCCATGGTGGCGTCTTGACGCCGTCTGGGGCCGGGGAGGCTCCTCTGACAGGGCTCTCGGGAGCCGCGGTGCTGGGTGGACAACGGCATTCGGCAAATGGTGTCTCGTCCTTATCTAAGTGGTGGAACTGGCCAACACCCCACACTGTTCTGAATGAGTCCTCATCATCATTCACAGTACAAATTGGAATATTATTCAAACCTAGGTGAGTAAGGATAAAAAGACCAAACAACCAGATTAGATTTCTGGCAGGTTTTCTTTTAATGATTGGCAATTTCCCGATCAGATATTGTTAAATTATATAAGATGTTGGACTTGAAATGCATTAACCAATGTTAAGTGACATTCTTTACAAGTTAGTACAGCAAATTATGTTTGCATTATATGCTTCCTTAAATATTCTGCCATATTGTTAGCCTTGAGAATGAGGCCCGTATCTTTGGTTTTATGCTGATAGTCAAGTGGAGTATATCTGCCTCAATCCCACATGGGCCTCATTTTCCAAGTCTTGATAATGATTAAGAGGGATTATGTTATCCCTCTTCATAAATAACAGATTTAGATTTTTGAAATCCAGAATATTTGAAATCAGCATAACAAGGCTGATGTCATAAAAGACACACACGGGCTCTTCTTTTGTACTGAAAGAAGGTAAAAAGCTGCTGGAGCTGAGAATAGGAAGCAGGATAAGGCAGATTGTAAGGGAGAAAGGAAGGAAAGGTGGTATAGAGGAACCTCCTTCCTGATGTCAGTCTTCCAGGTTCACTCACTCTTCTGTAACACCTTTTGCTTTTGGCTCAAATATTAAATTACAGACAAGTCCCCTTTTCAGTACCAATGCTATGTCATGTCAAACTGGACAGCTTAGGAATGGGGACATGGAGGTCACTGCTCTGTGTTAATCAGTGAATTATGAAAGGCAGTAATAGATGGCTGCTTTGTTTCCCAAGAAGTTGTACAGGAAGCTTCTGGGTATTGTTTTTCAAACATGTCCATACTTCCAAATCTTCTTCTAGTACTATCGGTGTACCCTCTTCTTATCTATCTGCCTAAATGACATCAAAGAGGTTTTTGGTGACAGCCCTGTGTGAAATGGAGCCATTCACTCTGTGTCCCATTATGTTCTCTTATTCCTCACATAGCATTTGTCACCTGTTCTACTGCACATTGCTGGGTTGAGCTAAACTAGAATGTGAGCTTCATGACAGTATGGATTTTTGTCTGTTCTGTTTGCTGCTCTATTCTCAGTGTCTGGAATAGTACATGGCACAAAGTAGGTGCTCTATGGCTATTTGTTAAGTGAACGAATATCACAACCAAATAAAAAGCTTTTATTTAGTTTAATACCTTGAAGCTTACTGATAGTAACTGGTTCCAAATAGAAATGAGAATGAAATATTTGAAGACAGCATCACATGTTATCATTTTATCTTAAACACATGGGTTAGTGCTCAGCCTAGATGCACAGTGAAAAATTGATTACCAAATTAAATAAATAAAACATTAACACAGAAAAATCAATGGAAAATCCCTATTTTCTCTGCTATCTCCTTTAATTAATAAAAAGTAGATGTGTTAGTCTGAGTGTTTGGAGAGTTTTTTTATTCCCCATCCTCACTTTTTTTCAGTTTTGTTTTCTTTATTCATCCACACATTTTTCCTTTTCCAGATATATATGTTTATATGTAGTTTATATATGTTAATACATCATTTATATATATATCATTATCTACATATAGTATATATATATATCACTGGACATAAGTAATATGAAAGAATTCAGATTCCATTTATCAAAGAGTGAGGAAATAACTATATAAAGATGTGTGAAGGGTCAAATGAAATGGCTTTAAGGTGGCTTCAGAATCAAGTGGGAAAATATTAAATGATTTAAAGCTAGTAGGGGAGGGCAGTGAAAGATGGCAGAGGGATGGCAAGGCAAAAACCTCCTACCACATACATACTGAGGAAGCAAATGCAACCAACCCTGAAAATGACCAGAAGACTGCAGAACAGACCATCTATAGCTGGTGAAGAAGAGAAGACCACACTGACAGGGGGAAAGTGGCAGAGCCACAACAGATCAGGACCCAAGCCCTCCCCTACCCCAGCCCATAAGCAGGTGGGAGAGGAATGGACCAGGGAAGCAATAAGCACTCAGGAATCCTGCACACTTGGCGCTAGAGATCTGCTCTGGGAACACAAGTCCACATTACCCTGGGCTTTGGTGATTACTGGGGCTGGACTCCAGGGGACAGCTGCAGTGCTCTGGGAGGCTGAGACTCCTGCACTTGTGGAGGACATGCATGCTCCATTGGTCCCACTGGGACCAAACTCAAAAGCAGCAGCTTGAAAGATTTATCAGCAGTAGGAAGGGTGCCACATGGGTAGGGGTTGGAGGGAACTCTGTCCAGAGGAGGAAAGGCAGGTGGCCATTTCCCCAGCCCTCCCTAAGCCCAGGTAATTGCACACTCAAAGGGGTCAGCCACAAATGCTTCATCCCCTTCGCTAGTAGCTCAGCCCCTTGGTGGGTCTCCCCTGAGTACCTGCCCTGCCCAGCACTCTCAGCCTAGCAGCAATATGATTTGCTGACTGGCAGGCAGAGGGCAGACTACACTTTCTGGGCTCTCCTGGCTCTCCCTTAACTCAACTGGCCAGAAATTTGTGGGAGCCAGCTTTAAACTCTCCACCTGCCCCACTGGCTCAACCCCAGCATCCCACAGCATTCCTGCCCTGCCCAGCAAACCTGGCCCAGCAGCAGTCAGCCACTGCTAACCAGTAGGCAGAGGATGGCCCCACCCACAACAAATTCCAGCAGAAGCACCTCATGTCAAACAAAGAGCAGAAGAGGCTAGCTGTGGGGTCAGCTACTACCCGCACACAAGTAGAAGGGCAGGCCCTGCCCAGAGTGCACCAACAGCAACTGTAGCTCAGCCACAAAGGAGAACCAGACACTGGTGAGCAGAGTCTTGAGCTTCTGGACACCCAGAATGATCATTTCATAAAGCCATTACTTCCAAGACAGGAAGGCATAACTGTCAGAATACAAAGGAAGAAACACAAACTCAGACAAAATGAGGAGGCAGAGGAGTATGTTCTAAATAAAAGAACAAGATTAAACACCAGAAACAGGGCTCAATGAAATAGATTAGCAATCTTCCTGATAAAGAATTCAAAGTAACAGTCATGAAGATGCTCACTGAACTGGAGAAAAGAATTGATCTAAGCAAGAATTTCAACAAAGAGATAGGAAATATGAAAAAGAGCCACTCACAGCTGAAAAATAGAATAACTGAAATGAAAAATACAATAGAAGGAATGAATAGCAGGCTGATGGAGAAAGAGGGAGGAATTAGTGTAATGGAAGATAGAGACCAGCAGAGTAACCAAGCTGAGGAAAGACAGAAAGAAGAATTTCTAAAAAGGAGAAAATGTTAAGAGGGCTGTGTGACAACTCCAAATGAAACAATATACACATAATAGGGGTCCCAGAAGGAGAAGAGAGACACAAGGGAGTAGCAAGGCACTTTGAAGAAATAAAAGCAGGAAACCTCTCCAGTCCAGGGAAGGAATTAGGCATCCAGGTCCTGAAAGAGCAGAGAGGCCCTAACAAGAAGAACCCCAAGAAGACAACACCAAGACATAGTAATTAAAATGACAGACAAAAGATAAAGAGCGAATCTTGAAAGCAGCAGTTAACAAAAAAAAAGGGAGGAGACAATTAACTGGGGAAATTCCATAAGGCCATCAGCAGATTTTTCAGCAGAAACTTTACAGGCTAGAAGGAAGTGGCATGAAATATTGAAAGTAGTGAAAGAAAAGAACCTACAGTCTTCTACCCAGCAAGGTTATCATTCGGATTTGAAGGAAAAATTTAAAGTTTCCCAGAGAAACAAAGGTTAAAAGAATTCACCACCACTAAACCAGACTTATAGGATGTGTTAAAGAGATTTCTGTAGATGGAAATGTTCTTAGGTATAAGTATTTTTAATCAGTGAACATAACCTACTGAAAATGTAGTAGACCAATTACTCAGCAAGTGTGAAGTTGAAAAAACAAAAGTAGTAAAATCAACTATACAAAAAATTAGTCAAGGGATACACAAAAGATATATATTATGACATCTTATATATAAAGTGTGGAGGAGAAAGAATAGAAAAGTAGAACACTTTTAGAATGTGTTTCAAATTGAGCAACCATCAACTTAATATAGGCTGTTACATATTTAAGAAACTATCTATGAATGTTATGGTAACCACAAATCTAAAGCCTATAATAGATATATAAAATATTTTTAAAAATAAATCCAATCACAACACTAAAGAAAGCCACCAAATCACATGAGAAAAGTGTAAGAGAGGAAGAAAGAAACAGAGAGGAACTACAAAAACAACCAGAAAACAATTAATAAAATGTCAATAAGTACATGCCTATCAATAATTACCTTAAAGGGGGTCTGAAAAAGATGGCGGCATGAGAAGTGAGGCCAAAACCACCTCCCAAAACTACTTACAACATGAAAATACAGCAAATACAACGAATCCTGAAAGAGCTACCCAAAGACTGCAGAATGGACTGCCTACATCTGGAGAAAAGAGAAAACTTCACAGAAAAGGGCCAAGTAACAAAGCTGTGATATGCAGCACCCAAACCCTGCCCCCACCCCACCCCACAGGTGGGAGGAAGAGAAACAGAGCAGGGAGGAAGTAGAAGCCCAGGACTGCTAAACACCAAGCCCTAAAGATCTACTCTGGGAGCACGAACACATATTACACAGTGCTCTCAGGATTAGTGGGGTTGGAAAGCAAAGATGGGCAGAATATTGGGAGAGACTGAGATTTCAGCCACTTGTGGAGAACAGGTACTCACAACCACCACCACCACCTTCCCGCTTGGGACAAAAGAAAGGTGATCACTTCGAAAGACTTCCCAACAGTGAGAGGGGCTCTAAATGGGCAAAGATTTCACCTACCCAGAGAAAGGGCAGGTGGACAAAATTGTGTTGGCACACCCAGCCC
This sequence comes from Manis pentadactyla, assembly GCF_030020395.1. Taxonomy (NCBI): domain Eukaryota; kingdom Metazoa; phylum Chordata; class Mammalia; order Pholidota; family Manidae; genus Manis; species Manis pentadactyla. The sequence continues at coordinate 83,699,506 of NC_080023.1, read as the reverse complement.
AGCAGGTTGGGAACCCTCAGGAGTTTCAGATGCTCCATCCTCCTGGCTGGCAATGAAGCCCCAAGGCACTGCACTGTGGTACACAGTCAGCCACACCTTCAGCCCAGCAGGCACCAGTCCCAACACCTGCTGACCCTACCATCATGCCAGGCCAGCCAGAGAGTGGACCCCCTATGGCAGCTACAGAGATGTAGCACAGAGGCTCCTCCCTATATGCTTGGCCCACTGGACCTGGCAGTGAAAGCAAGTGCTACAGTTAGGAAGACAGGAAAGAGCTCTTTCCTCTTGGCAGGTGCCAGTTCCACTCACTTGCAATCCCCACCATTGCAACAGGTGCTTGGCAGCTCCAGAGAGTAAAGCTTCTCGGCACTAAAGGGTGCCACCTACACAAAGTTATTATTCCATAGGAACCACTAAAAAATGAAATGGAAAAAGAATTTTGTCCAAACAAAACTACAGGAAAAGACTCCAGAAAGAGGGCTAAGTGAAACTGAAATCACCTATCTTCTTGATAAAGATTTCAAAATACAAATCATAAATATGCTCACAGAGCTACAGGAAAATATTCAAGATCTCCAGGAGGACTTCAAGAGATAGAAACTTTGAAAAATGCAGTATCTGAAATGAAACATTCAAGGAAGGAATTTAAAAGGAGATCAGATGAGGTAGAGGAGATGGTAAATGAAATAGATATTAGAAAACAGGAAAACAAAGAAGCTGAGGCACAGAGAGAAAAAAGGATCTGTAGGAATGAAAGAATAATAAGAGAGCTTATTATTCAAACAGAACAATATTTGCATTATAAGGGTACCAGAAGAAGGAGAGAGAGAAAAAGGGATAGGAAGTCTCTTTGAGGAAATAATTGCTGTAAACGTTGCTGGACTGGGGAAGGAAATAGTCTTTCAGGTCATGCAAGTGCAGAGATCTCCAAACACAGGGGACCCTAGGAAGACAACACCAAGACATATAATAATTAAAATGGTAAAGGTCAAGGACAAGGAGACAGTATTCAAAGCAGTCAGAGAGAAAAAAGATCATTTATGGAGGAAAGCCCAGCAGGCTATCAGCAGACTTCTCAGCAGACACCATACAGGCAAGAATGGAGTGGCATGGTATATTTAATACAATGAAATAGAAGGACCTCCAAACAAGAATACTCTATCCACCAAGATTATCATTTACATTTGAAGCAGGAATTAAACAATTTCCAGATAAGCAAAAGTTGAGGAAATTTAAATCCCACAAACTATCTCTACAGTGTATTTTAAAGGGACTGCTCTAGATGGAAGTGCTCCTAAGGCTAAATTACTGATATCAGAGAAAATAAAACAACAGCTAAGGAAGAAGACCAATTAGTTAATAAGAAAATGCAAAATTAAATTAATTACTCACAAAGTTAGTCAAGGGATAAACAAAGAGTACACAATATGATACCTAATATAAAAGAAGAAAGTGGAAAAGGAAGAAGAAAAAGAAGGGGGGATAAAAGAACCTTTAGGAGGGATCGGAAGATGGCGGCGTGAGTAGAGCAGCGGAAATCTCTTCCCAAAACCACATATATCTATGAAAATACAACAAAGACAACTCTTCCTAGAATAAAGACCAGAGGACACAGGAAAATATCCAGACCACATCCGCACCTGAGAGAACCCAGCACCTCGTGAAGGGGGTAAGATACAAGCCCCGGCCCGGCGGGAGCCGAGCGCCCATCCCCCCAACTCCCGGCGGGAGAAGAATAGGCAGAGCGGGAGGGAGACGGAGCCCAGGACTGCTGAACACCCAGCCCCAGCCATCCGGGCCAGAGTGCAGGGCCCTGGATACTAGGAAAACAGGGCAGCAAGAACAGTGAGCGGGCACTGGAGGCCTGGAGCCGGAGGACACCAGAAAAGTGAGTGACCATTTTTTTTTTTTTTTTCTGTTTAGTTTTGGCGAGCGCTTTTTGGAAGTCTTAAAGGGATAGGGACCCCAATACTAGGGAAACAGGGCAGCAAGACCGGTGAGCGGGCACCAGAGGCGTGGCACCGGAGGACACCAGAAAAGTGAGTGACATTTTTTTTTTGCTGTTTTGTTTTGGCGAGCGCTTTTTGGAAGTCTTAAAGGGCTAGGGACCCCAATACTAGGGAAACAGGGCAGCAAGACCGGTGAGCAGATGCCTGAGGCTGGTGCGAGAGAATAAAGAAAAACGAGCGGCCACCTTTTTTTTCTATTTTTTTTTTTTTTTGTCTTTGCTGTTTTGTTTTGGAAGGTGCTTTTTGGAAGTCTTAAAGGGACAGGGCGGGACACTTAATCCAGAGGTAGGGAATCCTGGGACCTCTGGGCACCCTAACCCCTCGGCTGCAGGGAGCAGGGAGGCCCCTTACGGAGATAAATAGCCTCCCAGCCACTCCCCCTCCAACGCGACTCCACCACTTTGGAGCAGCTGCCCGAGCCAGGCCACGCCCACAGCAACAGCGGAGATAAACTCCATAGCAGCTGGGCAGGAAGCAGAAACCCTGTCTGCACCCAGATGCCCAGCACAAGCCACTAGAGGTCGCTGTTCTCCCAGGAGAGGAGGGCCACAAACCAACAAGAAGGGAAGTTCTTCCAGCCGTCACTCGTCCCAGCTCTGCAGACTATTCCTATCACCATGAAAAGTCAAAGCTACAGGCAAACAAAGATCACAGAGACAACACCAGAGAAGGAGACAGACCTAACCAGTCTTCCTGAAAAAGAATTCAAAATAAGAATCATAAACATGCTGACAGAGATGCAGAGGAATACGCAAGAGAAATGGGATGAAGTTCGGAGGGAGATCACAGATGCCAGAAAGGAGATTACAGAAATGAAACAAACTCTGGAAAGGTTTATAAGCAGAACGGATAGGATGCAAGAGGCCATTGATGGAATTGAAACCAGAGAACAGGAACGCATAGGAGCTGACATAGAGAGAGATAAAAGGATCTCCAGGAATGAAACAATATTAAGAGAACTGTGTGACCAATCCAAAAGGAACAATATCCGTATTATAGGGGTTCCAGAAGAAGAAGAGAGAGGAAAAGAGATGGAAAGTATCTTAGAAGAAATAATTGCTGAAACCTTCCCCACACTGGGGGAGGAAATAATCGAACAGGCCATGGAAATACACAGAACCCCCAACAGGAAGGATCCAAGGAGGACAACACCAAGACACATAATAATTAAAATGGCAAAGATCAAGGACAAGGAAAGAGTTGTAAAGGCAGCTAGAGAGAAAAAGGTCACCTATAAAGGAAAACCAATCAGGCTAACATCAGACATCTCGATAGAAACCCTACAGGCCAGAAGAGAATGGCATGATATATTTAATACTATGAAACAGAAGGGCCTTGAACCAAGGATACTGTATCCAGCACGACTATCATTCAAATATGATGGTGGGATTAAACAATTCCCAGACAAACAAAAGCTGAGGGAATTTGCTTCGCACAAACCACCTCTACAGAACATCTTACAGGGACTGCTCTAGATGGGAGCACTCCTAGAAAGAGCACAGCACAAAACACCCAACATATGAAGAACCGAGGAGGAGGAATAAGAAGGGAGAGAAGAAAAGAATCTCCAGACAGTGTATATAACAGCGCAATAAGCGAGCTAAGTTAGGCAGTAAGATACTAAAGAGGCTAACCTTGAACCTTTGGTAACCACGAATTTAAAGCCTGCAATGGCAATAAGTACATATCTTTCAATAGTCACCTTAAATGTTAATGGGCTGAATGCACCAATCAAAAGACACAGAGTAATAGAATGGATAAAAAAGCAAGACCCATCTATATGCTGCTTACAAGAAACTCACCTCAAACCCAAAGACATGTACAGACTAAAAGTCAAGGGATGGAAAAACATATTTCACGCAAATAACAGCGAGAAGAAAGCAGGGGTTGCAGTACTAATATCAGACAAAATAGACTTCCAAACAAAAAAAGTAACAAGAGATAAAGAAGGACTCTACATAATGATAAAGGGCTCAGTTCAACAAGAGGATATAACCATTCTAAATATATATGCACCCAACACAGGAGCACCAGCATATGTGAAACAAATACTAACAGAACTAAAGGGGGAAATAGACTGCAATGCATTCATTCTAGGAGACTTCGACACACCACTCACCCCAAAGGATAGATCCACCGGGCAGAAAATAAGTAAGGACACGGAGCACTGAACAACACAGTAGAGCAGATGGACCTAATAGACGTCTATAGAACTCTACATCCAAAAGCAACACGATAAACATTCTTCTCAAGTGCACATGGAACATTCTCCAGAATAGACCACATACTAGGCCACAAAAAGAGCCTCAGAAAATTCCAAAAGATTGAAATCCTACCAACCAACTTTTCAGAGCACAAAGGCATAAAACTAGAAATAAACTGTACAAAGAAAGCAAAGAGGCTCACAATCACATGGAGGCTTAACAACACGTTCCTAAATAATCAACGGATCAATCACCAAATCAAAATGGAGATCCAGCAATATATGGAAACAAATGACAACAACAACACTAAGCCCCAACTTCTGTGGGACACAGCAAAAGCAGTCTTAAGAGGAAAGTATATAGCAATCCAAGCATATTTAAAAAAGGAAGAACAAGCCCAAATGAATGGTCTACTGTCACAATTATCGAAATTGGAAAAAGAAGAACAAACGAGGCCTAAGGTCAGCAGAAGGAGGGACATAATAAAGATCAGAGAAGAAATAAATAAAATTGAGAAGAATAAAACAATAGCAAAAATCAATGAAACCAAGAGCTGGTTCTTCGAGAAAATAAACAAAATAGATAAGCCTCTAGCCAGACTTATTAAGAAGAAAAGAGAGTCAATACAAATCAACAGTATCAGAAACGAGAAAGGAAAAATCACGACGGACCCCACAGAAATACAAAGAATTATTAGAGAATACTATGAAAACCTATATGCTAACAAGCTGGGAAACCTAGGAGAAATGGACAACTCCTAGAAATATAAAACCTTCCAAGACTGACCCAGAAAGAAACAGAAAATCTAAACAGACCAATTACCAGCAACGAAATTGAAGCGGTAATCAAAAAACTACCAAAGAACAAAACCCCCGGGCCAGATGGATTTACCTCGGAATTTTATCAGACATACAGGGAAGACATAATACCCATTCTCCTTAAAGTTTTCCAAAAAATAGAAGAGGAGTGGATACTCCCAAACTCATTCTATGAAGCTAACATCACCCTAATACCAAAACCAGGCAAAGACCCCACCAAAAAAGAAAACTACAGACCAATATCCCTGATGAACGTAGATGCAAAAATACTCAACAAAATATTAGCAAACCGAATTCAAAAATACATCAAAAGGGTAGTACACCATGACCAAGTGGGATTCATCCCAGGGATGCAAGGATGGTACAACATTCAAAAGTCCATCAACATCATCCACCACATCAACAAAAAGAAAGACAAAAACCACATGATCATCTCCATAGTTGCTGAAAAAGCATTTCACAAAGTTCAATATCCATTCATGATAAAAACTCTCAGCAAAATGGGAATAGAGGGCAAGTACCTCAACATAATAAAGGCCATCTATGATAAACCCACAGCCAACATTATATTGAACAGCGAGAAGCTGAAAGCATTTCCTCTGAGATCGGGAACTAGACAGGGATGCCCACTCTCCACACTGTTATTTAACATAGTACTGGAGGTCCTAGCCACAGCAATCAGACAAAACAAAGAAATACAAGGAATCCAGATTGGTAAAGAAGAAGTTAAACTGTCACTATTTGCAGATGACATGATACTGTACATAAAAAACCTAAAGACTCCACCCCAAAACTACTAGAACTGATATCAGAATACAGCAAAGTTGCAGGATACAAAATCAACACACAGAAATCTGTGGCTTTCCTATACACTAACAATGAACCAACAGAAAGAGAAATCAGGAAAACAACTCCATTCACAATTGCATCAAAAAAAATAAAATACCTAGGAATAAACCTAAGCAAGGAGGTGAAAGACCTATACCCTGAAAACTACAAGACACTCTTAAGAGAAATTAAACGGGACATAACAAATGGAAACTCATCCCATGCTCTTGGCTAGGAAGAATTAGTATTGTCAAAATGGCCATCCTGCCTAAAGCAATCTTCAAAATAGATTTTGAAGATTCAATGCAACCATATCAAAATACCAACAGCATTCTTCAATGAACTAGAACAAAGAGTCCTAAAATTCATATGAAACCACACAAGACCCCAAACAGCCAAAGCAATCCTGAGAAGAAAGAATAAAGCTAGGGGGATTATGCTTCCCAACTTCTAACTCTACTACAAAGCCACAGTAATCAAGACAATTTGGTATTGGCATAAGAACAGACCCATAGATCATGGAACAGGATACAGAGCCCAGATATAGATCCACACATATATGGCCAATTAATATACAATAAAGGAGCCATGGATATACAGTGGGGAAATGACAGCCTCTTCAACAACTGGTGTTGGCAAAACTGAACAGCCACATGTAAGAGAATGAAACTGGATTACTGTCTAACTCCATACACAAAGTAAACTCAAAATGGATCAAAGACCTGACTGTAAGTCATGAAACCATAAAACTCTTAGAGGAAAACATAGGCAAAAATCTCTTGAATATAAAAATGAGCAATTTTTTCCTGAACACATCTCTTTGGGCAACGGAAACAAAAGCAAAAATGAACAAATGACCCACACCAAACTAAAAAACTTCTGTACAGCAAAGGCCACCATCATCAGAACAAAAAGGCATCCTACGTATCGGAGAATATATTTGTAAATGACTTATCCAATAAGGGGTTAACATCCAAAATATATAAAGAAGTCACATGCCTCAATATCAAAAAAACAAATAACCCAATTAAACAGTGGGTAGAGGATCTAAACAGACATTTCTCCAAAGAAGAGATTCAGATGGCCAACAGGCACATGAAAAGATGCTCTGTATCACTAATCATCAGGGAAATGCAAATTAAAACTACAATGAGATATCACGTCACACCAGTTAGGACAGCCAACATCCAAAAGACAAGAGACAAGAAATGCTGGCAAGTATGCGGAGGAAGGGGAACCTTCCTAAAGTGTTGTTAGGAAAGTAAATTAGTTCAACCATTGTGGAAAACAATATAGAAGTTCCTCAAAAAACTAAAAATAGAAATACCATTTGACCCGGAATTCCACTCCTCAGAATTTACCCAAAGAAAACAAGATCCCTGATTCAAAAAGACATGCACCCCTATATTTATTGCAGCACTATTTACAGTAGCCAAGATATGGAAGCAACCTAAGTGTCCATCAGTAGATGAATGGATAAAGAAGATGTGGTATATACACACAATGGAATATTATTCAGCCATTAAAAGAAAACAAATCCTACCAATAACAACAACATGGATAGAGCTAGAGGGTATTATGCTCAGTGAAGTAAGTCATGGGGAGAAAAACAAGTTCCAAGTGATTTCACTCATTTGTGGAGTATAACAAAGCAAAACTGAAGGAACAAAACAGCAGCAGACTCACAGACTCTGAGAAGGGACTAGCGGTTACTAAAGGAGAAGGGTTGGGGAAGGTGTGTGGGGAGTGTGGGAGAAGGGGATTAATCGGCACTATAATTCACAATCACTATATAAGTAGGTCACAGGGAAGGCAGTACAGCATGGAGAAGACAAGTAATGACTATAGCATCTTACTATGCTGATAGACAGTGACTCCAAAGTGGGGGGACTTGATAATATGGGTGAATGTTGAAACCACAATGTTTTTCATGTAAAACCTTCATAAGGCTGTATATCAATAATACCTTCATTTAAAAAAAAGACCCTGTATTCTAATTCCTTAGAATTAAACCAGACATGTCCCCTGCCAAAATTATATGCCAATTATATTACCTTAAACGTAAATAGATTAAATGCACCAATAAAAAGACATGGGGTGACAGAATGGATAAAGAAACAAAACCATTTATATGCTGCATACAACAGACTGATTTCAGACCTAAAGACATACACAGACTGAAAGTGAAAGTATGGAAAAAACATATTTCATGCAAATAAAAGGAAGAAAAAGCAGGAGTAGCAGTACTTATTGAGACAAAATATACTTCAAAGAAAGTAACAAGAGACAAAGAAGGACATTACACATTGATAAAGGGATTAGTCTAAGAAAAGGATATAACAACTGTAAATCTATATGCAAACAACATAGGCATGCCTTAACTTATAAAACAAATACTAATAGACCTAACAGGAGAAATAGACACAAACATCATCATTAGGTGATTTTAACACCCCACTTACATCAACAGATAGATCATCCAAATTGAAAATAAATAAGGAAACAGGCACTGAATGACACATTAGACCAGATGGACTTAACAGGTACATTCAGCACATTCCACCCAAAAGCAGCAGGATACACACTTTTCTCAAGTGCATATCGAATGTTCCCCAGAATCGATCACATATTAGGACACCAAAAGAGACTTAGTAAATTCAAGAAGTTTGAAATTGTATCAAGCATCATTTCAGAGCACAATGGTATGAAACTAGAAATCAATTACATAAAGAAAACCAAAAGAACACACAAATGCATAGAGGCTAAACAATATGCTTCTAAGTAATCAATGGTTCAAGGAATGATACAAAGAGGAAATCAAATAATAAATGGAGACAAGTGAAAAGAGAACCACAATGGTTCAAAATACTTGAGATGCAGCAAAAGTGGTTCTAAGAGGAAAGTACATAGCAATGCAGGCCTACCTCAAGAAAGAAGAACAATCTCAAATAATCAATCTAAACTCACAATGAAAGGAATGAGAAAAAGAAGAACAAATGAAACCAAAAGTTAGTAGAAAGGGAAAATAATAATGACCAAAGCAAAAATAAATAAAATAGAGACTAAGAAAACAATAGAAAAAATCAACAAAATCAAGAGCTGACTCTTTGAGAAGACAAATCCCTAGCCAGACTTATCAAGAAAAAGAGATGACACAAACAAAATCAGAAATGAAAAAGAAGTTATAACTGACACAATAGAAATTTGAGGAATTAGAATATGAAAAATTATATGCCAATAAATTAGACAACCTAGAAGATTGGACAAGTTCCTACTTATGTACAATCTTCCCAGACTGACACAAGAGGAGGCAGAAAATATGAACAGACCATTGACCAATAACAAAATTGCATTGGTAATCAAAAAACTCCCAACAAACAAGTTCAGGACCAGATGGCTTCATAGCTGAATTCTATCAAACATTTCAAGAAGAGCTGATACCTAGCCTTCTTAAAGTATTCCAAAAATAGAAGAGTAGGGAATTCTTCCAAACTCATTCTATGAAGCCAGCATCATTCTAATACCAAAACCAGACAAAGACAATATGAAAAAAGAAAATTATAGACCAATATCCCTGATCAACATAGATGCAAAAATCCTCAACAAAATATTAGCAAACCAAATTCAAAAATACATCAAGAGGATTATCTATCATAACCAAGTAGGATTTATTCCAGTAATGCAAGGATGTTAAAATGCTCATAAATCATGTGACACACCACATTAACAAAAGGAAGGATAAAAACCATACAATCATCTCAATAGATGCTGAAAAGCATTTGACAAAATTCAGCATACATTCACGATAAAAAATCAACAAAATGGTTATATAGAGGGAAAATATGTCCACATAAAAAAGGCCATAGACAACTAACCCATAGCTAACATCATACACAATGGTGAAAAGCTGAAAGCTTGTCCTCTAAGATCAGGACAAGACAAGGATGTCCACTCTCACCACTTTTATTCAACATAGTACTGGAAGTCCTAGCCATGTCAATCAGACAAGATAAAAAGATAAAAGTCATCCAAATTGGTAAGGAATAAGTAAAACTGTCACTAGTTGTAGATGACATGGTACTACATATAGAAAACCCTAAAGACTCCACCAAAAAAACTATTAGAATAACTGGATTCAGCAAAGTTGTAGGATACAAAACCAATATATAGAAACATTCCTATATGTTAACAATGAACCAGCAGAAAGAGAAAGCAGGAAAACAATTCCATTTACAATTGAATCAAAAAGAATTAAATACCCAGGAATAAACCTAACCAAGGAGGTGAAAAGCCTGTACTCTGAAAGCTATAGACACTGATGAAAGAAATTGAAGAAGGCACAATTAAATGGAAATCTATCCCATACTCATGAATAAGAAGAATTAACATTATCAAAATAGCCATCTTGCCCAAAGCAATTTAAAGATTCAATGCAATCCCTATCAAAATACCAATGGTATTTTTTCATTGAACTAGAGCAAATAATTCTAAAATTTACACCCAACCACAAAGACCCTGGATAGCCAAAGCAATCTTGAGAAAGAAAAAAGGTGGGGATATCACATTTCCTGATTTCAAGTCATACTACAAAACTACAGTAATCAAATCAATATGGTACTAGCACAAGAATAGATCCATACATAGATCAATGGAACAGAATAGAGAGCCCAAAAATAAATCTATGAACATATGGTCAATTAATATATGACAAAGGAACCATGAATATACAGTTGTGAAAGGACAGTCTCTTCAATAACTGGTATTAAGAAAACTGGACAGCTATATGCAAGAGAATGAAACTGGGTTACTCCCTAACACCATACACAAAATAAACATGAAATGGATTAAAGTCCTAAATATAAGACATGAAACCATAAAACTCTGAGAAGAAAAGATAGGCAAAAAATCTCTTGAACATAAAAGCATGAGTATATTTTTTTCTGGACACATGTCCCCAGGCAAAGGAAACAAAAGCAAAAATAAACAAGTGGAACTACATCAAACTAAAAAGCTTCTGCACAGCAAAGGACACCATCAACCAAACAAAAATGCAACCTAAAGTATGAGAGAATATATTTGTAAATAATATATCAATAAAAATTAATATATCAAAAAAAACAGTACATCCAAAATATATAAAGAACTCATATATGACTCAACACCAAAAGGAAAATGTCCCAATTAAAAAATGAGAACCTGAATATACATTTTTCCAAAGCAGACATACAGATGACCAACAGGCATGCACTATGGAGGTTCCTCAAAAAACTAAAAAATAGAAATACCATATGACCCAGTAATCCTACTTCTAGGAATTTACCCAAAGAAAACAAAATCTCTCATTTGAAAAAATATATGCATCCCTATGTTTATTGCCATATTATTTACAATAGACAAGTTGTGGAAGCAACCAAAGTGTACATCAATACCTAAATGGATAAAGATGTAAATATACAAAATAGAATATTATTCAGCCATAAAAGGAAAGAAGTCCTGCCATCTCTGATAATTTGGATGGACCTGAAGGGTATTATGCTAAGTGAAATAAACCAGGAAGAGAAAAACAAATACCCATGATTTCACTTTTATGTGGAACCTAAAACCAAAAGAAAAATGAACAAAACAGCAATAGACTCATAGACACGGAGAAGTGACTGACGGTTATCCTGGGGGAAGGGTTGGAGTGACTGGGTGAATAGGTGAAAGGGATAAAGAGACACAAAATCTTAATCATAATAAAAATTAGTCACAGGGATGAAAGTATAGCATAGAGAATAGAGTCAGTTGTTCTGTAACATCTTTTTATGTTGACAAGATAGTAGCTATACTAGTTGGGGTGAGGATTTAATAATGTATATAACTGATGAATCACTATGTTGTATACTTGAAACCATTATAATATTGTGTATCGACTATTCTTCTGTTAAAAAATATCAAAAATAATAATAAAAAAATAAAGCTAGTCATGGAAATGTGAACTTCAATTCAATAATAGTGAAGGAATTTAGGGACAACTTGGTGGGAGTCTCATTTACTTCCTTGAATATACAGAACTAGTTAGTGGAGCTTTGGACACAAGAACAACCAGCTCTACAAGCAAGGTGTCAAGTTTCTGTCACTGTAGTGATTATAAAGGAGTCGTCTTGTGAGAGAGTTGAGTGTCGGATGAAGATTCAAATTTCACATCCCTGCCTAAGTATCTGATTGATATGCAACTTTGTTTTTTTTTTTTCCTGGATAATTATTTTTTATTGAAGGGTAGTTGACACACAGTATTACATTAGTTTCAGGTGTACAACACAGTGATTCAACATTTATATACATGATAATTCTAGGTACCAGCTATCACCATACCAAGTTGTTACAATATTTTGACTATATTCCTTATGCTGTACATTACATCCTGGTTACTTATTTATTTTACAATTGGAAGTGTGTTTATATATATATATTTTGTGAGGGCATCTCTCATATTTATTGATCAAATGGTTGTTAACAACAATAAAATTCTGTATAGGGGGATCAATGCTCAATGCACAATCATTAATCCACCCCAAGCCTAATTTTCGTCAGTCTCCAATCTTCCAATGCATAATGAACAAGTTCTTACATGGAGAACAAATTCTTACATAGTGAATAAGTTACATGGTGAACAGTACAAGGGCAGTCATCACAGAAGCTTTCGGTTTTGTTCATGCATTATGAACTATAAACAGTCAGTTCAAATATGAATATTCATTTGATTTTTATACTTGATTTATATGTGGATACCACATTTCTCTCTTTATTATTATTATTTTTAATAAAATGCTGAAGTGGTAGGTAGATACGAGATAAAGGTAGAAAACATAGTTTAGTGTTGTAAGAGAGAAAATGTAGATGATCAGGTGTGTGCCTGTAGACTATGTGTTAATCCGAGCTAGACAAGGGCAATAAAACATCCACGTATGCAGAAGATTTCTCTCAGAACAGGAGGGGGGAGGTTCTAAGCCTCACCTCTGCCGATCCCCATTTTTTCACCTGATAGCCCCCCTGCGACTGTGCCTGTCTTAGGTTGTTCCTCCCTTGAGGAATCTTACCTCTCTCTGGCTAACCAGTCATCTTCCGGGGCCATACAGGGAAATGTTAAGTTGGTAAGTGAGAGAGAAGCCTTATTGTTTGAAAAGGTTAGCTTTTTATTTCTTTGCATATTTATGCCTTGTGGCTTCTATGCCCAGCATTTGTCTTGAGGTATCTTTACCACTTGGAAGAATTATGATACTCGGTAAATTCGACATGTGGCACAAATTCTATTTAAGGGTTGTAATTAGGTAGGAAGAAGAAAAGCTATAGAAGTAGCAGGCGGAAGAAAACGGGAAGATTGATTATTTCTTTGACATATCTTCTTGTAGAGTAACTTCAGCATGGACAGGTTTTAAACTACTAATTAAATTGTGCTCACACATTAACATAATAGGAGTACACTTATGTAACCAAGGCATACCTGTAATTACCAGCCATCTCCAGTGAAACCAAGAAAACCAGTTAGGCACCTTAGGCATTTGTGAAAACTTATCTATGATATGGTGTATATTGTCCAACTGAACTTGAACAGTCTGAGAGAATTCAGATAAATTAAAACAACCCATTCCTGGGGACTGTTCACATCCCATATGTTCTTTTAACAGCAAATAGTCTGTGGTTGTAAGATTTTGGAGTGCTACAATTTGCACTTCTCCTAATTGTTGGTTGAGTTCCAACAGTATAGATCCAGTCAAATTTGTTGTTTTACTGTATGCACAGGCCAGCTTAGATATCTCCTTCTTCATTCCCATGGCAAGTCCAGGAACTGCTGGGATGAGTGCATCTACACCTGTGGCAGTGCGTGGATCTTTGTTGGGGTTTTTTTTTCTGATCATCTTCTGTCATGAGTCTTCCTGAGAGTGTTGATGTTGGAAGTTCTTTTTCATATCGTATCTTAGTTCATTTTTGGGGTAGCCAAATTAGGCTTTGATCCTCTGTATAAACACAAACAGACCCTTTGCCTACACTTTTATATGCCCTTTATATCATTGTGTAGAACTCATTGGAGGTCACCACACAGGAACTGCTTTTTTTTTTTTATCATTAATCTACACTTACATGACGAATACATGAATGAATACATGACGAAAACATGAGTGAAATCATTTGGTATTTCTCTTTCTCCACTTGGCTTGTTTCACTGAGCATAATACCCTCCAGCTCCATCCATGTTGCTGCAAATGGTAGGATTTGCCCTTTTCTTCTTCTTTATCCATTCATCTATCGATGGACATTTAGGTTGCTTCCAATTCTTGGCTATTGTAAATAGTGCTGCGATAAACATAGGGGTGCACTGGTCTTTCTCATACTTGATTGCTGCATTCTTAGGGTAAATTCCTAGGAGTGCAATTCCTGGGTCAAATGGTATGTCTATTTTGAGCATTTTGATGTACCTCCATACTGCTTTCCACAATGGTTGAACAAGTTTACATTCCCACCAGCAGTGTAGGAGGGTTCCCCTTTCTCCACAGCCTCGCCAACATTTGTTGTTGTTTGTCTTTTGGATGGCAGCCATCCTTACTGGTGTGAGGTGATACCTCATTGTAGTTTTAATTTGCATTTCTCTGATAATTAGCGATGTGGAGCATCTTTTCATGTGTCTGTTGGCCATCTGTATTTCTTTTTTGGAGAACTGTGTGTTCAGTTCCTCTGCCCATTTTTTATTTGGGTTATTTGTTTTTTGTTTGTTGAGGTGTGTGAGCTCTTTATATATTCTGGACGTCAAGCCTTTATCGGATGTGTCATTTTCGAATATATTCTCCCATACTGTAGGGTTCCCTTTTGTTCTATTGATGGTGTCTTTTGCTGTACAGAAGCTTTTCAGCTTAATATAGTCCCACTTATTCATTTTTTCTGTTGTTTTCCTTGCCCAGGGAGATATGTTCAAGAAGAGGTCACTCATGTTTATGTCTAAGAGGTTTTTGCCTATGTTTTTTTCCAAGAATTTAATGGTTTCGTGACTTACATTCAGGTCTTTGATCCATTTTGAGTTTACTTTTGTATATGGGGTTAGACAATGGTCCAGTTTCATACTCCTACATGTAGCTGTCCAGTTTTGAGAGCACCATCTGTTGAAGAGACTGTCATTTCGCCATTGTATGTCCATGGCTCCTTTATCAAATATTAATTGACCATATATGTCTGGGTAAATGTCTGGATTGTCTAGTCTGTTCCATTGGTCTGTGGCTCTGTTCTTGTGCCAGTACCAAATTGTCTTGATTACTATGGCTTTATAATAGAGCTTGAAGTTGGGGAGTGAGATGCCCCCTACTTTATTCTTCTTTCTCAGGATTGCTTTGGCTATTCGGGGTCTTTGGTGGTTCCATATGAATTTTTGAATTATTTGTTCCAGTTCATTGAAGAATGTTGCTGGTAGTTCCATAGGGATTGCATCAAATCTGTATATTGCTTTGGGCAGGATGGCCATTTTGACAATATTAATTCTTCCTAGCCACGAGCATGGGATGCGTTTCCATCTGTTAATGTCCCCTTTAATTTCGTTTAAGAGTGACTTGTAGTTTTCAGAGTATAAGTCTTTCACTTCTTTGGTTAGGTTTATTCCTAGGTATTTTTTTTTTGATGCAATTGTGAATGGAGTTGTTTTCCTGATTTCTCTTTCTGTTGGTTCATTGTTAGTGTATAGGAAAGCCACAGATTTCTGTGTCTTGATTTTGTATCCTGCAACTTTGCTGTATTCCAATATCAGTTCTAGTAGTTTTGGGGTGGAGTCTTTAGGGTTTTTTATGTACAGAATCATGTCATCTGCAAATAGTGACAGTTTAACTTCTTCTTTACCAGTCTGGATTCCTTGTATTTTTTTGTTTTGTCTGATTGCCGTGGCTAGGACCTCCAGTACTAATTTAAATAACAGTGGGGAGAGTGGGCATCCCTGTCTAGTTCCCGATCTCAGAGGAAAAGCTTTCGGCTTCTCGCTGTTCAATATAATGTTGGCTGTGGGTTTATCATATATGGCCTTTATTATGTTGAGGTACTTCCCCTCTATTCCCATTTTGCTGAGAGTTTTTATCATGAATGGATGTTGAACTTTGTCAAATGCTTTTCCAGCATCTATGGAGATGATCATGTGGTTTTTGTCTTTCTTTTTGTTGATGTGGTGGATGATGTTGATGGACTTTCGAATGTTGTACCATCCTTGCATCCCTGGGATGAATCCCACTTGGTCATGGTGTACTACCCTTTTGATGTATTTTTGAATTCGGTTTGCTAATATTTTGTTGAGTATTTTTGCATCTATGTTCATCAGGGATATTGGTCTGTAGTTTTCTTTTTTGGTGGGGTCTTTGCCTGGTTTTGGTATTAGGGTGATGTTAGCTTCATAGAATGAGTTTGGGAGTATCCACTCCTCTTCTATTTTTTGGAAAACTTTAAGGAGAATGGGTATTATGTCTTCCCTGTATGTCTGATAAAATTCCGAGGTAAATCCATCTGGCCCGGGGGTTTTGTTCTTTGGTAGTTTTTTGATTACCGCTTCAATTTCGTTGCTGGTAATTGGTCTGTTTAGATTTTCTGTTTCTTTCTGGGTCAGTGTTGGAAGGTTTTATTTTTCTAGGAAGTTGTCCATTTCTCCTAGGTTTCCCAGCTTGTTAGCATATAGGTTTTCATAGTATTCTCTAATAATTCTTTGTATTTCTGTGGGGTCCGTCGTGATTTTTCCTTTCTCGTTTCTGATACTGTTGATTTTTGTTGACTCTCTTTTCTTCTTAATAAGTCTGGCTAGAGGCTTATCTATTTTGTTTATTTTCTCAAAGAACCAGCTCTTGGTTTCATTGATTTTTGCTATTGTTTTATTCTTCTCAATTTTATTTATTTCTTCTCTGATCTTTATTATGTCCCTCCTTCTGCTGACCTTAGGCCTCATTTGTTCTTCTTTTTCCAATTTCGATAATTGTGACATTAGACCGTTCATTTGGGCTTGTTCTTCCTTTTTTAAATATGCTTGGATTGCTATATACTTTCCTCTTAAGACTGCTTTTGCTGTGTCCCACAGAAGTTGGGGCTTAGTGTTGTTGTTGTCATTTGTTTCCATATATTGCTGGATCTCCATTTTGATTTGGTCATTGATCCATTGATTATTTAGGAGCGTGTTATTTAGCCTCCATGTGTTTGTGAGCCTTTTTGCTTTCTTTGTACAGTTTATTTCTAGTTTTATGCCTTTGTGGTCTGAAAAGTTGGTTGGTAGGATTTCAATCTTTTGGAATTTACTGAGGCTCTTTTTGTGGCCTAGTATGTGGTCTATTCTGGAGAATGTTCCATGTGCACTTAAGTAGAATGTGTATCCTGTTGCTTTTGGATGTAGAGTTCTGTAGATGTCTATTAGGTCCATCTGTTCTAGTGTGTTGTTCAGTGCCTCTGTGTCCTTACTTATTTTCTGTCTGGTGGATCTGTCCTTTGGAGTGAGTGGTGTGTTGAAGTCTCCTAGAATGAATGCATTGCATTCTATTTCCTCCTTTAGTTCTGTTAATATTTGTTTCAGGTATGTTGGTGCTCCTGTATTGGGTGCATATATATTTATAATGGTTATATCCTCTTGATGGACTGAGCCCTTTATCATTATGTAATGTCCTTCTTTGTCTTTTGTTACTTTCTTTATTTTGAAGTCTGTTTTGTCTGATACTGGAATCGCAACACCTGCTTTCTTCTCTCTGTTGTTTGCTTGAAATATCTTTTTCCATCCCTTGACTTTAAGTCTGTGCGTGTCTTTGGGTTTGAGGTGAGTCTCTTGTAAGCAGCATATGGATGGATCTTACTTTTTTATCCATTCTATTACTCTGTGTTTTTTGATTGGTGCATTTAGTCCATTTACATTTAGGGTGATTATTGAAAGGTATGAACTTATGTTCATTGCAGGCTTTAAGTTTGTGGTTACCAAAGGTTTAGGGTTAGCTTCTTTACTATCTTACTGTCTAACTTAACTCGCTTGTTGAGCTATTATAAACACGGTCTGATGATTCTTTATTTCTCTCCCTTCTTATTCCTCCTCCTCCCTTCTTCATATGTTGGGTGTTTTGTTATGTGCTCTTTTTAGGAGTGCTCCCATCTAGAGCAGTCCCTGTAGGATGCCCTGAAGAGGTGGTTTGTGGGAGGCAAATTCCCTCCATTTTTGCTTGTCTGGGAATTGTTTAATCCCTCCTTCATATTTAAATGATATTCGTGCTGGATACAGTAGTCTTGGTTCGAGGCCCTTCTGTTTCATTGTATTAAGTATATCATGCCATTTTCTTCTGGCCTGTAGGGTTTCTGTTGAGAAGTCTGATGATAGCCTGATGGGTTTTCCTTTGTAGGTAACCTTTTTTTTCTCTCTGGCTGCTTGTAATACTTTGTCCTTGTCTTTGATCTTTGCCATTTTAATTATTATGTGTCTTGGTGTTGCCCTCCTTGGATCCCTTGTCATGGGAGTTCTGTGTACCTCTGTGGTCTGAGAGGCCATTTCTTCCCCTAGTTTGGGGAAGTTTTCAGCAATTATTTCTTCAAAGACACTTTCTATCCCTCTTTCTCTCTCTTCTTCTACTGGTATCCCTATAATGCGTATATTATTCCTTTTTTATTGGTCACTCAGCTCTCTTAAAATTCTTTCATTCCTGGAGATCCTTTTATCTCTCTCTGCATCAGCTTCTCTGCGTTCCTGTTCTCTGTTTTCTAGTCCATTAATGGTCTCTTGCATCTCGTCCATTCTGTTTTGAAGTCCTTCCAGAGCTTGTTTTATTTCTGTATTCTCCTTCCTTAGTTCTTGCATATTTCTCTGCAAGTCCATCAGCATGGTTATGACTTTTGTTTTGAATTCTTTTTCAGGAAGACTGGCTAAATCTATCTCCCCAGGTTCCTTCTCAGGGGAAGATGTAGCAGATGCCGAAGCTGTCTGGGTTAGTCTTGTCTGGATCATATTTTTTTGCCTTTTCATGTTGACAGGTGCTATTGACTGTCAGCTGGGAGGGCCAAAATTTTCACTTGCTACTGGCCTTTCTTTACTGGGACAACTGCGACCCCTAGTGGCTTGTGTTGGGTAATTGCGTGTAGACTGGGTCTTTGTCTCTTGCCTGGCCGGAAGGGAGGAATTTTCCTTTCTGTGGGGGGGGGCTGCTTGACTGTTTGCCTCCGTGAGGGGTCTCAGAGCTATTGCCCAGGGGATTAGTGCACCCGGTTTTCCCTGTAATTTCCAGCTGCTGGACTATGACCTGTGTTGTTTCTGTCAAGCTGTTAAGTCCCTGTCCCTTTAAGACTTTCAAAAAGCCCCCGCTTTTCTTTGTCACAGGGGCATCAGCTTCGGCACCCGCTCAGAGGTCTTGTTGCCCTGTTTCCCCAGTATCCAGGTCCCCCCGCCCAGGCACTGTGTCTGTGCTCTGGCCCGGATGGCTGGGGCTGGGTGTTCGGCAGTCCTGGGCTCCGTCTCCCTCCCGCTCTGCCTATTCTTCTCTCACCTGGAGCTGGGGGGAGGGGCGCTCGGGTCCCGCCGGGCCGGGGCTTGTATCTTACCCCTTTCACCAGTCGCTGGGTTCTCGCTGATGTAGCTGCAGTGTGGCCACTGTCCTGCGTCTTCTGGTCTCTCTTTTAGGACTAGTTGTGTTTGTTGTATTTTCAAAAGTATATATGTTTTTGGGAGGAGATTCCCACTGTCCTACTCATGCCGCCATGTTGGCTCTGCCTCTATTTTGCAACTTTGTTTTGAAGAGAAAGTAACTTTAATATTTTTGTCCAAGGTAATTGTTTCCTTAGGTGATGAGTCTTTTATCATTGGGAAAATTTCAAATTTAAATAGGAATGATAAAATAAGACAACTGCATACTATTTTTATTCATGTGTTAAGTAAAACAATTGTATATGTATATAATATTTAACCTAATTTAGCATACTATAATATCTAACAAATTAGCTTTGGAATTGAAGCTTAAAATGTATATTGTAAGAATGAGAATAAGTTAGCATAAGAGTAGCCATCTTAAGGGCCTAGAAGCAGTTTTCTGAGGTTGTGACTTAAAAGAAAAAAACTGGAACTGGGTAAGGCCTTGGAAAACAAGTTAATCATGAACACCGGGATGGGGGCAGCTGTGGCCTTCGGTCAGCTAGCCTTGGTCAGTTAATCCTACTTACCAAGCTTATCGTGCAGAACCTCCCTAACAATTGAGGAGTGGTCTTGTCTTGCAAAGATAATGTGCAGCTGTGGAAAATTACTAAGAGTTAAGTGTTTTGAAAATGCTATATAAACCGTTGGTTTTGAGTGCTCGGGGTCCTTGTTGAGACCCGCTGCGTCGGGCTAACTTGGACCCCAGCTAGCTGGTTCCTGAATAAATTCCTCTTGCTTGTTGCATCAAGAGACGCCTTTCGTGAGTGATTTGGGGCGGCGTCCTCCTCTGGGAGAATCCAACAATATAAGAAAATGATTCTACATTTCTGATTATAGGTAGATAACTATAAGAATATTATTAAGTTGGTCAGTAAAAAATGTTTTAAATGTATGTCTATAATTTACAGCTTGGTGACAATTTGCTTGTTAAGGATGTAAAATATTTTAAAAGAAATCCAATATATTTAATGAGTAATTAACATTTAAATATTTTAAAGTTTTAAAAAAAGTATTAACTAAGTTTGTAAATGGAACCAAGTATTAGTCAAAGACCTCCATGAAGTGATTGTTAAATTTCACTAGATTTGTAAGTAGAATAATAAAATTTACAAGTTAAATTTTAAGTTAGAACAAGTAGAATTGGAATTATTAATTTAAAAATTTTAAATAACAAGTAATTGTAAATAATTTTTCATTTATGCAAAACTCTCCATCAAAAATGCCAAATATTTAACATCAACACAGTAGTGCTATAAACATATTAGTATCATTTCACATCCTCCTCCTCAAGCCCGTGCTGATGCAGCTGTTACAGACCAGCAGGGAAAAGAGGAGGCTGGTCTATTTTTCCTCCACCCTTCCTTTTCTGCTTGTAACTCCTCCAGATTTGGGGTGGGGATGGAGGAGTTGTGAAGGGGACACAAAGTTTTACTTGCTTAGCAGCGTTTTAATTTAGTGTTGGGGCATCTGTGACGTGAGAGGAAATGCTGACTGTTCCTCTCATGAGGTATTTTTGCAGGTTCTTTGGAGACCCCTGGCAGAGGAATCTCTGACACTGCTCACTACCATGGGTAATGGACCTACCAGGTAATAATTAACATCTCTTCTGGCACCCGTTGACTTCAAGAGTTAATGCCACACACCCTCCTTTGGCTGGAGTTATCCTGTTGTAGCAGCTAATCCTTTTTGGCTGCTCCTTTCAAAAGAATTCTAAGCCAACTTTCTTTTGATCTCTGGCAAGATCCTGGGCAGGAACAAGATCCCTCGCCCAGTCCTCTGTGGAAAAACAACTTACCCCCAGTCTTTGCACACTGACAGTTAACCAGCTCCAACCAGCTCGTCTTCAGATTTTAGAAGAGTCAGATACCATTCTCCGTGTCTTCGATAGCATAGAAGACAAAACAAGTTTGCCCCAAGAACAGTCTCTCCATATTCCACTGCAGAAACAGTGTAGGGAAGCCCAGGAACAGCACAGGCATGGACTAGTTAGCCTGTGAAATCTCAGTCTCCCTCTCTGCAGACACCCCTTTCTCTAGAAATGGTTCCCTGGAAAGCCCTGCAGGTGTAGGTGAAGGCAGCTACCACTGCTCCTCATGGAGGGGCGGAGAAGTGCACAGCACTCCAAAGACTCAGTTCAAAGAAAATTCTCTGTCCTTTCTATGAACCTTCACCCTTCTCTAAAGTAAGAAAGGAGCCTGAAGGCAGGCCATGGCTGCCATGCCACGGCCAAGTTTTGATCACCTCTTAGCAAGTCATGCAGGGTGATTGTGTAATTTGGCTCAAGCAAAAATTCTGAAGTGAAAAAAAAGTCTCATTTAATCTCATTACTAAATATAATGCTTTTTCCATACAATAGTGATATTCAAACTTCTTTGGCTACTGTGCTCTTTGTTCAAACACATTTTACTCCATCTTTGTCTCCTGCCTGCATTCTTCACAACTCTTCAGAGTACAGCTTGAAAACCTCTGTCAAGTAAATGTAAGATTTTAATATATTCATGTCCATAAATTCAAGATTTTCCTAGCCTATGTAATGGAGCTTGTAGAAGTCACTAGTTTGTAAACTGAATGGAAAACTTTCATCTTTTATGTGCACCAATCTTTCTATGGATGATCCCATTTACTGCTCCCTCTTTCTTTAAATCGTTTCTCTCCAATTTCAGAAACAGCATTTTCCTGGTTCTACCCCAGCATCTCTGCCATTTATTTTCTGTCTCTTTCACTGGATTATCTGTGTCTATCCATCCCTGTGTTTTTCATAGTTCTATGGGGGTTTCTTTGCACTCTTAGCTAATAGCAATATAGTTTTATAGAATAATGTCTTTCAAGTCTATTTTATAACTGCATTCAACCCTTAGGCTCCAAGTTCTTACATCCTGTCCTCTACTTGGCAATCTCCTCCTGAATGTTCCATCAGCACATCGTGTACAGCATGTTTGGAATGAAGCTTATAATCTTACTCTGATATACATTCTTCCTCCTGTGTGCTCAAGACTAACTGGTTGGCACACTATCCACCCAGGCAACCAATCTAAAATCCTGGTAGTAATTCTATGCTTATTACATCTCTCAAATCCAATAAATGTCTAAGTTCTTAATGTTACTCATATGGATCTCTCAACCCAAACTTCTGTGAATGCACTTCTGACACCCCTCCAGTGATTCCTCTGTCTCTGTACTTGTGTCTGAACTTGCAGCATGTTTGTATCATTGCACATAACATACTGTGTCATAATTATTTTTCTGCGTTTCTATCTTCTCCAACTACACTGTGAGCAGAAATTTTTATTGTGTTCTTAGCGAAGTGTGTATACATACTATAAATAGCAGACTTTAAATTGACATTTCTTAAAATGAATAAGCTTTTAATGATTTACTCTTTTAAGCATATATCCATGAGAATAACATTAGATTTTGCAGACTAAATGTTTGAGTGTTGGTAAAATAGACTGTAAGAATTATCATTGGGATAAAACTAGTCAAACTAGTTGTAGTGTCCTTGTGCTGAGTGTGGGTTCAAAGCACACATTGACTTTCAACATAGCCATTAATAATCAAAATAAAGCAGATTTCTGCTCTTCTCTTTCTCAGATAATTCCAGTGACTAGGCTTTCTAGAATTAGCATGTACATCCTTGAAATATTTCTAAAAAAATTTCTATTCAGTTGAACATGTATTTCTATGTGAAAGGCTTTGTGGTAGGCTTTATAGGGGACTTAAAGACATAAAATTCAGTTGCCTGCCAACCATTTTATGCTATATTATAGGAATAAGAAAATTCAAGGCACAGTGTGATTTAAAATATAGAAGAGGTATATATCAAGTACTTTCAAGTATTTAAAGTCAGAATAAAATTATACTCAATTCAGTAGTATTTATCTTCATAGAAAAAAATTATAATTAAATGCAGAAAAAAATTATAATCAAGCAGAATGGTTAGGTGATCACCAAAGACAAATTCCTAAAGGGAATTAGGAAAACGAAGGCCAAGGAAAGCAAACAGATGTTACAATAAAGAAGTCATAGATGGCTTTGGAATCTGTCAGTGGTCTACAGTTGTAAGCAGGTATGATTTAAACTCCTTTCTTTCCTTCTGCAAGAATTTATCTAGCACTTCCCAGGTGGCAGCCACTCCTTGGGAAATTCAAGTAAGTGGTGAGCAAAACAGGTACACCTTCTACTTGGAAGGAGCACACAGTTTAGTGGAAGATATCTGATACTAACCAAATAAAAAATGTTTAGTCATAAGCTGCAATAACTGCTGAATTGGACACTGGTGCACCTCCCACCTACCTAGATCATGCCACTAGGTACTCATCTCCCCACCTGCCAGGTGTGCCCGCTGCTGATGGCTCACCCTGCATCCCTCTCGGGGAACTGCTCTCAGCTGAAGAGCATGTGCTCTCATGCATAGTGGGAGCTTGATCAACAGGTGGCTTATGGGGCTTACAAAGGCCTCACCCTGTTGCCTCAAGTTGAAACATCTCCCCAGAATCACCCACTGCTCCCCCTCCTGTGGGACTGCTGAGGCCTCTATTATGTCTGCATCACAGTTAAATTTTGCTCAATCCTGCTTCCTTTGCTCCTTATATGTGTTGTCCCCAATAAACTTCTTCAGGTAAATCTTTGTCTCAGAATCTATTTCCAGAGAACCTGATCGAGGAAAACTGCTCTGACAGAAAATATAGAGTATGAGAATATACTATGAGGAAATCCAATTTAGAGTGAGGATTTGGAGCCTGAGATGTCCCTTTAAAGTGACATTTAAACCAAATCATGAAAAAAAGAGAAAGCAAATAATGGAGGAGTTTTATGGCTGGAGGGAACAGTATGAGTGAAAATCCAGAGGTGGGAAAGGTCTTGTTATATGTTCGAGGAACTGAAAAAAGTGCAGTGTGGCATATGTATATATTGATATGTATAATCCAGGGTGGGTGCTGATATGAGACGAGCTGTAAGAGGCAGAGGCCACATCGTAGAGGGAATAATTTAGCCAATGGCAAGATGCACATTATCCCAAGTGGACGGGAAGCCTCTGGAGGGTTTTGAGTGGGATACTTAAACAATTAAATTTATATTTTAGTGATCTTTCTGCTTGTTCTGTGGAGAATGGATTGGATGAGGACCTGGGTGGAAGTAGAGCAACAACGACACCACAAATTGTAAAAGTAGGCATCAGAGCAAGAGAGAATCATGGCCTAGAATGGAGCTCTAACGTTGGTCATGGAGCGAAGTGGTGTCATTTACAAAATATTTCAAAGAAAATGCAACAAAATCAAGCAAAGCATAGCAAGGGGAAGGGAAGGAAAGGGAGAGCTTAAGAAGGGCCCCAAATTTAGAGGCCCATTTACCAGTCAGTGTAGACTAGTTGCAGGCCCACACTTTTGAAGGAAGATCCAGAGTTCAGTTTCAAAGAGCAAAATTCAAGGTGCCCATCTAGTGCCTCACGCGCAGGTCAAATAGGCAGAGGCACATAGAGCTCTAGCCTCAGGCGAGAGGCCTGAGTCTGAGACACACACTGGAGACTCTTTGGCCGGCAGATGGACTTGAAGCTTGTGAATGAGTAAATTTGACTCATTCTATCCCAGTATAGATGGAAGAGAGAAGATGGCCGAAGACCGAGCTGTGAGAGACACCAACATTTACTGCAGAAGAAGAAAGAAAGAAAAAAACTGGGAAAGAGAAGCCACAGAGACAGGGAGAAAAAACTAGGAGTATACGATGTTACAGAAATTAAATTTAAACAGGTGAAAGAAAGAAAAAGCCAGAAGGAGAGAGGGAAAGATGCGGGGTGGGAAAAATGGAGGGGGGGAAGGAAGGAAGAGAGGAAAGCGACAGAAAAGGAGGGAGGGAGGGAAGGGCAAATCTATGCTTCTCCAGGGCTGATGTTTAGCATATAGGTGCCAGCAAGGCTGTGCAGGTTGTTAAAATATTGAAATACTTTCATACCGATTGGTTAGTTGCTACCCTGAGCTCCCCGAGTGGCCCCTTCAGCCTCTCTCCAGGCTCCTTTGCTAATGGTCAGCGCTGCCCAGAGGGGGCCCGCAGGCCTCTGCTCCAGCTCCAAGGCTGCCCTCCGGTCCCAGCAGCGAACACCAGTGCCCCACCAGTCATTAGATATTTTGAGTAGGACCCCTGGGTTCACCCATCAGAATCATCATGCAGCCCAAATGTAGCAAGGAGAGAGACATTCTAGGACCTCGAGTCGCCTTACCTTTGATGTGGCAGACCCTTCGGGGATGAGGGGTGTGCCTGACTAGAAAACAACTTTCATTTCTAGTCCTGGCATGGCTGCCGTTGCTCTCAAGCTGAAGAGCAGACACTGGGGATCTGAGGCTCCTGCTCATGGAGTGTTGGTTTCCCCTCTCCACTCAGGTCTACCTTGTTAACCTCACTTTCAGAGGTCCTCGGAACCTGAAATCACAGAATGACAGTCATTTTGACAAGGAATTCTTGATATTTTCTTACACATCAAACATGTCTTCTTGTTATTTGCACTGAATTATTTCTCATATCAAAAGAGTTATGAGACTATTTTACTTTCAGACCGAATTTTTGTGAACATTGAAATCAATGTAGAAATGGGTGGGACAGAAAAAATTTTCCCTGAGAAATCAAAATGTTTGTGAGAAATTTAAAATACACTCTATATTTAATTATATTTAAGGTCTCTTTGTTGGCTTACCAACATAAAAATATGTAATAAGTGTATTATCAATTTTGATACAGTAAATTAAGTGATAGCTTTCAAATAACATACTCACAAGTGTGTTTCACATTAATAAGGACCTTTCATATTATGCTTTAAGAAAACCATAATCTTAAATTTATATCATCTTCTGAGAGAATGATAAAATCTGAAGGGGAAAAAAACTGATAGCAAAAAAATTACATTATATCTAGATGATAAACTGGAGAACTGCTGGCATGTTGTTCTTTGCAATATTCAATAATACTTGATGCTTTTCTCTCAATAACTCAGCAATCATTTATTAGACAGCTACAGTGCCATAGGCCTAAGGGATAAAAGATAATCTTATAGCTCTGAGGGAATTCACAATCATGTGGGGAAAAAAAAATTCTGGATTGGGAACATGGGAAAGTTAAACTTTCTTGAAGATGGTTTATTAGTTTTAATATTTAAGAAGGAATTTTTTTGTTTTTTGTTGTATATTTCCTATCTTATATGGAAATCTTATTTACTATAGCAGTACTGGGCACTATACATTTTATTTCTAACCATCACAGAGAGTTTCTCTGACCACAATAATTTGCAGGGTCAAAACACACCCATATTCTAGAAATTGATCTCTAGAATTTGTTGGGGTAGATATTTTTAGCTCATTGACTATCTTTTTAGATCAGAGAATCTGTTCAAGTTTTTCATGGCAGATATTCAGAGTGTATGGCATATAAATGACCAGTCCTGTTGCCACAGAAAAATTCATAATTTATGAATTACACTGTCATAAATTCTAAAATTATAGTGGGCTGCATAAAATATAGTCAAATATTTTTAATTCAGAAAGTACTATTATATAACAATAAAAAGTATATCTCTTATTACTCCTAATAAATAATGAGGAGTTCTAACCTCTGTGTAACTCAAACCTTAGTTAGATTCACTCTTCTTTCTGTGTGGAACCTTTTGTGCAATCAAGTCAGTCAATTCATTTTTTCATCTATATTGGGGGGAAAAGGTACAGTAGGCAATTTGGAGAGTGAAAATGACACTGAACTGAAATCTTAAAATGGGATTTATGGTCACAGCTTTGCCATTAATGAGCAAAATGACCATGGATGAATTGCTTTATTTCCTCGATTTTGATTTGCTCATCTGAAACCTGATGGGATTGACTTCTTACATGTCAGCTGAAATATTCAGCTATTCTACTATGTGTGTCTTCCCCATATCAATTCTCTTAGGTTAATTTGAAGAGTAATGACATACTTTAAACTCTGGTATATAAAGTCAACAAGCAAATAATGCAGAGAATTCTTCCTCCACCTCTTATGGAAATTGCAGTGCCTCCTGGAAGTCTGAAATTCATCTTGCTCTTATATTTAAAAAGATGCTGGATTACAAAAAACTTAATCATCTAATATTATGGTTTTTATTGTTTCTATTGGAAGTTTCAAAATAATGTTAAAGGAATAAATGCAATATATACATATTTTATCCAAAAATATCATTAAAAATTCTACAAAAGCTAATTACATTAAGTGCTATTGAAAGTTTGATTTAAACTTAAATTTTCAGAAATGAAGTAAATTAACAACTCAGGACAAAGTTGTACTTTGAATTGTTCTAGCAAGTGATCAAATGATGAAAAAAGAAAACTACCTCAAGCCTGCAGAAAGGCAAAACTACACTTTGCTCTGTGAAAGACACTGTTAAAAGATGAAAAGTTAAGCACAGACTGGGAGAAAATATTGCAAAACACATATGTGATAAAAGACTTATCTAAATTTACAAAGAACACTAAAAACTCAACAGTAAGAAAATAAGTAGCCCAATTAAAAACTGGACAAGTTATCTGAACAAACACCTCATCAAAGAATATTATCAGATGGCAAATAAGCATGCATATGAAAAGATACTGATCATAATTTTGTCATTAGGGAATTGCAAAACAAAACATCAATGAGATACCACCACACATCTATTAGAATGGCTACAATCCACAACACTGAAAACACTAAATGTTCACAAGAATATAGAGCAACAGGAATTCTCATTCATTGCTACTGGGAATGCAAAATAGTACAGACACTTTGGAAAGCAGATAGGCAGTTTCTTACAAAGCTAAGCATAGTCTTACCATGTGATCCAGCAATTGTGCCCCTAAGTGTTTATCAAAAGGACTTGAAAACATATACCCACACAGAAACCTACACATGAATATTTATTCATAATTGTCAATAACTAGAAGCAGCCAAGGTGTCCTTCAAATAGGTGAGTGGATAAATTAACCGTAGTACATCCAGATAATGGAATGCCATTCAGCACCAAAAAGAAATGAACTATGAAGCCATGAAGAGACATGGAGGGAACTCAAATGCATATCACTAACTGAAAGAAGCTAATTTGAAAAGACCATCCTGTATGATTCCAACTATATGACATTCTGGAGAAAGCAAAACTATGGAGAAAGCAATAACATCAGTGGTTTGAACTACAAGAAGGAACCAAAGTGTCCATCAATAGATGAGTGGATAAAGAAGATGTGGTGCATATATATGATGGAATATTTATTATTCAGCCATAAAAAAGAAAGAAATCGTGCCACTTGCAACAACATGGATAGACCTAGAGGGTATTATACTAGTGAAATAAGCCAGGGAGAGAAAAACAAATACTATATGATTTCAACTGCATGTGTAATCTAAAAACAAAACAAAACAAATAAACAAAACAGAAATACACTCACAGACACTGAGAAGTGACTGGTGGTTACCCTGGGGAAGGGGTTGTGGTGGATAGATGAAATAGGTGAAGGGGATAAAGAGGCACAAAATTTCAGTCATAATATAGATTAGTCAAGGGGATGAAAGTACAGCATAGAGAATACAGTCAATAGTTCTGTAACATCTTTCTATTTGACCGATAGTAACACTAGTGGGAGTAAGCATTTAATAATGTAGGTAACTGTCGAATCACTATGTTTAATATTTGAAACCAATATAATATTGTATATCAACTATACTTCAATTAAAAACACAAGATTAGTGGTTGCCAGGAATTCCATAGGGGAGGTGGGAGAATAATGAATAGGTAGAGCTTAGGGGATTTTTAGTATGGTGAAACTAGCCTATACTACACCATCCTATACTATAACAGTGGATACATGACATTATGCATTTGTGGAAACCCACAGAACTGTATAACACAGAATGAGCTCTAATGTAAACAGAGGATTGCAGTTAATAATAATGTCCAATATTTGTTCTTCAATTGTAACAGATGTACCACCCTAATGCAAGATGTTAATGATAGGTAAAGCTGGGCAGGGGGGATATATGGACTCCCTGTACTTCCGCACACTTTATCTGGAAGCTTAAAAACTACTCTAAAGAATAAACTCTACTAATTAAAAAAGAGAAAGAAAGAAACTACCTTAGCCTGAAGAAAAGGAAAACTATTTTAGTTACTATTAATAATGGCCCACATCTCTCTCTTCCACCTGTTGTCTATATTGATTTCAACACTCGTTGATAATCACTGCTCAGTGATTTTGATGAATATTCTTCTGAAGTCCACGAATTAGTCTGGAATAATATTTCTCTATTAAGATTTCTCTTTATAACAAGTATTGGTTTTGGATTGTAATTTTTTAAGACTATAAACTTAGAAGAAATGAATGAATCATTCAATTTCACATAAAAGAGTAATTTTTTCCCCAAAAAATCCCCAAGAGAAATATGAAAAGAACATCTTACTAAAATAATGAATTAATAGAAGTGGAGACCAGGAAATAAATAACTTGTTGATGAATATTTTATTTGTTGGGGGATAAGAAATTTCATTTATTTCATAATTAAGTGACTAAAGATTTTCCTAAACCAACAGTAGAGAAACCCATCAGTGTAAAACTGGTCAGTGTATATCATGGATAGATACTGTAGACTAATCAGTTGTAGTTACTTTTACAAATGTGCAATGGACTTACTGTGGTCCAAATACAGTTTTGTGATAAATAAATATATTTTAAAAAACAATGAAAACAAAAAACTCACACTTGTTTCTAGTATCTTAGCTTAATAGGTATTTGCTATCTAATAATAGAGCAGCAGTTGTCAGCCTATTTTTCCCATCATGACACACATGACAGATGATGTTCTCATAAAAGACATATTCCTATCACATGTAAAATCTTACCAGATTTTAAAGAATGTATCCCCAAATTGTCAGGAAGCAAAGTAGTAAAAAGAAAAACTTTTCAATCACCACAGCTATGGTGTGTCAGTAACTGTGACTCAGAAGAGCCATATAACCAGGTTCTAACTCTAATCTTTCCAAACAGGTGCGCTCATGGCTTTGCAAATAAATGCCAGAGTTAGTGTTAAAGAACCTACCCTTCTTTGTATCAGTTCCTTTTAAAAACTAAACAGTTTACAAACATGAACATTTTAGCTATCGTTAGTAAATATCTTGGCTCTCCGTCACTACCTGTGTGTTTCAAGACCTACGCTGAGACCTCCTGACTTACAGGATACTCCCAAAAGATTTGCTGAGTGGAAGGAGCTGAGTTCCATTTGTAATTCTGTTTTCATTGTGATGCTAACACTCTTTTCCCTCTGAAGAGGTAAAGAAAAACCTGTACAGAGGTAACTGTGGGAAAATCTAATTAAAATTACCAATCACCATTCAGGAAATTGTGTAAGTGCTTCTGAGAGCAATATTTCCTTTCCCATAGCCTCTTGAATCTACCTATATATTAGTATATTACTAAATTTTATTTAGACTGCCTGACACAAAATCCTCAAAAGAGGTGGTTTTAAAAGCATTCTTAATCATCTAGTACTAATTCCTGACATTGTTACTTAGAAAATACCATACAAATCTGTATTAAATATGAATATTCTTAGTCCAAGAGAGTATGTATGTAAAAAGAATGCCCACAATAAGATTCCTCAAGGGAGGAACAACATAAGACAGGCACAGTCGCAGGGGGGCCATCAGGTGAGAAATTGGGGATCAGCAGAGGTGAGGCTTAGAACCTCACCCCCCCCGTTCTGAGAGAAATCTTCTGCATACGTGGATGTTTCATTGCCCTTGTCAAGCCTGGATTAACACATAGTCTACAGGCACACACTCGATCATCTACATTTGCTCTCTTCCAACACTAAACTATGTTTTCTACCTTTATTTTGTATCTACCTACCACTTCAGCATTTTATTAAAAATAATAATAATAAAGAGAGAATTGTGGTATCCACATATAAATCAAGTATAAAAATCAAATGAGTATTCATATTTGAACTGACTGTTTATAGTTCATAATGCATGAGCAAAACCGAAGGTTTCTGTGATGGCTGCCCTTGTACTGTTCACCATGTAAGAACTTATTCACTATGTAAGAATTTGTTCTCCATGTAACAACTTGTTTGTTATGCCTCAGAAGATTGGCGACTGACGAAAATTAGGCTTGGGGTGGATTAATGATTGTGCATTGAGCATTGACTCCCCTATACAGAATTTTATTGTTGTTAACAACCATTTGATCAATAAATATGAGAGATGCCCTCACAAAAAAAAAAAAAAAGTATACACTTCCAATGGTAAAATAATAAGTAACCGGGATGTAATGAATATAGTCAAGATATTGTAACAGCTTGGTATGTTGATAGCTGGTACCTAGAATTGTCATGTATATAAATATTGAATCACTATGTTGTACACCTGAAACTAATGTAATGTAATACCGTGTGTCAACTACCCTTCAATAAAAAAATAATTATCTAAAAAAAAAAAAAAAAAAAGAATGCCCACAAAAGGAGAATACAATATCTGATTGAACAACAGCTGAACGTTCCTATGAATTCCTAGGGATGTAAAGACTGCTGTTTAGGTGATGAGTGGTGAACCACTTTGCATTTACAGATCCCCTGGCCTAGAATGGATGGCACTCAGATCTTCTCATGGCTTCCTCCCTCACTTCATTCAGTGCTCTAAAGGAGACTTTCTCGAAAAGGCTTCCTTACCATTCTCTTAGATAGTTCCCACCGTCATCCCAGCCTTGAGAGCTCTATCCCTTTCCCTCCTTGAGCTGTCCTCATAGTCTGTGTCACTCTCTCATATCATTTTTTTACATTTCTGTTTATTGTCTGTTTCTCTCAAAGGATATAATAAGCAGGCAATAATCTAGTCCAATTTCTACCTCTGTATTCCCAGTACCTAACATATAGGATATGAACAATAAATATTTATATAGTTAAATGTTCTCCATAGGATGTCTTTATACCACAAACTTAGCATACTATATTTGTATGATCTCCTCAAAAATAGGTGGTTTACTTTAAAAGATAATACTCTGTTTCCTCAAGAGAGATTTAACTTTTTAATAGTCTTTAAGATGAACTTGGGGTCCATTAACTAAATCATATCTAGTTCTATAAAATTATTTTAAAGATAAATTCAAAATTATACCTGAGGACAGTTTTAAAAGATGGTGATCTGGTTAACAGGAACCCAAGGCTGTTGAAATTCTCCAAGCCTCATAAATGGGTCTATACTGAGTTATCGCTGATTTCCTTAAATCTTTGCACTTGAGCTGGGAATCTTTAATTGGCAGAGAGAGCCTAATGTCTAATGCTTCCAGAATATAATTGTCTCCCTCCAGTTTCTCCCACTCTTGCACCAAGGGGCCTATATGGCTCTCTGGTTGTTAAGATACACTGTACAACTTAGCAACATGATAACATTCCGTAGGGAAATCTGAGTTTCAGAACCTCTCCACCTGACATTCTTCTCAGAGCTCCACTCACCCACCGCTTAACAAAACTATGTGGCGGCAGTGACTTTTCTCAGTTTGGGATGTATTATAGAGTGGAGTCAAATGCAAGAAAAAAAAAGGAAGAGGAAAGAAAGCAATTCAATCTTACTGATAATTCTCCCCCCAGTTCTGCTTAAAGAATACATACCATCCA
This sequence comes from Manis pentadactyla, assembly GCF_030020395.1. Classification (NCBI taxonomy): domain Eukaryota; kingdom Metazoa; phylum Chordata; class Mammalia; order Pholidota; family Manidae; genus Manis; species Manis pentadactyla. The sequence goes on along the minus strand of NC_080023.1, from coordinate 83,666,355 downwards.
GATGGAACCAAATTTAGCTCATCCAAAACCTCTGGGGGAAAAGTGTACATGACTAAAATACCCCAGTCATCCTGCTGTAGTGGTCAGTATGTCCATGCTGATGACTTGTTCAGCGGTCCGAAAAAAATTGAAATGTTTACTAAAAGTCATAAAAAATCATTAATAATGTCATAAAATTACCTGTGAAAAGTGAATATGTAATCATATTTAGTAATTCCATATATACAACACACACATAGACAGACACATATGTTGCTATCAGCTCTAGGATTATATATACTGGTGCTTCCCAATATTTTTCTCTTCAGAACACACATGATTTTTAATTTCTGAATTACAGTCTCTGAAACAATATGGATCATCTCTAAAGGGCAAATATTTAATTTAAGGCAATGCAAGGAGAGAGAGCTCAATTTAGTCTGTTTTCTTGACCCCAAAATTAAAGACTCAACATTTCCACATGCCTATGTCCTTTCAGGACTTATGCCACACTACTTTACAGCATTTTATGGGGCATTTAAATGATTTTCTAAGGTAGTTTTGGTATTTGGGGATTTTCTTTTTTTTTAACAATATTTTATTTGAAGCATATGAGATACAATATTATATGGGTTTCAAGTATACAACATGGAGATACAACTGTTAAGATTTTCATTTCACACTTTGTCTCACTTAGGAATTTCCTTTACACAGCTAGTAACAGAGACTTATTTTCTCCCTCATGTGAAGGAATTCAAGAGTTCACAGCAGCTTTAGAAATTCCCTGGTGTCATGATGGGGCTAGGCTTGCTCCATGTTTTTGGTCCATCTCTCTTCACATGTAGCTTCTCTTCTTAAAGTTAACTCTTATCCAAGATGGTTCCTAAAGGTCCAGTCATCCAGCTATTGTATTTCCAGACATCAAAGCCATAGTCCGGGCAGAAAACAAGAGGGAAGGCAGGTAAGAACAGACAATGGACACTATAGCTCTGTGCTCCCTCCGTAAGAGCCTTTCCGTGAGTCTCAGGCAATAATTCAGATGCACTGACCACTTCTAGCTGCAATGTAAATTCTTCATAGTGCACATTGCCACCCCTTTCTAAAACTGAGGCTCAGTTACTAGCAAAAGAGGGAGAAAACATACATTCAATTATAAACAGCAGTCTACCACAGATCCTGACATTTTTACCTAACCCCCGTGTAAGAGGTACCTATAATCTATGTGGTTGTACCTTTCCTTAGAGAGGGCCAGGAGTCCATCAGAGGGAGACATACCCCTGACTATGTAACTGTGGTTCTATTATATTCCCTTTATGAAGACCTATGAGGACCTTACTTGTCTCATTACTAGGAAAAATGATACTACCGGTGTGTTTGAGCATGACTGGCAGTAATTCTGTCACACCCAAGAGGCAGAGGTTGCTTGGCTCACTGCTCAGGGCAGCAGCACGTGTACCCTTGCTACTTTGGTAACAAACAGACTACCCATCCAAAACACCCTTTCAGCAAAGATAGAAAACAGATGGAGAGACTGAGAGATTTCTTGGAATATGTGCATGAATGTATGACTAATAACTAGTGATTTTAAAAACAACATCTATGGTAATCAGAAGCAAGAAACCCTGTTCATTGTCGACAGGCATTTTGAATATTGTTATGGGCTGGATCCTGTCCCTCGGAATTAGTGTTTGCTGTTCTAATTCCCAGTGTGACTACTTTTGGAGACAGGGCCTTTAAGGAGGTAATCAAGTTTAAGTGAGGTCATAGGGTGGGTCCTAATCTAATAGGACTGGTGTCCTCATAGGGACCGGAAGAGCTCGCTCTCTCCATGCACGCACAGAAGAAAGGCCATGTGAGGACACAGCAGGGAGGAGTCCGTCCACCAGCCGGGGAGAGAGGCTTTACCAGAAACTAACTCTGCCAGCACCTTGATCTTGGACTTCCAGCCTCCAGAATTGTGAAAAAGTGAATTTCTGTTGGTTAAGCCGCCCAGTCTGTGGTATTCTGCTATGGCAGCCCTATCAGATTAATACAACTATGAATATGCAGGACACTCTGTTAGGCCCATTTTGATGCTCCATGTATAAGTAATGTGGACATATCTTGAAACTGTGAACTGATTAAGCCTATTTATTTTTGTCCTTGTTTCTCATTTCCTATAAAAATGTCACCCATGTCTGATGAACATATAAGAAGGGAATATAAATATTTTATGAAAAGTTAAAAATGCTAATTTAAAACAATGGCAGAATAACATTATTTTCATCTGCTGTCTTGCCCACCCTGTACTCTGTTCTGTCAATTTCGGAAGCACATGACTCAGCACCGAGTTTGCAATACATATCTGCAACCACAGAAAATAATCCTGGATGATCCCCAGAGCACAACAAAGGCACTGATGAAAGTGTAGTAGAAAACATGCTAAACTGGCCCCCAAGATTACCTCCCCCAGTGTGTACACCTGATATAATCCTCCTGCCTTTGATTTTGGGCACACCTGTGGCTCTGGATGTCCTTCTGTGATTTGGCTATATTCTATAGCAAAGATAGAAGAGTTTTGCAAATATAACTAAAACCCCTAGTCATAAATACTTTGACTTCATAAAAGTCTGTTCATCAATAGGATATGATTTGGGCATGGGTCTGACCTAATCAGGCAGCCCTTTTAAAGAAGACCTAGGCCTTCCCCAAGATCAGACAAGCTCACCTGCTGGCCCTACAGAAGAAAACTGCCGTTGATTTTTTCTTCTGTGCGTGCATGGAGAGAGTGAGCTCTTCCAGTCCCTATGAGGACACCAGTCCTATTAGATTAGGACCCACCCTATGACCTCACTTAAACTTGATTACCTCCTTAAAGGCCCTGTCTCCAAAAGTAGTCACACTGGGAATTAGAACAGCAAACACTAATTCCGAGGGACAGGATCCAGCCCATAACAATATTCAAAATGCCTGTCGACAATGAACAGGGTTTCTTGCTTCTGATTACCATAGACATTGTTTTTAAAATCACTAGTTAACTCTGCCTTAAGCTGAGATTTAAATGTCCAGGCAGGAGCTCATGTGGAGAACACTGATGGAGGACAGGGAGCGGCAAGGGCATCATCTAGGCTGCTGCAGCATTCTGCAGAGTCCCAAAACTCTGTAACGATTCCAAGACCCATAAGCAAACTCACAACAGTTTTGGGACCTTTCACTTCTAACGTACTACAGATAGTGTTAGTAATGCAAGCAGCGGCGGGGTTTTCTTAAGACCTGTCAAATTGAAAGGAACCTTAGCGGAAGCCCAATACATCCCTCAGGATCAAACTCTTGAGAGAATTAGAGATGACTGCCTAAAGAAGGGTCAAGTAGAGGCCTTTTTCTTTGACTATTTTAATATGATATATAAGTGTGATTGTGTGTGTGTGCAGGTGGGTGGGTAGGGGACCTGCAGGAAGAGGAGGCACGTATCTACCACTGTAACTTCACTCTTTTGACCCTGTATGTATCTGTGTGTGCCATATCTCTCTCAAAGACATTTTGAAAATAAATAACTTTTATTGGAATTATACTGGGAGAATGCTACTGGGCAGAATCTGAGTGTGATGAAAAAGACAGTTTATATATAGAGAGAGAAGATGGAAAGCAATCAGGCTTCTGCTTCCTTCTCAATATTGATCATTCTCATTGCTGCCTCTCGCTCACTCTCAGCTTTTATTCTCACTGTAGCTGAGGCCTCTGTGTTGCTGCATTTTATTTTTCCTCTTACCTTTCTGTTAATGCTGTTTTTGTTTTAATCAATATTTCACTCCACATGCTGCATATCATTCTTTCCAGAATTTTCTCTGAAAATCTATGTACCAGGCATTGTGCAAGGTTCTGGGTTTATAGTGCTGA